>NC_137078.1:19305584-19905584 GCF_951640355.1 Cnephaeus nilssonii
GGAGGCGCCTGCGCACGGCCGCCTCCATCAGCTGCCTGCCCAGACCTGGGCCGTGGGTCCGGGAGGCGCCCGCGCACGGCCGCCTCCATCGGCTGCCCTCCCGGACCCGGTCCGTGGGTCTGGGAGGAGCCCGCGCACAGCCGCCTCCATCGGCTGCCCTCCGCGACCCGGGCCGTGGGTCTGGGAGGAGCCCGCGCAAGGCCGCCTCCATCGGCTGCCCTCCGCGACCCGGGCCGTGGGTCTGGGAGGAGCCCGCGCAAGGCCGCCTCCATCGGCTGCCCTCCGCGACCAGCTGCCTAGATCAGCTGCCCTCTGCGACCCCGGTCCGTGGGTCTGGGAGGCGCCCGCGCTTGGCCGCCTCCATCGGCTGCCCTCTGAGACAGGCTGCCTGGATCAGCTGCCCTCCGTGACCCGGGCCGTGGGTCTGGGAGGCGCCTGCGCACGGCAGCCTCCATCAGCTGCCTGCCCAGACCTGGGCCGTGGGTCTGGTAGGCGCCCGCGCTGGGCCGCCTCCATAGGCTGCCCTCCGAGACCGGCTGCCTCCATCATCTGCCCTCCGAGACCAGCTGCCTTGATCAGCTGCCCTCCGTGACCCGGGCCGTGGGTCTGGGAGGCGACTGCACAAGGCCGGCGCGATCAGCTGCCCACAGTGGCCTGGGCATTGGGCCTGCGAGGTTCCAGTGCATGGCAGGAGTCGTCTGCTGCCTGTCCCAGCCTGGGCTGTGGGCCTGGGAGACCCAGGCTGCCTATACACCTCCCTCCCACCCCCCCACCCTGCCCCCTCTGAGATCAGCTCCCATCTGCAGCTGGGGGGTGTAGGCCTGGGAGGCAGCCGTGCCCCCCAGAGCTATTCCCTCCAAGAGGCAGCCTGGGGTGTCAGGGTGCACCCCCATGGAGTGATCCCCCACACACACTATAGCCTTGGAACTTCCCTTGCCGCCAGCCGAGTGATTGGAGAGGGAGGGGGTTAGTAATCTGGGCGATGCTGCCCAGCAAACCTCTCCCATTGGGTAGAAAGTTCTGACCAGGTTAGGGAGGTAAATGGGTTTTGTTTAAAATCTTTAGGAACCACATGGAAATGTCTGAGATAGGGTTTCACATCAGAAGTAACTTACAACTAATTTCTGAAGGCAAACCTGGACATTGCAATTACATTACTGGAGAGTACCCCGAGGTCCGGAGGTTGGCTCTGCAGAGGTGGTGCAGAGTGCTCCCCACCCTGGTTCCTCAGCACCTTGGGCAGGGCTTGAGCCCACCCAGGAAGGCCTTTTCCCCTACCGTTTTCACCAAGGCAGGGAGGTTTTGTAGACATGAATAAGAAGTGCCCATGCACAAGTCCTGAAGATGCCGGGGCCGGCAGAAATGACAATCAAACCGGGAAAAGAGCAAAACCAGAAACACCACCAATCCCATCATAGATCATCTTTTTCTTCAGATGACTGTGTGTTTCCCTCTTCTTTGTCTTCTGGAAGCAAGACAGATTCAAGTACTGACAATTCTACCAACGGAAAAGTTAAGAGAAAGAGAGGACAGAAAAGGAATAAAAGGAAAAAAGAAAGAAAGGACAAAAGTTGAAACATCAAGAAAAAGAAAGAAAGAAAAAAGAAAGAAACAACCACATCATATCACCTTTCTAAGGTCTCATGAAATTCCTGTTTAAGTTTATTTTATGACACTTTTAGTTTGGGTTTACATTTTTTACTGGTTTGTGAAGACCACGGCAGGTACACAGTCCAATATGTTAAAGAAAAAAACCCTATCTACTAAAGAGGTAATAGGAGGGGAGAGCATTTGGGGGTGACCGGGCTGTCAGGGGAAGGCAGTTGGGGATGACTGGGCTGGCAGGGGAACAGTTAGGCATTGATCAGGCTGGCAGGAGAGTGGTTAGGGGGTGATCAGGCTGGCAGGCAGGCAAGCAGTTCGGAGCCAGCAATCCTAGATTGTGAGAGGGATGTCCGACTGCCCGTTTAGGCCCGATCCTAGATCGGGCCTAAACGGGCAGTCGGACATCCCTTGAGGGGTCCCAGATTGGAGAGGGTGCAGGCTGGGCTGAGGGACACCCCAACCCCGTGCACGAATTTCGTGCACCGGGCCTCTAGTTTTAAATAAAATAGCCATTGAGTTAGAACAGTGGTCCCAAGATATCTACAGTCCTGATAAACTTCTCTGGATTACACTTAAAATTCCAGGCCAGTGTGGTTTCCTTTCTTATTTCTTTTATTATTAATTTTTTTAAATCAAGGCAATATATCATTATGGTTTCAAAATCCAATATTATTAAAAGACTTATAATGAAGTATTGAGGGCCATGCCTCTCCCCACATGCGGTCCTAATTACCAAAGGCAACTATTACTATGTTTTTAGCTGTTTCTCCTGTTGTTTACCTGTGGGAAACCGCCTATTGTCTTCATTAGCAGAGAGGTGTGGACAAGAATCCCAGCATGCTGGTGACCCTTGAGCCCTGGGAAAGGTCAGGGCTGTACACCCACTGTTTAGTCCAGGCAATGGTAGCTGAAGCAACTTCCCTACCAGATAGTCATGTAAATCCTTACTGATAAGATACTCAGTCTGTTACTGGAAATTGCCTGCCTAAGGGCTATAGGTGTATCCCAAATTGAATAAAAGGATGGCAAGGCCTGAGCCCAACCGGAGTCCTTCCTCTTGAGTTGGGCTCCCGCCTGGCCTGGTCTCCCAATATTTCCAAATTATTATTTCTTGTCTCGTCTCTTTCATTTGCGTGCAGCCCCTCTTCCAGAGCCTGAACCCTGAACCACACGGGACGTGGGTCATCACATTTACCTCTATGAAAATAATGTCTATTCCAGTGAGGGAAAATCTCTACTCCTTCAATGATAAAAGAGGTCCAGTGTAATCAATCTGACACCAGATGGCTGGCTGGTCCCCTTAGTACCATTTCAGGGCTCTGTGCTGTTATCTGCTGTGAGCAGATTCGACATTCAACAGTACCATTGGCCAGGTCCGCCTTGGTAATGGAAAGCCCTATTGCTGAGTCCACTCACAGGTTCCATCCCTGCAACCACAGCCACTTTGTTCATGGGCCCATTGAGGAAACACTGGGTGACTAGGGAAAGTGGATGGTTGATACATACAGGATGTGCCATTTACTTCACCTGAAAATTAAGTGTCTCCTATGTAGTATATGCTGTTTGGCAAGTTTTACATGGGATACAAATATCTTCAGAGTCTATGCCCATCCTGAGAGATCCTTCCACATACCTCTTTCCCAGACTTCCTTGTCACCAATCTTCCAACCCTATTTCTTTCAAGTCCCTGATATCCAGCCCAACTGCACAACTGTTCACATAATGAATGTAGATCCACACTTCTGGCCATCTCTCCCTCCAAACAAAGTGAACTCAACATGTACTCCAGGTTCTGCCTATTGGAGGATTTTCCTTCACCACTCTCCTTCAGGGTCACCCTTGATTGGTGCTGTAAAGCTGCATCTGTCTACTTTAAGTAGTATGAGAATATCAAGTACACCAAGAACCCTACCCTAACACCGCATTCAAATTTGTATTTCTATCACTAGCCCCAACTTTCTCCTCAGCTCCACGTCCTATCAATCAACTTTAACAATCATCAATAAAATGTTATGCTTGATTCAATTACTACCCTCCACATTTCCTTTAACTTCAATATTTCAAAGAAAATTCTGAGCCATTATGTCTTTTCACCCCTGGAAATGTCAGTATGCATCTCAAAAGAAAGGAATACAAAATTTTCTTACTCAACATGTTACTACATGTAACAAAATTAGCAATAGTCCTTTAATATAATTGGATACCCAATTCAAATTCAAACTTTCTAATAATCTAAAAAATTTTATACAGTTGGTTAAGTTGTTGAAATAAGGATCTGAACAATTTGAATTTGTTTATGATGCTACCTAAATCTCTTTTAAGTTTCTTTTCTTCTAGAACAACTCTTTTGTCTTGTAGAAAAATCCCACATTCTAGATTTGGCTGACTGCTTTTTGGGTTTTTTGTTTTTTAACTTATTTTACTACCATACATTTCCTGGAGATTGGGAATTAGATATAAAACTTGATTAAATTAAGGTTTAATTGGCCAGGAGGGCAAGAGGACCCTCTTTCATAGAATCAGGATACATACAAAGTCTGATTGTTTCCCTTTTAGGAAATTTCCTAAATCTGGAAACTTCCAACAGATATACTTCTTCTTAAAGTCCCTGAGCATATCCCCAGGAGAATCCACCCACACACTCCCAACTGCTCTTCTTCCTTTATTCATCTCTCTTTGTTCAACGCTGAATGTTCTGAGACAGCCTGCATTCTTCCCTTTTTCTATTGATTCACACAGTTTTTAAGCAAGGCACATTTCTTATATCAGATCACTCCTCTCCCTTCACACCACACTGCCTCAGCCAGAGAAGGTTCCATAACAGAGATACTTGAATAGACTTCAAATAAACAGAACCATCTAAGGACACAGGTTCATTTCTCTGATCTCCCAGGCAGACTAATCACTCCAACCCCTCTATTCCCATATCACTTTTGTGATCCCTTAGGATCGTATGTCATCACATTATATATCTAATGTCTATTTCTATTTGTCTCCAGCATAGGGAATATAGTCAATATTGGAAGGTGGGATCCTTTTAAGAAGAGACTTTTATTCAATCTCTAAATTCTTTACACATGGTAAAATTAAATGTTTATTGTTGAATGAATATTTCCCTTATGGACAACACTAAACATCTGAATAGGAATAAGTAGTATCTTTTCTAGCTCTTCTTTATTAATTGTTAAGTTATATTTAAATGTTTAAAATATAACATTCAGTTTTAGGCTAATAATCTCAATCTTGTATTAGACATAAAAAAAATTTACAATCTATTATTTTACAGACTAGAACAATGATGCTCAGGAGGCTTTAGGGTCACACTTGTCATGTTACTGTTGTGTCGGCACTCGCCTACTGACAGTGCTCCTATCGGCTAGCAATGCCTAAGGTGCTCACCCAACTGTATTACTCAGACAGACCTGAGGGACAGGATTTATTATTCTCAGGTCGTGAAAGGTATGTGGCATGCCCAAAGTGCACAAAGAAAGGTCACAGGTAGAGAAAGAAAATGGACCTGGGGCTCTGCTTTTATTAGGATCCAAAAATGGAGTGTCTAGGGTTCATGGGTTCACTTTTTATTAGCTAATTTAAAGTATAAGAGCAGACAAAAATATTGGCTTCTTGGACTGTGGATTGAGAAACCAAGATGGCGGCATAGGTAAACACCTAATCTGCAGCCTCACACAACAATTTCAAAAATACAACTAAAAGTCAAAACGGACATCATCCAGAACCACAGGAAAGCTGGCTGACTGAAACGCCCACAACTAGAAGGAAAGAGAAAACCACAAGGAAAATCAGAGGAGCCATAAAAGCCTGAGGTATGGAGACACGGGCGGAGACATGAGCATGCGCGCGTGCGGGGAGGACGGAGCCGGAGAGGACAGGGCGGCTGAGTGCCTGGCCGGCATTCTCTAGCGGGAAGAAGATAAAAGCTCCAGATTGCGCTGAACCCCAGATCCGACTGCACTGAACCCCAGTGCCGGGCGAGACCCTGGGGAGCCAGGCTCATACTGGGGGAATCTGGGCTGTAAGGCGGAAAATCAGGGGAGCGGCAAAAGGCAGAGCTCCGGAGGCGCACACGTGAATGCGCGCAGAGGACGGACTGTTGATTGTGCCGCTGAATTGCCCTGGTGGGAAGGAGACAAAAGCTCCGGACTGCACAGAGCCCCAGTTCCAACTACACTGAAACCCAGTTCTGGGCGAGAATCTGGGAATCCAGATTCATTGGGGAAGAGACTAGACTGTTTGGCAGTGGGCGAAACTCCAGGATGCCTTTCTCTCAGAGGTGCTTGCAGGGAGTACAGAGGGACATTGAGAGACACTGAGACCCAGGAACTTCATAGGGCGGGGCTGACAGGAAGCCAAGGCTGTAGGCTCCACCCCGAAACTCCACCCCATCCAAGCTGAGCACAGAGGCTTTTACAATTTTGCAAGTCTAGTTGAATAAGGCTGTCTCCCGGCGTAGACACAGCTGATCCTCACAGCCAATTGGCCTGGAGGTCAAATCCTCCCAGTGTACCAACAGCAATCAAGGCTTAACAACACCAAGACTTTGCACTCAGCCCACAAAGGGGGGTACCAAGAGCGACCACCTAGGGAGATTGGGGAAGCTGAGCTACCGGCCCCTATAGGTCACTGACCACACAAAGCCACTCCATCAACACAGGGAGGCAGCCAAAATGTGGAGACACCGAAGCAGGTCATGAATAGAAGAGATGGAGGAAAGTAAACTAATGGACGACACAGTGTTCAGAACCACATTTATAAGGTTACTCAAGAATCTTCTAAAAACCGCTGAGAAACTTGAAGAGACCTTCAAGGACCTTAATAAGAATACCAAAAAAATGGAAAAGGACCAGTCAGAAATTATGCATACACTGTCTGAAATAAAGAATATACAGAAACTCAACTGTAGATCACCATACCCCAAGAGTCAAACCAAAGATCTGGAACATGAGGAAGCAAAAAACACCCAACCAGATAGGCGGAAAGAAAGAAGAATCCAAAAGTGTGAGGATAGTGTAAGGAGCCTCTGGGACGGCTTTAAGCGTACCAACATCCGAATTTTTGGGGTGCCAGAAGAAGAGAGAGAGCAAGATACTGAAAACCTATTTGAAGAAATAATGACAGAAAACTTTCCCCACCTGGTGAAAGAAATAGACTTACAAGTCCAGGAAGCGCACAGAACCCCAAACAAGAGGAATCCAAAGAGGACCACACCAAGACACATCATAATTAAAATGCCAAGGGCAAAAGACAAAGAGAGAATCTTGAAAGTAGCAAGAGAAAAACAGTTAGTTACCTACAAGGGAGTACCCATACGACTGTCAGCTGATTTCTCAACAGAAACTATGCAGGCCAGATGGGAGCGGCAAGAAATATTCAAAGTGATGAACAGCAAGAACCTACAACCAAGATTACTCTACCCAGCAAAGCTATCATTCAGAATTGAAGGTCAGATGAAGAGCTTCACAGACAAGAAAAAGCTAAAGGAGTTCATCACCACCAAACCAGGAATACATGAAATGCTGAAGGGTATTCTTTAAGAAGAGGAAGAAGAAAAAAAAAGGTAAAGGTAAAAATTATGAACAACAAAAAGACATCAAATACATACCTACCAACAAGTGAATTTAAAAATCAAGTGAATAAAAAAATCTGAAGAACAGAATGGACTGGTGAATATAATAGAATCAGGGACATAGAAAGGGAGGCATCAGACAATCCTCAGGGGGAAGGGGGTCTGAGGGGTGCAGGAAGAGATTGGACAAAAATCTTACACCTATGGATGAAGACAGTGGCGGGGGGGTAAGGGTATGGGGTGGGGTGGGGTGGGGAATCAGGTGGAGGGGAGCTATGGAGGGGGAAAGAGGAGCACCTGTAATAATCTGAACAATAAAGATTTATTATAAAAAAATAAAATAATATATAAGAGCAGAATTAGGACACAGGAAGAAAGAAGTGGGGTCACTCAAGAGGTCAGTTATCTAGTTTACTAAAGCTTTCTCTTTTATAAAATAATTTTTCAATTGCAGTTGATGTACAATACTATATTAGTTTCCGAAATATAACCCAGTGATTAGACATTTATATAACTTACGTAGTGACCACCCCAATAAATTTAGTACCTAACTGACACCATACATAGTTATTACAATACTAGAGGCCTGGTGCACGACATTTATGCACTGGGGGTGGCGGGGAGGGAGGTCCTCAGCCCGGCCTGCAGTCCGGGACCCCTCGGTGGATGACCGCCTGCTAGCAGTCAGACATCCCCCAAGGGGTCCTTAGTGCTGCTGTGGAGGTGGGAGAGGGCCCCCACCACCGCCACTGCGCTCGCCAACTGTGAGCCCGGCTTCTGGCTGAGCGACACTCCCCCTGTGGGAGCACACTGACCACTAGGGGGTAGCACCTGTACTGAGCATTTGCCCCTTGGTGGTCAGTGGGTGTCATAGTGACCGGTCATTCTGCCGTTCAGTCAATTTGCATATTAGTGTTTTATTATAGAGGATTATTGACTATATTCCCTATGCTGTACTTTACAGCTCCATGAATATTCTGTAACTAACAATTTGTACTTCTCAATCTCTTTCCTTTTCCACCCAATCCCCAAGCCTCACTCCTACCTGGGAACCATCAAAATGTTCTATCTATGAGTCTGTTTCTGTTCTGCTGGTTCATTTCTTTTGTTTAGTTTTGTTTTTAGATCCCACATATAAATGAAATAATATGTATTTATCTTTCTCTGTCTGACACATTTCACTCAGAACAATACCCTTGAGGTCTATCCGTGTTGTTGTAGATGGCAAGATTTCACTCTTTTTTATGGCTGAGTCATATTCCATTGTATATATGCACCACTTCTTTACCCATTCATGTATTGATGGACACTTAGGTTGCTTCTATATCTTGGCTATTGTAAATAATGCTAAAATGAACATATGGATGCATATATCTTTTCAATTTAGTGTTTTGGGTTTCTTTGGATAAATACCTAGAAGTATAATTGCTGGGTCCTTCATTGTCTCTTGTTATAACCTTTGTTTTAAAGTCTATTTTGTCTGGTATAAGTATTGCAATCCCAACTCTTTTTCTTTTTCATGAGATACTAGAGGCCTGGTGCACAAAATGTGTGCACGGGGGTGGGGGGGGGTGTCCCTCAGCCCAGCCTGCACCCTTTCCAATCTGGGACATCCCTCTCACAATCCAGGACTGCTGGCTCCCAACTGCTTGCCTGCCTGCCTTCCTGATTGCCCCTAACCACTTCTGCCTGCCAGCCTGATCACCCCCTAACCACTCCCATGCCAGCCTGATTGATGTCTAACTGCTCCCCTGCCAGCCTGTTTGCCCCCAACTTCCCTCCTCTGCCAGCCTGGTCACCCCTAACTGCCCTCCCCTGCAGGGTTGATCGCCTATAACTGCCCTCCCTTGCAGGCCTGGTTCCTCTCAACTGCCCTCCCTTGCAGGCCTGGTGCCTCCCAACTGCCCTCCCCTGCTGGCCATCTTGTGGTGGCCATCTTGTGTCCACATGAGGTCAGGATCTTTGACCACATGGGGGCAGCCATATTGTGTGTTGGAGTGATAGTCAATCTGCATATTACTCTTTTATTAGATAGGATAGAGGCCTGGTGCACGGGTGGGGGCCAGCTGGTTTACCCTGAAGGGTGTCCTGGATCAGGGTGGGGTTCCCTTGGGGCGTGGGGCAGCCTGGGTGAGGGGCCTGTGGTGGTTTGCAGGCAGGCTGGCTATGCCCCCCGGTGACCCAAGGGGAGGTCCTGTTATCTGGGGTTTATTTATCTTCTACAATTGAAAATTTGTAGCCTGGAGCAAAGCCAAGCCTTATGCTCGCTCCGTGGCTGCCGCCATTTCTGTTTGGATTTGTTTACCTTCTATAATTGAAACTTTGTAGCCTTAAGCGGATGCCTGGGCCGGCCAGGGCAGGTTGAAAGTTTGGCTTCCTCGGTCACCAGGGGCAACCCTATCCTGCTCTCTCCAGCTCCGTGGCTGCGGCCATTTTTCTTGGGATTTATCTTCTATAATTGAAACTTTGTATTCTTGAGAGGAGGCCTGGGCCTGCCAGGGTGTGTGGAAAGCTTGGCTTCCTCTATCACCGGGGAAACACAAGCCTCCTTCCTGCTCTCTGTGGCGGCAGCCATCTTGGTTGGGGCTAATTTGCATACTTGTTCTGATTGGCTGGTGGGCGTGGCTTGTGGATATAGTGGAGTGGTGGTTAATTTGCATATTACTCTTTTATTAGGTAGGATATTTTTCCTTCCCTTTACTTTCAGTCTATGTGTGTCTTTTAATCTGAAATATCTTTCTTTTTTGTTTTTATTGAATTTATTAGGATAACATCCTATCTAATAAAGAGGTAATATGCAAATTGACCATCACTCCAACACACAAGATGGCCGCCCCCATGTGGTCAAAGATGGCCGCCACAAGATGGCTGGCAGGGGGGGGGGGCAATTGTGGGTGATCAGGCCAGCAGGGAAGGGCAGTTGGGAGGAACCAGGCCGGAAAGGGAGGGCAGTTGGGGGTGATCAGGTCTGAAGGGGGAGAGGGCAGTTGGGGGCAACCAGGCCAGCAGGGGAGGGCAGTTAGGGGTAACTAGGATGGCAAGGGAGGGCAGTTAGGGGTGACAGGGCCAGCAGGGGAGGGTAGTTGGGGGAGACCAGGCCGGCAGGGGAGGGCAGTTAGGGGCAATCGGGCCAGCAGGGGAGCAGTTAAGCGTCGATCAGGCTGTCAGGGGAGTGGTTAGGGGGTGATCAGGCTGGTAGGTAGAAGTGGTTAGGGGCAATCAGGCAGGCAGGCAGGCAAGCGGTTGGGAGCCAGCAATCCTAGATTTTGAGAGGGATGTCCCAGATTGGAGAGGGTACAGGCTGGGCTGAGGGACACACACACACACACACACACACACACACACACGGGCATGAATTTCGTGCACCGGGCCTCTAGTTGGTTAATAAAATTATATAGGTTTCAGGCGTACAATTATATACTACACTAGAGGCCCACTGCATGAAAATTCATGCACTGGAGGGGTGTCCCTCAGCCCGGCCTGCCCCCTCTCACAGTCCAGGAGCCCTCAGGGGCAGGAGGCGACCCGGCGACCAGGGGAAGGATTTATTAGATAGGATTTTTTTTTTCTTGATTTCAGAGAGGGAGAAGGAGAGAGATAGAAACATCAATAGTGAGAGATAGAAACATCATTTATCAGCTGCCTCCTGCACGCCCCTCACTGGGGATCGAGCCTGCACCCCAGGCATGTACCCTGACGGGGCATCAAACCATGACCTCCAGGTGCACAGGATGATAACCACTGAGCACACCAGCTGGGCTATGTTTCAGTTTTTAAGGAATCACCAGGCATTTGCACAATGGCTGCCCCAGTTTAACTTCCCACCAGAGGTGCAGACGCTGGTTTCTCTGCATCCCACCAGCACTGTTGTTTCAGGGGCTTCATCCCAGCCAGGGAGTGGGTGCGAGTGGCATCTCATCTCTCTTTGGCTGCGTTTCCCTGCGGGTGAGTGTTGAGCGTCTGTTCAGCTGCTCATTGGCCATTTGCACCTTTTCTTTAGAGAAATGTCCATCTGAGGCCCTTGCCCATGCTCCCTTCAGGTTGGTGCTGGGTTGAGTGAGGGGAGCGCTCCCAGGTCCCAGGTGTCGGTCCCTTCACAGACGGGGGACCTGCAGGCACTTCCAGGGCATTTTCACACCATGGACAGTGTCCTCTGATGCACAGACGGTTTTTGTTTTGATGAGCCCAGTGGGGTCACACCGACACCTTCCTTAAAGGTCTCTTTCTTCTTCCTGCGTGACACCCACAGGTACCCACAGAGCCAGGCCCTGCTTCCCAGTGCAGACGCCCCACAGCGGCCCGCCTCCAGCCCAGCCCGCCCACCGCCCCACCGCAGCCCCAGCCAGCTTCCTGCAGGTGCGTGCGGGCCTCTGGCCTCAGGCGTGAGATGTGGGCTCGGCACCCTCCCCGCCAGCCTTCAGGGGTTCTAGTCCTCAGGACCTAGCGAACCCCTGGCCTATTTGTATTTGAATCTTTATAGTTTCTAAAGTTCATAAGTCTCAAAGGTTACAAATGCACGTGGTATGAGAGTTACATGTACACAGATACACTCTAACAGCGTCAGCTATGTGCCTGGCATGGGCATGTGCTACAGAGGCCCATTTTTAGAAGTAATTTTTATTATGGGGTCTCTGTTTTTAAAGTGAAAATCAGCCCCTGGTGGCTGCTGGATTTGCTAGTGTGTTTACACACAAAGTCTACAAATATAAGGTGGTCATGTTTAGAGTCTCATGGCTCCCTTGGTGAACATTAGCTTGCACGCAGCAGGCTTTCCCTTTCTGAGAAAACACACCAGGGCCGCTCAGGGCCCTCAGGCAGCGCCGCCCCCCCCCCCCCCCCCCGCTCCCCCCCCTCCCCGCCACGAGCCCTCAGGCCCCCGGAGAGTGCGGTGCGGCCCTTGGAGGGCAGCGTGCTGGACGTGGAGAGAGCATCCTCTCAGGTCTAGAGCCGAACTCCGAAGCTCCTGAACCACCTGTGGTCCACTTTTCAAATCCCCAGGACCGGCACAGTGGGGGCCACTCACGACCCAGCTTTGCACATCAGGCCCCTTTAGGCCACAGACCTGACTTGGGATCGCAGGAAGCCCTGAGAGCCGGAGCCCCTGGGGGAGAGTTAGAGGCCTCCCAGCGGTCGCACAAAGACGTAGGGCAGGGACCCACAGCTCAGGCTCCTGGGGCCTCAGTCCGGGGGTGTGGGAGGAGGGCGGGTGTCTGCAGCCAGCTCTGATGCTCAGGGCGCTGGTGGAGAGTGGAGGTGAAGGACAATGTCCCGGCGGGATGGAGGCTGGGCGCACACGGAGGGGTGGGTGCGGCAGCTTGGAAACGGGTGGGCGGGCCACGTGGAGGGGATGCTGTGAGGGCACAATGGGAGGTGAGGCTGCAGGTTCCATTCCAGGTTGGGGCTTGGCCCTAGAACGAGGGATGTGGGAGCAGGGAGGGATCGGCCACGGGGGAAGGTGTACAGGCTGCGTGCCTGTGGGCTCCGCCCTGCAGTGTCTGCATGGGGTCAGCTTCAGCATCCAGAAGGTCCAGCCGGGCTGGTGGCATGGCGGCTGCTGCCGGGGGCACACCCCCGGCCTGGCAGCCCCACGTTGTGTCCACCAGGCTGGCGGCGCAGCAGCAGCTTGGGGCAAGTCCCCACCCCAGCAGCCCTGCGTTGTTTCCGCTGGGTTGGTGTCGTGCTCCTGGCAGCCGTCACATGGCTCGGGGCATGCCCCCAGCCCAGCTCTCCAGGCCAGAGTGACCCAGACGCTTGGCGATGAAGCCAGGCGTCCTGCCCCGCCCCGCCCCCGGCCACTCGGCACCTGTTCGGCATCATGTCCAGCCCCCAGCAGCTCCGTGGCCAATGCGCACACAAGCAGCCGCCCCGCCTCCGGCTGCTGGGCGCCTGCTTATGCAAATTAACCCACCATCTTTGTTGGGTTAATTTGCATACTCACTCCTGATTGGTTGGTGGGCTTTGTGGAGGTGTGGTTAATTTGCATATTCCTCTTTTATCAGTGTAGATCATTTGTATATTGTAGTGTGTGTTCACCCAAATCAAGTTGAAGTGAGTATCTTGTATGTAATATGTAATACCCAGGGCTTTCTGAAAGAGGGAACCTCATGCATGAGGGTGGCCTGATTCCTTATCTGGTTGTTTTGCTAGTAGCTCTGTCACTCAGCTGGCAATATGTTCATTCAAGATGAGTGTTTTCTGAAACGGATGCTTTGACAATCAAAAGCCTAATACCAGGCACTTATACTACAATTAAAAAGTTTAATGTCAGGCTCTTGCACTACAGTTAACTACAAGCTGCATATGACTCCACAGAGTTCATGGTCATATTAAGAAAAAAACTAGAGTTGCTAAAAATTAGACTGGATATATACAAAAGAAACTTATGAGGCCCAAGATTATTGCTAGATTAAAGGGACTTGAGATAACCATTTGGATCCATATAATAACATCAGCAAAAACATCAATAATTAACATTTACTGAATTCTTACCATGTGCCAGGCACTGTGCTAAGTGCTTTTTATGGACCGTCTCATTTAATCATCAGAACAATTCCATTCAATAGGGCCAATTATGATTTTCCTTCTACAGACACAGATGTTGTCATGCAGATAATGAGCAGTGGGAATGAAGAATCAAACCAGATGATTTAACATTGTGGGGGAAGAAGAAAAAGTTCTTCCAGCTGGTCTAATAATTAAATCGGCATGAGACAGATTAACAAGAGAAATAACCAAATATAATTAAATATGTATGGGAACCCCACATACACGAGTGAGTCAGAGACCCCACAAACATGTAAGATTCAGAGACAGAAAGGAAAAATGGGGTATATATGATATTCTGAGCTAGGAGTGAGATAAGATATCTTGGGGCTTCAGAGGGGAGGAAGGTCATTCATAGGATGATAAAAAGAGCAGATGTTAAGTAATTAGATGCTTGCCTGGCCCTATAGGTCAAAAGAGGTTATGTCTGATAATCTCTTATGGGCAAGGCTCTTAATTTAAATTCTTTCGGGGAAAGGTAAAAGTTTCTCTCCCCTCTCCCCTCTCCCCTCTCCCGTCTCCTCTCTCCTCTCTCTCTCTCTCTCTCTCTCTTTCTCTCTCATGTGTGTGTGTGTGTGTGTGTGTGTGTGTGTGCAAAAATTTTAATTGGTTTTGAGAGAGAGAGGAAGGAAGAGGGAGAGAGGGAGGGAGGGAGGGAAGGAGGGAGAGAGAGAGAGAGAGAGAGAGAAACATTAATGGAGAGCGAAACAGATTGGTGTCTCCCGCAGGCCCTCTACTAGGGATCAAGCCCACAACTGAGCATATACCCTGACCAGGAAGTGAACCGGCAAACGTTCTGGTGCATGGAACAACGACCAACCAACTGAGCTACACCTGCCAAGGCAGTAAAAGTTTCTCTTGAGCCCACAGGGTCTTGTGAATGAAGAAGAAACTTTCCTCTACCCTCAAGGTTCTTTCAGCTAGTCTAATAATCAAATAGACATGATACAGATTAACAAAAGAAAATAACCAAATTGAATTACATACATATGTATGGGAACTCTGCATATATGAAAGATTCAGAGACAGAAAGGGAAAATACTGTCTATATGACAATCTGAGCTAGGGGTGAGGTAAGGTGTCTTGGGGCTTCAGAATGTAATTGCAGGAAGAGCACATGTTCAGTAATCAGTAGTTTGCCCTGCCACATAGGGAGGTCATCTCTCATAATCTGTTATTATGGGCAAGGCCCCTATTTCAAATTCTTCTAAGTAGTTAAGGAAGGAGGGGTCAGATGTTTATCTTGAGCTCCCAGGATCTTGGTTGCCTTTAGCTCAAAACAATCCGAATACCACAGAGGCATATCTTGAGTGACTCATTCTGAACCCCTATAATTGCCTTCAGCTCAAAAACTTCAGATGCCAAAGTGGCTCACCTTAGGGAGACCCGTCTGAACCCCTTTAACGTGCAGCAATAACTTCTTGCCCAACTCATAGTAAAATTTTCCGTTTCTAAGACCATCTGGCACTTCTTCTTATTATAAAGATGCAGTCATGCCAAAGGCAGCTTTTACAACTGTCCCCCAATTCTTCTCATTCTCCAAGTACCTTAAAAGACCAACAACTCAATCTAACTCTTCATCTCTTTGCAGCTTGTCTAACCACTACCACTGCACTTGTTTTACACCTTCTATTTTACTCCAATTTCCTCTTCTCCATCCATCTCCTACCTTCATTTTCTTTGCACACTGATAGCTCTCTTTTGCCAACAGTTTAAGTTTCTGGACCTTTTGTCTTTTGGTTACACCCGTCTAGAAATCCCAGACCTGGAATCGATTCAGATATCCATCATCTTTATTCCTACACTTAGGCTGCTGAGTAGAAATTGCATAACCAGGCAGAACCCTCTTACGGTATGTTTACAGCCTATTTCTGTGAACTCAGCTGGAGCCTCAATACCACCCAGGCTCTTACTATGACGTTTTAATAGTCAGCACATTTCCACTCCCTGCAATGACTATTTCAAACTTTCTCCACTCTTCTCAAACCTCCAGGCTCCTGGACAGCCTCACTTTCTTCAGATAGTCTTGCCTCCTAATCAACAGAGTGAATAAAGGCAATCAGGTGGAAATTCCTTCAGCCTCCTGAGTTTATACAATTCTTATTTTTCCTGCAACAGTAAAGAAGAATCGTTTCCATCCAAGATCCTTTCCTCTCTCTGTGCTCTGGATCTTGTCATTCATTCATTCATTCAGGCAGTTGGCATCTAATTTAGATTGAGCGAGGGGGTAGAATGAGTCAAAAAGAGATCTTAAGGCAATGACAAAAAAAGAGATCTGAAGGACAAATGGGAGGATGAACCAGAATAAACAAGGGTGAGGTGGGGGTTGATTTAAAAAAATTGTAGGCTGAGAGAAAAGAAACGGGATGTTTACATCTTGAGACAGGCAAAAGTTACACATGTTCCAGGAAACTTCTTTCTCAGGGAACTTGCACTAATAATGATTCCTTCTCTTCTAAGTCTTCAACCTATCACACTTTAACGGCTTCCTTCATTTTGCATTTATATATACGCAAGTTCTTCCACCTTAATAAAAGTAAAAATAAAGAAAATTTAAAAAATAAAAGCGTGCTTTAACCTGTGTGTTCTCCCAAACATAGTAGTCCCTTTCCCCATCCAGTCAAAGTTCTTAGAAATGCTGTCAACAGTCACCACCATCTCCAGTTCCTCTCATACCACTCTCCCCACAACCTGCCTCATCTGGCTTCTGCCACTCTTCCCTTCCCTCTTTCTTTCAAACTGATCTCCTAAGGACAAATCAAGTGGTCACCCTTGAATCAAGTGTGATAACACTCCCTGTTTGTCCTACTCTCAGGCAGTTTCTTAATTTCTTTTGTCAGTTTATTATTTTCTTTCTTTCTTTTTTTAATCCTCACCCTAGGATATTTTTTTTTCATTGATTTTTAGAGAGAGAAGAAGGGAGAGGGAGAGACAGAAACAATGATGTGAGAGAGACACATCGACTGGTTGCCTCCCGCATACCCCTAACCAGGGCCGAGAGCCTGCAACCTAAGTACGTGCTCTTGACCGGAATCAAACCCCAGACCTTTCAGTCCAAAGGCCGATGCTCTGTCCACTGAGCCAAACCAGCTAGGGCAGTTCATTATTTTCTAATAAACCACTGATGTGGACATTTAACAGAAGGTGGCCTGGGGCCTTCTTCACTTCTTATTCTATCATCTTTGTCTAAGTCAGGGGTCTGCAAAGTTTCTGTAAATGGTCATAGAGAACATATTTATGCATTGCAGACCACACAATCTCTGGGTCTCCATCACAACTATTAAACTCTGCCAGCATAGCTTGAAAGCTGTCAATAAGTGTCCGTGTTTCAATAAAACTTTATTTATAGACATGAAATCCGATTTTCATATAATCTTCATGTGTCAAAAAATATTATTCTTCTTTTGACTTTTTCCCCCAATCATTGAAACATGTAAAAATAATTCTTAGCTAGTGGGCTGTACAAAAAATATGGACAGCCAGGGCCATTGCACTCAGTGATCTCCTCTACCCTTGTGGCTTTAATTACTATATATACACAGAAAATCCCAAATTTAAATCTGCAGCCCAAACATATTTTTGAAGCTCCTAACATATACATCAAACTTATTACAACATTTCCTCTTGGATGTCTCAATGATACCTTAAAATTAACATATCCCAAGATGACCCTGACTCTACTTTACTCTACAAATTTGATCAAGCACAAGGTCTTGTTGATTATACATCCTACTTATTTCTTGAAACCAAACTTTTCCCATCCTTCACTCTTTAATCATTCTAATCCAAGCCACCTTCATTGTTTGCTTTCCTGCAACCACTTTCTAAATGGTCTACTAATATCTCTCCAGCCCCCCTGCAATCCATTTTGCAGCCAGGGTAATATCTGAAAATACTACTCTGATAAAAATACTTCCCTGCTCCCTAGCCAGTTTGGCTTGGTGGATAGAGCGTTGGCCTGCGGATTGAAAGGTCCCAGGTTCGATTCCGATCAAGGGCATGTACCTTGGTTGCGGGCACATCCCCAGTGGGGAGTGTGCAGGAGGCAGCTGATCGATGTTTCTCTCTCATCGATGTTTCTAACTCTCTATCTCTCTCCCTTCCTCTCTCTAAAATACCAATAAAGTAAATTAAAAACAAAAACAAAAACAAAAAAAACTTCCCTGCTTCAAGTACTTTTGCCACTTTGCCAAAAAGTCTTTAAGTCAGGTTAAACCTGGAGGTTGCTACATGATCTGGCCAACCCATGCCCCTCCCTCTTCACCTGTGCCTCTTACCACACCCCCTTCCCTTTCTCTAACCATACTGAGAGTGAACTGTTCTGTACATTTTAAGCTTTCTTTCAGAAATCCTTACCTACCCTAAGATCATAAAGATATTCTCCCATATTTTCTATTAACAATTTTGCTGTTTTTGACTTTCACATTTACCACTTTAATATACCTGGATATAATATGTGAGGTATAAGTAATAAATCTAATATTATCTCTACCTATTTGGTAGCCAGTGTTTCCAACCCTGATTTCTAGTGCTATTTCCTTCCCATTCTTAGTTCCTTGGGTCAGTTTCTAAACTCTCTATTATTTTCCTAATAGTAATACAATGATTTTCCTTATTATGTTAAAAAATTTCTTAACTATTTTTGGTCCTTAAACCTGCAAATTAGTACTAGGATCAGCTTGTAAAGTTCTGGTAAGAACCCTGCTGTGCTTTTTACTGAAATTTGACAATAAAATGTTAGTAATCTCCTTTCGAGGATAATATCCAAAAGCCAGGAGAATGAGAACTACAAACTCTAGCTTTGATAAAACTAAAGGAATTCAAACTAAACCACAGAGTATATGGAAGGTTTCTAAAGCAGGGAAAATTGCACAGTGGTGCATGTGGGAAGAAGCAGACATGACCTGTGCAGCTCTACAAACCTCAGAGAGAGCCAGCAAAGTGTATTTACTCAAGGTGAGGGACACTCTCAGGACCAAAAATTCTCTCTTTTTACATACCAACTAGAGGCCCAATGCACGAAATTTGTGCACGGGTGCACCCGCCTTGGCCTGGCGCCTCCCACTCACCTGCTCCACCCTCCCGCTGTGCTCCCACTCTCGTCAGGGCCCATCGGGGTTGGCAGCACCTCCACTGCTGCCCACCGCCAGCAACATGTCACTGATGCCCACCATGTTCCACGCCGCCCCCTGGTGGTCAGCGCACATCGTAGCGAGTGGCTGAACTCCCAGTTGAACTCCCAGTCGAGGAGGCAATTTGCATATTAGGCTTTTATTATATAGGATGAGATCAGACTGCCTGGACTGGCAGTGAGAATGTCTATGGACCTGGTTTGGTTCCAAAGGAGCAAAGCAGATGAGGCTAACTGAGAAAACTCACCAATAAGCTGAATTTATAATTACCAATCTAAAACCTACAGCAAAACATTAGTGGAATGTGGAACCTCAGAAGCTTATTCTTAATAAGGAGCCCACTAATCACTATTATGTTAAAGGAAATTGAAACCAGATGAATAAGGCAAGAAAAATAAAGGTATAAGAATTGGAAAAGTAATTAATTTGTCACTAGTTTCAGACAGTTTGTCTTGATAGGAAATAAGTCTACAAGAAAGCTATTAGAGTCAATGCACAAGGTTAGCAGGTTGCTGGATATAACATCCTATATAATAAAAGCCTAATATGCTAAGTGTCCAGTCGTCCGTTCATCCAATCAAAGCGTAATATGCTAATGATATGCTAAGGCCTCTCAACCACTCGCTATGATGTGCACTGACCACCAGGGGGCAGACGCTCCAACCTGTAGGTTAGCTTGTGGCCCATCAGTACTGAGTGAGATGGGCCAGACACGCCCTGGAGCCTTCCCGTGTCCCCTCCTAGCCCCGATCCTGCACCGGTGGGGTCCCTTGGCCTGTGCCCTCTCGCAATCTGGGCTGAGGTACCCCCCTCTCCCCGAGTGCACGAATTTCATGCATCGGGCCTCTAGTCATTATATATAAGTGAATGGTGTTCATATATACTAGCAAAGTATACTTACAGCACTGATTTAAAAAAATCACAAATCACTAAGGATAAATTAAACAAATGCTGTACAAGATCTTAACAGATAAATTTACAAATTTTATAAAAGACTTTAAAATGGAATGCTATACCATTTCAATGGATCAAAAGACTATATTTTAAGGATGGCAATTATACCAAATTAATTTACAAATGTCATGCAGTTCCAACAAAAATCACCAGAACTCTTAACAGCACTTTACAAGCTGGTCCTAGTACTAATTTGCAAGCATAAGGACTGAAAATTGGTCCTTATACTTCTCTATAATTCTATTTTAGCTGCTTTTGTTTATTAACTGTTTTCTTAAGTGTTAGTGCTTTTCTTTATTAAATTCAGAGTTTATTTCATGGTTTAGTTTTCTTCAATTGTTATATTTGTTAGTATGTCTGCTTTTTTTTTATGTTTAAAGGTTCCTTGTCCTCCTATCTGTGTACACTAGTTATATTCATCATAGTCTGTGATTTTGGGAAAAGGGCAGATTATGTTTTCAGTAGAGAACATTGTGTCCTTTCACTTATATCTTTGCTCTCATTCCTCCAGAATGTCACTAGCCAGTCATTCAGATATTGCACAACTTTTCTTTCCAGCGACTTACACCAAGGGCCAGCAAACTTTTTCTACAATGGACCCAATAATAAATATTTAAGGTTTTGCAAGCCACATATGGTCTGTTGTATAGTCTTTTTCTTTTTTAAATGTTAAAATGTACATGTAAAATGTTTTAAAAGTGTAAAATGCAAAAACCTTGCTGGCAATACAAAATAGGTCACAGGCTGATCTGGCCTCTGGACCATGATTGCTGACCCTTGCTCTGATTCTACAATCATTGCTGTAATCTGGGACAAATGCCTCTCTTTCCTGTTGCTTAACATAAGTGGAGGATGAAAGAGAAGACTGCCTTATCAGGTTTTTCATAGTTTAGTTTTCCAACCAATTACTCTGGCATTTTCCCAGGGCTCCATCTTCTTGTGAGCCTTCCTTTGCTTTGTAGCTTAATACCATCCCCGGACCATTTCTACTCTAATCAGAACGTATTGCTTCTATAAGCTTTAAACTTGGATTACACTCTTTTTTAAAAATATATGTTTATTGATTTCAGAGAGGAAGGGAGAGGAAGAGATAGAAACATCAATGATGAAAGAGACTCATTGATTAGCTGCCTCCTGCATGCTCCTTACTGGGATCGAGCCCACAACCCGGGCATGTACCCTTGACCGAAATCGAACCCTGGACCCTTCAGTCCACAGGCTGATGACTATCCACTGAGCCAAACCAGGTTGGGCTGGACTTATACTCTTAACGCTGCTCCATCTGCTCTCTATCTTCCAAAGGACTATATAATATTACTCTTTCTTATTTTCCAGTGTTATAAATTATTAATTACTAGTGGCCCAGTGTACGGATTCGTGCACATTGAAAGGAAATAAATTAGAAGAAATATTTTAATATTGCTTTTCGCCCTTTATAATAGAAGTATCAACCATCGACAATGACAGATCAAAACACATGCGTGCGATTGGCGCCAGTGAGAGAGCTTTATATGTATCACGCATGAGTGAGTCAACTTAGCCTTTTATATACATAGACTAGAGTCCTGGAGCACGAAATTCGTACATGGGGGGTGGTGTCCCTCAGCCAGCCTGCACCCTCTCCAATCTGGGACCCCTCGAGTGATATTCGACTGCCTGTTTAGGCCCGATCCCATTGGACATCCCTCTCACAATCCAGGACTGCTGGCTCCCAACCACTCGCCTGCCTGCCTGCCTGATTGCCCCTAACCACTCCCCTGCCAGCTCAATTGCCCCTAACTGCCCTCCCCTATGGGCGTGGTCACCCCTAACTGTCCTCCCCTGCAGGCCTGGTCACCCCCAACTGCCCTCCCCTGAGACCTGGTCACCCCTAACTGTCCTCCCCTGCAGGCCTGGTCTTCCCCAACTGCCCTCCCCTGCAGGCCTGGTCACCCCTAACTGCCCTCCCCTGCTGGCCTGGTCACTCCCAACTGCCCTCCTCTGCAGGCCTGGTCCCCCCCAAATGCCCTCCCCTGCAGGCCTGGTACCCCCCAAATGCCCTCCCCTGCAGGCTTGGTTCCCCCCAACTGTCCTCCCCTGCAGGCCTAGTCGCCCTCAACTGCCCTCTTCAGCCAGTCCGGTCACCCCTAACTGCCCTCCCCTGCATGCCTGACTGCCCCCAACTGCCCTCCCCTGCTAGCCATCTTGTGGCAGCCATCTTGTGTCCACATGGGGGTAGCCATCTTGTGTATTGGAGTGATGGTCAATTTGCATATTACCTCTTTATTATATAGGATAAACTTGCTTAATTAGACCTGCTTTCTGATTCCGCTAACTTTTTCCAACCCAGTAAAGTACCCCAACTTCTCTTTCAGGTAATTGTCAGCAACACAGCTGTAATTTCAATATGAAGCAGATTATTATTGTATATCATGCAGGGAGAACAAAGGGTGAAATATTTAACTTCAGAAGTGTTTGACTATATTCTGTGCAGTGAGGAAACCTGAAGTCATTTTCAAGGTCCACCATTTCTTACTTCTTTTCAGTTGGGTGAAGTTTCTAAACTTTCTAAATCTTTGTTTTCCGGCTAATGAAAAGAAAGTAGGATTCTACCGAGTCTCCTGTCTACCTACTCCAGGACTTCTGAGAGAATCAAATGAGATGAGGCAAGTGAAAACGCTTCACAGACAATTGGTTCAAGTGTAAAATGTTTGCTCCTGGCTATAAAGCAAGTCATATTCCTGGGCTGAAGAAACTGCAAGAAGGCTAGTCGCTAGGGAGAGGAAGCTGGGTGTTGCTACATGACGTCATTACCCAGCGCCCACAGCCACCATTTCTGGGCTGGGCTGTGGGCTGCATTTTGCGCCATGGGGTCTCAGCAGCGTTGGCTGCGATTTGGTGGGGTATCACTCTGAGGTGGTGGCAGGGCCTGTGTCCCACTTGCGGGAAGCCTAGTGTTGCTTTGTGGGCGCCAGGTCCACGGTGCCATTTCTTTGTAAATACCAGTGCACGTCACGGCAGCTCCTGCGTTAAGCGTCTGCCCCCTGGTGATCAGTGCGTGACATAGCAACCAGTCAGAAGGTCGGAGGGACACTTAGCATATTAGCCTTTTATATATATAGATGTCTAAAAACATATCTTCTCTAAGAGATACATTTTTTTCTGTCACAGGTAGAAATTAGGGCAGAAGGGAGAATATCTCTACCTCTATTTTTATAAAAATATAAAAATATTTTTAAAAATATTTTTTTTATTGATTTCAGAGAGGAAGGGAGAGGGAGAGAGAGAGAAACATCAATGATTGGCTGCTTCCTGCATGCCCCCTACTCAGGATTGAGCCCGCAATCCGGGCATATGCCCTTGACCAGAATCTAACCTTGGACTCTTCAGTCCGCAGGCCAAACTAGCTAGGGCTCTACCTCTATTTTTGAGGGAAATTTTCTTCACGATTATCATGAGCCTCAAAGCTATGTAATCAACAAATACTTAAGAATTATTTCTGTTTGCTATTTTTCATTGTATTCCACTTCTCTCTTTCTTAGATAAATATTTTATGGAGTTGGAGCACATTCTTGAGCAATTATTTAATAGGTGTTCTGAAAGTGGTATAAACTATTTGCATTCTTGCATTTGATTTCACTCTCTGATAGATTAATTACATAATTCTGAATTTAAAATAATTTCAGTTGGAACTTTGCTTTGATCACTCTTAGTATCAAGTGTCACTAATGAGAAATCTGTTACCAAGACATTTTATCCTTATAGATAAACTATTCTTTTTCTACATAAAATTCTGTAGGATTTTATCTTTAAAGATATGAAATTTCATCAGAACATATTTTTTTTCAGTGATGTGAGGTAGGGGTCTAAATTCATTCTTTTCTATGTAGATATTCAATTATTCTAGTATCATTTGTTGAAAAGATTATCCTTTCCCCATCAAATTGTCATGGCAACCTTACTAAAAAATCAATTGACCATAATTATAAAGGTTTATTTCTGAACAGGTAATTCTTTTCTATTGATCCATGTCTACCCCTGTACTAGTACCAGTCTTTTTTTTTTTAATCTTTATTGCTGAAAATATTACATATGTTCCCTTTTTTCCCCCACTGACTCTTCTAACCAACCCTACCCCCCACCTTTACCAACCTTATTGTCTGTGTCCATGGCTTATGCATATATGCATACAAGTTCTCTGATCTCTTCCCACCCACTCACCCACCCTCCCCCATCTTCCCTCTGAGATTCCACAGTCTGTTTCATGATTCTATGTCTCTGGATCTATTTTGTTCATCAGTTTATTTTGACCATTAGATTCCAGATATGTGTGAGATCATGTGATACTTGCCTTTCTCTGACTGGCTTATTTCACTTAGCATAATACTCTCCAGGTCCCTGAATGCTGTCTCAAAGGGTGAGAGATCCTTTTTTGCTGCTGCATACTATTCCATGGTGTAAATGTATCGCAGCTTTTTTATCCACTCGTCTACTGATGGGCATGCACGTGGGCTGTTTCCAGAGCTTAGCTATTGTAAATTGCGCTGCTATGAACACAGGGGTGCATACATTTCATATGTTATTTCTTAAACAGGTTCTCTATAGCTTGCTCACTTTCCATCCTCGGTTATTAGGGTTCTCTCCAGCTAGTCTTCAGGTGATTTTTCAGGATGGATTTTCTGTATTTTGTATTTCCAGTTTGGTCCTGGGAGAATGTCAGTGTACTTCCACTTACTCTGCCACCATGTTGGAATCCTAATACCAATCCTTATTACTGTTGCTTTGCAGTAAATTTTGAAATCAGAAAATGTGAGTCCTCCATTTTTGTTCTGCTTTTTAAATACTGTTTTGGCTTTTCTTGAGTCACAGCTTTAAAAACTTAATCTATTCCTTTATTTCTCTCTTTGAGTACAAAGAACATAACTGAAGAAGCCCTTTCTGCTTTCCTTCAAATTTCTGCAGGCCTTAGCTCACACAGGACCATAATTTCCTTTCTAATATTCACTTGGGTTTATACTATTTATTTTTATCTTCTATTTTTCAATTATAGTTAACATTCAATATTATATTAATTTCAGGTGTACAACATAATGATTAGGCATTTATACAACTTAGAAAGTGATCACCCCAATAAAACTACACCCATTTGACACCATACTTAGTTAGCATAATATTGACTCTACTCTCTATTCTGTACTTTGTATAGCTGCATTCATTTTTATTTATATGCCCTTCTATAACTATCATTTTAGAACCATGATTATCAAATAGTCCCTGTGCATTATGTAAGTTTTATGAGCTACTTCCCACTTTTCTTCAATGGAGTCACTTGTGACTGTGTTGTCTGATTCTTGTTCTTTAGAGCTTCCCATCACTTGGAATCATCTTTCCTTTGAGAGCTAGGGGTCATATAGTTAGATCTTTCTCGTTTTTCCTGAACTTTCTGAAATTTTCTTTTCTAAAGTCATGCCCCAGGGTCCTTCCTTCACTGTTATGGGCAGCTGTTTGCTAAAAGGCTCCTGACACTGCAAGGTTCCTGGGGGAGGGGGGGTGTCAGAACCACCACCAGCAGCATCACCTAGGAATTTTTTAGAATTGAAAATCTTCAGGACCCAAACATCATACTCAATGGGCAAAAACTAAAACCATTTCCCCTAAGAACGAAAATGAGACAGGGATGCCCACTTTTTCCACTCCTATTCGACATAGTACTGGAAGTGTTAGCCATAGCAATCAGACAAGAAGAAATAAAAGGCATCCAAATTGAAAAAGAAGAAGTAAAATTGTCATTATTTTAAGATGACATGATATTGTACATAGAAAAACCCAAAGATTCCATAAAAAAACTACTAGACTTAATAAATAAATTAAGCAAGTAGCAGAATACAAAATAAACACCCAGAAATCTATGGCTTTATTATACATCAATAATGAACTCACAGAAAGAGAAACTAAAAAATAAAAATACCATTTACTACTGCAACAAAAAAAATTAAGATACCTACGTAAAGACCTATACTTAGAAAACTACAGGATGTTGAAAAAAGAGACAGAGAAAGACATAAACAAATGGAAGAATATACTGTGTTCATGGATTGGTCGAATCAACATCATTTAAAATGTCCATACTACCCAAAGCAATCTATAGATTCAATGCAATCCCCATTAAATTACCAATGGCATATTTACAGACCCAGGACAAACTCTCCAAAAATTCATATGGAATAAAAAAAAGACCTCAAATAGCCACAGCAATCCTGAGAAAGAATAACAAAGTTGGAGGGATGACGATACTGGATATCAAACTATATTATAAAGCCACTGTTCCCAAAACTTCCTGGTACTAGCACAAGAACAGACATATAGACCAATGGAACAGAACAGAGAACCCAGAAATCGACCCAAGCCATTATGTCAATTAATATTTGACAAGGGAGGCAAGAGCATACAATGGAGTCAAGACAGTTTCTTCAATAAAAGGTGTTGGGAAAATTGGACAGATACATGTAAAAAAAATGAAACTAGACCACCAACTTACACCATACACAAAAATACACTCAAAATGGATAAAGGACTTAAACATAAGATGAGAAACCATAAAAATCTTAGAAGAATCCATAGGCAGCAAAATATCAGACATATGTTGTAGCAATATCTTTACCGATACAGCTCCGAGGACAATGGAAAATAAGGAGAAAATAAACAAATGGGAATACATCAAAATAAAAAGCTTCTGCACAGCAAAAAAAAACCATCAACAAAACAACAAGAGAGCCCACTGCATGGAAGAACATATTGGCCAAATGTTATAGCCGATAAGGGTTTAATCACCAAAATTTATAGGGAACTCATACAACTTAACAAAAGGAAGATAAACAATTGTTTATCTTCAAAAAAACGGGCAAAGGACCTAAATAGACACTTTTTGAAAGAGGACATATAGAAGGCCAAGAGGGGCCCAGTGCACAAATTTGTGCACCTTGAAAGGAACTGTGGGCCACGAGGCTTTGGTGGGCACAGGGGCAGGTCTCAGCCATCTTCTGTGCCCCTCCCACCACGGCCCCCAGTCCCATCTGCCGGCAGCCCCACTCCTGCCACCGGCGCTCCCACGTGCTGACGGCGCCGGCCCCACTCACACCCACTGACAGTGCGGAGTGATTAGGGCCAATGCCAACAGCAGGTGCAAGCAGGGCCAGCGCTGTCAGCAGGTGTGAGTGGTGGCTGCCCTGATCACCCCTCAGGAGCAGGGGAAGATGGAGAAGCCCTCGGGGGCAATCAGGGCCAGCAGGCACTGCTTGCACCCGCTGATGGCGCCAAGCAATCAGGGCCAGCACTGGGCGCCAACAGCGGATGCGAGTGGCAGCTCCGGCACTGGCCACGGGTGTGAGTGGGGCCAGCGCTGGCAGCATGTGTGAGCTCTTGGTGGGACCGTGATGTGCAGGAGCAAAGAATTTTCAGTAATCACCAGAGGATCGGGCCTAAACCGGCAGTCAGACATCCCTCCCACAATCCAGGACTGCTGGCTCCTAACAATTCGCCTGCCTGCCTGCCTGATTGCCCCTAACAGCTTCTGCCCACCAGTCTGATTACCCCCTAACCCAGTGATGGGCAACCTTTGAGCTTGGTGGGTCAAACTTCGCCAAAAAACTGAGCATAACTCGGGTAGTGTGTCACTTTGAGGAAAAAACATTATTTCGCAAATGTTTCATTCTCAGGAGCAGCAAATGTTTCATCCTCGGCATGCGGCCGCCTCAGCGGCCGCGTGTCATCAGAAATGGCTACACGTGTCAGTGCTGACACGCGTGTCATAGGTTCGCCATCACTGCCCTAACCACTCCCCTGCCAGCCTGACTGACACATAACCGCTCCCCTGCTGGCATGATTGATGCCTAACTGCTCCCCTGCCAGACCAATTGCTCCTAACTGCCCTCCCCTGCAGGCCTGGTCTCCCCCAACTGCCCTCTCCTGCCGGCCATCTTGCGACAATGTGGGGGCGGCCATCTTGTGATGACATGGGGGCGGCCACCTTGTGGCGGCCATCTTGTTACAAATTGGGGGCGGCCATCTTGTGACGACATGGGGGTGGTCCCCAAAACACATGGATCTAGGAGGAGAGTGGATACAGGAAAGTAGGGACTTGCACAACCTGTGTTGGGGTGAGGAACATGAAAGGAGAACCTCACCCTCTTTACTACAGAGAACTAAATGGAACCAGTTGGGAATTTCCCAGAGCCAGTGGTTCTCACAGTGCTGTATGTGCGCCAGCAGCATGAGCATTACCTAGAAACTTTTCAGAATTTAAAGTCTTCAGGTTGCACCCAAACCTATTGAATCAAACTCTAGGGGTAGTACCCAGGAATCTGTTTTAACAAGCCTTCCAGGAATTTCTGATGCACCCTAAAGTTTGAGAACCAATGTCCTACTCAAGTGATCCTCAATTGGGAGCAATTTTTTCCCCATGGGACACTTGACAATGTTAGAGACATTTTGGATGTTACAACTTGAATGTAGAGTGCTACTGGCATGCAGTGTAGAGGTCAGGACAATACACAGAGAGTCCCCACAACAAAGAAGTGTCCGGCCCAAAATGTCAACAGTGCCTGTGTTGAGAAACTCTGTCCTCTGCTATGAGGCACAGCAAGCTCCTTTAGAGCGGCTGCAGCCACCTGGCTCTCCACATTGGACTTAGCTCTTTGAACTTAGTTGGGGCAAGGATTAGCATGTTTTAACCACTCAAAGAGCAGAAGAGAGTCTGACCAACTCTTCTAAGTAACAAGTCTTCAGGCCTTCAAGTCACCCAGATCAGTCCCAGGGGTCTCACTTAGGTATTTATCTCTGACAAAGCAATAAACATGCCAATGTTTATCTTCAGGACAAAAACAAAGAACATCCTATTAATAAAAGCCTAATATGCAAATTGTCCCCTCGGGTGGTCGTTTGACCAGGAGTTCGACCACTCGCTATGACGTGCACTGACCAACAGGGGGCAGCGCGGAACATGGCGGGCATCAGCGACACGGCGCTAGCAGCGGGCGGCAGTGGAAGAGCTGCTGGCCCCAATGAGAGCAGGACTGCTGCGGCATGGTGGAGCAGGTGAGCGGGTGGTGCCAGGTCAAGGCAGGCGCGATCGGGGTACCCAATCGCCCCACCAATTGCCCTGCAGACGGCGACCAGTGGCGGCAGCAGGAGGCGGAGCCACCGCCTGGCTCCCAGGCGCTGATGGAGCCGAGCGGGGGGCCTGACCCCGATCTATCGCCCTGCAGGCGGGATGGTGGAGCAGGTGAAGGGCAGCACCAGGCCACAACAGGGTGCAAGGCTGGGGGCACGAGCTGGGCCTGATCTCTGCAGGCCACCCCGAGAGGCCCCACCAATGCACGAATTTGTGTACAGGGCCTCTAGTATTTTATAAGAGGCACAGTTAATACATACATTGAAGTTCCAGAACTGGCCTTTATGGGGGCCCAATTCCTCCCTTAGAAGACTGATAGGCAAACTTTTTCCATGCTTAGGAATTATTCTGTTCAATTGAAATGAGTGAGTCTCCACTGTCTGAGGGTCAGAAAATGGAGATCAAACATCCAAGTTCTGATCTACATTTCCTTTCTTTTCATTAGCTGGAAAACAGAGATTTAGAACGCTTAGAAACTTGACCCGACTGAAAAGAAATGGTGGACCTTGAAAATGACTTCAGGTTTTCTCACTGCGCAGAATACAGTCAAACACTGCTGCAGTTAAATATTTTACCCTTTGTTCTCCCTGTGTGATCTACAATAATAATCTGCTTCATGTTAATATTGACTGCTGTGTTGCTGACAATTACCTGAAAGAGAAGTTGGGGTGCTTCACTGGGCTGGAAAAAGTTTATAGCTAAATCAGAAAATAGGTATAATTAAGCAAGTTTATTCTATATCTATAAAAGGCTAAGTATACAGGGAGATATTAGAATACATTTAATCAATTTATCAGTCATTGTTTTTATCAATGTTGTTTTTATATAATTTTTTAAAATATATTTTTTATTGATTTTTTTACAGAAAGGAAGGGAGAGGGATAGAGAGTTAGAAACATCGATCAGAGAGAAACATCGATCAGCTGCCTCCTGCACACTCCCTGCTGGGTATGTGCCTGCAACCAAGGTATATGCCCTTGACTGGAATCGAACCTGGGACCCTTGAGTCCACAGGCTGACACTCTATCCACTGAGCCAAACTGGTTAGGGCTTTATATCATGTTTTTGTTGTTTTTATATCATGTTTTTGTTTTCATATCATGTCTTTGTTGTTATATCATGTTATTTATTAATTTACTAGAAGCCCGGTGCACGAAATTCGTGCACAGTGGGGGGTTGTCCCTCAGCCCAGCCTGTACCCTCTCCAATCTGGGACTCCTGGAGGGATGTCCGACTGCCCGTTTAGGCCCGATCCTCACCAGGATCGGGCCTAAACGGGCAGTCGGACATCCCTCTCACAATCCAGGACTGCTGGCTCCCAACTGCTTGCCTGCCTGCCTTCCTGATTGCCCCTAACCGCTTCTGCCTGCCAGCCTGATCACCCCCTAACCACTCCGCTGCCAGCCTGGTTGATGCTTAACTGCTCCCCTGCCAGCCTGTTTGCCCCCAACTTCCCTCCTCTGCCAGCCTGGTCACCCCTAACTGCTCTCTCCTGCAGGGTTGATCACCTCCAACTGCCCTCCCTTGCAAGCCTAGTCCCTCTCAACTGCCCTCCCTTGCAGGCTGGGTGCCTCCCAACTGCCCTCTCCTGCTGGCCATCTTGTAGTGGCCATCTTGTGTCCACATGGGGGCAGGATCTTTGACCACATGGGGGCAGCTATATTGTGTGTTGCAGTGATGATCAATCTGCATATTACTCTTATTAGATAGGATAGAGGCCTGGTGCACGGGTGGGGGCCAGCTGGTTTGCCCTAAAGGGTGTCCCGGATCAGGGTGGGGTTCCCTTGGGGCGTGGGGCGGCCTGAGCGAGGGGCCTGTGGTGGTTTGCAGGCCGGCCACGCCCCCTGGCAACCCAAGCAGAGGCCCTGGTATCTGGAATTTATTTTCCTTCTACAATTGAAACTTTGTAGCCTGGAGCGGAGCCAAGCCTTCTGCTCCCTCCAGAGCGGCAGCCATTTCTGTGGCAGTTAATTCACCTTCTACAATTGAAACTTTGTAGCCTTAAGCGGGTGGGCCCGGCCAGGGTGTGCGGAAAGCTTTGCTTCCCCTGTTGCCGCCGGCAACCCTGGCCTGCTCTCTCTAGCTCCATTCTGCCGCCATTTCTGTTTGAATTTGTTTACCTTCTATAATTGAAACTTTGTAGCTTGAGTGGAGGCTTAGGCCTGCAACGGCTATGGAAAGCTTGGCTTGCTCTGTTACCTGGGAAACCTTGCTCTCTGTGGCTGTAGCCATCTTGGTTTGGGTTAATTTGCATACTCGCCCTGATTGGATGATGGGTGTGGCTTGGCTGTTGGGTGTGGCTTATATAGCGGAGTGATGGTTAATTTGCATATTACCATTTTATTAGAGAGGATTATTTTCAGGTACATTTTACTCATTTTCTTTCATCTTTGACACTTCTATTATAGAGGAAGGGCAAATAGCAGTATTAAAATATTTCTTCTAATTAATTTCCTTTCAATGTGCATGAATCTATGCACCGGGCCACTAGTCTAATATAACACACTTCCAGAAATGGATGTGGTGGTAAAGTTTATTTACATTATATTCTATCATTTCAATCATATTTGAGTCCTGGGAATTTGTATTTACACACAGAACCCAGTATATTCCTGGGAGAATTTTATTTTTTTGAAAAACAAAAACAGAACAGGATATAGTTAATATAATAATTGGGTAGCTTAATGAACATCTGGTTTCTGTGGGGTCTCATCTGGGATTTTAGAGTAAACTGTATCCAGAGGCTGCCAGTGGCAATTCATGAGAGAATCGTAAAGTTCTTCACTTTTCACCATAAATTCTTTGTTTAATTCCTCAATATTCAAAGGAAGATTGGGATCTGCGGAAGCCAATAACGCACATGAAAAAAATAGACAGTTTGACAAGACATATATCAGAAATAGTTTACAGTTTTTAAAAAACATTAGCAGGAAATATTAAAGGCAATTCATGTTAAAAATTTTTAAATGTGTATTCCTTTCAATGAGGTTTAAAAATAGAAATTGAAGCCAAAAAAGGAGTAGTGCAACCAGACTCAGCGAGCATCTGGATGGTGAATGAAAATGAGGAAACGGACAGAATCAAGAGAGGTTTTGGAGATAAGCAGGCAACATTTGGAGGTGGAGTCAATTTGGGGTAAAGGAGAAAGGGAGGGTCGAGGTTGACACCTGAGTTTCTGGCAGGAGCACTTGGGTGGATATGGTGCCAAACAGTGAGCCAGAACCAAGTCCCGGCCGGGACTTTGAAAAAATAACCATGCTGCTTTACCTGCTTAGTTAACAGACTGGTATGTGAATAAACTATATACATGTAACAACTAATTTAGAAAAAGAGAGGAGCCTGACCTTCCTTCTCGGAAACCTGAAACCCTGTGATGAGATGTGGTATTATCATGAAAACATCAGACCTAGATGTTCAGTTCAAGTTGCCAGGTTTCCAAGATCACTGACTTTTTAAATGTAGTCCATTTTTTTCTCCTCGTATTGAATGTAACTGAAGAAGTCTTTTCTGTTTTCCTTTATAACTTTTGCAAAGTTTAGGGCCATAATGTGCTTCCTAATATTCACATGTGTTCATGCTATTCACTCATATTTATTTACTAGAGTCCCGGTGCCGGCGCCCTATCGAAGTCTGGGAGCCCTCAGGTAATGTCCGACTGAAGGCTTTGGCCCACTCCCAGCCTTCAGTCAGACATCTTTAGCGCTGCCATAGAGGCAGGAGAGGCTGCCGCCACTGCTGCTGCGCTCACCAGCTGTGAGCCCAGCTTCTGGCTGAGCGGCACTCACCCTGTAGGAGCCCACTGACCATCAGGAGGCAGCTCCTGCATTGAGTGTCTGCCCCCTGGTGGTCAGTGTGCATCATAGCGACCAGTAGTTCCACCATTTGGTCGATTTGCATATTAGCCTTTTATTATATAGGATACGCCTGTTACAAATTCACATGTTGAAACTCTAACTTCCAATTTGATGCTATTTGGAGATGGGGTCTTTGGGAGATAATTAGGATGAGATGAGATCGTAAGGATAAAACCCTAGAGCCATGGGCTTAGTGCCTTAAAAAAAGGACAGCAGAGCTCTAGAGCTCTCTTCCCTACCACATGAGGATATGAGAAGGTGGCCATCTGCAGCCAGGAAGAGAGTTCTCACCAGAAACTGAATCAGCGGCACCTAATCTTGGACTTTTCACTGTCCAGAACCACAAAAAATAAATTTGCTGTTAAAGCTACCCAGTCTGCAATATTTTGTTATAGCAGCCTGAACGCACTAATGCAATGTCTTTTTGTATTTATCATTTTAGAACCAAGATCACCCAATAGCCCCTGCCAATCATATAAGTTTCATGAGCTACATCTTATTTTTCTGCACTGGAGTCATTTGTTACTGTATTGTCAGATTCTTGTTTGCTGGAGGCTAATTCCAGCATGTCATCTTACCTTATAATAGAGAAACATGCAAATTGACCGCACCTCCACTATGCCCACGATTGGGCCAGCAGGAGGCTGGGGGCGGGACTCCGGGTGGCATATCTGCCGTTGAGAAGATCAAGATGGTGGCACCCCGGGGGGGCGTGGCCGAGCCCATGCCGCCGCTCCCGGGGGTGCCTGGGGCCATCGGCACCCCGGGGGGCGTGGCCGGGCGATCGGCACCCTGGGGGGGCGTGGCCGGGCCCATCGGCACCCCGGGAGGGCGTGGCCGGACCCATGCCGCCGCTCCCCGGGGTGCCTGGGGCCATCGGCACCCCGGGGGGGCGTGGCCGGCCCCTCCCGCCCCTCCTAGGGGTCCCTGGGGGGCGATCGGCCACCTGGGGGGCGTGGCCAGGCCCATCCCGCCCCTCCCAGGGGTCCGGGGGGGGGCGATCGGCCACCTGGGGGGGCGTGGCCAGGCCCATCCCGCCCCTCCCGGGGGTTCCGGGTCGATTGGCCACCTGGGGGGGCTTGGCCGTGCCCATCCCGCCCCTCCCGGGGGTCCCAGGGGCCGAGGCTTTCCGGGCCTTGGGCACCAGCGGGGAGCCTGCACTGATTGCAGGAAACCACTGGGGGTCGGCTCCTGTGATTGGTAGCAGGGACGCTGGGTGCGGCAAGCCCAAGGCCAGGAAAGCCTGGGGCGGAGGCTTTCCCAGCCTTGGGCACCAGTGGGCAGCCTGCAAGGATGGCAGGAAACCACTGGGGGTCGGCTCCTGTGATCCTTAGCAAGGATGTTAGGTGCCGCGGAGCCCAAGGCCACCGCCCGGGGCCAAGCCCCGACCCTGAAAAAGGCAGAAGGCGGTGGCCACAGCCAAGGCCTGGGTCCCTGGTGCCGGCAGAAAACTGGTGCAGGCAGCCAGGTGAATGAAGGTCTATTGCACGAATCTTCGTGCAAACGGGCTACTAGTAAATGCAAGAAGTTTCATCAAAAGGTTGATGGAACCTTGAGGCTTCAGCAGGGCTGAAGATACATATTATTGTCTGCTGGAATAGCCAAAAGCATTTCCCTCAAACCTGAAAATCTACATGTTATTACCTGCTGCTGGCCAAACAGCTGAACAGCTGTAGGCATTTCCCCAAACCTGAAGATACATATGATTCCCTGTTGAGGGCAGTTCCCCGAACCTGACAATGTGTACTGTATACCAAACTTTACCTTTTGATATGTATATCTGCTTTGCTATAGGCCAAAATGTGGGAATAAAAATCCCTGGGTCCGGAGACAGAGAGAACTTGGTTACTATAGCTAAGTCTCCTCTGGCTCCCGCACGTAATCCAAATTTATATTTCTAGTCTCTTTATTAATTTACGCGCAGCCCCTTCTCCAGATTCCTGAACCCTTTTAGATGCTGAGGAACACCCCGGCGCTTGTTCTTTAGAGTTTTATCCCTTGGAACCATCTTTCCTTTGAGAGCTTCTAGTCATAAAATTAGATGTTTCTATTTTCCCCTGAATGTTCTGAAGTTTTGTTTTTCCTAAAGTCATGTCCTAGGTCCTTTACCTCTTTGTCTTGATCAGTTGTTTGCTAAAAGGCTCCTGACTCTGCATGTTCCTGGCCAGGGGAGAGGTGTCAGGAGCGCATGCTTATGAGCACTCTCTCCCTTGGAACTGTGGTCTAGAAAACAAATGTCAGCTAGGAACCTAGATTAATGATGCTGGCCATAGGGGCAATAGAAGCCTATAAAAGTCAAGCTCATTACATCTTTCCTAAACCTGTGGGCCTTCTAGACTTATGTTGTAGCCACTAGCCACATGTGGCTATCAAGCACTTGAAATGTGGCTAATCCTAGGTGAAATGTGATGTAAACATACATTGCATTGTGAAAACTTGGTATTAAAATGTTTTATGTCTCATTAAACGTTTATATTGATTACATGCTGAAATAATATTCTGACTATATTAGATTAAGGTTAAAAAATTTAAATTAATTTTCCCTGTCTCTTTTTGTTTCTTGAATTTGGCTACTAGAAAATGTAGAACTACCTATGTGGGTGGATTTGTGTTTCCCATACATTTCTACTGGACAGAGCGGCTCCGGATCTGTGAATAGCTAACCCTCGGGTGGTTGTTATGTGCCAAAACCTGTTAAAACACTTTAGAGCTACTGCCCTCATTTCATAGGAGGTAGGTTTTAAACCCCATTTTCCAGGTGGGAACACCAATGCACTGGAGATTAATTAATGTGGAATTACAGGGCCAGTAAGAGAGAGCTGAACTCTGGCAGTCTGGCTTCAGAAAGCACAATCTTATTGCATGTCTTTCTCTGTTCTTTTTATAGACTGTTCCCGAAGAACTTATATAAAAGCAGGGAGAATAGACACACTTTAGTCAGAATGAAATCTTGCCCGCCACCCCACCCCCCCGCCGCCGAGATACAATGAGCACCTGTTCTTCATATTCCAATCAAGTACTAAAAACTAGAACTGCCCCTAGTTTTCTTTTAAACATCAATTTCATTCCATTTACTAGTAAACACTGAACACCAACTAACATGCAGACTTTGTGTTGGTTCCTGGGACTACACAGATGGATGCTCCCAGATTTGAGAAGAGACCAGATGGACATGTGATAAGACAGACATTTGATAAGGAAACAGGCAAAAGTGTTCTCTGCATTTTGTTTCTATTCCTCTTTCCCATAGCTTAAAATAAATAAAAGAAGCCAAATGTTTTCTTTTTTTCCTCGAATAAGACACATTCAGAAACAGGGTTCTTCTCTGGGCAGATACACTTTGCTCTTTTCAAAACAGATCAAGAACTACATGAAAAAACACCTGACTCTACAGAGGGAGCCTGCTGGGTCCTCCAGGAACCAATAACCCTAAGGGGAGCCAGGAAGCCAAGGTCACAGCAAGTGCCTCATGCTTTTCTCCTTAAAAATCCAAATTAAAGCATAATTAATCCCAAAGTCTAAACATATGGAGGAAACAAGATCTTAAAATCAACTTATCATCTTATTTTTTGGAAATGCCCCCATTTTCCCAGTCCTTCAGAAAGACCCAGAGAGGAGAACACTAAAGCTGTTCCCACAGAGGCAATTGCCAAAAAGTAGATGAGTTGTTAAAGAAAATGGCTTAGACAACCTACGCTGGTATTTTCCAGTAGGACCTTTCCGTTTCTAGCCATTGTTAGTTTTGTTTTTAAGAACTGCAACACAAGGTTTATGTTACCTTCTAGTAGGTTTTCATCTTGGTTTCCCGCCAGAGCTGTGGTTTCCTACAATGAAAATCAGTATTTTAAGAAAAAAATAATTTCATTTAAAGGTTTACTATCACACAGGCTTTCTTAGAAAAATCTAGCTCTCACAAATAATATCTAAAACACTAAACTCTCTTTAGGTTAAATTTATTTTTGAACTTTGATTAGAAGAATCTTTAAATGATATATTACAATTATGAAGTGAGTGAACTATATCAACAGAAGAAAACCCACAAAAAAGGAGCAAGCCCAACTAAGGCCTCTGGCCTCTCTGAAGCTTCTGAGAACTGGCATCCTAGGGCCTGCGATAAGCGTCCGACACCAGGAATGTTGGTGCCCAGACGCCATAGTCCCTGTACTAGAAGCCCAACTCTCTACCTGGAGCTCAGCCCTTCTTTCCAGATGACAATCTGCAAAGTCTCCACATCCCCCACCACGGCCTTCTAATCACACCACCAACTCCATGGCTCAGCCGAGGACAGGGAAGTAGGTGCTTAAGGAAATGCAGAGGGTACAGGAAAACAAACCAATCAACCATCCCCTTACATACTGAGAGAAGTAAATTCCAGAAGTATTCCCCAAATAAGTCTTGGCTGGTTAACCTAGACAGTTTGCTCTACTGGGGCATAAGTTCCTATGACTCCTCTTTTAAGCACCTGTTGGAAACCTGTTTTTGTTAAAGATGTACAGCTGTTCCAAGCAATCAGCCCCATCCAGGAAGGCGGAGTTAGTTGGAGGCACTAATGACTTTAATTAAGCCTCCCCTGCTAATAAGGACATATTGCATTGAAAGCCAAAGATCCACTACCTCTTCTCTCCAATCTGCAAGTATGCCTCCCTTTTGCTCTGAAATAGGTCCTGATTTGCAAAATAAATTATATGGTTACCATAAAATTTAATCACACCACTAATGTATTTTTTTTCCATTTAGAAATGACTAAGAAGCCAGAATCTGTGCTTAAATGAGGCTTTCTTTCTTTCTTTCTTTCTTTTTTTTGTGTGTGTTTTTATAATCCTTACCTGAAGATATTTTTTTACATTGATTTCTAGAGAGAGTGGAAGGTGGGGAGGAGGGGAGAGAAACATTGACATGAGAGAGACACATTGATTGGTTGCCTCTTGCACAATCCCCTACTAGGGCTGGGGAACATGCCACCAAGGTATGTGCCCTTGACCCTTCGGCCTGCGGGCTGACATTCTAACCATTGAGCCAAACTGGCCCGAACGATGAGACCCTTTCATACAATGTCCAAGTAACCTCACATTTCCTCCTTTTCAATGTGTCCTCTGGTAAATGTGGATCCTAAATTAGGAGGGTGTGGGCAGCAGGAGCTGTCTGGAGACAGAGCATTACCGAATGAGGTTCACCTGGAGAGTGTATGCTGCTGGCTGTCCTTAAAGAAGGGCACATCTATAAATGGTTTTCCTCTGTTAGAGGTAGTTTGGGCAAGTTGTGCTGATGGACACCCCAAGACCTGAGAATCGTTTTGAAGACATCCAGTTCCTGTAATCTTAAGCAGGACACAATGCCAAAATGGAGAGGCTAAACCCTTAATTTGGGGAGACAAGGGCTAGGGCTTCGGGTGTGCTACAGTGGGGGAAGTGGGCAATAAACCTATGACATCTCATAGAGGGCTCACCTTATTAGGGAAGACTCAAGTGAAGATGTGTGAGTGAAAGACTCACTGGAGAGCCTTACAGTCTTGAGTTTTGCTGACCAAAACTCCCACCAAGTTTCCTAACCAGGAACTCCCACCAAGAGAGCAGGCCGGTGGCACAAGTATGGTAACCACAGCCATTAAAGAGAATGTATATATAATTCTTGAAGGAAAAACTGCATGTTATGATAAAAATTTGACTAGAGAATGAAACATTGAAAAATGAAAATGTGTCAACACAAATGGGGAGAAGAAAGAAGGTAAGGAGTGGCAAGGAGAGGAAAAAAGTGTTAATTTCTTATTTATTCATGAGTGGAGAGATAAAGAAATAGTTTCATTTCTGGAGTTGGTAATATACTCAAACTGATACTTCTCTATTTAAAGATCTAAAGGTAGCCACTAGAAGTCAGATAGACCATCTATCTCTCAAAAAAAGAAAAGAAAAGAAAAAGGAGGGTAAAAGAAAAAAAAATGTGCTAAAACCTCAGGCAATGTAGCAAGATTTTTTAAAAATATATAATACTAGAGGCCCGTTACATGATGTTCGGTACTGGGGGGAGAGGGGGGAGGGGGTGGCCCTCAGCCTGGCCTGCGCCTTCTTGCAGTCCGGGACCTCTTGGGGGATGTCCGCCTGCCGGCAGTCAGACATCCCCCAGGGGTCCTTAGTGCTGCCACCACCTCTGCTGAGCTCGCCAGCCATGAGCCCGGCTCAGGGCTTCTGGCTGAGCAGCACCCGCCCTGTGGGAGCGCACTGACCACCAGGGGCAGCTCCTACATTGAGCGTCTGCCCCCTGGTGGTCAGTGTGCATCACAGCGACCGGTAGAACAGCCTTTGGGTTGATTTGCATATTACCCTTTTATTATATAGGAGGAGGATGAAGCATCTGCTAAAAGGGTACAACCCAGGTTGGGTTTAAAAGAAAAAAATAGTGAGAAGTCTAACAAGATATTTTCTCTAAGAGGCACACCTAAAACAGACTTGCAAAACTGAAAATGAAAATTTGGGCAAAAAAATTGCCAAGAGAATACAAGTTTTAAAAACAGGACTTAGCTGTTCAGTTCAACTCTGCTGTTAAGGCCAAGGCCATCACACAAAGTGACACTGTGCACATCAGGAAATAAACTGGGGAGAAAAACCTGTGACACTTTGACTGCAAAGGGCTAATTTCCCTAATATGTAAATACCTTACACAGTCAAGAAAAAGGGGCACAACGCAACAGAAGAAAGGTCGGCAAAAAACGTCAACTAAGTCAGAAACAGATACCAATAAACACCTGAAAAAATATTTGCCCTCAATAATAGACAAATGTCTTCCTCACTTGTCCAACTGGCTAATCACACAGAAAAACAAACAACAACAACAACAACAAAAAAAAAACAGAAGCAAGCACACCTACAAACTATAGTGGAAAGCGCAAACTCGGGCTGGATTTTGGTAAGTTGCTGTTTAAAATGTTAAGTGATACATCCTTTAATCCAGATCTTCCACTTCCAGAATTTGTTCTTAGCCAAAAAAATAACAACACTCAAATGCCTGAAGATAAATAAGTAAAAGAAGTTTGTTAAGGCACTGAGAACATTTAAAATGTTAGTCAATAGGGGTGAGCTAAACTCATAGCACATTCAAATGGGCAGCTTTAAAGAAAGCTCTCCAGATGCAATCTATAAGCAGAAGCAAGCAAGAAGCAAACAAGTATATACCACACAGTCCATTCCTGCCAAGGCGCTCCCAACTCCCCAAACAGAAACAAAGCCCTATCACACTGAGTTAACAAGAGGACAGGGGAAAAGTCTAGAGGACAAGATCAACTTCAACAGCGTTTTCTTGGAAGTGGGGAGGGGAAGGGGAAGTGAGAGTGGGGGGAGGCTTTCAGAAATAGGTTACTTTGAGTTACTTGATTAATCAAAATATTAAAGTATCTTTTTAAAAGTGTGTTAATGTTTACTGCTGTATCAAAACAATACAAAAAAACAAACCTACCTCCTGTCCTATGTTAAGTGTTTAAGAGTAAAATCTATTGAAAGATAATAATCTAAAATTTAGTAACAAGAAATTAGGCACAAGACTCCATCAGCCTATTATTTTGTTTTGGGAAGAGAGTGAGGACTTACATCGTTTGCAAGTCAAAATTTCTGGGGTCATCAGTTGTTGCTCTCAGGTATTAAAATAGGGAGCAAAAGCCACCGCTGTGGGAAGCTGAATGGCAGGATGTGGAGGTGTGAAGACAGGAAAAAGATGTTTCACGTTGGGCACACCAACCGACACAGGATTCATTTAGAGAGTGATACCTCGGGTGTAATGGGAGTTCCAGCCGGGTGTCCAGAGGTCCCACGCGCAGAAAGAGGGTGCTCATTTCCATCCACTGCAGGACCACAGCTGTAGCCAGAAAGAAAACAACAGCTGTGCTGCTGCTCCTGCCCATTGCCAAAGGGGTCCCTCTGGTGGAACTGGAACTTAGGGTTCACCCTAATAGTAAGTAGAGGGGAGACAACCAGAATGGCATCACCAACCAAGGCAGAGTCGTCCAAAACCACAGAGCTTTCTCCTTTCCCAAAAGTTACAAGTATGACGTCTGCTTTAAGTGTTTAAGAACACCAATTTTCAAAGCAATCGTTTGTAAATTGCCCCCAAAATATGTACGAAATAGAACCCTAAACAACCTTCATTTTCACTCAGAGTAGGAAAAAACACCTCACCTTGGCCAGTACCAGTAATAATTATTTTGTTGAGCTCTGTCAAAACCTGCAAAACTCTTCTGTCCAGCCATTTATCCAGAAACTTGATCATAAGAGACAAAGAATCCAGAGTTTTTACTTCTGAGTCAAAAATTCCAGCTCCTGAGCTAAAACCTCTCAACGGGACAAACAACCCTCACAACTGCCTTAATACCTGCTAGGCAATTAACTGCTTGATTTTCCAGACACCGGGGTTAAAGTCACCTGAAGGCACTGCAGCAACCATTCAGCTGGCTTTGAGCCTCCAGCCCCTCTCCCAACTGTCAGGCCTGGGGAAGTTGCCCCGGGCGACAGAGAGGGAGTGTGTGTTGGGCAACTGTGCCAGACACTCTGGTCTCCACCCCACCTGCTATGTAAGAGTCGCTTTTAGTAATCAAAACGTTTAAGACAAGTACAATTTGATGTTCTCTTCTGAGTTATCTGCAAATAGAACCAGCACCTAGTGGACATTTTTCCTGTAGGTTGAAATCATCCCAACCAGCTGGTGGGAAGCACTGGTACATCTCACACACACACACACACACACACACACACACACATACACACACACACACACACATACACACACACACACACACACACACACTACCTTAATTCGAGTGCAGAAAAAAAATTCAAGTGCAGGGAAATCTGTGGTTCAGTGTATTTTTTTAAAGCATAATAAAGCTCCCCAAATTTTAATGCACATTCGCACTACCTGGGCATGTTGTTTAAAATGTAGGTTCTGATTCAATAGATTTGGAGTGGAGCCTCAGATTCTGCCCCTTCTAGCCAGCTCCGTGTACTTTAAGTAGCAAGGCTACACAAAGTGTCAAAATTTAAGAAGATAACTTGTGAGTCTAAGAAGGAACAGTTAGGGCCTAGTGGGAGTGGCTCCCTTGGTTAAGCATGGTCCTGTGCACGGAAAGGTTGCTGGTTTGATTCCAGGTCAGGGCACATACATGGGTTGCAGGTTTGATCCCCAGGTCGGGGCAACTGATATGTTTTTCTCTCTTTCTTTCTTCCTTTCTCTCTTCTCTCCTCCCCCCTCCCCTGCTCCTCTCTCTCCCTCCCTCTTTCCCTTCCTCTCTCTAAGCATGGTCTCTGATGCCCTCGGGTGAGGATTAAAAACAAAACAAAACACATACTATGCTCTCAATAAACATTAACTATAATTACTATTTTAAAAAGAAACAGGGTTTGGCAATTTCCCTGAAGCTTTTTAATAACTAACAAGCTCATTAATTAATATTCTACTATTAATGAACTATTCCACTATTCAAGTGCTTGATGTATTCTATATGTATCTGTCTATATGTACCTGTAATGAGAAAAATAATAATATGATTAAATTAAATCTTTCACCCATTATTTACTGAGCCCCTACAAGGCAGGTAGGTGATTGGCACTGGTGATATAGTGGAACTTATACTCTAGTGGATTTCCCATGTCTTCAAGGGAGAGGTCACTGATTAGCTGCTGTGGCACACATTGCTAAGTGCCACTCAATATTGATTCCTTTCATTTTCTTCCTTAATAACAGAACCCTGACTTAATCTGGGGGCAGCAACAGGCCTCCCTAAAAGACTACATTTCCTGGCTTTCCCCTTGCAGGGAGATGTGGCCAGGTGGCCAGAGGCTGGCTAATAAGATGTAAATAAGAACTATTATTAGGGGATTGAGGAAAGCTGTGTAGACAAAGGGAGCTTGTTTAGCTGGAAGGCCTCCTGTTCCTCCACCCTTTCCCCAAACCTAGTGCTGAGATTACAGATATGATGGCTGGAGCCACAATAACTGTGCACCTATCTTGGCCAAGGGGATGATATCAAGGAATAAGTCACACAAATACAGGATTGGAAATAAAGAACAGGTTTGGGTCCCAATGACTATGGACTGACCCGCTATACCAGCACTAGATTGGCTTACCTCCAGATTTCTTTTAAGAAATAAATGTCTTGTTTAAGCCACTATTGTTTTAAGTTATATGAAGTTAAACACAATTCTTAATAACTACAACAGCTTAGACATCAAATAAAACATCAGTTAGGGATTTTCTTTTTGTAAAAACTTTAATACCGGGTTTTTTTCCCTCTATTTTGGGACTTTTTTTTTTTGGTAAAAAGAAAATCAGAATTTTGGCTATGAGGGTAAGAAAGACCACTGTAGCTGTGAAGGACTTTGGGAGTTGAACATTGATAATAATGTAGTAAGGAAGCTAAACATGGGAGAAGCCAATGTAGCATGTTAAAACCACCTGGGAAGATGGCAGGAGTGATGCACAGAGCACCTGGAGCAAGGCTGCAGAGATGAAGATAGACATTCCAGGGTTTTGTTGATGACAGTGACAAGGACGAGTTCCTTTTCTGGACCTATTTCAGCATTTATGACCTTAGACTCCATTAATGTATTATAACCTCAATTAGGCCCTAATCTTTTCTTTAAAAAAAAAAAAAATATATATATATATATATATATATATATATATATATATATATATATATATATTTGATTTCAGAGAAAGGGAGAGGGAGAGAGAGATAGAAACATCAAGCCCACAACCGGGGCATGTGCCCTGACCAGGAATCAAATAGTGATCTCCTGGTTCATAGGTCGACACTTAACCACTGAACCACACTGGCTAGGCCACAAATATTGTTTTACTTTTTAGGCATGTGGCCTGCTGGCCGTGGGTCTGACATGCTTGTTCTAAAAGCCTCAAGTGCAAACTTCTCATATTTCACTTGGGTTAGTCCCATGAAGCAGGTGAAGCAAATTTATATCAGGGTAGACCCGTGGTCGGCAAACTGCGGCTCGCGAGCCACATGCGGCTCTTTGGACCCTTGAGTGTGGCTCTTCCACAAAATACCACGGCCTGGGCGAGTCTATTTTGAAGAAGTGGCGTTAGAAGAAGTTTAAGTTTAAAAAATATGGCTCTCAAAAGAAATTTTAATCGTTGTACTGTTGATATTTGGCTCTGTTGACTAATGAGATTGCCGACCACTGATACAGACTATTGGCCAGTGTCCAGGTGAAACAGCCCACTCAGCTTCCCTCAGCTGTATGTGCAAAAACCAGTCTTCTGGGAATACAAGTACATGCAACCGCTGTAGTCCTAAAATTTAACAGACTTGCTACCTGTTACACTGAGAAAGGAGGATAATTGGTCAGGAATATTAGACACATGATATTTCTAACAGGGCTGATTTTTCTCCACTGTCTCCTTCTTTTAGCCAGTATATCCCCTTTGTCACTACCCCTAGCACCCCGAAAAGAAAAACTGGCTGTTTTTTCTTTAGCAAAACAAAGCAAGGCACTCAATAAATATCTATTGAAAGAATGAATAAATAGAAGCATTGCTTAAGTGTAAAAAGTTTTCAATTTAATTTAAAAGCAAAACTAAAAATCCTGTTTTAGTGTTAATTAACTCTGAACAGTTGGTTGTTTCTTAGCAACTGTAGTTTTTACAAGCATGAGGTTAAATGGCTTCTTACATCCTGTGTTTGGAAAAGAGAACAGGAGGTTTTGCAAGAAGTATGTTCCGTTTGAATCCAGTTGAACAGGTATGTAATTTTGTAGTTTTTCTTTAGACCAGGGGTGGGGAACACCTGGCCGGTTATATAAGGCCCATGAAATCATTTGGTCTAGCTCTGCCAAGGCATTAGGGGTGAGTTAATGAAATGTTTGACCAAATATAACCGGCCAATTTTTAAGTTGATAACTTTGTATGGCCCTCGAATGATGTTATAAATATCCAAATGGCCCTTGGCAGAAAAAATGTTCCCACCTCTTCACTAAAAACCACTGTTCTTCTGTTAAAGAGAATGCCCAAGCCCAAGGAAACAGAAAAAGCAGCAGCAGCACTAGGTCTACTGTTACTTAGCTGTGTGGTTTGAAGAGTTCCTTTTCTGGACCTATTTCAGCATTTATGACCTTAGACTCCATTAATGTATTATAACCTCAATTAGGCCCTAATCTTTTAAAAAATGTAACAAAATTGTATCAATGCTCTCCTCTAAAAATGTACATACACAATTTTGCACATAATTTCAAAAATTCAAAACCTCCAAACCAATCTATGAACTCCCTCGTATTAACATCTGAACTAGATGCTAAGATCATCTGAGCTCTCTAATTGGTTCCACTAATTTTTAACAGTAAAAAAAAAGAAAAAGTAAAAGTAAACCACTTTGAGTTATGTTTATGTTGCTTACACTACGGTTTTCATTCTAGAACCAACTATATTCTAAAGGATTGAAGCAAAATACTTTTTCAAGTTACAAGGTTCTTCTCTAAAATGTGTCAGAACAGAGAACCCAGAAATTGGCCCAAGCCATTATGCTCAATTAATATTTGATAAAGGAGGCAAGAGCATAAAATGGATTTAAAAAAAACCTGTGGTACATTTACATGATGAAATACTATGCAGCTGTAAAAAAGGATCTCTTACCCTTTGAGAAAGCATGGAGAGACCAAGAGAGTATTACACTAAGTGAAATAAATCAGTCAGAGAAAGACAAGTACCATGTGATCTCACTCAAATGTGGCATCTAATGAACAAAATAAACTAACAAAATAGATCCAGAGACATGGAATCATGCAACAGACTGGGGATCTTCAGAGGGAGAGGGGGAAAGGGCGAGGGAAGAGATCAACTAAAGAACTTACATGCATATTAGTGACCCGGTGCACAAAATTCGTGCGGGGGGCGGGGGGTGTCCCTCAGCCCACCTGTACCCTCTCCAATCTGGGACCCCTCAAAGGATGTCCTACTGCCGGTTTACAGGGATCGGGCCTAAACTGGCAGTCGGACATCCCTCTCGCAATCTGGGACTGCTGGTTCCTAACCGCTCACCTGCCTGCCTGCCTGATTGCCCCTAACCACTCTGCCTGCCGGCCTGCTTGCCCCCAACTGTCCCCCCTGCCTGCCGGCCTACTTGCCCCCACCTGCCCCCCCTGCTGGCCTTCTCACCCCCACCTGCCCTCCCCACAGGCCTGCTCACCCCAAACTGCCCTCCCCCGCTGTCCTGATCACCCCCAACTGACTCCCACTGACAGCCTGCTTGCCCCCAACTGGCCCCCCTGCTGGTCTGCTCACTCCCAACTGCCCCCCCCCGCCGGCTTGATCACCCCCAATGGCCCCCCCCCACCAGCCTGATCACCCACAACTGCCATCCCCTCTTAGCTTCTAACCACCTCTACCTCGGCCCTGCCACCATGGCTTTGTCCAGAAGAACGTCCGGAAGGTCTCCTGGAATGTCTCCCAGTCTAATTAGCATATTACCCTTTTATTAGTATAGATAGAGGCCTGGTGCATGGGTGGGGGCCAGCTGGTTTGCCCTGAAGGGTGTCCCGGATCAGGGTGGGGGTTCCCGCTGGGGTGCCTGGCCAGCCTGGGCGAGGGGCCTCTGGTGGTTTGCAGGCCACCCACGCCCCCATGGGGTGAGGGTCCCCACTGGGGGTTATGGCCAGCCTGGGTAAGGGGCTGAGGGCCGTTTTCAGGCTGGCCACACCCCCTTCAGGGTGGGGGGGTCCCTGCTGGGGTGCCTCGCCAGCCTGGGTGAGGGGCTGAGAGCCGTTTTCAGGCTGGCCACACCCCCTTCAGAGTGGGGGTCCCCACTGGGGTGCATGGCCAGCCTGGGTGAGGGGCTGATGGCTGTTTGCAAGCTGGCCACGCCCCCCAGCGGGGACTCTTACTCCATGGGGGCGTGGCCAGCCTGGGTAAGGGGCTGAGGGCAGTTTTCAGGCTGGCCACGCTCCCCGGTGACCCAGGCCCCAGCCTCTCCTTCAGTGGCAGCCAGGGAGGGTGGGAAGCTTGGCTTCCTCCGTCGCCAGGGGCAACCCAAGCCTCCTGCTCACTCCAGCTCCATGGCCGCCACCATCTTTGAGTTAATTTGCATACTCACTTCTGATTGGCTGGTGGGCATAGCGGAGGGATGGTCAATTTGCATGTTTCTCTTTTATTAGTGTAGATATGCATAACCCATGGACAGAGACAACAGTGGGATGAAGGCCTGGGAAGGGGGACATCTATAATACTTTCCACAATAAAGATAAAAAAATAAGTAAATAAATACAGACTTTCTTCAAGTTCCTAAAATCCTACCTAATAAAAAGGTAATATGCAAATTGCATCACTCCGCTACGCCCACGATTGGGCCGGCTGGAGGCGCAGGGGGCGGGACTCAGGGTGGCCAATTGGCTGGCGGTAGGAGCGGGGGGCGGGGACTCGCGAGTCCCCGACCCCCAACCCCCCTCACCCCCTGCTCCTCCGGCCGGGCGCTGCGGAAGGACCCATGGGGCCGGCGGAAGACGCTGGTGGCAGAACTCAGGGTGGCCGATTGCGTGGCTGCCAACAGCAGTTTTCCTCTGGCCACCCGCCGATTGGAGCGCCTCCCGATCGGAGTTCCTCTCGGGGTGGCCGATGGCGCTGGCGGGAGGCGCTCTGATCGGCGGGTGGCCAGAGGAAAACTGCTGCTGGTGGAAAACGGGTGCCGGCAGCCAGGTGAAGGAAAGTCTATTACACGAAACTTCGTGCAACGGGCTCCTAGTAATAAAATAAAATGTGTCAAATACTTAAGCAGGTAAAAGTGTGACAATCTGGTAATAGATGCTGAATATAGCAATTATCCTGTTATTGTGATGTTAAAATAAATTTAAAAATATATTTTTTAATTGATTTTGAGAGAGAAACACTGAAGTGAGAAACATCTATCGGTTGACTCCCGTAGGCACCCCAACAGGGACCAAAGCCACAACCTGCGTATGTGCCCCAACCAGGAATCAAACCAGCAACCTTTTGGTGCATGGGCTGACACTCAACCAACTGAGTCACACCAGCCATGGCTAAAATTAATTTTAAAAAATATTAAATAGATACTAATTCTTTTTTTCTTTTTAAAATATATTTTTATTGATTTCAGAGAGGAAGGGAGATAGAAAGATAAATGATAAGAAACATTAATTGGCTGCATCCTGCACTCCCCGTACTGGGGATAGAGCCCACAACATGGGCATGGGTCCTTGACCAGAATCAAACCAGAGACCCTCCAGTCCGCAGGCTGAAGCTCTATCCACTGAGCCCAACCGGCCAGGGCAATGAGTACTAATTCTTAAACAGCAGTTGAGATTTCCCTGGGGTACTGAGGCAGGGCACCAGGGGCATTCCAGAAGGAACAGGATATACAAAGCACAGAATTTTCAAACAGTTTTATTCAAACATTTTTTTTTCTTCTTGGATGAGAAAATACTACTTTCACATTAAAATAAACAGATATGTCATGGAGTAAAATGCAAAAAGACAGATTTTTTAAGATAAAATATGAGACTTCAAAGTAATGTCCTACTTACTCATTCTTTCCCTTTTTAAATTTTTACCTTTTGATTTTTTAAAAAAAATATATTTTATTGTTTTTTTACAGAGAGGAAGGGAGAGGGATAGTCAGAAACATCGATGAGAAGGAAACATCGATCAGCTGCCTCCTGCACACCCCCCATTGGGGACATGCCCGCAACCAAGGTACATGCCCTTGACCGGAATCGAACCTGGGACCTTTCAGTCCGCAGGCCGATGCTCTATCCACTGAGCCAAACCGGTTAGGGCCCTTTTGATTTTTTAAAGAGAGGAAGGGAGTGAGAGAGAAACATTAATTTGTTGTTCCACTTATTTATGCATTCTTTGGTTGATTCTTGTATGTGCCCTAACTGGGGATCGAACCATAACCTTGGCCTATAGGTAGGACGCTCTAACCAACTGAGCTATCTGGCCAGGATCCTGCTTATTCCTTCTTTGTCCCATGCCCAGGGGACACCCATTCAAGCAATTTACACTCCTCTGACCTTAGTGGTTCTTGGGAGGTAATACTCAAGAAACAGTAAATAGAAAATAACTGAAATAGAAAAATAAATTCTGGCTTTTTGTAACATAAAAAGGTAACTAACACAACGCAAAGAAGTTACTACAAAGCAGTAAATGACTACGCTGGTTTCCCAGAGACTGAGAATTAATGTACAGCATTTTTCAGTACCTGGGGTCTGTTTACATGGGGAGTCGCTCAAGTGCACAGAGGACAAGGCCTTCCTTGCGCTACAATGACAACGAAAGCAGCCCAAGGGAAGGCATTTCTACAAGACCAAACATCCATGAAAACAAGCCCAAGTTAAATACCGATATGTACGGACAACTCAGAACACCAGAGAGCATGTTCTGGGAAACAGAAGGGTGCGCTACAGAAGCAGCACTAAATGGGGTTTGAAGAATCGACATCTACCCCCTGCTGGTCAAGTCCAGGTGTTTTTTGTGTTTTTTTTTAAATTTATTAATTTATTACAGAGTGGAAGAGAGAGGGATAGAGAGTTAGAAACATCGATGAGAGAGAAACATCGATCAGCTGCCTCTTGCACACCCCCTACTGGGGGTGTGCCCGCAACCAAGGTACATGCCCTTGACCGGAATCGAACCTGGGACCCTTGAGTCCGCAGGCCGACGCTCTATCCACTGAGCCAAACCGGTTTCGGCAAGTCCAGGTGTTTATGAGACGAATGACACTCCAAGGTTTACTCTATTGGAGGTCTGTGCAACACTGTAATTTCTAACACATCCCTGAAACTCCACACCTCACGGACATTTCAAATGTAAATGAAGGTCATCTTCCTTTTATTGATGTCTGGCTTTGCACCGAACCTGCGGAGGTGGTGACACTTGGAGATTTTACTTCTGGAACGCTCACCAAGGATGGCTGCGCCTTTCTCCCTCAAGCAGTCTGTCTTCACACTTTCAGGCCCAGCGTCCTGCCCCCTCCCCAGGCTGTGCCACAGAGCTGGCCAGCTGCAGTCCCGGGGGAGGAAAGGTGTGCAGGGCGGGGCTACCTGGCCGGAAGGCGGGGAGCGGGTTTTCTGGGCCCAGACTCTCCCGCCGGCTCCGTTAACCGCGAGCCCCAAATCCCACCTCCTCTTTGCCCTGCTATGAGAAAATGTGAGGGGGAAAAAAGGCTCATTCCAGTGCTTCCTGCACAAAAAGGAAACCTACTGCCGCGTCGGTTCCAGCGCGCCACAGAGAAGCGTCACACACCAACAGCACCTTAGGTCCCGCCCAGGTCGGAAGCTGGCCCGCCCCTTCCTTAGACGTCCCGGAAGTAAGGGGCTTCCGCCAAGGATGTCCCGCCCACCCCCCTAGGACGGCCTACTTCACAGCTCCCTAGACTATGCCTGCTTACCCCGATTTTTTCCTCATAGCAATGAGAACACCTTCATGGGGCGTTCTTCCTTATTCTTCGCTTGTACGTCCCGCAGGTTAGGCGCAAAGCCAAACGGCGAGCGCGGAAACCGTGTCACGGACGCAGGCGCTTTGGCAGCCCTGCGGCCTTGACGTCTGTGTGCGCGCCGACAGCGGAAGGACCCCTTCCCCCTGCATCCGCTTTAGGCTCCGCCCCGTCCGCGGCTCGCAGGTCGCAGAAGGCGCACATGTCCTGCTGAATGGAGCTGGTCGCTGGTTGTTACGAGCAGGTCCTTTTTGGGTTCTCTGTACACCCGGAGCCCAAGGCGAGCGGCGACCACCAGGTACAAGCGGGTGCGCCGAGGGTCCCCGGCAGGTGTGGGCGGGGGAAGGTCAGGTCTTGGTTTCCTGCACGGCCGAGGTAAACGCAAAACCAGAGGTGAACACACCGTCTGATTTCGTAGGGATTAATTGACGAATCAAACTCAGGAGACTTAAGTGTAGGTTAGCTTTATAAAACATGGAGTAGGCGTCTCATAAAACGAGACACGGTCTGGTTTGGTAGATATGTCTTTTTACCACGGTACACAAAGAAAGCAGGCCTTTCTGCAAATGGGCAAATGAATCGTAGATTATAGATTTCAGGGTCGCTCTCATAAATTGACAGCCAGTTTAAGGTGTTCCCTCTTTCACTGAATTTCTGTCCTGGAGTTTTACATAATATTAGAGCTGGATCAGGATGGAATTAACTCATTATTATTGGATCTTTACTGTGGGGCCATTGCTTGCAGTGTAGGTGCAAAGAAGCCAAGGGTATATGGATCCTGCACCAGAGACCTTCCCGACATAAGCGGGAGAGGACTGGGAGACAAATGTATGGAGAGAAATTACAACAAAATATAAGTATTTTACTAGATGTATGAATAAAAAGTTAAGTAAATTGCCAGTAGTCAAACAGGAAATTGGGATATACCCAGGATTAAAAAGATCTTTTAGTTCAGCACTGTTTTTCCACTTAATCACTCCTAAGTATCTCTTCAAAACCTGTTTCATTGAGTGGTTGTTGTTGTTTCTTTAATCTTTACTGTTGAAAGTATTACCTATACCCCCCGTTGACCTCTCCTAGCCTGTCTTGCCTCCCAACCCAGGCCTTCACCACCCGATCGTCTACTGGTATGTCCATGGGTTAAGTACACACAAGTTCTTTGGTTGATTTCTTCCCACCCGCCTGTACCCGCTTTCCCTCTGAGATTCGACAGTCTGTTCCATGCTTCTGTGTCTCTGAATCTATTTGTTCATCAGTTTATTTTGTTCATTAGATTCCACATATGAGTGAGATAAAGTGATATTTGTCTTTCTCTGGTTTATTTTGCTTAGTATAATACTCTCCAGGTCCCTCCATGCTGTCTCAAAGGGTAAGAGATCCTTCTTTTTTACTGCTGCATGGTATTCCATGGTACAAATGTACCACAACTTTTTCATCCACTCGTCTGCTGATGGGCACTTTGGTTGTTTCCAGATCTTAACTATTGTAAATTGTGCTGCTATGAACATAGGAGTGCATACATTCTTTCTGATTGGTGTTTCTCGTTTTTTAGTATTTAGTTCTAGAAGTGGGATCACTGGGTCAAATGGCAGTTCCATATTTAATTTTTTGAGGGAACTCCATACTGTTTTCCATAATGGCTGCACCAGTCTGCATTCCCACCAGCTGTGTACTAGGGTTCCTTTTTCCCCACACCTTCACCAGCACTTGCCGTTTGTTGATTTGTTGAGGGTAGCCATTCTGACAGGTGTGAGGTGATACCTCATTGTCATTTTAATTTCCATCTCTGATGATCAGTGACTTTGAGCATTTTTTCATGTCTCTCCAATCTGTATGTCCACTTTGGAGAAGTGTCTATTTAGGTCCTTTGCCCATTTTTTAATTGGATTGTTTGTCTTCCTTTTGTTAAATTGTATGAGTTCCATATATATTTTGGATATTAATCCTTTATCAGATGTATCATTGTCAATTATGTTCTCCTATACAGTGGGCTCCCTTTTCCTTTTGTTGATGGTGTCTTTTGCTGTACAGAAGCTTTTTATTTTGATGTAACATGTCCTCATCAAATTGTTTATTTTTCTCCTTAGTTTCCTTTGCCCTAGGAGATGTACACTGAGTGGCCAGATTATTATGATCTCTGAACGCATAATAATCTGGCCACTCAGTGTATATCCTATATAATAAAAGGCTAATATGCAAATTGTCCCCTCGACCAGGAGTTCGACCAGCAGGCAGGCCAGCCAACCACCCATGTCCCCTCCGCCTGGCCAGGCTGGCCGGACCCCACCCGTACACGAATTCATGCACCGGGCCTCTAATACACACACACACACACACACACACACACACACACACACACACACTGAGTGAACAGATTATTATGCGTTCAGAGATCATAATAATCTGGCCACTCAGTGTATTGTTAATCATTGAGTGCTTCTTAATGGAGAAGTCAAGGTGTTAGTCTTGAATTAACCAGAAAATGCGAAGTATGTGACTTGACTAATTGCTTTTGTTTACTTTGTTTTCTATTCTGGTTATTAATATGCCTTTGGCTGAAAGGTGACATGTTTGAATATTTAAAGATGGTGCTACTGATTGTGTTCTCTTTGTAATATTGCTTACCATGTTCCAGACAATCCTCTGAGGCTCACAGCAGTCCTCTGAGGCAGATAAGAGTTATACCCATGTTACAGATGAGGAACCTGACATTGAGATGATTAACTGACTTGCTCAAGGTCACACAGTAGCCTGGGACTTAAATCCCCAGCTGTCTCTGATACTTGAAGCTCTTAACCATTACCCAATACTGCTTCTACACCTAGACCAGGCGTCCTCAAACTACGGCCCGCGGGCCACATGCGGGTGTTTTTGCCTTTTTGGTTTTTTTATTTCAAAATAAGATATGTGCAGTGTGCATAGGAATCTGTTCATAGTTTTTTTTTAAACTATAGTCCGGCCTTCCAACGGGCTGAGGGACAGTGAACTGGCCCCCTGTTTAAAAAGTTTGAGGACCCCTGGCCTAGACAGACAATAACAACATTTCTTCTGTAATACGGACTGGCAAAGGTTATTCTTTTATTTATGGTCACAGTAGCCTCCCCAGGAATGTGTGTCTTTACTCAAAAGAGGCTCCCTGGTTTTTTATTGATGGAAGACTATCACTGTAGTTACTTAAGATTTAATTTGCAATAACACATTATAAATATATTCAAAGAAACTTGGTGGTTTTTTTTTTTTTCCTTCCTTGGTTTGTTTTAGTAATACTTCTTGATGAGTCTTCTTTAATTTGAGAAGTGTATGTGCATGTATTTAAGTGTAGAGTTCTTGAAATCTCATCATTGGTCAATATCTAGGGCTTATTTTAGTACTAATGGAAACATACTATTAATCTTTTTTATTTTTTCTTTTAGGACTTGTGATTATAGTTATCTCTGTGCAACATTTTATTAGTTTGTTTCTCCCACAGGAATGGCAGCTCCATTAGAAAAAGGATTTTCATTTCTTGTGTTCACTGCTATATATCAACTGTCCAAAATGGTGCCAGGCTCATAGGAGTCACTTAGTTTTTGAGTGAATAAATTCAAATCAAAATTGAACATTTGAATGAATGAACAGTATTTACTTAAATATATGTAAGTTTAATAAGGAGTTAAGGATTTAGCTGGGAACTTAAAGTTCCTATAGTCCACTCTTCATAACTGTTTTGGAATCATGATACTCATCATTACAGTCCTATCTTCTTATTTTATCTTCCTTATTCAATTATCAGGTTCTTTGTTTTAATCTACCTATCATTGCATAGCTTTTTCTCCATTTGTAAGATCTATGGGTAGTTTTCAAGAATGTGGAATCACTTATCTGTTTCTAGAGAACTATGATGAGATTGTGACATGGATTGATTGTATGTATGTTTTACTCTTCAGCAGAAATGGACTCCTGTGGCTGACTTCACGCACCATGCCCACACGGCCTCTTTGTCAGCGGTGGCTGCAAATAGTCGTTTTGTAGTCACTGGGAGCAAAGATGAAACAATTCATATTTATGACATGAAAAAGAAGATAGACCATGGGGCCCTAGTGCATCACAATGGTAAGAAATTATATCCTTCAAGACAATAATGTTGAGGTATTATCACTTTACAGTTTGACTTTAGTTGCACAATTCATTAAGCAGATTCTGTACTAGGAAATACAGAAATGAAAAACAATGTGGTCCTTTGTCCTTAAGTTGTTCACAGTCTGTATTGAGAGACAGAAGGGAAGCGGTTAACTCATTTCTGGTGGGGGAGAGGGGAGTGAAGGGAAGGAGGAAATGAATTTTCACTGAAAACTTCCTTAAAAAAGAAATAACAGTTGTTAGCCAGGTGAAGTTTGCAAAGAGGGAGGCATTCCTGGCAGAGCAGGCAGCATGAGGAGCACAAGTAGCAGCATCATGTTGATAGCTAACCTGACTGAAGGGGTAGATGCACCCAGCAGTGTGCCTCAAAGGCACAGTCCTGTTTTCAGTTTATAGAAGAGAAAACCTTGGTTCAAAGATGTTACATGACTTGCCCAAGGTCACAATACAGTGGAACTAGTTGAACCTGGTTCTAGAGCCCACGTTTTTAATCACTAGTGTGCATGGGAAACTGCAAGCAGGTCAATATTACAAGAAGGATAAAATGAAGGTTGGGGTGGCTGGAGAAGTAGATGGGGCCAGATCCTGGTGTTCCTTGAGAGGAGGAGGTTATGGATTGAATGGGAGGGAGGTGTGATCTCAGTTTGAGGAAAGTGCTGGCAGTTTGGATATGAAAGAGGTGCTGACTAAGAACAAGCAAAAGGACTGATGAGAGCTGCCCAGTTGAATTCTGAGGCTGTGATTTGGTAACATCACTGCAGTAAGCTACAGGCATTTCTGTAGAGGAAGGCAAGTTATTTGGTTTGTGCAATAGAAGGAATTGATTTTGGTGAAAGGATAGTTTAGGTTGTCAGCTTAGGGAAAATGGTTTGTTAAGCGTCTGCAGATCTCTGAACTAAGAAAGCAGGCGGAGTGTGAGTGATGGAAGGCATGAAAGGGCTGGAAAGATGTGAGTTGGGGTCAGAGAATAGAGTCTTAGAGTTCAAGAGTTCTGATGTGGAGCAGCTCTAGGTGGCAGCAGTGTTTAGGCTGTGGATGTGAGGGACTAAAATACAGAGAAGGCAAAGGTCACTAAACTTGAAGAAGTCATGGTTGGGTTTTCCATACAGATAGTGCAGTTGCCCAGGATAGTGGCAAGATCAAGCAATAGAAAGACTGAACAGGTCATTTATTTTCTCAGTATTGAACATTACACTGAGTTGCCAGATTATTATGATCTCTGAATGCATAATAATCTGGCCACTCAGTACACACACACACACACACACACACACACACACACACACACACTAGAGGCCCGATGCACAAAATTCGTGCACGGGGGTGGGGGTGTCCCTCAGCCCAGCCTGCACCCTCTCCAATCTGGGATCCCTCTCACAATCCAGGACTGCTGGCTCCCAACTGCTTGCCTGCCTGCCTTCCTGATTGCCCCTAACTGCTTCTGCCTGCCAGCCTGATCACCCCCTAACCACTCCCCTGCCAGCCTGATTGATGTCTAACTGCTCCCCTGCCAGCCTGTTTGCCCCAACTTTCCTCCTCTGCCGGCCTGGTCACCCCTAACTGCCCTCCCCTGCAGGCTTGATCGCCCCCAACTGCCGTCCCTTGCAGGCCTGGTCCCTCCCAACTGCCCTCCCCTGCTGGCCATCTTGTGCCCACCTGGGGGCAGCCATCTTGTGTGTTGGAGTGATGATCAATCTGCATATTGCTCTTTTATTAGATAGGATAGAGGCCTGGTGCATAGGTGGGGGCCGGCTGGTTTGCCCTGAAGGGTGTCCCGGATCAGGGTAGGGGTTCCCTTGGGGCGTGGGGTGGCCTGGACGAGGGGCCTGTGGTGGTTTGCAGGCCGGCCACGCCCCCCAGCGACCCAAGCGGAGGCCCTGGTATCTGGGGTTTATTTATCTTCTACAATTGAAACTTTGTAGCCTGGAGCAGAGCCAAGCCTTCTGCTCCCTCCAAGTCGGCAGCTATTTCTTTTGTGATTTATGTATCTTCTATAATTGAAACTTTGTAGCCTTAAGCGGAGGCCTGGGCAGGCCAGGGTGTGCGGAAAGCTTGGCTTCCTCCATTGCCGGGGGCAACCCTAGCCTCCTGTTCTTCCAGCTCCATGGCTGCTGTCATTTCTATTGTCATGTATTTAACTTCTATCATTGAAACTTTGTAGCCTTAAGTGGAGGCCTGGTCCGGCCAGGGTGTGCGGAAAGCTTGGCTTCCTCCATTGCCGGGGAAACCCAAGCCTCCCTCCTGCTCTCAGTGGCTGCAGCCATCTTTGTTGGGGTTAATTTGCATACTCTCTCTGATTGGCTAGTGGGCGTGGCTTGTGGGTGTAGCAGAGTGATGGTTTATTTGCATATCACTCTTTTATTAGATAGGATATATTAATTAGAGGCCTGGTGCATGAATTTGTGCATGGGTGGGGTCCGGCCAGCCTGGCCAGGGGGAGGGGACATGGGCAGTTGGCCGGCCTGGCTGCTGGTTGAATTCCTGGTCTAGGGGACAATTTGCATATTAGCCTTTTATTATATAGGATATACGCTGAGTGGCCAGATTATTATGCGTTCAGAGATCATAATAATCTGCCCACTCAGTGTATATTCTATTTTCATTGCATTTTCCCAGAAGACAAGGAATGATGGGTTCAACATGTATTCAAGAAAAGGGAATGGAAAGGAAGAATTCAAATTAGTGGAATCAGATGATATGTACTTAGTTTAAGGAAACTCAGCCAAGGAAGTTGGTTTCCTGCAATTAAGATAGGTACCCTTTTTCCTATCCTTTCTTCATATATTTTAGAAGTTCCACCAAAGCATTGGAATCTAGTAATAAATTTGGAGTGATCAATTTCTGTCTTAAATTAGGTAGGCCTTAGCTACTTTGACAAGTGTCTTTTCAACAAAAGCTAGGCTTTGAGTCATTTCGACAAATATTTCTTTTCCTCTCTGTCTTCTGAATCCAGGTTATATAAGGAAGGCTTCTCTCTTTCTAAGGCTTGGAAGAAGTAATTTAAACAAAACCCGTCTGTCCAAACCCATCGGTACAGGTATTCAACAATAAGAAAAGGACTTCCTTAGGTGAATGAAGTAGGACCCCTAGTTTCCTATTTTCCTCATATAAATTCTGGTTTGCTGCCAGTTGATATTACATAAGTTCTTTACCAGGGAGCAGAAGGAGTAGAAGATGTGGGAAAGCAAAATATCCAGAGTAAGAAATAGGATAATAGAGAAACAGGAAAACACCGGCAAAGGTAGCTAAAGCCTCCCACTTTGAGAAGGTGGTGTGTGAGCCCATGTAGTCTTAGTGCGGGAAGGTGGGGTGGTGGTACAGAGTTATTCCTCAGAGACTTTTGGCTCTTTCCATCTTAGGGCAACGTGCAGGATTGACCAGGAGGTGTGCAGATGAACAGTAGTGGCCCAGGGGTTCACATTCTCATTCCATAAATGACAAAGCAGTAAATATTTAGGCTTGTGGCCATATGGTATCTGTTACAATTACTCACCTCTGCCATTGTAGCGCCAAAGCAGCCATAGGTGTCTTATAGCAGAATGAGGAAGGCTGTGTTCCAGTAAAACTGCATTTACTCAAACTCCTCCGGCCAGATTTGGGCTGCTGACCCCTGAGCTATAGGGAAGTTAAGCTGGCTGACACAAGCTTCAAAGGATAGGGAATTTTACTTGAGGGTAAATGTATAATGGCATGGACTGCTTTGGGGAGCTAGAGGAATGTTGGGTTATTCCATCAATTCACCCCCTTCAGCCTTTTGATATTTGAACTATGGGAGGAGATAGAGGGCGTAGTGGAGGAGTGTAACATTTAAGTTCTTATGACAGTGAATGAGAACTGTATAGAAGTCAGGTCAGAAACAACTCTGCAGTGATAATAGCATTGTGGATGATTGGGCAGCAGACAATTTAGCAAGTAGAAGTCATATGCTGTATTAGTATATCTCAGCTTGTTCCCACAGGTTAGCTGTTAGATGGTTAGTTTTGTTTAGCTCTTCAAACATTCTTACCAGCTGTCTTCTAAATTTATGATGATGGGAATGTAGAGCAAAAAAGTGAACTAGTCAGTTCAAATATACTAGTATATCTACAACTAGAAAAACTCTGCTGAAAATATTTGTATAGGCTTGAAACTATTATATTAAAAAAATTAATTTTTCCACAAGTTGTTATGGTTTAATTCAGTAATACTTACATTGGATGTTTTACTTACCACAATATGGCCTTCAAACCAGAAGTGGATTTGCATTCAAAATATTAATTTTGAATATTAATTTTGCCTATTTTGTTTTTCCACAGGCACAATAACTTGCCTGAAATTCCACGGCAACAGGCACTTAATTAGTGGGGCGGAAGACGGACTCATTTGTGTCTGGGATGCAAAGAAATGGGAGTGCCTGAAGTCGATGAAGGCGCACAAGTGAGTCCTGCCCTTTCTGGTTGGCGGTCTCCAGGTGCCAGTCAAGTTGGGGGCTAACTGTTGGTTTCCTTTTAGAGGACATGTGACCTTTCTTTCTGTTCACCCATCTGGCAAGTTGGCCCTCTCTGTGGGGACAGATAAGACATTAAGGTAAGTCATTAATGCCCAAGAGCATCTCTACTTAGTTGTAGTCTTTGCTCTCCAAGTACAACAGGAACCCAAAAAATATTGTGATATAAGGAAAGGTTGAAAGCTAGTGAACGTTTTCATAATGGGAGGGAAAAGTGACAAGCTCTCTGTTCAAACATATACATTACCTTTCAGTCATTGTAGGCTGAAGTGAAGAGGAGCGTGGTCCTGAAAAGAAATGTTTTAGGAAGTGAAACCTCTTGAAACTATATTAAAGGGATGTAGGAATACCCCTTTGCTATAGGAAAGATGGCCATTCTTCTGAATAGCCACGTGTTTAGTAAATTGTCATTTGAGTAAGTCTTCATTATGCTTACCTTTATATTTAGTAAGAGTTACTGATCGTGCCATAAGTGAGCTTCTTGTTTTACAGAACATGGAATCTTGTGGAAGGAAGATCGGCATTCATAAAAAATATAAAACAGAGTGAGTATTTTTGTTTGGAATGTGGAATGTGAATACACAAACACATTAGTCTTTGCCTGCTTGATGGTGGTTACCTCTGAGAGCAAATGTTTTGGGTTACTTGCTTTCTTCATTTTATTTATTTATTTTTATTTTTATTTTATTTTATTTTATTGATTTCAGAGAGGGAGAAAGAGATAGAAACATCAGTTGCTAAGAGAGAATCATGGATCGGCTGCCTCCTGCATGCCCCCTACTGGGGATCAAGCCCGCAACCTGGGCATGTGCCCTTGACTGGAATCAAACCTGGGACCCTTCAGTCCGCAGGCCGATGCTCTATCCACTGAGCCAAACCGGCTAGGGCTGCTTTCTTCATTTTAGATTGAGATTCCTGTGGCTCTGCCACCTACTAGCTCTCTAACCTTGAATGATTCTTTGAACTGAGTTCATGGTCTAAATTTGAACCCCCAAAATATGCATCATAAGTTAGTTGTGAGTGTTCAGCAGCATAATGGATGTGAAAATGTGCATTATAAATATTTGCTACTTTTATTATTACTCTGATCATTTATTTTTTACTTATGAAATGAAAAGGTTTTGTTTTTTAACTTACAGATGCTCACATCGTAGAATGGTCCCCAAGAGGAGAGAAATATGTAGTTGTCATACTGAATAAAATAGATGTCTATCATCTTGACACAGCAGCTGTTAGTGGCACCATCACAAACGAAAAGAGAGTATCTTCTGTTACGTTTCTTTCAGTAAGTAATCAGAATCAGTGGTGGACGTTTAGTGTGTATGTGATGGTCTGAATTGTTTGATATTCTGGATATTATTCTTTTTCTCTCTCTTAGGAGTCTGTCCTTGCAGTGGCTGGAGATGAAGAAGTTGTAAGGTTTTTTGACACTAATTCATTAATGTGCCTCTGTGAATTTAAAGCTCATGAAAACAGGTATTTTTTAACCAATTTATTGTGTGTATGTGTACAGCCTCAACAAATATTATATGCAGTAGTTTCATAAAGGGGCATATATGTTTTATGAACAATTGCAGAGATATATGTATCTGCATATATATATATATACATACATATATATATATATATATATATATATATATATATATATATATGAGTCTGAGAGGATGATGGAAGTGTCTTCGTGGCCTTCTTAAATGCAGAAGTGGTAAAGTTGTTAGGGTCGCCAAAGGAGGGACGCATGAGGCCAAAGTGGTAAGGGATTATAAATTTACTAGCGTTCCCGTTGCAGGAAAAATCCTGCAATAGGGTTTCCTGCTGCACTCTACCCCGCCCCGCCTCAGCTCCTCCCTTGTCCCCTGGCCCGCCTTCTCCGCCAGCCCGCCCCACCTCCACTCCTCCCTTGTCCCCCGGCCCGCCTTCTCCGCCAGCCCGCCCCGCTCTCCTTCCTTCTCCCCCGGCCCCACCTCCGCTCCTCCCTTTTCCTCCCCCCGGCTTGCTTGCTTCTCCACAGCTTTGCTCCCTTCAGCATCTCTTGGCTTCTTTCTACGCTGTCTTGATATGCAAATTAGCTGCCATCTTTGTTGGGGTAATTTGCATACTCATCCTGATTGGTTGGTGGGCGTGGCTTGGGCGTAGCGAAGGTGCGGTCAATTTGCATATTTGTCTATTATAAGGTAGGATTAGCACATGGGCTGAGTCCCAAAATGGCGCCAGCCCCCAAAGACGGGGCGTCAGAGGGTTTTAAAGGACCCTAGGTGGGCTTTCTCTGGGCAGAGAATTCTCTGTCCAGGTGTGGATTCTGGGAAACTCCGGAGGGGAGAGATAATGGTCTTAGCAAGTGGAATGTGTTCTAAGCAGGTGGAATGTCCATTGTGAAGTCCCATGGGGGGGGTATTGATTCTATTATTTAATCAGACCTAACAGTTGACATCAGGACTAGTCACTCGCACAAGATACTTTTTCAATAATTTCATTAGTCTTGGTGCCTATCAACCGTATTTGAATAGGGAAAAATAATTAAACAATCTGAGCTTTGCCCCTGACAACTCTTATCTTTTTACTTTATTCCCCTTGTCCACATCTTCCCTCTTTATACCCCAGTTGTTTTTCCTTCAGAAGAAATACTGGGCATTATAGACTTCTGTTTTGTGTCAGTCTCTTACCTCATACTGCTCACTGTATTTCTAGGGATAGACTCTGAGTCTCAGAGTAAATAGTTAAGTGACTTTGCTATTACTCTTGGGGCCTGAAGTCAACCATATTTTCACTGTTAGCTACTGGAGGTGGGATCCAAACCCGGTTCTATCTGACTCTGCCCCTGCTTTTCCCATTATAATTTTGAAAAAGGTGATAATGTAAAGAGTTATACTTTAATATGCTTCATTTGTATGTTCTACATCTTAAGTAAGTCTTGGTTCTTATTTTCAAAGTAATAGGTTTTAAGAGATCTCTTTATAAATATAGTACTCAGAATACTGTGATCACTATACAGGCCTAGCTGACATCAGGAAAGGGGGAGTGGGACCCTAGGGATGAAAAAGGAACTATTTTTTAAAATGTATTTTTATTGACTTCAGAGAGGACGGGAGAGGGAGAGAGAGATAGAAACATCAACGATGAGAGAGAATGGTTGATCGGCTGCCTCCTGCAGGCCCCACTAAGGATCCAGCCCGCAACTCAGGCATGTGCCTCCGACCAGAACCAAACCCTGGACCCTTCAGTCCGCAGGTCGACGCTCTATCCACGGAGCCAACCCGGCTAGGGCAGGAACTGTTTTTAAAAAGAGGAGAGAACTGCTATCACCGTGGCTCTGAGTAGAGAAAGAGCCTGGTGTATTTCAGGAACAGATAGAAGGCCCGTGTTATTAGGTCACAGTGAGCCAAATGGTACACGGCATTGGGGGATGTGGGGAAGACTTTGAATTTTATATTAAATGCCTTTTAGATTTTGTTGTGTTTATTTCTTATTATGGAAAAATTTAAAGGCAGATAAACCATTTTAAGGAAGCAGCTGCTATAGACTGACCACCCAGCTTCAGCAGTTGTCAGTCTTGCTTCCTAAATATCCCCAACAACTTCCTCCTTTCCTGTGTTATTTTAATGCAGATCTTAGCTTTGTAGAATTTTAAGCCTGGGAGTAACATGATTTGATTGCATTTTTAAAATTTGTTATGGGGGCCTGGCCAGTGTTGCTCAGTGGCCAGTGTTGCTCAGTGGTTGAGCATTGACCTATGAGCCAGGTCATGGTTCGATTCCCGGTCGGCACATGCCTGGGTTGTGGGCTTGGTCCCCTGTGGGGGGGGGGGGGGGCATGTAGGAGGCAGCCGATCAATGATTTGCATCATTGATGTTTCTGTCTCCCTCTCCCTTCTTCCTCTCTGAAATCAATAAAAATATGTTTTTTTAAAAATTATTAGGGGGCAAAAATGAAAGCAGAGAGGCCAACTAGGCTACTTCATAATTCAGGAAAAAATGATAGTACCTTTAATAGGGGATTTCTATGTTTTAATTAGCTGGGCATTTGTGAAATTCCCGAGGTCACCGGAGGAATCCCTCCTGATTTGGCAAATTAGACTAGGGATGGTGGCACTGGAATGACAGGAATGGATATACAGGAGGAAGTTTTGATTCATCTTTTGTCTCACTTTTCTCTCTGTACTGAATGTGTAGTTTCTTGAGGAGAGGGGCTTTAATATCTTTATCTCCTTTGTGATAACCTGATTAAAGTTCTTTTTTAATTGATAGAGAAGAAGGGGGAGAGATAGAAAAAGAGAAACATCACTGGTTGCCTGCTGCACGTGCCTTGACCATAAATTGAGCCTCCACCTTTTGGTGCATGGGATGACGCTCCAACTAACTGGGCCACACCAGCCATGGCTTTTCAACTTTTTTAAAGATATGATTAACCATCAGTTTTGTCTTAGAATTTAGACCCTGAAAAATGACTCACCGACTCATGGGAAGTACAGTGTAGTTCTTGAAAAATCAAGAGCCTGTGTGTGTAGAAGCTTATAACAGTATCACATTATTTGAAGAAAGGATCATTTATGGTGTTCATGTTTCTATTCTAGGGTAAAAGACATGTTCAGTTTTGAAATTCCGGAGCATCATGTTATTGTTACAGCATCAAGTGACGGTTTCATCAAAATGTGGAGGCTTGCACAGGATAAGGTCCGTGCCGTAGCACACTATACATGCACTTCAATGCAAGTCTTACTGTCAGTGTTGCCTGGAGTTAAATGAGATAGAATTTTTCCTTAAGGGGCATAGACAGAGATCTTTAAGCTTTCTAAATCTCTTCCAGGCGTGGGTGATATTCATGGTTTTAAAGTTAGGGTTCCACAGAGCTGCCTCGGGGAGGGCACTGGTGAGTCTGAGCTGGCAGGATCCCAGAACTCCTGCTTTTTCAAAGAAGTGCTGCTTTCTTCTTTTTCGTATATTGATTTTTCTTTGTAAAATTTCATTAGATGAAATACTGCCAATACTGGGGGGAGGGGGAGAGGGGAGGAAATTCCTGATTAATGATGGAACCAATAGTAGTTTTATATATATAAAATTATATATATATAAATTTTTTTAATTGATTTCAGAAAGGAAGGGAGAGAGAGAAAGAGATAGAAACATCAATGATGAGAGAAAATCGTTTATTGGCTGCCTCCTGCACGCCCCTCACTGGGGATCAAGCCCACAACCAGGCATGTGCCCTTGACCAGAATCGAACCTGAGACCCTTCAGTCCACAGGCTGATGCTCTATCCACTGAGCCAAACCAGCTAGGGCCCAACAGTAGTTTAGAATCAGATCTTGGAAAATTAAATTCCCTTCAATGGTCTCCCTCTCAGAGACAGTCTTGGTTTATTATTCTGTGAATATGGTCTGTTAAGTGCCTACTTGGTACAAAGTTATTTGTTAAAACCTGGAAATGAACAAGAGATGGTCCTGGCTCGTTCCTCGGTGAACTTACAGTTTCTGAGTTGTCACAATTGGCTCTGGGAAGGCATAGTCAAGCCAGTCATGAATCCAGTTAATAGATTTCTTCTAAACAGCATATTTTATTCTCCAAGAAAATACAATGTTTTAAGTTAAGGAGTTGCTTATGGAAAAAGAAAGGTAATTATTTAAAATTCCCCTATGTTACAAATTTTTCTTGCTTATTTCAGAAAATTCCCCCATCTTTACTTTGTGAAGTAAATACTAACGCCAGGCTGACGTGCCTTGGAGTGTGGCTAGACAGCGTGACAGACACGAAAGAAAGCGTCCCTCCCGCTGCAGAGCCTTCTGCTGGTAAATGAAATGGTTCATTTTTTAAAAATGGGTAATCTGTTACCTTTGAATTATTGAAGTGAAGGAGATCAGATAACTTCACTTTATTGTCAGCCTGTGATTTTTCCAAAAGGGGATAAACAATCTTAAATGCACTATCTCTTGTGTTTTAGTAAGGAAAGAACAACCCAAAGGCAGCAAAAAGGAATCAGGTGGTGCGGTGCAGGAAGAAGCAAGGCAGTCAAAACCTAACACGAAGAAGCGTGGTTTAACTGGGGTCAGTGAGGAGCCAACCAAAGGAAGAGGCCTGGTGGCAGCCAAGAAGAGGCGAGTGGGAGGAATGTTGGAAAAGAAGAGAAAAAAGAAGAAAATAAGAGTAATGCAGTGAATCCCAAGTTTCTCCTAAGAGAAAAACTTTTTAGATGGACTTGTTCTTTTCATATGTACTAATCCCTCCCTTCCCCCCCTCTTGCAAAAACTAGGAATGTCCTCTTTTGGAGAAAATGTACAGCTCTAAAAAAAAAAAAGAATCACTAAAACTCAGTTTTTTGTTGTTGTTTTTTAAAAGAGTGCCAAAACATTTTCGTAGGAAATATATATCATGATATATATTATGTTAATGTGGAATATAATTTTTACTTTTGTGCAAAGCAAATAAAGATCTTTCTCAAAATAATGTAGCTTAAAATAACACAAAATCTTGAACGCATTCTTTCCCGGAGTTAGATACGAGAGTTGTTTTTTAGATTGCTCACTTAAATTGGGGGAGAATGAAAAAACTGCCTTATTTCAAAGGGTTCTAGAAATTTTGATGTAGATTTTGTTCATTTTAGAGCAGAAAAATGACATATCCAGGTGGGGTTTTTGTCCGATTTCAGGCCATCAAAAAAATTCGTTTAATTCTGTTAATCTAAGAAGTAGTTTTAAATTCAGCCTTTGATTATGTCATAATCTTTTATTCTTTCCTCATAGATTACTGGGTATTTTGAAGACACATTAATAGGGGATCTCTGTGTTTTAATTAGCTGGGCAGTTGTAAAATACCTGAGGCCACCAGAGGAATCCCTCCTGATTTGGCAAATTAAGGTATCGGACACTTGGACCCTGGAAGTGCCATTCCATCGGAGGAAATCATCTAGGAAATGAGCCAGTTGGGTGTCTGACATTTCAGTCTACCTCTGTTAACTTATTTTAGGCCTATAAACAAAGAGGAATACAAATTAGGATTTTTTTGTTTTTAAAACTTTAAGAGCAGTTTTAGGGTTATACAACTGAGAGGAAGGTACAGATATTTCCCAATACCCCTGCCTACACACATGCATAGGCCCTACCATTATCAGCATCACTCATCACAAGAATAGTATAAATTTTACCAAGGATTAATCTATGTTGACACATCATAATCAAGTTTTAACTTGGGGATCACTCTTGGTGTACATTCTGTGGGCTTGGACAAATATATAATAGCATATCAAAATTTACAAAGTATTTCACTGCTCTAAAACAACTGTCCTGCCTAGTCATCTATCACCTCTGATAATCATTGATATTTTATGTCTCCAGAGTTTTGCCTTTTCCATAATGTCATAGTTAGAATCATACAGTATTGTAGCCTTTTCAGATTGGCTTCTTCCATCTATATATATATCTTACCTTATAATAGAGAAACGTGCAAATTGACCGCACCTCCGCTATGCCCACGATTGGGCCGGCAGGAGGCTGGGGGCGGGACTTCGGGTGGCATATCCACCCTTGAGAAGATCAAGATGGCGGTGCCCAGTGGCCGGGCCCATGCCGCCGCTCCCGGGGGTGCCTGGGGCGATCGGCACCCTGGGGGGCGTGGTCGGCCCCTCCCAGGGGTCCCAGGGGGCGATCGGCCACCTGGGGGGGCGTGGCCGTGCCCATCCCACCGCTCCCGGGTGTCCCAGGGGCCGAGGCTTTCCGGGCCTTGGGCACCAGCGGGGAGCCTGCACCAATCGCAGGAAACCACTGGGGGTCGGCTCCTGTGATCGGTAGCAGGGACGCTGGGTGCGGCGAGCCCAAGGCCAGGAAAGCCTGGGGCGGAGGCTTTCCCGGCCTTGGGCACCAGTGGGCAGCCTGCACCGATCGCAGGAAACCACTGGGGGTCGGCTCCTGCGATCCTTAGCAAGGATGTTGGGTGCCGCCACCGCCCGGGGCCAAGCCCCGACCCTGAAAAAGGCAGAAGGCGGTGGCCACAGCCAAGGCCTGGGTCCCTGGTGCCGGCAGAAAACTGGTGCAGGCAGCCAAGTGAATGAAGGTCTATTGCACGAATGAATCTTCGTGCAAACGGGCTACTAGTATATATATAAAAAGGCAGTGACCTTGACCACCCATCGACCAGACGCTCAACGCAGGAGCTGCCCCCTGGTGGTCGGTGCATGGCCCTCCCACAGTGGTAGCAACCGCTCAGAGGGCAGGTCCATAGCCACTGGGCTGACCAGGCTGATCCGCACAGGCTGCCCCGACCAGTGCACAAATCACAGCACTAAAAGCTGGCCCTTACTAAGCACCGTCCTTGTGGTGGGCGAAGGCCGCATACTCCACGGAATCTCAGATAATCCCAGAACCCGCCTCACAGGGCTGATCTAAGGGTTTCTCTTCATAGCTTTCAGAATGGAATGAGATCATCAGCTTTTAAATAGTTGAGGGAAAACACACACTGCTCCTTTTTCATTCTCTTCCTCCCCCTTCTTGCAAGAAAAGGAACAACTGGCTCCCAAGGCCCCGCCCTGAGCCTGTGCCGAGAGCTCACGGGCCCTCAGCTCCAAGTGAGGCTGCCTTCCAATGGCCTTTACACCTAACGCCGCTGCCTGAGCATCTTACTCAACCGTGTCACTGACTGAGCACCGGTGCCCGGGTGCTCACAGAGCAGCAGGGAGCCAGCCGCCCTGTCCTACGGAGCATGCGTTCCACCAGGGGAGGCTTCTGTGTCAGGAGCAGACTGAGGGGGGAGAGGAAGCAGGGAGACAGCAGGAGGCGACAGCACCCTCCCCGAGGGCGATGCGGAGACAGGGGAAACTGGCAGCCGAGGTGGCAGCTTTGGGGTGTGCTGGAGGGAAGCCTGAGCACAAGGAACGATGTGGGGGGAAGGGGCAGGAGGCCCCATGCTCCGCTCGGCCCCTGGGAAGGCAGGGTCTCCGGCAGCTGCTGGCTGGGGGCCGTCTGTTTGGAGGCTCTGACTGTAAAACCCAGACCTTAGTTTGAGCTCCACACGAGGGACGTGGAATGTTCATGACCAGCCTCCCACCCTGAGGTCCAGGAGGCGGGCCATTCCCCGCTGGCTGCCCTATCCCTCCATGCCCCGCCCCCCAAGCTCTCTTCAGTGATGACAGGTGCTTATTGGAAACAAGCAAATGGTTTTCTTTTTGGTAAAACAACAAAACAGAATGTGCAGTATTATGGAAAGCAAACATTGAAAACTAGGAAAATGAAGCCCCCTTGTGGACACACAGATCAGCTGTGCCCGGAACCCGGTCACAGGTGACACAAAAGGGCTCAGGGGCCAATGCAAAGGGCTTGCCCAGGTGGTCCGACTCCAATCCCAGACTCCAGTTTCCAGGACAGAGAGGATCCCGCACCACAGAACAGAACGGCGGAGACCAGCCCCAAGTCCCGCGGCCTAAGGCAATGCCTGTGGTGCTTCTGGAGAAAGAAACGCTCCTGAGACGCTGGGACAGGGCGATCAGCATCCAGATCACTGCCTCCAACTCCACCGGGGTCTGTGGTGCTCCCAGATCTGCCCCTCCCTACCCCTCCCCCGTCCCCTCCCAGGTGAACCTCAGATGGCCCTTCCCACCCTCCACCCTCCTCAGCTCCAATGGCAGGTAGGGAGGGTGGGGGGTCATGCGGGGAATCTGAGGGCCTCGAGGAAGTGCCGCTTGAAGAGCCAGAGACAGTGTCTGTCCACCTGCCCCCCTGGATGAACCCATTAACACAGAGGCCTCATGAGTGCGTGTTTAGAACCGGTCTCCCTCCCTGCGATTCTGTCACTGCAAAACTTGGCTGTTTGGGGCAAGTCGACCTCTGGAGTGTTAATTCTCCTTTAAAATAAGAACAAGAGCCTGGCGGGTGTGGCTAAGTGGTTGAAAGTAGACCTATGACTCAGGAGGTCAAGGTTTGACTCACTGTCAGGGCACATACCCAGGTTGTGGTCTTGATCCCCAGTGTGGGGCATGCAGGAGGCAGCCGATCCATGATTCTCTCTTATCATTGATGTTTCTCTCTCTCTCCCTCTCCCTTCCTTTCTGAAATCAATGGAAGATATCCTATATCAGTGATCGGCAAACTCATTAGTCAACAGAGCCAAATATCAACAGTACAACAATTGAAATTTCTTTTGAGAGCCGAAAACCGTCTTCTGCGCATGGGCCACGAAGTTTCAATCACACTGTACGTGTGTGCCCACATGTGGTATTTTGTGGAAGAGCCACACTCAAGGGGCCAAAGAGCCACATGTGGCTCGCGAGCCGCAGTTTGCCGACCACTGTCCTATATAATAAAAGCCTAATATGCATATTGTCCCCTCAACCAGGAGTTCGACTTCTCGCTATGACGTGTGCTGACCACCAGGGGCAGGCACTCAATGCAGGAGTTGCCCCCTTGTGGTCAGTGTGCTCCCACAGGGGAGCACTGCTCAACTGACTGATGGGCACCAGACAGAGCAGCTGCTGGTGGTACAAGCCTCTCCCGCGGACACTCCCCCTGCACACACCTCCCCATCCGGACTGGGAGCAGGACCTGCATCAGACTGACTGGGCATGAGCCCATGGCTGCTTCTCGGTCATGGACGCGCCAGTATCACCCTAGGACGGGTGCGCAGAGATTGCAGCGAGCCTACCGAGTGGTGAGTGGTGGCAGCAGCAGGCACAGTGGGGTTGGATGAGCGGGAGCGTCGCGGCACCCAGGCTTGGGCTCCTCCCGGCCACCTGCCGCTTTGCATACTACTATATCCCTCTGGGGATGTTGGATTGCCTGTTTCGGCCCGATCCCTGCAGCCCACCAATCGCAGAGCATTGTCTTCTTTCCAAAGTGATTTGGCCTTGCAGTTGATGTTGATGGTTGACCTGGATCAACCCATGACTTTGTGCATTTGGGATTCTCAAAATAAATCCACTTTTCATCGCCAGTCACAATTCGATGCAAAAAAGACTTTCTTTCGTGCCGTTGAAGCAACGTTTCACTGATGACTTTTTGGTTTTCCATTTGTCTTTTGTTCAGTTGATGTGGCACCCATTTTCCTTCCTTTAAAATCTTTCCCATTGCTTGTAAACAATCGGAAATTGTTTGCTGAGCAACGTTTCATCTTTCTGCAAGTTGTTTTTGAGTTTGACACGCATCTTCATCCAATAATGCTTGTAATTGTTGGTCTTCAAACTTTTTCGGTTGCCCTGGACGTTCTTCGTCTTTCACATAGAAATCATCACTTTTAAAGCGTTTAAACCAGCGTTCACAAGAATCTTGAGATGGAGCATGTTCACCATAAGCTTCCCAAAGTATTCAGCAGCGCTTTTCTTCAAAATAAAGTAATGAATTAAAAACTTCCCGCAGATGCTTTTTTGGCACGAAATTTGACATTTTTCAGTGTAAAAATATATACGATGTTAACTCCTTCAGAAAATTTGACATATGGAGTTTTGAAGCCGGTTGTCAATACAACAAAATAGCATACATATCAAATCACATATATATCAACATATGTGTAACTCCATCTATTGAAAAGAATCTGCATTGTTAACCGGTACACCCGGTACATATTCCTGTATAGGTTTGGGAGAGCTTTGCTGCTGGGAAGGGTCTCCTCTGAAGGGTCTCCCCTGACACTGGTGGAGAGGGGACTTGTTATCAGCCAGTGGGGATGAGAGAATGAGCTCCCTACCTGGTCTTTTCTGACATCACCCAGCAGGAGTGTTGGACACATTACAGCCTCTTGAGAGAAAGCCGAGGCTCCCTCTAGGCCTTTGTTGGCATGGAATGGAGGGGGGCTGGTGCATTTTTTTTTTTTTTTGTATTGTTGGCATTTTCAGGCTGCCAGTTTCTTTAGCTGAGACAATTTAGGGAATTCACTCCCATGTTGTTCCTCTGGTTCTGAGGTCATTAGTCGATTTGCTTTCTCTCGGCCTTTCTGAATCTTACATGTGATCTATATTTGATATCCATCATCTGGGTGTCCTCACAAAAAATAGGGGAAATTATGTCTACTCCATCTTCCCAGAAATGGACATTCCCCGAAGAGAGTTTTTAGATTGAAAATGGATACAAATAATTTCCATTATGCCATTCTCTCTGGAATAATGATGTGGGATTAGCTTAGCATAAAGAAGTTACTTGATGAAGCTTCCATATATTTAATTCCAGTGTCTAGGTAGAAAGTGCACATTATTAGGACTGCGTATAATGCTAACATTCCCATCAGCTGTTAGACATTATTGGTGCGCATGCTTCGTTTTCGCCAAAGGCTGTGTTTCCCCGGGTGGAATTACAACACTAAAGCTGTCTTGTGGGACCGGAAGCTGGCTCAGTGGTTGGAGCAAAGCTGTCTCACCAAAGAGGGCTGAACTGCAACACGGGGCCAGGGCCACCTCGCCCCAGGGCTGCCTCCACCTCTTTCCTGGTGCACAGATATGAGATGCACCTTCTATCTGACTCGTTTATTTAGGAGATCCTTTGGTTCCAGGTTTCCAGAATCTTGGTGCTCGCAGCCATCATCATATCCATCCTGGCAAAGAGGGGGGGGTCTAGCTAGAAAGGAGGTGCCAGTGATAAAAGTATGTGGGATTGCTCTGAAAATAGAAAGGAGTCCAAGGCTCAGTGGAGGATGTTAAAGCCTAAAGAGTAAGTCTTCTTTCCAGCACTGATTTTGAACACTGGAGAAAGGAAAGATGGGGAAACAGTAAGTAGGGGAGGGAGGAGAGAAATGATCCTCCCCTTTTTTAAAATCCTCACCAAGTCTACCCAAGGACATGTTTTTATTGATTTTAGGGAGAGAGAGAAAGGCAGGGGAGAGAGAGAAATATCGACGTGAAAGAGAAACATCAATCAGTTGCCTCAGGTATGTGCCCCAACCGAGGGTTAAACCCGAAACCTAAGTATGTGCCCTGACCAGGAATCGAACCTGTAACCTTTTGGTGTGCAGGAAGATGCTCCAACCAACTGAACCACTGTTTTCCACAGTGGCTACACCATTTTACCTTCCCATCAGCAAAGCACAGGATTTCAATTTCTCGACACCCTCACTAACACTTATTTTCTTCTTCTTATATCCATCCTAGTAGGTGTGTAGTATATCATTGTGCTTTTGATTTGTGTTTTTCTAATGACTGATGTCACGTATCTTCATATATAGCACATTTATGTGCTTATTGGCCATTTCATCTTTGGAGAAATGTCTATTTAAGTCCTTTGTCCATGTTGTAGCTGGGTTGTTTGCCTTTTGTTGCCGAGTTGTAAGAGTTCTTTATATATTCTGGATATTAAAATCTTATCAGATATCCTTTGCAAAAATTTCCCCCTATCATATGTTTTTTAAAAATGTATATTTTGATTAATGTCAGAGAGGAAGGAGACAGAGAGAGAGATAGAAACATCAATGATGAGAGAGAATCATTGATTGGCTGCCTCCTGCACACCCCTACTGGGGATCAAGCCCGAAACCCGGGCATGTGCCACTGACTGGAATGGAACCTGGGACCCTTTAGTCCGCAGGCTGATGCTCTATCCAAACCAGTTAGGGCTCCTATCATATGCTTTTAGTGCAACTCATTTATAAACTACTAGAGGCCTGGTGCACAAAATTCGTGCATGGGGGGGGGGTGTCCCTCAGCCCAGCCTGCACCCTCTCCAATCTGGGACCCCTTGAGGGATGTCCGACCGCCCGTTTAGGCCCGATCCTATTGGGATCCTATTGGGATCGGGCCTAAACGGGCGGTCGGACATCCCTCTCACAATCCAGGACTGCTGGCTCCCAACCGCTCGCCTGCCTCTGCCTGATTGCCCCTAACCGTTTCTGCCTGCCAGCCTGATCACCCCCTAACCACTCTACTGCCAGCCTGATCAACGCCAACTGCTCCTCGGCCCACCTGATTGCCCCTAACTGCCCTCCCCTGCAGGCCTGCCCCCCCAACGGCCCTCCCCTACAGGCCTGGTCCCCCACAACTGCACTCCTCTGCTGGCCTGGTCTCCCCCAACTGCCTTCTTCTGCTGGCCCAGTCACCCCTAACTGCACTCCCTGCTGGACTGATCGCCCACAACTGCCCTCCTCTGCAGACCTGGTCTACCCCAACTGCCCTCCTGCTGGCCTGATCGCCCACAACTGCCCTCCTCTGCAGACCTGGTATCCCCCAACTGCCCTCCTCTGCCAGCCTGGTCACCCCCAACTGCCCTCCCATGCTGGCCTGGTCACCCCTGTCTTCCTCTGCAGGCCTGGTCCCCCCAACTGCCCTCCCTGCAGGCCTAGTCCCTCCCAACTGCCCTCCCCTGCTGGCCTGGTCCCCCCAACTGCCCTCCCCTGCAGGCCTGGTCCCCCCAACTGCCCTCCCTTGCTGGCCTGGTCACCCCAAACTGCCCACAACTGCCCTGCCCTGCCAGCCATCTTGAGGTGGCCATCTTGTGTCCACATGGGGGCAGCCATCTTTGACCACATGGGGGCAGCCATCTTGTGTCTTGGAGTGATGGTCAATTTGCATATTACTCTTTTATTAGATAGGATTGGGTTCTTTTTGACACTTCTTTCCCATGATAGCACCATTGCCATTGCCTTTCCCTCTCATGCCTTCAACTGTGTGGCTCATGGTTGGTCTAACGCCATGGTCGGCAAACTGCGGCTCGCGAGCCACATGCGACTCTTTGGCCCCTTGAGTGTGGCTCTTCCACAAAATACCACGGCCTGGGCAAGTCTATTTTGAAGAAGTGGCGTTAGAAAAAGTTTAAGTTTAAAAAATTTGGCTCTCAAAAGAAATTTTAATCATTGTACTGTTGATATTTGGCTCTGCTGACTAATGAGTTTGCCGACCACTGGTCTAAGGAAACCTGTTCTTCCTTTCAGTAGCAGCATGAGGGGCAGGACTAGGGTATCCTCCTGGGTGGAAGGTGACGTCAACACCTCACCTTCTATCTCAAGCCACTAGAATGTGCAAAGCTGTCACTAAATGTATTTGTTTTTTTTTTCACTTGAATGCCTTTACTAGGAACTGTTTTCTCCAGAATAAGTGTTTGATGGTCTAATGAAGAGGCTCGGATGGCACCATCTAACTTGGACTATGGCAAAGGCAGCAGGGTTTTTTTTGTGGCATTGAAAAAAAATACAGTTGGAGTGGACATTTGCTTTTGAAAATATTTGACTCTATTAAAGAAGATTACAGCATTTGTAAACCAGAGGAAAGCTTTTAGGATGAAAGTATAAATACGTAGTTAGTAAGCAGAGTTTGTTAAACGTAGACAGAATTCATAAGATGGGTTAAGTAGTTAATAAACAGAACATGTATTAAAGAAGGATAGAAAGGAATAGAAGGCCTAAGATACCCAGTTTCCTATGACATATGAACACTAAATATCCCCAATACATGAACAACATGATTATGCAATAAAACACGGCTCTTTCGCAGGCCAACAGGCAAAGTCAGCTACTGACCAGGCTTACTTGTGCCTGCCTCTCTTCCCTGGAGCAAGTGTTTGTCATGGCTTGGGTGGTGGTGGGGTTCCCTCTGTGGCTCTGCTTGCTCAAACCTCTGGTCTTCAGAACCATCAGGAGGAAGGCTAATGTTGAGGAGAGGAGTGGGGGGACATGAACACTGTGTGATGCATGGTTCTTGCACCTGGCTTGGAGCCTCTCCTATGGTATTTATCCCATCTCTTTCCCCTTGCTTCTCCCATTGTTTTAAATTTAATTAATCATGTGATTAGAGCATTTAAATTATGGTCTGTGAACTTTTCTGCTTTGTAACCTCTGGCAGATCTTGCCTGGTAATGTACGTGAAGGTCATTGCATTTCCCACATGCTAACAGTTAACACTGAAATATGCAATTCATTTTGGGAGAAGCAGGAGGATTTGTTTCCTGTTTCCTCCTAGGAATGTATAGTTTGCATATAGTCTTAACCATCTTAGGTATTGAATTATCTACTTTGATAATTCAATATGTATAAACAGATTCTCATCACAAATTCACTTATCAATATTTAGAATACCCTATATGCCAGTCATATCTTCCCCTCCATTTGTTTATTCGATAGCCATCTATTGAGGCTCACCATGTGCCAGGTACTATCCTGAACTGCATCCAGCATGGCCAGGGGTGAACCTGAGGAGGGGAGGTGAAGGATTAAAGACAACAGAATACAGTTGGAGCCAGGTGGATCACTATGCCTGGATGAGGAAACAGTGACACAGCCTATAAGCCGAAACTTTATTTTATAATCAGATCATACAAAGCAAAACAAGGGCAAGATGTTTACAATGGCCGAAACCGGTTTGGCTCAGTGGATAGAGCGTCGGTCTGCGGGCTGAAGGGTCCCAGGTTCCATTCCGGTCAAGGGCATGTACCTTGGTTGCGGGCACATCCCCGGTGGGGGGTGTGCAGGAGGCAGCTGGTCGATGTATCTCTCACATCGATGTTTCTAGCTCTCTATCCCTCTCCCTTTCTCTCTGTGAAAAATCAATAAAATATATTTTTTAAAAAAAGATGTTTACAATGTTCTTGTGAATTTCAAATCTGCTTCTTTCCTGTTGTTGCCATTCTCTGAACTCTATCAAGTTTTGTTTAGGCAGCACTTGCTGTACCCCCCGCCCCCACCCCTACCCCTCACAGCTCACATCCCTTAGCTACCTAGGACTGCAGGGTCGGACTATAAGGTCAAGCCTACAACCATAGCCTTTTGGTTATAATTGTGCTGGGAGAGCTTTGCCCTCCAAGCTGGGACTTGTATGTGGCTTTGCCACAAGTCAGTCCGAGGCTTGAACCTGTCCAAACGCTATAGCCACTCTTCACACTATCCCAGATTCTGGGAGCTAAAAGGAAAAAATACGATCCCTGCCCAAAGGACAAAAGCTTTGTAAATAACTTTTTTTGCATGCATTAATGGCCTGGGGTGGTCTGGGCAGCTTGAGGACTTTAGGAAAAGATGAGATTGAGTTTTTGAACAAGGACAAAAAGGCATTTCTGCCAGAGGGAACAGAGCACTGTCTTGGTATTTCAATTAAGAAAGACTCTTCACTGCAAAATACAAAAACTAACTCTGGCTACCAGAGAGGGTGGATTTATGACAAGAACACAGATATCTGACAGGAGCCGGGGCAGGAAGAGAACCAGAACTCAAAAGGGAAGGGTGTAGCCATGGCAACCTCTTCCTCTTATCTCCGACTCTTGCATGTTATCTTCATTCTCCCCTCTGCAGACCAGCCTCTCACCACCCCACATCTACTCATCCATTTAGCTACTCACCCATTATGTGCTAGGCACTGTTCTAGTGCTGCATAAAAACCCTCATTCTCAGGAATTTACTTTCTAGAGTGGGGAGGTGACATTTAGTAAATTATATAGCATATCAGGAGGTAAGTGGCATGGAGAAAAGTGAGCTGTGGAGGGAAATGCAGATGAGTTGCAGTTTTAAATAAGATGATCCAGGAAGGCATGGTTGAAGTGCTATAAAGACTTAAAGGCCATGAGGGATTAGGCCAGGGGTGATCTGGGGAGAGGGCTTCTGGCAGATGAAGCAGCACAGGCGGGTGCTTGAGTGCTCGCAGGTGGGAGCAAAGAGGCTGCAGCGGCATGAGCAAAGGGGACAGGAATAGGGGCTGAAGGCAAGGAGCTAGGTGTGCAGGGCTTTGGGAGCCCCACGGGAGGGTTCTGAGCTGAGGAATGACACAATCGGACTTGTAACAGGGCTATTCTGGTCACCGTATTGAGAAGAGACTAAAGGAGTTAGGGCAGCTCTACCATGTTAGACAACCTCCTTTTCCCTTAATTTCCTCAAAGTGTAAAAGCAGGAGGTAATAGTCTTGGTTGACAGGGTGGGTATGAGGAGTAAATGAGTTCGTCTATGTAAAGCACTTCATTCAGTGTCTGGCATATGATAAGCACACTGTATGTTTTTGCTAATATTATTATTATGGCTCTAACATGTGAAGTCCTAGAAACATGTGGCATATAGGACAGTTAGAAAAAATAGGATTTTTTCCCCATAATTTCACTTATTAATTTCTTGGAGAAAGGTTCATTGAATGGATGATATCATTTTTTAAACAAAATTATTCCTAAAAACCTAAAATTGTAAATGGAACTCATTTCCTCACACAATCTTGGTCACATCCCATTGACACATTTGTGGTTCAGGGTTCCAGTAATTCAGTGGGCTTCTAATTAAAAGCTTACATCACACTAAAAGGTTTTTGCACAATGAAGGAAACCATCTACAAAACAAAAATACAACCTACTGAATGGGAGAAGATACTCATAAATGATATCTATCTACATATATAAAAGCCTAAGTGACCGAACAACTGGTCGACCGGTCACTATGATGTGCACTGACCACCAAGGGACAGACACTCAACGCACAGGATCGGTCTCCCTCCTTTCTGATCGGGCCTGCAGGGATCGGGCCAAAACCGGCTACCTGACATCCCCTGAGGGGTCCCAGATTGCAAGAGGGCACAGGCCAGGCTGAGGGACCCCCACCAGTGCACAAATCCATGCACCGGGCCTCTAGTCTTCAATAAGTGGTTAACATCCAAACTATATAAGGAACTCATATAACTCAACACCCCTCCTCCCAAAAAAAACCCAAACCCCAATCTCATTAAAAAATGGGGCCCTAAAAAAAAAGGGGGGGGCCCTAGCTGGTTTGGCTCAGTGGATAGAATGTCGGCCTGCAGACTGAAGGGTTCCAGGTTTGATTCTGGTCAAAGGCACATACCTGAGTTGCAGGCTCAATCTCCAGCCTTAGTCAGGGCACATGGGGAGGCAACCAATCAATGTGTCTCTCTCTGTCTCTCCCTCTCCCTTCCACTCTCTCTAAAAAATCAATGGAAAAATATCCTCGGGTGAGGATTAACAACAAAAATAAAGTTAAAAATAAATAAATAAAAATAAAATAATTTTTAAAAAATGGGCAGAGGAACTGAATAGACATTTATTCAAAGAGAACATACAGATGGCCAACAGACATATGAAAAGGTGCTTAACATCACTAATCATCAGGGAAATGCAAATCAAAACACAATGAGAGAGCAATTGAGATTTTGCTCACGGGCATTTGTCCTCATTTTGGCTCAAATAAACTCTTATAAAAATGAAAAACAAAACAACAAAAAAAAACCCATGAGATACCATCTCACACCTGTCAGAATGGCTATCATTAAAAAAAAAAATCAAGTGCTGGCCCTAGCCGGTTTTTCCTCAGTGGATCGAGCTTCGGCCTGCAGACTGGAGGGTCCCAGGTTTGATTCTGCTCAAGGGCACAAGTTGTGGGCTCGATCCCCAGGAGGGGGCGTGCAGGAGGCAGCCAATCAATGATTCTCTCTCATCATTGATGCTTCTATTTTTCTCTCCCTCTCCTTTCCTCTCTGAAATCAATAAAAATATATTTTTAAAAAATATCAAGTGCTGGCAAGGATGTGGACAAAAGGGAACCCCTGTGCACTATGGTGGATTGTAAATTGGTACTTGGAAAATAGTATGGAGATTCTTTGAAAAATTAAAAATGAAACTGCCGAAAAAACCAAGATGGCGGCATAAGGTAAACACCTAATTGTTGCCTACCACAACAATTGTGAAACTACAACTGGAAAACAGAGCGCACACCGTCCAGAACCACCAGAAAGCTGGCAGAGTGGAAAACCTACAACTAGAGAAAAAAAAGAGAGGGGGACGCTGAGCCTCAGGAGCTGTGGAGGTGCGGAGATCCATGAGTGCGGAAAGGGTGGGCGGCTGAATACACGGCAGGCTTGCTCGCAGCGCGCGGAGAGGGAGGGCAGCAGACGCTGCGTGGCTAGCTTTCTCGTTTGGGAGAAAAACAAAACCTCCCGACTGCACTGAAATCCAGCTGCGGTCGGGGAGAAACTGGTCTGTTTGGCAGCGGACGAGGCTCGAAAGCTGCCTTCCCTCAGAGGTGTGCAGCCATTGATTAGGGCAGGAAGAAACCAGCCCTCTTAGGGCGGCGCGGACGGAAACCAAGTTTGTCTGCGCCATTCTGAGACTCCGCCCCATCCAAGCTGAGCACAGCCCTCCCAGTGACTGGATTTCTCGTTCGGGAGAAAAACAAAACCTCCGGTCTGCACTGAAATCCAGCCCCAGCTGGGGAGAAACTGGTTTGTTAGGCAGCGGGAGAGACTCGAAAGCTGCCTTCTCTCAGAGGTGCGCAGCCATTAATTCGGGCACGGAGAAACCGCCCCTCTTAGGGCGGAGCAGACGGGAAACCAAAGCTTGTCTGCGCCACCCTGAGACTCCGCCCCATCCAAGCTGAGCACAGAAGCTCTCCCAGCGGAGACACTGCTGATCCTCACAGCCAACTGGCTTGGAGATCAACTCCGCCAGTGATACCAACAATCCCAACCACTCTGAACTCCAGTTTCTGGGGACACGCGGGGGACCCAGATGCCTACGGGACTCTCGGCCATCAGTCGGAGAGTGAGAGTGACTTTTCTGTCAGTGTGGACGACACCAGATTTCAACCACTCTCATAAGGGACACATTCAAGAGGCAGACTCAGTGAGCACCAAAGCCCTACTGTGTCTCCAGCACAGCAATTCTTCCATTATAGACACAGCAGGCCCTCACAACCAAGTGGACCAGAGGTCAATTCCTCCCAGTGTACCAACAGCAATCAGGGCTTTTAACTACACCAAGACTTTCCACTCAGCCCACAAAGGGGAGTACCAAGAGCGACCACCTAGGGTGATTGGGGAAGTTGAGCTACCGGCCCCTATAGGTCACTGACCACACAAAGCCATTCCATCAACACAGGGAGGCAGCCAAAATGTGCAGACATCGAAGTATGTCACAAGTAGGAGAGATAGATGAAAGCAAACTAATGGATGACACAGTGTTCAGAACCATATTTATAAGGTTACTCAAGAATCTTCTAAAAACTGCTGAGAAACTTGAAGAGACCTTCAAGGACCTAAATGAGAATACCAAAAATATGGAAAAGGACCAGTCAGAAATTATGCATACACTGTCTGAAATAAAGAATATACAGAGTAGACCACCGCACCCGAAGAGTCAAACCAAAGATCTGGAATATGAGGAAGAAAAAAACACCCAACCAGAGAGGCAGAAAGAAAGAAGAATCCAAAAGTGTGAGGATAGCATAAGGAGCCTCTGGGATGGCTTTAAGCGTACCAATATCCGAATTTTTGGGGTGCCAGAAGAAGAGAGAGAGCAAGATACTGAAAACCTATTTGAAGAAATAGTATCAGAAAACTTCCCCTACCTGGTGAAAGAAATAGACTTACAAGTTCAGGAAGCACACAGAACCCCAAAGAAGAGGAATCCAAAGAGGACCACACCAAGACACATCATAATTAAAATGCCAAGGGCAAAAGACAAAGAGAGAATCTTACAAGCAGCAAGAGAAAAACAGCTAGTTACCTACAAGGGTGCACTCATACGACTGTCAGCTGATTTCTCAACAGAAACTATGCAGGCCAGACGGGAATGGCAAGAAATATTCAAAGTGATGAATAGCAAGAACCTACAACCAAGACTACTCTACCCAGAAAAGTTATCATTCAGAATTGAAGGGCAGATAAAGAGCTTCGCAGATAAGAAAAAGCTAAAGGAGTTCATCACCACCAAACCAGTATTATATGAAATGCTGAAATGTATTCTTTAAAAAGAGGAAAAAGAAGAAAAAAGTAAAGATAAAAATTATGAACAACAAATACATATCTATCAACAAGTGATTCTAAAAATCAAGTGAATTAAAAATCTGAGGAACAGAATAAACTGGTGAACATAATAGAATCAGAGGCATAGAATGGGAGTGGATTGATAATTCTCAGGGGGAAAGGGGTGTCTGTGTGGGGGGTATGGGAAGAGACTGGACAAAAATCATACACCTATGGATAAGGACAACGGGGGGGAGGGAACCGGGTGATGGGGAGATATAGGGGGAAAAAAGGAGAAACAATTGTAATAATCTGAACAATAAAGATTTATTTAAAAAAAAGAAGAAGAAATAGTACCAATGCCAAAAAAAATAAAAAATATAAATAAATAAATAAATAAATAAATAAATAAATAAATAAATAAATAAAATAAAAATGAAACTGCCATATGACCCAGCAATAGCACTTCTGGGTATTTATATGAAGAAAACAAAAACACTAATTTAAAAAGATATATACAGCCCTATGTTCATTGCAGTGTTAGATAGAAAGCCAAGATATAGAAGCAACCTAGATGTCCATTGATAGATACAGAGAACAACCTGGTGGCTGCCAAAGAGGAGGGTAGGATGGTTGGAAAAAAATGCTGAGCTTCTTCTAAAATATATTAATGCCATTAGAAACATTACTAAACACAAATCATTGTGTGGAACTAGTAGAAATAGAACAGAAACCAGTTTCATTAATTTATTTATGATTTTTTTTAAAAAAACTGTTATGTGTGAGATATGGAATAAATTATATGGCAAGGTGAGTATAATGTGATTAGTCCAAATTGGACAGAATATGAGAAAGTTGTGGGAAATATCTTACACAATTCTTTTGGCTGCAATTCAGAGACCCTATTTTATATTTTATGATGGTCTACACACACACAGAAAACCTGTGTGGTTTGGTTAAGGAATGACACAATAAGAGGCAGTGTAACACAGACATCCACACCTGAAACCTATATGTTTATGTTGACCAATGCCAACTCAATAAATTTAATTTTTAAAAAGAGGTAGCATAATGTAGAGTTAAGGGTGTATGACAGACCTTATTTCAAACTAGAGGCCCGGTGCACAAAATTCGTGCACTGGGGTGCGGGGGGGAGGGTGTCCCTCAGCCCTGTCTTGGCCTGCAAAGACGCCAGCATCCCTCACCCTGGCCTCTAGCCAGAGGTTCCTCCCCTCCTTCTGCACAGCCTCTGGGAAGATGCTTGTTCTGGGGCTCCTCAGGGCCCCGGCCCACGACGCCCTGCAGCTCAGGTACTTGGCGGTTGGGCTTTCAGGTCTGGCTTCCTCACCTGGCATGGTGAGCATCAGCTGCCATGGGAGCCTTGCCTTAGGAGTCACCCCTTGGACTATACTACTTGCGAGTGTGTGTGGGGGGGTGGCCTTGGTGGCAGTGATTTGATGTCTGTAGCATGCCCACTGACACCCACCACCGCGGCGCCACACTGGTCCTGTCTGGACTGCTGGCAGGGGGCTTCCAGTCTGCGACTGGGGCTGATGGGCTGCGACTTGGGGCTGCAGGTGGAGGACCCCGGCATCCATAGGGCTCTGTCAGCATCAGGAACTGGAAAGATCCATTTTTCTGGTTCCTCCCCTGCTGCGCGGATGCTGAGATCCGGGCCCCACAGGGCCCTTCCCTCCCGCCGAAAGGCAGGCCGGGGTGGGGACGTGGGCGCGTGGCCCTGGAGGCCCCTTCACTCCTGCTGCACAGCGGAGGCGTGGACGCTCCCAGTCTTCTGGCCAGAGACCCCTCCGCTGCCAAGGAGCAGATGCTGGGCTCCCGTTGCCAGGGCGGTGCCTCCAGCGTCTGCTATGGGTGCTGCCATTTTGTCCTGGAGTGATGGCTAATTTACATATTACTCTTTTATTATATAGGAGGATAACAGATCTACCAAGGACTAAGATTGTAGGAAATTTACTTAATTTTCTGTGGTTCAATTTCTTTAAGCCTAAAGGGCAGGGGCTGATCATGGGGGATAACTTAAGTTTTGAAACCTGCACCTGCATAGAGAGAAATGAATCTCTAAGTCCATCCAGCTAGTTAAAACAAGTCCTATCTTTGGTTTGTGACAACATGGATGGACCTAGAGATCCTAAGCTTTTCAAGGAGAGTCTTCCATGAAGTTGATGAGGGTCTGGCAATTGCAGTAGGAACTGCTCAGAGTTCTTAGTCATTATCAGCTGTGGCTGTTTTATGGTAAACAAGCTAGATAGGAGCTGCTGCAAGTGGAAAGTTTTTCTTTAAAATTAGAGTACGTAGGTGTTTCAATTTCCTTTCCATTGAAGATTGTATTTATAAGATTTATTCATGTTGATACTTGTAGGGGATGAAGAAGAGACATCACGGATGACACCCAGATTTTGGTGTACAGCAACTGAGTGAATGGTATGGGAAAGGCAAGGAAGAGAAGCAGATCTGCCATGGGAGTGGAGATACTGACTTGTGGGCAGTGGGACATCGCAGAGGAAGTTGTAAATTACATTTAACTTACCCTCTCTCCCCCTTTAAGGTGCTGCTCAAGTAGCCTCACTCTCCAAAGCAAACAGCGAAGTGAGCCAATTACTTACACCAGGCGTCCTCAAACTAAGGCCCGCGGGCCACATGCGGGTGTTTTTGCCGTTTTGTTTTTTTACTTCAAAATAAGATATGTGCAGTGTGCATAGGAATTTGTTCATAGTTTTTTTTAAAAACTATAGTCCGGCCCTCCAACGGTCTGAGGGACAGTGAACTGGCCCCCTGTTTAAAAAGTTTGAGGACCCCTGATCTAGACGGTGGCCACCAAATTCTCTGCAGGTGAAAAGGAGTCCCTGTGGTAGGCAAACAACAGGATCGGGCTAGAGTGAAGATCCTCCTGGATGGCCCGATCCTCCTGGATGGCCCGCAGCTAGCTTACACCTAGTCGCGTGCCCCTCCATTAATGGGGTCCTTCGGGATCCAGCGGCGACGTCTTCCTCCAGCTTCGGTGGCCTCCACTACCGGCCTGACCCATTCATTCGGCCTCTTGCAAGACCCGACTCAAACTCTGGGTTTTCCGCTTCTAGCCACACAGGTTGCTAGCTGGGACCAGCGCAGGAGGGAGCTTTCCGAGGCCGGGCGGGACTCAGGGTCTGGCGCCACGCCCCTTCTCAAGCACCGTCCGCGGGCCGCCCCGCCCCCCGCGCGCCGCCACGCCCCCCGCGGGCCGCCCCGCCCCCCGCGCGCCGCCCCGCCCCCCGCGCGCCGCCACGCCCCCCGCGCGCCGCCACGCCCCCCGCGCGCCGCCACGCCCCCCGCGCGCCGCCACGCCCCCCGGCCCGGCCAGCTTCCGCAACACCAAGCGCGCGTTGTGACATTTCCGGCGCCGGAGTCCCCGCCCACGGCTTGCTCGTCCTCCACCGGCGCGGAGCTCGGAGAAAGCGGTTCGGGTACTGGGCAATTATTTTATGCACCTGCTGTGACTTTGGGGGGTTATGAAAGGGGCTTTGCTGCCCGTGCTCTGCGTCCCCTGGATCCAGGCGGGGCTTTGGGCTGCGTCGCGGTTGCTTTTCTAGTCGCGCATTTTCTGCTTTCTTCAAAATAGGTTGTGAATCTTGCGGAAGCCTTGAGTTCTCGAGGCACATAGCGTAGTGCTGTTTAGTTCCCTGGAGATTTCATTGCTTCCTCTCCTTAGGAATCTAGGTAACTCAGTGCCGCTTTGAATTAATGACCGGGCGGGCCTCCACGCCCCTCCTTTTGTGCACGCGGAATGGACCAAAGGTGGGGTGGGTGTTGCTTTCGGTCTTGGCCTCACTGGATGTCAGGTGCATTTCTTTAAGAAATTAGGAGCTGCTTTAACAAGGGTGTATGCAATGTAATTATGACTTGAGTTTTCCTGTATTTTATCCTCCCTCTCCACCTAATGAGAACTAGGAGTCAGTAGCAAAAGTAAATAATCGTTTAAAAGTTTTACAAACGTTAAATATTGGAAGAGTTTGGTTCTTGGAGCAAAGAAAAGCAGCACCCTTCCCCCCTAAAAGGGACAACTTAAAGGAGTTGAATTAAGGGCACAGAAGATAATTTGCTTTCCGTTTTAGTAATTCATAACTTGGTTAAGTGTTGAAAGGTTAACTCAGCCTGTGCAGAGCTGGTCAGTGAATTTTGTTCACTTTGCTGTGGGCCTATGTTATTAGAATTGAGGTTATTACAAAAATGATTGGTTCAGCACTTTTACTTATTATTCCAATTAGTGCCCAGAGCAGCCCCAATAAATTTGTGCCATTGTTATCCTCATGGGACAGTGAAGGAAACGGAATTTTAGGGAGGTTGGGTACTTGCCCACTACTTCTTAGCTGCTGAGGGGGGTGGAGCTGGGACTTGGACTCCCTTATCCCTGACTGTCAGAGTTGTGCTAGTAACCACCTCTGATCCAGACCTTCCTCTGCAGGTGCAGGCCGGTGTAGTCTCTTTTCTGGACAGAGCGAAAGAGAACAATGCAGAAGGACTCCGGCCCACTGTAAGTGCACAGTGAGTGGGGGTGGAATAGCCAGGAGCTTCTCAAACCGCGTTTTTATCCCCATCTGGAAAGGGCACTAACAGTAGACTGCTGGGGCGGAACTGGGTGCAGGAGGGTGGACATGCAGGTCACGGTTTGAGTCCCATCTCTGCCACTGACGAGTTGTGTGACTTTAGGTTAGTCATCTAACCTCTGGGCTTGGTTTTCATTTCTACGGAGACAGGATTAGTCTGTAATGAAGACCTTTTTAGTCCCCGTCTATGATTGTGGGTCTTTGTTTTCTTAAAACATGGCTGGCACTGGTTTCTTATTCTTGTTTTCAGAGTGCCTTTACATTGGATTGGCTTTGGCTATGCAGCACTGGTTGCTTCTGGTGGGATCATTGGCTATGCAAAAGCAGGTATGGTTTCTAGTTATTAACCTCTTAGGATCTTCACATTGTTCCTGGTAAAGAGTGAGTCCCCAGGGTCCCCAGAGTGCAGACTTATTTGAATGAAGCTTGCTTTAGGCCCTCTGGCGTGAGTTCAGGCTTATGGTCAGTCCTGTAGCAATTCCTGTGGTGGCTGCTCCTGCACTTGCCTTTGGGTTATCTGGCTGAGCTAAGCCAGGCTTCTTATCGAATCACTTGTTTTTGCCTCTTTGTCTAAAGGTGCTGGGCAGGAGTGGTAGCAGATTGTTATTATCATCAGCTACCATACATCAGCTTTGACCCCCGAGTACCATCTCTGTACTCTTTTCTTTAAGTAGCAGGGAACTTCTAGTCTTCACATACTCAATTTTTGAAGTCTCCTTATTAAATTTGGCAAGGGTGTGTCAGAGAGCCCGCATATTTCTACACACACACACACACACACACACACACACACACACCAGAATTCTTACTCTCCAAATATTTTTTTTAATTTACTAACTCTGTTTCCTTCTCCTTTTGGGATGTCCCCAAGGTCCTGTCCATGGACAGTTCCAGTCCTTGACGGATTAATCAGGCCTGTTTAAGAGCCCTTCTTATTTTCCTTCCCTTTCTTTTCTTTTTAGATCAAAATGTTTTTATTTGAGACAGAAAAATGCAAAATTGCTGAGATACCAAACATATTTTCTCATATGCTACAATACTGCCACTATGTACAGAAGATCTGATGATAAGTGTGCACACATAAAAATACAGTATGCATGGATAGTACATGTGTAAAATGTATGGCATTCAAACATGATATGGAATTGATTTCAGGGGTGCAAACAGCAAATACAAATACATGGACCCCAAATTGCCATTATTTTTGTTTCTTAAATGGGTGCTTTAATAAGAAGTAGGAGCCTTTCTTCTTAGGTGAAAGTACCCTCCCTACTAGAGGAGAGTGGAGTGGTATGGTGTGGTGTGGTGTGTGATATGGTATGATCTGAGCCTTACTCCTCTGGTAATTTTACTTGAACTCTTTAGCAAACTCCCTAAAACATTTTCATGCTTGAGAACTCGGTTGTGAACTGTGTTGGGAGTTCTCTTTGCTATTTTCCTTTGTCAGGAAGGGAAGTCTGGTGGATTCTGTCAATGACTAAGTGTCTGACACTACAATATGACGTTTGCTTTCCTCCAGGTAGTGTCCCATCCCTGGCTGCTGGGCTCCTCTTCGGTGGCTTAGCAGGCCTGGGTGCTTATCAGCTGTCTCAGGATCCAAGGAACATTTGGGTTTTCCTAGGTATGTCAGCTTCACTCTCTCCCCAGTCAGTTATCTGTCCAGCATACTCTACCACCGGCCCTAGTTTGGTGGGATGTGTCAGGTTCCTCACATTAAGACAGTTTCACTGCTTCTGCCCAGTCCAAGGGAGGTTTTTAAATTGGGGGAGGGAGGGAGGGCATGGTTATGCTGGTTTCTGCTTTTATGTACAGAATGTGGAAAGGTTTTCATACCTCATGAATTTAGATTTACCCAGTGAAATTAGTATTAAACTTGTATAAGGCAAGCATATGTCTCTTAATCATTGTGATTGCCCATTAAAGACTGTTTGAGCATCACTAAAGGGTCACATGTCTGGGTTAAGTTCTATCAATATTGCATTTTCCCCATTTTCAAAACATTAGCCCTTGGCCGGTAAGCTAACCATGTAAGACATGGGCCTTGCCTTCAAGGATCCTGTACATAAAAAGTGACTCTGTGGGGCTGTTGATAAGATTACTTCTTATCATGGTGGCTTTTGGTACGTTTTATTGAGCTCCACCCATGTGTCTGACAGTCTGCTAGGAGTGTGGGTTCCTCACTTCTCCACAAACCCATAGTATGAGAGAACATGCAGCTCTAACTCCCTTACAAGTGTGGTGGAGATCAAGCATGTTAACAGAGTGGTTTGTACAACTCTGCCTGGGTTGGGAAGGGAAGACAATGATGGCTGATGAGGGGTGTGCTGGGGAAGGAGGAGGTGCCCGGCTCTCAGCTCTGCCTAGCAGCTCCCTCACTCAAGCTCCAGAATGACTTGCAGACCTATTTTCCCATTTGTGAGCCCACATCACTCTAGCAAGTGACCCTCATTGCCTACTTGAAGAAACAATAGCAGTCATCACACGGGGACTCGGAGCTTCATGCCATTGACCTCCACTCCTTCCCTGGCGCTACTTCTCTCCTCTCCAAGGCCAGTCCCTTCATCCTGGCTTTGGGTTTCTTCTGCCATACCTTCTTGGAACTTTACGCTGTCACTGATGCCATCTCTTACTTGCATTCCACCTTGCAGATGGATTCCTCTTATTGATGTACAAATGTGCTCATCTCACCCATTTTTTAAAAAAAGGACCTGTCGTGAACCTACTTCCTTTTTCAGTTGCTGCCATTCTTCTTCCCCTTCAGAAACTTCTCTAGAAAATGTTGTTATACTTCCTGTCTTCATTTCCACACCTCTCATACCAGTACCTTCTTGATCCACTTCACTCTCCATTTCTGTCCCTTTTGTCCATGGAAATACGTAACTCTCTCTGAGGCTGCCAGTGACCTGTATTTTTCAAAATCCAGTGTATATTAGTCATTTTATTTGGCCTGTTAGCTGCTCTCAATACAGTATACCAATCCAATCAATTTTTCACTCTCCTGGTCTTCCTTTGTATTTTCTCGTTCTCTTTTGTCGACCCCCCTACCCCCGCCCTTTTTTCTTTTTTTTTTTTTTTGCCACTAAGAAAGTACTTAAGGCCTGGGCCTTTTTTAAAATCTTCTTTATACTTTCTTGCTTGACAATGTCATTGAAGCCCAGGCCTTAAATTACCACAATATACAATGACTCACAAATTTATCTCTCCTCCAAGTTTGACTCTTTAAAAAAAAAATTTTTTTTAATTGATTTCAGAGAGAAAGGGAGAGGTAGAGAGAGAAAGAAGCGTCGTTGATGAGAGAGAACATTGATTGGCTGCCCCTTCATGCCCCCTACCGGGGATTGAGCCCACAACCCGGCATGCTTGTGCCCTTGACCAGAATCAAACCTGAAATCCTTGAGTCTGCAGGCCGAAGCTCTTCCAACTGAGCAAAACTGGCTAGGGCCAAGCTTGACTCATATGTACAGTTGTCTGCGTGAAATCTAGATGTCTCCAGGCCTGACTTCACTTGCTCACTCACATTGTGTCTTCTGATGTTCTCCCTCCATCCAGGTGTTGATTGCATTCTTCCCCTCCGTCTTTCTAACTCATCGGCAAGTCTTTCTATTCATCAACACTACTTGCAACACATATCCCAGATTATCTCCTCTATCTCCATGGCCACTCTCCTCATCCCAGTCATCCCTCTCTTTCCCTGCATTCCTGAGGAAGTTTCTTAATTGATATCCCCACATGCTCCAGTTTCCCTGCAGTTTGCTCTCCATGGTCTAGGTTGGCTGGGCCCGGACTGTGAGGGCCTTACCAGTATATCTAGTATTTGTGCTTAGTCTCCCAGGACGTGGGTATTGAAGCTCCCCAACTTGAGGAGGTCTGAGATGAGGTCTGGCCCTTGAAAGAAGGGTGAGACTTTGGCCACTTACTTTAGTTCTCCCAAATACAAGATGTCGTGATCTTTGCCTCTTTTTCTTTCCCATCAGTTACATCTGGAACCTTGGCTGGCATTATGGGAATGAGATTCTACCACTCCGGAAAATTTATGCCTGCAGGCTTAATTGCAGGTGCCAGGTACATTCTGTTCTATTGCTGTTCTTCACCCACATAGATTTTAGTTTAATGCTCATAATACTTTGTACACCCTCAGATTTACTTGTTTCAATATACCTGATGCTGGGCATCAACTAAAATGATTTAATTTATGCACAAATAGGAGGAGCTGGGAAAATAGTAGCTGATTTAATGGCAAAGTGAAAAAGTGAAATATATTCATTCATTATGGAAACAGTTTTGCTTTCACATTTGCTCTCTGGTCCATCCTGGCTCCTCCCTACAGAGGAAGAAGCCTCAGTGCTAAGCCACGACGGCAGCTCATTCAGTGTGGGTTCATATGCCTTAGTTGCATGGATGCCCTTTATTATAAAAAATTTTGCTAAAGGAATTTTTATTGATTCCTATTTTCTAATTAACTGATTATAAAATCCAAACCAGATTTTTTTTTAAATGTAGTCCTAAGCATAATAAAGAGACACTGAAGATAGGGGAATTTTTAAAACTTTGTTTTGGGAAAGGATTACTTACAGCTATGATTTTGGTTGTAGTTACAATGCTGTCAGGCAAAGTGTGTTATAGTCAGTGCAGACCGGGTTTGAGGGCAGTAAAGTGGGAGGCTGCAGATCCACCATTAGCTAGTTCTGTGACCGTGGGGAGGCCTTGGTTTCCCCAGCCTCCCGTTTTCTCGCCTCTGAATTATTGGCAGTGAGATTAGGATCGCCGGCTCTACGTACTGTTTTAAGGCCTCAGCACAAGACTGCCCGGGGCGTGTTTTTTCCTTGGTGCCCCCAGGGATGGAAGTTCCATCTCTTCCTGCTTGGCACCTGCTCACTGTGTGGTGAGAGACCCGCAGAATCCTAATCCTTTTAAAAAAATAGTCAAGTGCCTGTTCTGTTCTTTACCTGACATTTTTGCTTTGCGTTGTTGTTTTTTTAACAGTTTGCTGATGGTCGCCAAACTTGGAATTAGTGTGTTCAGCAGACCCCATTAGTCATAGTCATGTGCCAGCTTGGACTCATGAAGAATTGAAGAACTTGTACTATTTTTAGTCTATCAGGAGAAATAAATGCAGCATTTTCACATATACTGACATTTTACTTAAAAAAAGAAAAGATACTGATCTCTGCAGGAGAAAACATTAGTCATTATTATTACAGCCCTAAAGAGGAGGGTATCCTACAACATAAACACTTATTGTTATAATACCCTTATAAATTTGATTCTTGTATGTTGACATTATTCCTTCTTTTTGTATTTTTACATAAAGTCTCAAGGGGTAAATGTTAGGGGTCAACACTGGGGGCCCTGGAACCCCATACCCTCCTTAGAGAAACTGTGTACCTGTTCTTTTGTTCATCTTAGAGCACAGACCTCACTTTGAAATTATGTTAAATGAAATAGCAATGAAAATAAAATTTACTATAAATAGTATTTTCTTTGGTGTCTTCATTGCCAGGGCTGACTGGAACATAAAGTGAGATGTGAATAGTAGGAAGATAGAGGAAAATGAAAATTTTAAAAATATCTTACTTAGGGGTTATTGTTTTAAAAAATTGAAGGACCAAGGGAAGTTATTATTTGATTATACATTGCTTTGAAGCTGGTTTTAAAAATGAACTGTAGTAAGAATGTCTAAGATTAGGGCTGTGTAAACAAAAGAAAAAAATGAAAATTTGGTTAGCTAGTTTATAAATGTGAAACTAAAAGACTCATCCGGAACTTGAATTACCTAGGTGGGCTGCTTTGGACACACTGACTGTATACTGACACATCTTCAGTTCACTTTTTTTCAGCATTGAGAATTAACTCATTCTGGACTCCTTATTTTAGTTTCCCGCTCTTTAAAGAGGAGGGCATATTTGCTACTTACCTCCAACCTAACTGGTATTGGTTGGATTTAGAGTATAATTTAGTCACCTGTTAATTTTGTGTATTTGCTTAAGCTCCTTGAAAGGCATCCTAGTTTTCTCTTCTTCATTTTATGTGACATGTCTGCCAGGGCCCATTCTTACAGTATCGTGCCCAGGGCTATACACAAGGGGTGTGACAAGAGCACTGTATTTTAGACCATGCATTTCTGTTAATGCAACCAGGATCAAAATAAGGTTTTTGGACAGCCCCGCTTCAGCAATGACTCATTGAACTTTGGTTTACTGAGACCCAGTTCTTTTTCTCGAATACTGCTGTTAATGACTAATCATAGATAGCGAAAGGATTAGTGCCTGATGTCACATACTTGCAAACACTTAAAAAAATTTTTTTGCCATAATTCCTGGCATAGTCAGTGATTATATTTTATCATATAACTAGTGGCCTGGTGCACGAATTTCGTGCACGGAGGGGGGTGTTCCCTCACCCCAGGCTGCACCCTGTCCAATCGGGGACCCCTTCGGGGACATCCCTCTCGCAATCTGGGACTGCTGGCTCCTAACCGCTCACCTGCCTGATCCCCTAACTGCCTCTGCCTGCCTACCTGATCACCCCTAACTGCCCTCCCCTGCTGGCCTGATCTCTCCCCCAACTGCCCTCCCCTGCCGGCCTGATCTCGCCCCCAACTGCCCTCCTCTGCTGGCCAATTTGGTTCTGATTGGTCGGTTTCTATGCCAGTCAGTGTCAAAAGCTCCGCCTCCTAGCAGCCATTGGCTCCTCACAGTTGACCCAGATTTGGTTCTGATTGGTCAGTTTCTATGCCAGTCAGCATCAAAAGCTCTGCCTCCTAGGCAGCCACTGGCTCCTCACAGTTGACCCAGATTTGGTTCTTTTTTTTTTTTTTTTTTTTTTTTTTTAGGAGGGAGGGTGGGCTGTTTATTAAGTGGTTATTACAGGGGTCAGACCACATAAGTGGTGTCAACCCCAGGAATGTGACCTCTCAATGTTGATCACAAAGCCCCCAAGGCTGGTCCTGGTGAGCCCCAAGGTAAGAAATGAAACTGAAAGGCCTCGGTCACATGCTGCTTCCAGGCGTCCAGGCTGGGCAGCAGGGAGGAGATGCCCATGACGTGCCAGGTCTCCCCATCAGACACTGCCGAGGTTAGTAGGACAGCAGCTGCACGCCTGCCTCTGCCATGAGCCCAGTCATGGTAGGCAGCATGGCAGGGTTGGAGGGCTGAGCCCGGAACAGGAGCAGGGGCAGACCCCTGTGGAGAGGCACGTCTGATCTGAAGGCAGCTCCGTTGAGTGCCTGCAGCACAGGTCTGGTGCCCTGGACAAAGCCCACAGCCTGGCAGGGGGCACCTGCCAGGGCCACGCTCAGGAAGCCTTCCCTGCATCCTTGCTCTCTTGGCACATTGGGGTTATAGGTGCTTACATTGAGGCCGGCCTCCTTCACCAGCAGCTTGGCGTTCACTAAGTTCACATCCGCATGATTAGAAGCGTCTTTGAGGAGGCTGACAGTGACTGCGGGGCTCAGGAAGTTCCCTGCATTCTTCAGGGTTAAGCCCTGCGTTACCACCTGGATGGTCCCTTTGGGGACCCTGCCCAGGCTCACATCAGAGTCCCCAGAGCTTCTGCCAGACGGGTCCAAGGTTTGGTGTGTGGAGAGAAGGCGCTGGTAAGGGCCTGGGCATTCACGACCCCCACGAGGGCTCTCCCCTTCACCATGTCCACAAACTGAACAGCGTTCTCCTCCCCGCAGCGGCTCTGGGCCTCCTTGGTGCTGGCGCCCAGGTGGGGGCAGCTGATGACATTCTCATGTCCACCAAGGCATGCTCCTGAGGTGGCTCCTCCGTGAACACGTCCAGCACTGTGCCCGCGCACTGCCCCGACTGCGGGGCCCGGAGCGGGGCACCCTCATCCATGATCCCTCTGCGGGCACAGTTCACCACGCGCACGCCCTTCTTGCACAGGGCAAAGGTGCTGTCGTTCAGCAGGCCTGTGGTGGAGGGCAGGAGGGGGTGTGCACAGTGATGAAGTCACAGAGGGGCCAGATCTCCTCCAGGGGCAGCTGCTGAACGCTGAAGGAGGCCAAGCCCTCTGGTGAGATGATGGGGTTGTACCCTACAGTCTTCATCCCGAAGGACTGCATCTGGACGGCCACCTCTCTCCAGATCCTCCCCAGGGCAAGAATTACCAGGGTCTTTCCATTCAACTCGGTTCCCATGAACTTCTTTCGGTCCCATTTGCCGTCCTTCATCAAAGCCGTCGCCTGGGGAATCTGCCTGGCCAGACACATGATCATCCCACAGGTGAGCTCCGCAGCACTAAGACTGTTCCCATTGGGAGTGTTCATGACCAGGATGCCCTTCCTCATTGTGGCCTCCAGATCCACATTGTCCACGCCGGTGCCAGCCCTACCCACTACCTGGAGCTTCTCTGCTGCGTTGATGATATCCGGGGTCACCTCGGTGGCCAAGTGGAAGATAAGGCCTTCGCAGTCCTGCAGCTCAACTATCAGCTCCTCTTGGCTCAGGTTCTGCTTCTCCACCACCTGCAGCCCTCCATCTTGCAGGATCTTCCAGCAGCAAGGGTCCAGGTTGTCACTGATTAGCACTTTCTGTAGATTTGCGAAGGCCATTGCTAGAGCCGGCCTCGGGATCAACCACTCTCCCTGGACAGAAACACCTCTAAGCCCCCAAATTGGATTCTGATTTGTCAGTTTCTATGCCAGTCAGCATCTCTGGGCCTATCAATGGGGCCTGATCAGAAAGGCAGGGCTGATCTGCAGCCCCGGTGAAGTCCTGAAGAGAAATGGAGGCATGGCTGCTGGCCAGACTGGGGGAGAAAGAGAGAGGCAAGTGCTGGTCAAAAGCTGCCACAGAGGTAACGGGTCAGTCCCTGCTTCTCTCTTCAGGCCTCTCTCTGGCCCTGATTCGCAGCCCCCTCAGCATCTCTGGGCCTATCATCTCTGGGGCACAGCGCCTGCAACTGAAGCAGTCAGTGCTGGGTTGCTGTGGCAACCTAGCACTGACTTCTGGTCTGGTCGAGCTTCGGTCCTAACGGTGTTATACCCTGGCTCTTTATTATAGAGTCTAGGGACCTGGTGCACGAAATTCATGCACATTAAAAGGGGATTAATTAGAGGAAATAATTTAATATTTCTATTTGCCCTTTCTCTGTAATAGAAGTGTCAGAGATGAAAGAAAATTAGTAAAATGTATATGAAAACCTTCCTCCTGTCAGAGTCTGGGGCACACCACGGGACCCAGAGTCAAGTCCCCACCCACCCACATGCACCTCAAAATCGTGTGAGACCCAGACCCAGCCGCGCCCCCCCCCCCCCCATAGGGCTAGATCCAGACCCGGCCAGTCCCACTCTTGTCAAGCCCCGCCAGGCAGGGGATGTAGTCTCAGGTCCCCTGGCCCGGCGCCAGGACGGGAGGCATGGCCTGAGGTCCCCCAGCCCAGACCGGGGCAGGGGGCGTGCCTTGAGGTCCTCCATCAAGCCCTGCCAGGTGGGGGACATGGCCTGAGATCCCCTGTCAATCCCCGCTGGGTGAGGGGCACGGCCTGAGGTCCCCTGTCAAGCCCTGCCAGGTGGGGGGTGCGGTCTGAGGTCCCCCGGTCTGGTGCCAGGGTGGGGGGTACAGCCTGAAGTCCCCTGTCAAGCCCCACCTGGTGGGGGGCATGGCCTGAGGTCCCCCAGACTGGCGCTGGGGCGGGGGGAGTAGCCTGAGGTCCCCTAGCCCAGCACCAGGACAGGAAGCACACCTTGAGGTCCCCCGTCAAGCCAGGCCGGGTGGGGGGCGTGGCCTCAGGTCCCCTGGCCTGGCACTGGGGCGGGGGTGCAGCCTGAGGTCCCCCAGCCTGATGCCAGGGTGGGAGGCATGGCCTGAGGTCCCCTGTCAAACCCCACGGGGGTAGGGGAGGGCATAGCCTCAGGTCCCTGCTGATTGCTTGTTAAGGATCCTTATGGGAACTTGGCCTCAGCTGTGGGTGCAGCCATCTTTGTGACGGAGTGATGGTCAATTAGCATATTCCCTCTTTATTAGATAGGATAGTTAAATGTATTTAATAATCCTTGTCAATATTTTATATCCTCCAAACCCAGCCACATGTGCATGTATGCCTGTGACGTACATGTATGTGTGTGCACACACACTAATCCTTGGCTGTTAACAATTAAGGGGACTTGTATTGTGATGATATAAGCATCAGAAGACCATAGACCGTCTAAAGCTACCATCCTTCCAGGCTTCCATAGATATTTTGGATCATGATGTTGCCCTGGTTTTTCATATGGCTGGAGTGTTTCCAGAGGGCATCAGTTTCGTCCTTCTGTTCTAGGGGAGGGACACTAACATTAGACTGACAAGATTCCCTGAAGGTGGGATTAGTTTAGATCTAAAGTAGGTCACTACTGGTCAGTTCTGACCAGGGGTCCTCAAACTACGGCCCGCGGGCCACATGCGGCCCGCTGAGGACATTTATCCGGCCCGCCGGGTGTTTTTGCCACCGCTGCCTGTCCTGCTTAGCAGCCGACTTAGTGTGCATAGGAATTTGTTCATGGTTTTTTTTTTAAACTATAGTTCGGCCCTCCAACGGTCTGAGGGACAGTGAACTGGCCCCCTGTTTAAAAAGTTTGAGGGCCCCTGGTTCTGACAGTTCTAAGGTTGCTCACAGATTGGGGTGGTGGGGCAGGGGACTGGGGGGCAGGGAGCGTCATTGCCAGGCAGCCCTGACAATGCCCTTAGCCAAGTGCCTCCTCTCTTCCTCAGCAACGTGTCCTGAGTACTTACTGTCCTAGGTTGTGCTGGGTCCTAGAAGGAAAAGAAGACCAACATAGCTTGCATTCATGGAATCTAGTGGAGAAGACTTACATCTAAACAAAGCAATCTATATATATAAAAAGCCAGCGACCGTAACAGCCATAACAACCTTAATGACCGGTCGTTATGACGCCCACTGTGGCCAGCGAACCGGCTAGATCAGGGGTTGGGGCCGGCCGGCCAACCTTGCAGCCCTTCCCCCTGCTGGCCTGCTCCTGATCGGACTTTCCCACCCCGATCAAGAGCAGGCTGGCCTGCCAAACGTCCCCTTTCTTCCCCCCCAGCCAGCCCCGCCTCCATCAGCCCGCTCCCCCCACGATAGGCCTGCAGCCCCTCTCCCCAATTGACCCAATAGGGGGTGGGGCTGGCCAGCCAACCTCCTGCAGCCCCTCCCCCAGCCGGTCACACCCCTAATGGGCCCTCACCATCCTGATCGGCCCAAAGCCCCTCCCCTGGCTGGCCCTGCCCCTGATCACCTTCCCCACCCCAATAGGGGGCGAGGCCACCCGCCAACCTCCTGAAGTCCCTCCCCTCACCCGGCCACACCCCAAATTAGCCCCCCACCCCATCAGGGGCAGGGCCAGTCGGCCAACCACCCATGGCCCCTCCCCCAGGCCACTTGCTCCGATCGGCACCCCCTACCCCATTTGGGTGTGGGGCTGGCTGGACCACTGCCCATAGCCCCTCCCCATGGCCAGCCCCCCAACCCCAATCGGGAGTGGGGCCCGCCGGCCAATCACCTGCGGCCCCTTCCCCCAGCTGGCCCTGATCGGGCCCCAATCAGGGCAGACTGGCCAGCCAACCTCCCGCCATCTCCTCCTCCTGACAGGCCCAGCCCCAATCTGCCCCAATTGGGGTCCAGCCGGCCAGACCCCACCTGTGCACAAATTCCTGCACTGGGCCTCTAGTGTAGAAATAAATGCATAACAGAGATAGATATACATTACCATGGGGCACAAAAAGGAGTGGTAAATTCTGTTTAGGGCAGTGATTTCCAACCCTTTTCATCTCATGGCACACATAAATGAATTACTAAAATTCTGTGGCACACCAGAAAATTTATTTTTTGCCAATGTGACAAAAAAAAGTAGGTATAATTTTGATTCATTCACATCATTGATTTAAATCTGTCTATCTATCTATTTATCTATAGACTAGTGGCCTGGTGCATGAAATTTGTGCATGGGGGGTGTCCCTCAGCCCAGCCTGCACCCTCTCCAATCTCGGACCCTTCAGGGGGATGTCTGTCTGCCGGTTTAGGCCTGATCCTGGGATGTCCACAGGATTGGGCCCAAACTGGCAGTAGGACATCCCTCTCACAATCCAGGACCACTGATTCCTAACCGCTCACCTGCGTGCCTGCCTGATTGCCCCTAACCACTTCTGCCTGCCAGCCTGATCGCCCCCTAACAGCTCCCCTGGCAGCCTGATTGACGCCTAACTGCTCCCCTGCTGGCCTGATCACCCCCCAAGGCTTTTATTAGTATAGATATGACCATCACAGAAAATTTCACTAACCATGCTTTACAACAAGGGCTTGACGATTGAATCATTGGGGCCAGACACCACGATTTCCTTTCTTTGAATAGTGGAGGGAATAATTATCTTGTCTTTAAGTTGCCCCGAACATCAAATGGGATAATGACTTAAAAAAGTATAAAAGCACCATATAAAGACAACTGTCTTTTTCATGTACTGAAAAGACAATAAAGTGGTAAAATGAAAAACACTATTTTTATTCTCCCCCTTCCTTCCTTTACAACCTTTATTTAAACTCGGAAATTTATAAAAATTTCACTCCTATTTTCATTTCTTTACATTCAATATTATTTTGTATTGGTTTCAGGTTTTATATTAGTTACAGAATAGTGGTTAGACAATCATATACTTTACAAAGTGTTCCCTGATATTTCCAGTACCCACCTGGCATCATACCATCATTACAACACTATTGACTATATTCCCTATTTAAGTGACAATGGGTTTACAGGTTCCTTCCAGTCTTTCTTTTGTGTTGCTTGCCCTTCCTTTTCTTTCTCACTTCTTTCCTCATTTTCCTTATATAGTATCTCAATTGGCCCTCAAAGCTCAGTGAAGGCACTGGGACACGCTTCATCCATTTTACAAACCAGGACACTGAGGCCAATTCCAGTTGGCTGTGGAACTGCACTCAGCGCCCAGGGAGCCCTCACAGCTGTGCTCTCCGCCCTTCCAAGGGACAGCCCCCGGGGCAAACAGAACAAACCTCCCGTCAGGCTTCTGAGCCTCTTTCTCAAGCACCTCTTCATCGTGGATGCTCCACATTCTTTCCTCTCCTCCGCCCCTGGCCCCGTTCTTTACTGCCCCCCTTCTGGGGAGCAGGTGGTAGGCTTCGCACCCGTGGTGTGGGGTGGGAACTGGGGGCAGGGTGGGCGCAGGCTTGCTTTTGGGCCAAGGTGGGAGCAGGAGTCCAGGCCTCTCAAGTGTGCAGGCCTCAGCAAGGCCCGGTTGGCGCCGGGAGCTTCACCGAACCACCGCAGTGGGGTACCTGGCAGTGCAGCACCCCTCCACTGAGGTGGCGCCGCCCCTCAACCCCTGCCTCAGGGCTACGGGTCCGCGCCCCTCCTCCCGGGCGTCCTTCCGTGCTGGCAGTCATCGCCTCTTGTTTCCCAGTCATCGCCTCTTGTTTCCCGTCTGCTGACCCACTACAGAACCTCACTCTCCCGGCGAGGCAGATCCCCGCCTGCCGGCCCCCTGCCCCGGCCTGAGCCCCCTCCGGTGCACCCCGCCTCTGTGCCACTCTGCGCCCCTTGGGCCGCCGCCTCCTGGCCGGCCACTTGGTCGAAGCCCCGGCCCTCGCCCAGGAGCCTCCTGGCCGGCTGCTTTTCCGAAGCTTCCTCTTCCTTCAGGCGCTCTCCTCAGACCCCCGGGAGCTTGTCTCCGCAGCCCAGCCCCTCTGTGGCTCCCTGGAGCCCCCACTCTACTCGGCTCTCACGGGCCTGTCAGGACGCTGCCGGGGCGCCCTGCTGCGGGCAGCGCGGTCCTGGGGCAGGGTGTTGGGGTGTGGGGAGCAGCTCCAGTAGTTTAGTAAACCCCAGGTCTGCGATGGGATTCGGTTGTGGGCCGTGGGGGAGTCTGCCAGGGCTGGACGAAATCACGCTTAGACCCCGAGTGCCCTGTAGCCACGCCCACCCTGTGAAAACAGTTGTAACGTGATGGCATACCGGACAAATTTGCATATTCCTCCATTATATATGTAGATAGATAGATATATAAATATAGATAGATAGATACAGGCAGTCCTGTTTACGTCAGACTCAACATACGTCATTTTGTGGTTATGTCGCCATCTCCATTTATAAAAAAAAAAAGTTCCGTCATTTCGACGTATGTACATATGTGCTTTATGTTTTTTATTATTTATTTACCACAAGTAAAGGTCAGGAATTATCTTTCTTTTAATTTTTTTTTTACTGTTTTACTTCATTACTGGTCCATGTGAGTGACGTAGGTGCTTATGTAGGTGGGTTCTGACTTACGGTGAGAATCGCGTTACGTGGCGCCGTAGGAACAGATCTCCGACATAATCCAAAGACCTACTGTATATATAGATATATAGATATAGATAGCAGAGAGGAAGGGAGAGGAAGAGATAGAAACATCAATGATGGGAGAGAATCATTGATTGGCTGCCTCCTGCATGCACCACATTGGGGATTGAGCCCACAACCTGGGTATGGGCCCTGACTGGTAATCGAACCATGACCTCCTGGTTCATAGGTCAACACTCAACCACTGAGCCACACTGGCTGGGCCTGTGTTCTTTACTAATGCTATGTAATTCTTCGTAATTACTATATCTTTTCTCATGCTATTGAGTATCTTTGTCATCATCATTCTGAACTCTGTATCTGATAAGTTTCTTATCTCCATTTCAATTATCTCTTCTTCTGGAGAATTCCCTTGTTCTTTCATTTGGGGGGTGTTTTTTTGTCTCCCCATTTTGGCTGCCTGTTTGGGTTTGTGTCTATATATTAGGTAGATCTGCTAAGACTTTTAATCTATAGTGCAGGACGATGTCAGATGCTGTTTCTGACTGGCCCTGAGTACCCTGGTTGGAGCTATCAGCAAGTCACAGCTTGTGGCTCCCTCTGCTGGGGCTGGGTGTCTTTGCAAAGGACCAAGATGAGCATGCACCAGGGTCTGCTTTTCCTAGCCACAGGCCCAGGAGATCAGGCAAAGACTCTCTTATTTCTTATTTTATACTTTTATCTTTATTTTTATTACTATTCTTTTTCTAATTTTGTAAGCTAACTGGTCAAATTCAGCATATTTTCAGTGTTACTTGATTTTTTTCATAAGTGGATCAAGTGTATACTTTTTCTCAGATCTATTTTGGCTGAATTTGACAAGTTTAAATACAGAAGTCTATCATTGTTCATTTCTAAGGGTGTCTTTCATTTTTTATTTTGACTTTTCTTTTGGGAAGGTTTTGATTACTTATTCAGCCTTCTTTTTTTTTTAAAAAATATTTTATTGATTTCAGAGAGGAAGGGAGAGGGAGAGATACAACCATCAATGATGAGAGAGAAAATTCATTGATTGGTTGTCTCCTGCATGCCCCCCTACTGGGGATTGAGCCCACAACCCCGGGTATGTGCCCTTGACCGGAATCAAACCCAGGACCCTTTGGTCCGCAGACTGACGCTCTCTCCACTGAGCCAAACCAGCTAGGGCTTATTCAGCCTTCTTATTCATTATTGGTCTGTTTAGATTTTCTCTTTCTTTCTGATTCAGTCTTGGAAGGTGTCTAGACGTGTTTCGAGGAATTTATCCATTCTGTCTAGGTTGTCTAATTTGTTGGCATACAGTTATTCATATAAATGGCTTTCTTATTCTTCTTTTCCTTGTTTATTCCTGTTCCACTAGACCCTCAGATAATAACATACTTATTCAACACAATTATGTATGCATCTAGCTTGCTGACCATTCTGACGCCCTGGTTACCCTAGGCCCCTCCTCCTAGTCATGGTCCCATACTCTAACCTTTGCTTTTAGATTATTAGATTTCATCTTTGCTCTTGTATAGCATCTGCGTTGCTTTTCCCAATTGATAGTTCTGTCGTAATGTAATCGTGTTTGAGAAGAAAGGCTCTGTACTAAGACTATCTGGGCTCAACTTCCAGCTCTGCTGTCCGCTGAGATCTCTTCATCTTCATTTCCTCCTCTGAAAAAGGAAGAAACAGTAGTTTTCTAGGTATCGTGAAATGTAAATGAGATAAAACAGAGTGTCTCTAATGGCCAGATCTATCTCCAGAAGAGATTGGGGTTGGGGGCGGGGGAGGGGGCTGTTATTTAGGGCGGGAAGGGGATCTTTTGAAATTGTTTTAAAGCCTCTTTGGCTGTGACCTCCTCTGTGTGCAGGTGAGTTCCATGCTCACTCTTGACTGCAGCATACTGCAGGGGAACAGTGGGCTATTATTTAGTGATAAACAGAAATGAGATATCAAGCCAGGAAAAGACAGGGAAGAAACTTAAGTGTACATTAATTGAAAGAAGCCAATCTGAAAAGGCTACATAGTGCATGATTCCAACTACATGGTATTGTGGGTAAAGAGAAATTATAAAGACAAATAAAAGGATCAGTGGTTGCCAGAGGTGTGAGTTGGGGAGGGAAGGATGAATGGGCAGAGCTCCAGGGGTTTTAGGCAGTGAAACCATTCTGTATAGTACTCTCATGGTGGACACACGTCATCATACATTTTTGTCAAAACCCATAGAATACACCACACAAAGCATTCACCCTAATGTAAGCTATGGGCTTTAGTTAATAATGTATAAATATTGACTCATCGGTTATCACAAATGTCACACACTAATGCAAGATGTTAATAGTAGGGGAAATTTGAGGAGGGGTTGATGAAGGAGTATATATGGAAACTCTGTACTTTCCAATTAATTTTTTGATAAACTTAAAACTGCTAAAAAAAAATCCCACAACAACTCACAGTTAGCTAACTAAAACAATAAATAGGCCTCAAAATATAAGTATAAATTTTAAAAATGTAAAGAAAAGACACTAGTTAACCATATGAATTTTAATATCTTTTAAGAATTTAAACAGTCCCAGCAAAATAATTTTTTAGCATTGAGACAGTAATTAAAACTGTACAAACATATAACCATTACCACCAACATAAATTATTCTTTAGATTTTAATATTTTTCAACAAGGAGAGCTGAGTCTTCTGTATAAAAATACCAAATTATTACTATAATGTGCCTTTGGATAATGTTCACAAGATGATACGGATTACGTTAACATTTACTACAAAGTCATAAAATACATAAAGTTATTAGCAATTGATAACATTACTCTTTTAAAAGAACATACAGTACTAATATCCAGTCCATAAAATGGCAGGTTTAAATAAAGTTGTCATAAGTTCAAAATGTCTATTTTAAAAACCAATTTAGAAATAAAACTAAGACAAAAAATGGACTAAGTGAAAGCACTGCTATAGCAGCAGCTGAATGCATTTGCTCTTTAGAGCACATGTGAGTGCTCTGAGTTAGTGCTGAGTCAATGATCAGCAGTGAGAGTTTGCTTTGGGGAACCAGCTGACATCCTATCACCCTATGTCCAATAGGAACTCAGAAACAAACATATTTTGAAAGTCTGATGAACACACATCACAGTTTTACAAACTTTCTTGAGGTGAACATGAGAGAATCTTGACTTGGTTCATTTGGGAGTCGTCAAGCCATTGGGTTTGATAGTTACCATGAATTCATAGCAATTATATTGGTCAAAATTAAATAATAGGCTCTTTCCCACTGAAATCAGATGGCATAATTTTGAAATCTCTATGTTAAAGATAAATTTATTTCTAAGAAATACATTCTGCTCAAGATTGGCATTATCTTTGCTTCTGTAATTTCCAAGTAGAAAAACAAATGATAAGATACCATGTTCCTGCCCTTGTCGAAGTGGTGGAGTAGAGCCTTGGCCATAACTGACAGCCCACAGCACTACCTAATTGCTATAAAAAACAAAAACACAACAAACCTCTGAGGCCAAATGATGAAATACTAAGTCGTTTAGGCAAATATACAACACATAAAAACTAAACACTTCTGGAGGCATTTTTTAAAAAGCTTCTTGTACTTAGTATCTATTAATTTGTATATCAAGTACTTGATACTTTGGCAAATAGTTTATTCAATACTTTGTAAAGTCCTACCCATATATCAGTCCTACCCATATATGGGCAACAAAGCCAAGAAAATGCATTTCATTTTTAGGAAAGAAAATAGGAGATGATTTTTGCTCTTCAAAGTACCACTATTACATAGTTCTTCCAGAACTCAGTAGAAGTAGACATCTGTAGACACTTCCCAGGGTCCGAGGACTCTGGGGCAATGCTATGGGGCTTCACAGCGGCTCCTACCGGTGGCCTCCGTACTTGGCCACCCAGTCTGTCCTCCCATGCACTGAGGGAACTGGCTGTGCACGGTTCACAATATTTATGTTCTTGGCTGTAGGATTGTAAGTAGGTCCTGAAAATTGCCCCCGGCCAGTTGTGTTCCAGGTATATTCTGAAAGAAATCAGAATTAGAAATTAGAATGTTTTATTTGATAATTAAATTCAAAATAAAGTGATCATCCTCTCATTTTGTGGGGAAATTTTGAATTTATCTTTAAAAGATTAATTCGGTGGTCTCTAAGGGTTTTTCAAATGTTAAAACTAGAAATTCTAGTGTAGTATTTTGTTGACACCAGTTGGAATTTTCAGTAGCTTCAGAGCTATTACTCCTGGTTTACAGTTCTGATACTGCTGCTCTTTCTGACTTGAGTTGCGACTGCCCATCACGTTTAGATAGGGAACACCCAACTAAGATGACCAAGTTCAAGTTCAATGAGCAGTATGCATAGTGTTAGTGGTTCATAAAATTGCACTGTGGTAACATCTAAGTAATCTTCAAACACAGTATGACAGAAAATGTTTTCAGAATTGTTAATCCTATGAAGTACTGGCTTCATGAAGCTACAAATAGATTTCTTTTTAAACATTAAAATGTAGTTTTTAGAGTCAAACTTAATTTTTTATTGGCTAAGGGATGGATGATACAGAATCCCTCTAAAAGGTGAGCCATTCCTAGGATTCCAAACCTTTCATCACAAGGTTTGTTATACATTTGGCTGAGTAAAATTTTGTGAAATTTTATATTGTTGAACATTTGTTATCTGAACAATTTGTTAAAGTTGCTTGAACATCTCAAATGACAAAGCAGTAAGTCACTTTACAGAGAACTTCAGTATCTTCAGTCCCTCCTTCACCCCCTCCTCACTTCAAACTGCGAGCTAGGCAGGTGTCAGGTATTCTCTCTAAGGAGGATTGTTTGATCTTTCCATTTGGAATTTAAATCTCTTTTCACACTGTGTGGCTGCTGTCATTATGGATTAAACTGAGTCTATTTTGAAGGGAGTCTGACCATTTTGTATACCTGACATAAATAGGTATACTCTACCTGTGCGGTGTCCCTGGTTTTTCTTTATTTCACTGTAAAATTGGGAATGTAGGAGGGACTTATGGAGCATGTGGGTCCTGATGTGCTGCTAACAGTTTAAAGGGAACAAAACATTAAGTGAGGAACCACCCTGGTGACAATCACTGTCTGCTGTGTAGTCTGGTTGGGACAGAGAGTCCAAGAGCCCTCCCCTTGGTATTCGGATAGATCATTTTATTCTACTCTTAACTCGTTTTAAAATCTTCAAAGGTGAAGCCAATAAAAGCGACCTCACAAAGGCAGGGACAAGGTATCTAGAAGGCAGTTAAATACATCCTGGTGTCCAGGCCAGCCCTTTAGTTCGGACCCCCTAACACAGATGAGCATCAGTCTGTTCATTCAGCGAGCTGGTGCCCCCAGCAGGGGAGAGAGCAAGTTGAGGGGATGGGAGTGGAGGGAGGAGGGAAAAAGAGGCCATGAGCCCAGGTGATTCAGAGAAGGGGAAAGGGGACCCATTCTTAAGTTAACGTTGGTGGGAAGTGAGGGGCTTGGGGAACGAAAATCAGACAAGCTTTTTCCCAGGTCCTGACAGCCAAAGTTGGGTCCTCAGTGCATTTGAAAGAAACTGTGTCCAGGCGGAGATTTGTAAAACCGTCAAAAAAGGAATCATTTTGCCAAGAAGGCAAATGCTGACATTTAGGATTCCTTTCTGAGAAGTAATAGTTTTAGGACTCAAGTACCTTTGGTCAAGAACTAGTCACTGACAAAGGAGGCCAGATCACACGACAGGGCAAGAAATGTTTTTTGTGCCTTAGCTGGAGCACGCTCTGCATGGCAGCCCTCCTGGCTGGGGCTCAGTCAGCCCCCTAATCCTTGCTGTGCATTTCCTTTAAAAACTGCAGGTGGCCTATTAAGGGCATTTCAGTTCCTATACACAATGTCTGCTGAAGGAAAAGGTGGCTACCTCTAGTTAAGGATTTAATCAGTGCAACAAGATTATTAAAAACCCTCTAAAATGGAGATCATACAGGGTAGGGGAAAAGTAGGTTTAGTTGTTTGTATGGAAAATAATACAAGAATAAATAATATAAGAATAAACTCTGTGCTTTTTGTACTCATGACTATAAAGCTACTTTTGCCCCACCCTGTAGTACCTTCTGTAACGGAGTCATTGGGAGGGTTAAATGAGTTGATGTATACTCGTATAGAGCTCTTAGAACAGGGCCCTACAGGGCGGCTCTATATGAAAGAAATCACCCCTCAAGTCTGTGTTACTGTCAAGGCAGGGGGTGAGGAGGTTTTAGCAAGTTTGTGATGAGAGATTACATGGGGAGGAAGAAAGAAATTTGACTTTTTTTTTCTTTCAAAATCTGAGAGTAAGGAAGAGAAACAGCAGAAAAGGAGACTCTGAGAGGAGGGAAATAGTTGAGTAAACATGGTAATGACCTGTTTTTTTCCCGGGGAAACTGTGACACAGGTGGGAGGGCTGGAGGACAGCTTACAGACAGTGTTTCCTAAGGGTCTGCACTGACCACGTGGGAATGATTAGTATTTACTTCTTTTTGTCCCTTTCCTCCTATCACCACCGGTAGGAAAATCTGATAAGCAGAGTAAATAAAGAGATGAAAAGTTACGAGGAAGCATTTACTTTAAAAATGAAAACAGGAATATGCATGCTAATCTGACAAAATAATTCACATAAAAAGGTCTTCAATATCCTATAAAAATATGTTTAAAATACCCATTTTCATCTTCTAAAAGCAGGTACTCAGGTAACAAAATTAATTGTAACATTATGACTTTCTGCTTTTACATTAAAAATTGCTACTGCCTGGCTGGTGTGGCTCAATGATTGGGCATTGACCTATGAACCAGGAGGTCACGGTTTGATTCCTGGTCAGGGCACATGCCCAGGTTTTGGGCTCAATTCCCAGTAGGGGGCATGCAGGAGGCAGTCGATCAAGGATTCTCTCTCATCATTATGCTTCTATCTCTCCTCCCTTCCTCTCTGAAATCAAGAAAAATATATTTTAAAAAAATTTGCTACTAAGCCATGGCTAATAACTCATTATAAGGCTGGCTTAAAAATTTGAGGCTTCATAAAAATTATTGCTGTATATAAGATGTTTATATATTTTGTTTCAGCAGAGAGGTAATGAGGCAGTTCTTTCCACAGCTAAGGTAACTTAGTACTGTTTAAGCAGCTGTGATAAGAAATAAAAAATTACAAAAGTTCAATGCTTTTTACAATTTTAGCTCCAATAGTGTAAACTTTTAAGATTGGCAACTCCTACTGGAATTTTCATATAAGATGTGAGAATACTTGTGGAGTCAACTTTTAAACTAAACTACAACTAGTACTAGTATCTTACCAAACTTCTGATTATCCACCTTAGTGTTTATTTTAGGTGCTTTAATGCGGATATCTACTTTAGATGGTCATAATTTAGAGAACATTTCTAGTCAAATCTGGTCAGCTCAGTACAAAATCATCACCCCAATTTCATGAGCATCCCCTGACTGTGGCTGTCACATGCCACACCACTGCAGAGCAGGCGACCTGGGAAGTCACACACCGCAGGCTGGAGGGACACACCCTGTCACCACCCGCAAAGCGGAAGCCAGCGACAGCTCTGCCACAGTTCAGTTCCGGGCTCCCAATGGGACCACAGCCGACGGCCTGTTAACGGATACGTAACAGACGCTCGGCATTCATTAAGCTTCCACGCTGGGCGGGCAGCTCTGAAAAATGCATCTTCTCACGTCTCATGATGCAGCACAGCACACTCTTTGGAATCAGACAGTTTCTCTCCGGGCTCCACCACTTACTAGCTGTGTGACCTCAGGTAAATGACTTAATGGCAATTCCCTGGTCTGCAAAAAATCTACCACCAGGTCCCTATGAGGATTGCATGGTACAGTCTGTGCATCTGGCTGAGTAACCACTTAATCAGAGGGAGCTCTTATGTATTGGACTCTCAAACCACAGCTTTGGTTAAAAAACAGGACATTTTGCCAAAAACAACTAGAGCTGTTGTTAATAAAGTGAGACCAGATTAAACGTCTTCACTTGGGAAAAGTGACCGTGGGAACATTGAAAAGCTCCTGTCTGAGTATAATCCTCACACACGCACCCGAAGCCGTTCTTACCTGGAGCCCCTGTGCTGAGAGGCGCTAAGTGTATCCTCTGGCCAGCTGACCCCACTTCTTTCTTGAGAAAGGAAGGAGCGTATCCTGACTGACCATAAGTAGCGTAACTTCCAGGATTTCCTAGTGATATGTCATAAAGTTTCACTGTCAGAAGGTGAGTATTTTAAAGCACCAGAGAGAGTAACTTTGAATACTACCCCTACTAATTCTACATTCTATCTTTGAGCATCTGCTAGATTCCAGGCACAGCACTATGGTTTAACATATTCCTATTCAGTCCATATAACAACCCTCATAGATGCATATTATTATCCACACCTGCAGCTCTTAGACTTCGCCGCAGTTCTCACAGTTGACAAATGACCAAGCTAGAATCTTAACCAGAGGCTGAGTTCCCCTGAACATACCAGGTTTTTAGGCTCCAGTTCTTAACACGGGGGTGTCTCCGGCCAGAAGCCCCCTCCCTGCGGTGCCCTGTGCTCCTCTTCATTTCGTAAAATCTCTGTGACAGTGAACTATCCTCAGGGTTGTTGTAGGGACTGAATGAGATGCATGCAAAGCACTGAGCACAGAATCTGTGTTCAGCAAGCGTCAGCTGTCCTCCTCCTCCTCAGCACTATTAGTGAGTGACCAGTCGAGGGGCAGCATAGGAACGGGTTGAAAGGGGAAAATCTAAGGCAGGAGACCAGTTAGGAGGGCACTGCTAGAGCTGCAAGGGGAGATTACGAAGGTCTGAACTAATGCAGTCCCAGAGGGGACGGAGAGGCAACTGAGTGGGTATATGGGGTGGGAGGGGAAGAGAGAAATATGTCTGACATTTTGGTGACTAAGGCCAACAATATGAGGAGAATCAGGTGTTGGGGAAGATACGGGGCCTATGGGGTATTCAAGTCGCAGAGACAGAGCAGGTGGGAGGTTTGGAGTGACCAAGTAAGGCGGTTATGGAGCTGCGGGCATGGAGGAGTCATCTCAGAAGGACTGCAAGAGGAGCTAAGACCCAGGGTAGAACCCCAGGGAGCACTAGCATTAGGGGAGGGAAGAGGCCCGGTGGAGGAGAGAGAATAAAAAGGTAGATGGTAGGAAGAGCAGGCTCTGAAAACTCAAGAGAACACAGCGTGTGGAGACAGGAGGAGTTGCAGACTAGGCGCAGCGGTCTGGAGGGGCGGCACTGCCCACCGGAGCTGGCCACCGGGATAATGCGGGCGCTGCTTCAGGAGCCCGAGGACAAACTCCAGGGAGCTGAGCAACCTGAGAACATGAGGAAAAATGAACACAGCTGCTCTGTTAAGGAGCATAGCTGTGCTGGAGAGGAGACCTGGCAGAGGAAAGGTGAGTCGGTGCTCACAGCTTTGGGGGCTTCAAAGAGCTGTTCATGTGGTAGCTACCACGGGAGCACGCTTTACATGGTGTGATCTGTTCGCCAGTCTGGACTCCGGCCTTCCATGTCCCTGATGTCTGCCACGGGGCTGTGCACAGTAGGCTCGCAATAAGTGTTTGCTCTTGAACCAACAAATGTCAAACCACAATGCTACTTCTCAGACACTAAAGGATTTCACACAGTAAAATCAGTTGATACAATTTTTAACAATACTGAATTTGGCAGAAGCACCGCGGTCTTACTGGACATTTACTTGCCCTCCAGTACTCATTTTAAATCACAAGTCAGTCCTTTACTTCAAAAGACTTTTTGTAAGGAAGTTCAAGGCAGTGGTCACATTTAGTAGCAACTTCAGAACATCTCTCTTGCTTTTATCCTTATTGCCAGAGCAAACACTTATTAAATACTGTTTGACAAAAATCCTAGGAATGGCTATATAATAATACCTGGGTAAATACTATTTCCTCCATTTTATAGATGGGGACACTGATTTAGGGACCCTACATAACTCGTCCAAAATGGCAAGGCTGGTGAGTAACAGAATGGTGTGTGTCGGACTCTAAAAACTACACACTGAACATCCCAGGAGGCTTCTGCCTATTGGGGGAAGAAGTTGCTCAGGAAAAATGCATACAAAATGACCTAAAGAGAAGTCTTCTTAAATTATTTTGGCTTATCACGTGACGTACCTTGTGAGCTGCCAATTTTCAGGTTGGAGCCAACAGTCAGTACTATTTAAAGCAGCAACACCGACTCTCTACAAAATGCACCATCTCTATTCACCTGGGCAACCTTTACTTTTTAATGATTGTTAATGCTTAAGAAATAAGTTTCAGAACTTTAAAAAATACAGGAATATCTATTACAAAATTAGCAAATATCTTTTTCGGTAGGCTTACTTAATTTGTACAAATTGTCATAATTTAAGAAGACAAGCATAGAGCTTCAGAGCCCCAACTACTGCAGAGAGGTGTTCCTGATGTGGAATGTGTCCCTTCTCCTCTGATCTGGCTCCGAGAGCAGGAGACCTTGCCCTTCACAATGGCCTTTTATGACAAGATTTGGGGCAAATGTTGAGAAGAAAATTGAACAAGAGGTTCAAAGAGCAAGTTGCACTCATCTATAATGCCCAGAATTTACCTTGTGGGTCCTCTAATTTCTCAGGAAAGCTTTCATTGCATGATAGTTTTTCAATTGGTTTAATTATGCTTTCTTCTACAGAGAAGGCAGATGGAAAGAAAGAATAATAAGGAAAATGTTTTAAGAAAAGTAGAGAAAAATGGATTAGATGATTAATGAAAAGATCCATAAAGAACCCTTACTATGAAAAAAATCTTCTCATGTGTTATCACAGCTTTCATTTGATGGCAAAGTTGCAGTGCTGTCATTTGCACTGATTTGTATTTAAGTGGCTGGTTCAGTAAGTAGTATTTTTTTTTAAACTGAGAAAAAAATAAGTAAGTTACAGTGCTGCAATGTTGACACCTGAGCACATGTTAGATGGGGAGCCTGAGTCTTCAAAGTGTCTGGAAAACTATAAAATGCCCAAAGTGAGTTGATGTTGTATCAGAACGACTGAATTGCTACACAGTGATCCCCTAACTTTTTGATCCAAAACTACCTACTTTTTAAAAAAAGAATTCTTTACTTCTTCACACACTTGAAGCTGATATATAAAATTTTTCACCCTAAGTTTTAGTTTCAAAAGATGTAATTTATGGCATATTATACTTATAGACATTTAAAAACAAAACTATTACATCTCTTTAAATATAACCAAAGGAGTCTAAATATCATAGTGATTTTTATGCCTACCAATACTGACTTAAGAAACACATGAACAGGTTTTATTTCTAGAAGCTGGAAATTTCATAATAATCCCTTTTCTCTCTAGAGTTTTACTTTGATTCATAACTCCCAAATATTACCCAAATAATTATTTTAGGCTTAAGAGTCTTTAAGTTGTAAACTGAAATCTTTAAAAACTTTCTTGTAACCATAAGCATATTAAAATACTTTTTTCTGCATTAAGTTAGTAATAATGCTTTACTGTATATAATTAATCAAAAAGATGAATATCTAAATTTTGATTATTACACATGAAAAGTAATTTTGGGGGAAATTAATCTATTAACTTCCCCCCAAAATTAAAAGACAAATATGGGACCTTTTTCAAGTCTTTATGTATCCACAAATGAATACTACTTATTGCTAAAATCAGACAGCATTCAATATCAATTCTATTTATTTATTTTTTTTAATTTTTGGGGGTGGAAGTCCTAAAAAACCATGTTATTGTAAACCAATAGTTGGGAATGAAAGGTGTTTTGTTACAGCTTTATCACTGTAGTCTTATTAAAGTTATAGACCAAAAGTCATATAGTGATCTCATAAAAAGTGATTTTTACTTATCTGTGAGCTAATAACTCATTTAGGTTCTCCTTCAATTTTTTGAAAGTTAAGAATTGGAAACCACTTGACTTAACAAGGCTTTGTTCCCCAATCATGTTCTCAACACTGACACCAGTACATCAAACTATCCCTTTCATAGCCACCCCAGATATTTTTACACTTTGGGGAAATAGGAAACACACCATAGTAGACAGTGAGAAGTCTTCTTTTCTTTTGTAAAGTAGGAGAACAGAAACACTTGCTCAGGCAGATTCATTTTAGGAAAGAATCCATATGGAAGTTGAGATCTGGCAAAGGATTCCCTTAAAACTATCTGTGCTCAAGCACCAGGTGGAAACCCTTTGTGTTCCCCCAAGGGTATCTTGGTTGGAAGGAGGCAGCTGCAATATATTTAAAAGTAAATATCTGCAGAAGAAAAACAATGAAAATTTATACTTTAAATGTATTCTTGCTTTACCTGCGTTACTCCTTTTGAAAGCAAGTTCTGCCCCAATGGGTCCCAATGACTTAGGAAATAATTGATTACTCCAAGTATATGGATTTATATCCTTTCCACTGGCTATTAAGGACACGTTCTTAGGATTTACACCTTAGAAGAACAAAATAGTCATTTCAAAGTTTAGAGTGTGATCATAAACTTGAAGGAAAAAATACATTATACATACAAAGATTAGAAATAACTTGGGGGAAGAGAATGGAAATAACTTTTGTTTACGTGTCGCAAATACTTGCTTTTTTCTGAATCTTAACATGATCCTAAGCCCTAATAAGCACAATCACCTGAAATCCTCACAGTTTGTTTCATAAACGTAAGATATTTTCTAAAACACAATAATTAAACTTTGGATTTTTTTTTTTACTAAAATGTCTAGTAAAAATTACAGTGGTACAAAAATTTTCTTCAAAAAGGTATTTCCAAGTCATCACTTATTTTGAGTGTGTGCTCTGTGCCAGACCCTCAAGGACCACAGTGTGGCTGGGAAAACAGACACGTGGCCAAGAACGCTGGGAGCCTGGAAGTTCAGAGTAGACATGTAAAGATTTGTCTGTGAAGCTTGCTTGTATATTAGAATAAAATCTAAACAGTTAAATTATTTCTGATTTTCTGAAATCTGAAATGTGGAGTCAACCTCAGGCTTTGGTACCAGTAATCAAAAGGTGTTATTTTAACCCACTTTTAAGAGATTGAAATCTTCTTGACTTGCTTTCTTTTTACTGACAATTAAATTGAACAATTAAGTAGGAGGCACTAGAGACATAACGCAGTCTAAAGCTCTGGGTCACACCTGTGGGTTCCCGTTAGCTAGCACAACAGAAACCCTCACCGAGGGCTGCCAACACTGCAGGAAGTTAGCAACTGTTTCCAGGTAGTCGGAGCTTCTGCTTTCACAAAGGGAATTCCTCAGCAGGGCTTCACAGTTATGAGACATGTAATTGCAGCTTTGTTTTGAAGCCAGAAACAAGCCTGCTTTTCTGTACCAAGCTTCAAGATGACCTATCATCAGTTTTCTAAGGAAAACACTCCATCAGGTAAATAATTTCCCTTTTTTATAGGATGTAGCTCCTTATGGATTTTGGTTTCTAACAGAACACCTACAAATAGAACTACGGTAGGCTGTATTACCTGACAATAAAGAAAATACACTAGGTAGCAATTACTCATTAAAAACATTTTTACAATAAAAAAATCTTTATTCAAAAACAAAGTGCAAACCCTTTCTAAACCATTTCCTCTTTCATTCTTTTCTCTCCTCAATTACTGACAACAGGAGTGGGTCCTTATTGGATTCCTAGAACTGAAATTTATATTGTTGCCTAAAAGGTAAACAGAAAAATACGTTACGCATCAATCTCTTGCTATCAGTCTAGTCTCAACCTCTTCTCTCATCTTCCTTACCCTTCCCAAACAAGCTTCTGGGAAGTAAAGACTGTGGCTTACTTCTGGAGGCTGCGGTGTGGAAAGAGAACCTTCCTTAGATGAACCCAGTGGCCTGCTTATTACATTCAGAAAGCTGTAAATGACTGTGCCCATGACAGCACAAAAGAAAAAGACCATCTCCTCCTCCTGCTGGACTAAAGATGTATCTGTATACATAAACAGTGATTTAAAAATTGATTCCCTTTAGACTTAATCGAATTTTAAACTTTTAAAAGTGGATTTTGAAGAGAAAATTCTATTAACATAAACTCCCCACCATCTGTCTAGATCTTTCCCCTAAGCTCCAGATTAATACACCCATTGTCTATTAGATACATCAACTCAGATGTTTAATAGGCATCCCAACCTTAACTCCTGATTCTCTACTTTCACACTCCAGTCCTCTCTTAATCTTCCCTTTCTCAGTTAAAGTCATCACCATCCAACCAGTTGCCAAGTCAAAAACCCAGAAGCCAACACTTAACTCCTTCTATTCTTTACCATTAACCATGTTAATCTATCAGCAATTCATATCAGTTCCACTACTGAAATACATCTAGATTTTACCCAGTTCTCTATCTGCCTTTCCAACTATGGAACACACCATTATCCTTTCTATCCAGACATATACAATGGCTTCTTGACCAATCTCCTTGCATGTCTTGAGCCTCTAGCACAGTGGTTCCCAACCTTTTTTGGCCATACTCCACCTAAGCATCTCTAACAATCTGATTGCCCTCGCCCCGACCGCCCGCCCCCCTCCCGCCGCCGTGACATATAATTCTTATTCAAAAAGTTAACGCCTATTCATGTGGAGGAAGCCTAAAAGGCCATTAACTTGGTCTAAACAAGCTTCCAAAAGAACATGGCGTCCATGAAAGAGAAAAATAAAAGAACAAAAGGACAGTTGAAAATTACTAAGAAATTGTTAAAAAATATATGAAGTGATATGAAAAAATAGCAAATAAAGTTTCAAAACATATAATAGAGAACTGAAATGTATAAATATGTCACAATATATATTTATATACTCTATATGAAGCCCCTAGAACCATAAGAAACACAAAAAATTCACTGTTAATAACTCATTCTTGAATTGCCCCCCTTAAAAATCAAATTGCCCCCCTGTGGGAACCACTGTTCTAGCATGTTCTACTCAGCAGCCCAAATGATCTTTCAAAAGCATAAATCAGATCATTAGGGAAACAGTATAAACATTCTGCATTTTCTAAAAAGCTGTAATGGGAGTGTAAGCATTGTTTTAATAAAATGCAGCATTTCCTAAAGGCATAGCTTTCCTGGGGGGAGGGTGCTATTTTTTTGAGTCATATTCTTCATCCTGAGTTTTGTCTGCCAGGCACTTCGAGGACAGTATTCACAGAGGCGGGAGGCCCAGAAAAGCACTGGTAACAAGTACTGACAAGGCTGAGCCAGCCAAGAGCATGTGATTATATTATTTCACGGGTGCCCTTTCTACAAGATTCCAAGACACGTGAGCCTGACTTATCTATATTGTTGTTAGCAGTAAACATGTTATTTTCTCTGCTTACCTGGAAGGTACCTGGATTGTGTTAAGTAGTACTGTTTAGCTGTTGAAGCCGTTGATAATTTGGAATCAGATTTCAGGGAAACAGCCGCAGGTAAGCTCTTGTTTCCCACTGCGGAGTGGTTGGAGCCTGAGGGCACGGACTCTGGAAGCCTTGGAAGTCAACAAAGGGCAGCATTACAGAGTGCAGAGTGAGAAGAGGACGCTACTGCTCACCCCCCTTTGCACACCTTTTCAGTACAGTCAAGGTGACCTCACAAATGGTTCCCATCAGTCTTTTTGCTGGTAGGAGCACTAACTGACAACCTTTGCCCCCAATTAATATAGGCAGTGCATAGAATCATTTCTAATACTAGACATTACACGACAGAAAGCTTTCTAACTGAGCAGCAAATTGCCCGTGTATATGATTCTACTTTTCCTACAATTGCTATAGTTGTGGATTTATAATGTGGGAAGACATGCGGAAAGGGAAGGCAATCATAGCCATGTCAACTGTCTACTAAAGCATATACTATGTAAAGTAAGTTTTGGGGACTCTGTTGGCTGCCCTTTGAATTTCTGGCCACCCAGCCCACTTTAGGAGAAGCCGAGACACAGGAGAAAGACTGCCACCCATTTCTGATGTCTTCCCTCCCCTCAGCCCACTGTAGTTACACCAATTGCTGAAATTCTACCAATTTTCAACATGGTTACTTTAACAAGTCTTTCCTCTAGCAACTAACCCACTGATGTCAGTGACACAAAACATTCTAGTACACTTAAAACTAAAAGCAGCTCTAGGCTCTGGTCCTTCAAGTGGTTCTGAATTTCTATGCTTTCTAACACATACTGAAATACCCTATTTGTCACACAGGCTTTTCCTCTTAGGAGAAATATGCATAAGACAAGGATCGACAGAAAGCCTTTAGAATTATTTGAAGGTGCGAGTCTTCTGATTTCTTCCTTTGTTTAGCTCCATTCAGGTTATTATACCCTTATGCCATACAAGATTTGAAAAATGGCTGAGAGGTGACTCTCTGGCAAAGTGGGAAGTAGATTAAGCAGGTTTATTCTCCAGCTCATATATTTTAGGGAAGAATACTATGGAACTCTAAGAATTATCCAAGCAGGCCCTGGCCAGGTAGCTCAGTTGATTAGAGTATTGTCCTGAGATGCCAAGGTTGTAGGTTCAATCCCCAGTCAGGGCACATATAAGAATCAACCAATGAATATATAAATAAGTGAATAACAAATCCATGCTTCTCTCTCTCTCTCTCTCTCTCAAATCAATAAAAATTAATTTAAAAAAGAATTATCCAAGCAGGTATCCCCTTTAGAGAGTCTTCATGCACCTTCACAGGTATGTGTACTTCAAAATGAAGATTTCAGCAATATATAATACCAAACAGCGATTAGATAAATTTTCCTGATTCATGATACATCTTTTCTCCCTGTTTTTCTTCTGATCCAAAGAGGGGGGAAAAAGAAAATATTTTCCCAAAACGTTCATCAAAACTTAACCCACCCTCACTTCAAAGTTGAGTAAAGTGCTCATGATTATTCAACTTATAAAAAGGGACTGCCAGCCCTAGCCGGTTTGGCTCAGTGGATAGAGCATCGGCCTGCAGACTGAAGGGTCCCAGGTTCGATTCCGGTCAAGGGCACATGCCCGGGTTGCGGGCTCAGTCCCCAGTGGGGCGTGCAGGAGGCAGCCAATCATGATTCTCTCTCATCATTGATCTCTCTCTCTCTCTCTCTCTCTCTCTCTCTCTCTCTCTCCATCTCCCTTCCTCTCTGAAATCAATAAAAAAATATTTTTTTAAAAAGGGACTGCCAGAGATATTAAAACTCCAGAAAAAGCTCAGGAAATGATAAAAAAAAAAAGGTTTAGAATAGCATGCAAATAGTTGAATCTGGACACCATCTGGGTATGCTTTGCTTTTTGCAAGTAGGCATGTGAATTTCAAACGGGAATAATGGTGATCATAATTCAAGAGGGCACACTAAAACTTTAACAAGAACCCCTTCCTCCACCCACCCACAGCACCCAGCCATCAGTACTGAGAATCATTACTGGGAGAAGTCAAGTATTACCTTTTTAGAGGTAAGTTAGTTTTAAGCTATTTATTATCTTTTAATATCTACATTCATTTATACTTAAGGAATAAAATAAGGTTGATGCATAATAAAAATATACTTTCCAGAGGAATCTGAAATCTTACCGAAATGGAGAATCTTTTTTCCTCTTTTCTCTGAAAACACTCATGCTTGGTTTCTTGGTTTGAGAGGTTCCAAAATCACTGTCCTCAAAGTCTTCCCAGCTATCTCCAGACTTGAATACAGTCTGACCCCAGCGCCTCCTCATGCTCTTGTGCCCCAGCATGCTGCTTGGCTTCTGTGGTGGAAAATCAGTCATCAGCATCTTTGATCACTTGCTGAATGCTTTTATGTACAAGCTATTATATTTGATACTAAGTGTCCCCATTCTTAAGGAGCTTTCCTATAGTTAAGTAAACAACATACATATATATACATACATTTAAAAGTATTACCAAAAATAGAGGTAGCACATGCTAAAAATACGGCAGGAATTGAGAGAAGGGAGAGATCTCTGTAAACTTGGTTTGGAGGGAGACTTGAAGACTTAGGATCAAAACTGATGTGTGGGCAACTAGCAGTGTCTGCCACATGGTCCTTTGACCTCTTTTGAGATAGACATAAAATCCAGACTTTTTTCCCCTTGTTGATAGCAAATGTATTCTTTCCTGAGCATTCCAAACACTATGAAACTGTTGCCCCTGTCACTGCATGCCACTGTAACTTTAAAGGCCTCCTATTTGAACCTGACCTTTCTAGCCTGTTGCCTTTATCACATTGTTTTGTGTGTGTGTGTGTGTGTGTGTGTGTGTGTGTGTGTGTGTTTTCTATTGTTCTCTATTACCCACAGGGTAGCTGCAATTTCTTAGGCAGACATTGAAGGCCCTTCATAATGTAGTATCCTTCTGTCTTTGCAACCATGTCCTCCACTACTTCAGCACAAATGTGTAATTTGGAAAACTGATGTGTGGTTTGGAAAACTGCCATGTGTTGGCTGTCTCTCTTTAAGAAGTGATAACTTCTCAAAGCCTTAGTTTCTTCCTTCTTAAATGGGAACATATAGTATTTATCTAACTTGGTGTTTATTAATTTAACAGTAAAATACATTGAAAGTCCTTAGGATAGGGCCTCACACATAAGACTTTCTAAAGGTTAGGTATTATTGCTGCTGTTGTTATTGTTATTAGTTTGGAAGAGGACATGTATAAAGTATGGCTTTTTAATAGGAAAGGGCCAGAGTTTGTTCCAGGAAAAAAGGGTAGACTAAGTTTACAGAAGCAGGTGGTTTGTGCTGAAGTAGTGGAGGACATGGTTGCAAAGACAGAAGGATACTACATTATGAAGGGCCTTCAATGTCTGCCTAAGAAATTGCAGCTACCCTGTGGGTAATAGAGAACAATAGAAAAAAAAACAACACAAACACAAAACAATGTGATAAAGGCAGCATGCTAGAAAGGTCAGGTTCAAATAGGAGGCCTTTAAAGTTACAGTGGCATGCAGTGACAGGGGCAACAGTTTCATAGTGTTTGGAATGCTCAGGAAAGAGTACATTTGCTATCAACAAGGGAAAAAAGGTCTGGATTTTATGTCTATCTCAAAAGAGGTCAAAGGACCATGTGGCAGACACTGCTAGTTGCCCACCCAGTAGCCATCCTACCTTCTTCCTTATTAATATTTTGTTCAATGCAGCAATATGCCCAGTTAAAATATCCAAAATTGCAGCCTCCCTTGCAGCTATATGAAGACATGTGATATGATCTAGCTAGTGAGCTGAAAGTACAAGTCTATTGGGAGGGACTTCCAGGAAAGACATTTTTAGACTTTGCTAGCATGTACCAGTGTTTTTCACTCTTTCCCTTCTCGAGGCAGATGCAACCCGACAGGAGCAACAATCATCTTATGTCCATAGGAATAAATGCTGCCTGCTAAGGGGTAGAACAGGAAGACAAAAGCAGTCTGGCCACTTTTACCAGCAGCACCAGTCCTGGCTTGCCCACCACCTGACTTCTTATAAGAGAAAAACAACCACTTATTGTTTAAGCCACAGTGGTCAGGTTTCTGTCATAGTCACTACATGTAATTCTAGTGGACACAGAGAAAGAAAGGCCAGGACACTTTAAAAGTTTGAGCCCGACCATTTCAGAATGGTGATTCTTTTACTAGAAATAACGCTGTGGTAAAAAAAGAAGGAATTCTTACCATTTGCAACAGCATGGATGGACCTGGAGAGCATTATGCTAAGCAAAATAAGCCAGTCAGAGAAAGATAAATATCACATGATCTCACTCATTTATGGAAAATAATGAACAACATAAACTGATGAACAAAAACAGATCCAGAGACAGAGAAGCATCTTTCAGACCGTCAAACCTCAGAGGGAAGGTAGGGGAGGGTGGGGGTAAGGAGGAGAGATCAACCAAAGGACTGGTATGCATGCATATGAGCCTAACCAATGGACACAGAAAACAGGGGGGTGACGGCATGAGTGTGTGTGTGGGGGTTGAGGGGCAATGGGGAGATAAGGACACATATGTAATACCTTAATCAATAAAAATAAAAGAATTAGGAAGAAGACCTGATTTGGGCAGACAATGAGTTGGTTCTATTAAAATTTACATGGGGTTGTCTGAGGACACGTAAACTAAAAAATCCAAAAGGCAATTAAAAGTAGGGAATTTGGAAGCAAGGTCAGCAAATACAGCTATGTTGGGAGCAAGAAGATGCTTAAAGAATGGATATGCTATTATTTGAAGTTGATGGAGTCCCAGTGATGGAGGATGACAAAAAGTGTTATTTGCCAGATTCTGTTACACCATTGTTTTCTTTGCCAGGGAGCATGAGCTCCAGACTAAGGAGAATAAAAAGATTTAAAGCCTCAGATGAGTGGAGTTAATCAAAGGTTATACTTAGCTGAGTTTAAGACGTTTATTTCAGCTGAATTGATTTTAGGGAGCTGATGTTGTATGCTGCTAAACAATGTCAGTTATATGAAGTAGTCTTGTATGTCTGCAAAAACTGGAAAGGGGCAATATAAATCATTTTTATAAAGTAGAGGGTGGATTTTTACAAACTGCATATTAATAAGGTTGGTATAGGATGAGGGAAAAGGTTCTAAAATTAGTTATAAAGGGAAAGTTTTTGAGCACGGAGTAAAAAAAAAAGTGTTAGATCATATAGGCCACCATGTAGTCTACATGGACTTCAGCACAGCAGGTGACAGGGTCTTTCATGCTATCAACAAAATGAAGGAATGAAAAGACAACAAATGTGCATCAGTACTGTTATGGACTGAATGTTTACATCCACCCCAAATTTATATGTTGAAATCTATATGTTTCCCCAAAAGTTATGCTCCATTGTGATGTATTTGGAGATGGGGACTTTAGGAGTTAATTGGGGATTATATATGAGGCCATGAAGATAAGGCCCTTGTGATAGGATTAGTGTCTTTATAAGAAGAGACATTAGCCCTAGTTTGGTTCAGTGGATAGAGCGTTGGCCAGTGGACTGAAGGGTCCCTGGTTTGATTCCTGTCCAGGGCACATACCTGGGTTGCAGGCCCAATCCCCAGTAGGGAGCGTGCAGGAGGCAGCTGTTCAATGTTTCTCTCCCATCATTGATGTTTCTATATCTCTCCCCCTCTCCCTTCCTCTCTGAAATCAATAAAAAATATATTTTAAAAATATTAAAAAAAAAAGAGAGACATTAGCAGGGGTCCTCAAACTTTTTAAACAGGGGGCCAGTTCACTGTCCCTCAGACCGCTGGAGGGCCGGACTATAGTTTAAAAAAACCTATGAACAAATTCCTATGCACACTGCACATATCTTATTTTGAAGTAAAAAAACAAAACGGCAGAAACACCCGCATGCGGCCCGCGGGCCGTAGTGTGAGGACACCCGCCTTAGAGAGCTTGCTTCTCTCTGCCACATAAGGGCAAGGCAGGAAGCACTGTCTGTGAACCAGGAAGAGGGTTCTCACCAGAAACCAAACGGGTTTCCGTAATAATTGACTTCCCAGACTCCAGAGCTGTGAGAAAATAAACTTCTGTTGTTTAAGCCACCCAGCCTACGGCATTGTGTTATGGCAGCCCTAGCAGAATGAGTACTTAATTCAATAATCTGACTAAGAGTACTGCTTAATGGATCAGTGTCATCTAGAAGAAGGCTCGAGTGGTCTGCCCAAAGGCTCATTGTTCGTCATAAAGGTAAAGGAGAAAAACCAAATGAACAACTAAATGAATCCATAGCTGGTGACAAGCTGGATAGAATAGTTAAACTGAGAAGACAAAATAAGGGTTTAAGTACACTTATTAGAAATTTGAGAGGTAAAAATAAGGTAATTTTTTGAATCCTAGAGATCAAGTACACAAAGAAGGTACAGAATATGTGATTTAGCAGTTGTAAAAAATAATCTTAGGAATTTTAGTTGACAAAATGCTCAATCCCAACTCTGGAATTTATTAGCTATCTAAAAATTTAGGATGAGGTTATTGATTACTTTAACTTAGTGAATGCATGCTAGGGAGTGCCTAGCAGAGTGCATGACACTTAGTAGTTACTCAATAAATATCAACTTCCTTTCCTTGTCTCTCCCTATGAATTAACATTTGATGTTCACTCCAAGAAAAATAAACAAAAACAGAAATGTAATCCTTAGTGGCACAAGTGAACATATGGCTCTGGAATGTTGGAGGTGATTCACCCTATTTTTCCCTCCTTACCTGCTGTCTGCCTCTAGTTCTGGCAGCCTCATTTTACATGGGAAGTAGGTGGTGAGGGGACTCAAAGGCTCCTTCATACACAGGAACCAAAGGTTACTCAGCCACTGGTGAACAATGTCATATGTGGAGTATGTGAGGGGACGGGGGATGCTTCTCCTAGAGAAAAGGGCAGATGATGAAGGGCTATTTTCAAACATCTGAAAGGCTGCCTTCTAGAAGAGTGCTTAACCTTTGTTAAAAGCTACAGAAAACCAGATTTTAGCTCAGTATAAAGAACTTTCTTAGAAAGTATGGCTTCTTCAAGACCCTGGAGGTTGCTCAAAAATAGTGTGGACATACATTCACTCACCAGATATTTGTTGAGAATTTACCATGTGCCAGTCCCCATTTTGGTTTTTGGGTCTGTATTGATAAATAAAACAAACATCCCTGACTTTATGGAGTTTAAATTCTTATAGGAAGAGCAAGAAAATAAACAATACACATAAGAAACAAGTAATCAATAGTATGTTAGAATGTTGCTGCTATTGGGGGCAGGGCTTACTTATATCAGGCCCGCAGGACTGGATAAGGAATTAGACACTGTTCTTTAAGATCTCTTTCAGTTCTAAAATCCGCAAATACAATGCATTTGGGAGTATAGCATACATCTTGAGGAGACAGTTAAAATACATGGCACCTGACAAGCTCCCTGAAATGAACAAAAGAAGTGGGAAGAGGAAGTTTTATATTATGCCTGACACTTAAAAAAAAAACCCATTCTGTTCATCAACATTTAAAAACAGTATAAAATTACTATTAAAATTCTTATCAGCTCTCTTTTGTCCCAGAGTTCTTGTGAATTTAAGTAACTTAAGAAAAGTCCGTAGCATACAAACTTTATTATGTTCATTCTGAGGTTTTCTTTTTAGAATTTTATCTCCGGCCAAGCTCCTGCCAGAGAAAGCAGAGGCTTTAAAAACACAGAATAATCTTTTGTATCTTCCCTGACATTTTCAGGAATGCCTAGAAATGCAATCCTAATTGAACTAGCCAAACTATTGCATCTCAAGCACTATGGGCTACTTACGGTTGGCATGTTCCTGACAATACTCGGAAACAGTGTTTGAGGCTGTTTCTGTTGGCTTTGCTGCTTTGGCGCTGGCTGGACACTCACGTTCTGTGGCAGCTGGATGGACTGCAGTGGCTGGTGGCTTTTTGACTGGGGCTGTCCGACAGTTTGATCATTTATGTCTGGCAGAGGCGTAGGCTCCAGATCAATTAAAGGTGGCTTCGATTCTAGTGGTTGTACCTGCTTATGTAAAGGCTGTTTCGATTCCAGATGATGTGAGGAAGGGCCTAACACCTGACCAACTTGAAAATACGGGTGTTTCAACGCCTAAAAAAAGCATGGAAATAACAAATGGAAAATGGTTTCACCTAAATTTAATGCATATAAACTGCTGTTTGACATTGGGCTAGGCATATATCACTAGCCTAGGTAAGTTTCAAAAATTTAGAGAGTATCTAATTTCTCCCATGTGGTGACTTTAAAAAGATAACCAGGAAAAAATGATGTGAGAAATAAATTTCTCAAGAGAAATAAAGCACAAGTTAGTAGAAAGAATGTAAAACTCACTTGTAATTTTAACATCAAGGCACAGCAACTATTCTATTTAAGATTTTATATGAAAACAAAATCTAGCTTATAAGCACTGGTTAAATTTAATGTGACCAATTCAAACTAAAATGCTAGATACTGATAATGGTTTAGAGTCCATCCTAAAGCACTAAGAAATGAGTTAGAAAACCTATGTAGACTATTTAAAACTAGAGGCCTGGTGCACAAAATTCGTGCACTAGGTGGGTGGGAGGGGGGTTTCCTCAGCCTGGCCTATGCCCTCTTGCAGTCTGGGAGCACTCAGGGGTGTCCAACTGACAGCTTAGGCCCGCTCCCTGCGCTGCTGCAGAGGCGGGAGAGGCTCCTGCCAGCACCCCTGAGCTCGCCAGCCATGAGCCAGGCTCAGGGCTTCTGGCTGAGCAGCGCTCCCCCTGTGGGAGCGCACTGACCACCAGGAGGCAGCTCCTGCATTGAGCGTCTGCCCCCTGGTGGTAAGTGGGCATCATAGTGACCTGTCGTTCTGCAGTTCGGTTGATTTGCATGTTAGCCTTTTATTATATAGGATGATTAACTATAACATATATAAAATTCAGGGTACTCTTAGCCTAAGTATAACAACATATTTACTAGCAATAAAAAACTCTTAAGAAAGAAGATTATAAATGCATACATGTTAAAGCTTATGTATCAATACATTGGCAAAGAGATGATATTTATGGGAAGAAAATATAAAACTACTAATGAAAATGATCACGGTTTGGGTTTTCACTAGCTCAGTCATCCAACTGCTGCTATTGTATGGGGTTGGAGGTGTGGGGCCTGGTGACCATCGGGATGACAATCTAGAGCAGTTCTTCTCGCCTGTGGGTGATTTTGCCCCCCAGGAGACATCTGGCAATGTCTGGAGACATTTTTTATTGTCATGACATGGAGGGTAGGAAATGCTACTCACATCTGGGCATGCTGCCAAAAATGCGCTTAACATCCTGCGTGAACACAACAGTCCCCACAGCAAAGTTATCTGGTCAGGACTGTCAGTGCCGAGGTTGATGAAACTTGGTCTAGACAAGCGGTTGTCAACCGGTGGTCCGTGGACCACTGGTGGTCCATGAGGTCCGAAAGGTTGGTGACCGCTGGTCTGACAATGTCTGAAGCCTTCTGTGCAGCTCAGCTGTGGATGCTAATCCTCCCATCAGTGTCATATGCCTTGATGAAGAGGGTAAGTGCCCAGTTCTGCTGAGTTTCTATTTGGGGGACGGTGGGGAGCCTCCATAAGATAGCCAAGCTGTTTTCCCGCACTTCCTACCCTATGTGAGCAAAACCCTAACCCAGAGTTAACTTCTTGGGTGTGTAAGGGAAGGAGGCAGCTCTCTACATGGGCCCTGTATCCTATAACTTAATCCTTCACTAACTAGGTCTCCTTACTTACGCAAAAAAGCAGGGCTATGAAATAGTGAACAAGAAAATGGTTAAGAGTAGGGAGGAATATTTTGGCAGAGGTGAAAAGAGTTATTAAGATGCCCCTTGCCCTAACTGGTTTGGCTCAGTGGATAGAGCGTCGGCCTGTGGACTGAAGGGTCCCAGGTTCGATTCCAGTCAAGGGCATGTACCTTGGTTGCGGGCACATCCCCAATAGGGGGGGTGCAGGAGGCAGCTGATGGATGTTTCTCTCTCATTGATGTTTCTAACTCTCTATCCCTCTCCCTTCCTCTCTGTAAAAAAATAAATTTTATATATATATATATATATATATATATATATATATATATATATATAGATGTCCCTTACCACAACTGATGTATGTGTTAATTATCCTGACATTGCTAAGTAGAACTCAACAAATATAGATAATTTAAATATATCAGTACCTGACACACTGAAGGTACTCAAATTCTGAATTAAGTCAGATTAATTAGTACAATAAACCCTCAATTTTGTAGACCTCGATTTAATGGACTTTGAATTTAACAGACTAAATTTCCAGTCTGTATGCCATATGTGCAAATGAATACCCTGTTAATTTTAAAATGCTTTTAACCAAGATTGCTTATAATTAAATTAACAGGTTATTTTTTGTTATTAATTTAGTTATTTTTAACCATTTTATAGGCCATATGTTGGAAAACACTATAGTAATTTCATCAACATAAATAAATATTACGTATCTATAATTATAGTTCATATATTTCAATCCAAGAATCACCCCTCATAAAAATGTTCCGAGAATGATTAGCACATGATCACAAAGCATCATGAGCAGTCATTGGTTCTATTGTCACATGGTCTAACTTTCTGCAGCAGTTGTAACTCTCTCAGGCTGATGTTCCCATGTGTTTTAAGTCACACCCCAGACCCCAGCCGTGTGCATTTGTTTACTCTGTGACTGGTGACCGCATGTATTTATAGACCTATTCAGTATAAATTTAAAATTACTGTAATACACATAGAAAATTTTTCTGTGAAATTAAAACTTTTCATACATACTTAAATTTAACTACACAAATGTGTCTACATAAGTAAAAACAGGTTAACTAATTTGTCAATTTTTTAACATATACATTTGGAAAACCTACTTTATTATAGTACTAGAGGCCTGGTGCACAAAATTTGTGCACTGGTGGGGTCCCTAGGCCTGGCCAGTGATCAGGGCCTATCGGGGACAGTCTCACCCAGTCCCATTGGGTGGGGCTGCTGGGGCTGCCAGCCGGGACCTGGGGGCCTGCTGGCTGCCAGACAGGGCCTGCTGGACAGGGCTGGAGGGATGAGGGGAGGGACCACGGAAGGTTTGCTGGCTGTGGGGAGGGACTGGGGGAGGTTGGCTGTGGGAGTGCACTGACCACCAGGGAGCAGCTCTTGCATTGAGCATCTGCCCCCTGGTGGTCAGTGTATGTCACAGCGAGTGGTTGAGTGGCCTTAGCATATCATTAGCATATTATACTTTGATTAGTTGAACAGATGACCAGATGACCGGACACTTAGCATATTAGGCTTTTATTATATAGGATGGATTTTCAGCTTTAACGTACACCCCCTTGCCTAAATTAGTTCCTCATATCGAGGTTTTACTGTAAATTAATACTCCTAAATTAATAATGCACATTTTGGAGCTAGAACCTTTATGAATGTGTTTTGTAAGTTCAAAGCTTCATCTCTAACAACTTTTCATCTTTAAGATACCAGCTACCCTTCTTCAAGAGAATCTTTTTAAAAATTAATTTATTTTTTCCTGTTTATTAAAGTGAATATTTGACCATTGCATTGTATAAGGAATGTACAGAAAGTTGTCAAGAAGAAATTAAAACCATCTCTAATGCCAACACCAAGAGAAAACTACTGCTCACATTTGGATGTTTTTCTGAGCAGTATTTTTTTAATTATATAACATATACATTTAAAAAATAAAATCATATTATACATACAATGCAGCTTACTTTTACACTTAGCACTTGAGAATTCTCTGAAATGGTTACTTTCTTTTAAAAATTTCATATTTAATGGTGGCATCATAGTTCATAAGAATGTATATACTTTGAATGTTCCCCTAGAAACATTTAGGTTTATACTTCCAATGGATAGTTTTAAATTAGCTTTGAATATCTATGGGCATATTCTTTACCAAACTTTCTGGTTGTTTTTTAAGTTTCTTTATATACATTGCAAAATTACTTTCCATTAGTACTTAAAGAAATAGCCTTTAAACTTTTTATTTTTTGTTAATTTGATAGGTAAAAAGTAGTACTTAATTTTCATTTGCATTTTATGATAGTGAACAAGGGTTGCACATTAAGAAATATTTTTGGAATTTAAATTTCTTTTTCTGTGATTTTTTTTTCATGGCTCATGCACACTTTTTTTTTTTCTTAAACATACTTTAATTGATTTCAGAGAAGAAGGGAGAGAGAGAGAGAGATAAACATCAATAATAAGAATCATCAATGGGCTGCCTTCTGCACGTCCCCTACTGGGGATAGAGGCCACAACCTGGGCATGTGCCTTGACCAGGAATCGAACTGGTGACCTCTTGGTTCCTGGGTCAGTTGATGCTCAACTGCTGATCCCCACTCAGCTGGGTCCCCCTTTTCTTTTATAAGTACATTTTAAAGACTTTTATTATAAAAGTAATAAATGTTTAGAAACATAAGTACACTATCATGTTTGTTAAAAATAATAGTTTGCCTTTCAATTTTAAGTTATATAAGAGAAAATTTTTAATTTTTATAATCACATCTTCTGAGTTTTCCATTTGTTTTCTTTTATTACTTTTATACCTATATTTTTCTTATCTTGAAATCAAATATTCACCCATACTTCCTTTAGTTCTTAATAGTTTAGTTACCCCCTCCATTATGTAAACCTGTGATTTACTTGTAAAGTATGGTAAAAAGTAAAACCTAAATTTACTTTTCCCCTAAGAGTTAACTGTTTGTTGTCTCAGTAACATTCACTGAACAGTCCCCCCTCTTCCCTCTCCCCTCCAATTTGTGATGCCATGTTTACCTTACACTGACTTACAGTCTTTGCAACTCTGAGCTATTGTCAATTCTCATGCTAGTACCCTCACTGTTGACATTATCATCACTTTAGACTATTTTATATTTGATAGGGCAAGCTGTCCACTCCTACCACCAGCTTCCAATTATTTATTTTTGTTCAAACCTGTTTTGACTATCCTTTCCCATTTGTTCTTCCAGATGACCTTTAAAAAACATTTTCTCAAGTTAAAATTTGTTTAAAAGCCAAATAATGTTTTGGTAATTTTAATGCTGAATTTACATTTAAATGATAATAAGAACACAATAATCTTAATATGACATTTTAATTTAAGCCTTTTAAAATTAAAGCCCATGTTTTTAATTTAAAACCATGGTGTTTTAAAGACCATGAAACTTGACATATAATACAATACACGCCATCCTCAGGTTATGTCGGACTCGACATATGTCGTTTCGGAAAAAAATGTTCCGTCATTTCGACATATGTACATATGTGCTTTATGTTTATTATTATTTATTTACCACAAGTAAAGGTCAGGAATTGTTATCTTTCTTTTAAATTTTTTTTACTGTTTCACTTCATTACTGCTGTGTATGTGCTCCATGTGAGTGACGCAGGTGCTTATGTAGGTGGGTTCCCACTTACGGCGAAAATCACGCTACATCGCACCATAGGAACGGATCTCCAAAGTAACCCGAGGATCTACTGTAAAGGTGTAGTCACAAAGGAGCCAAGCATGAGTGCCACGTGCTGCCCTCTTGTGGGAGAGTGAACAAGAATCCACCTCAAAGGTAAGCATTGGAAAGTCAATTACATCCCTGACTAGAGAGATGCCTTTTTACTGCCATGACTAGTTTCTTCCAAACTAGCCTGTCACATACATGAATTTTTTATCTTTAGAGATTTATTCCTTTCAGCCTTAACTTCATAGTGTTGTTCATTTGAACCACAAAACACATAAAATCACTAGCTATTTTTGCAATATTCCCAAGGATCTTAGATGCCTAGAAATTAAATCATTATATATACTGGGTGCCTCAAGGCGTTAGGACTTAATTCTCTTGGTAAACCCTGGTTGAGAATAGACTTATCTTTGCAAAAGAAAATATCCCTGATATTGTAAATCCTCAACATTTAACAAAAATATACCAGGGAGATTCATTTTACCTGGCTTGCTGTTGGTCGTTTTTTTGGATCCCAATTCAACATTTCAGTCATAAGCTGAATAGCTTCATTACTGGCATTGGGAATAAGAGTTTTTAAGTTTATAGGAACACACTGGGGAAAACGGAAATTCATCGAGGATGCAAGCTGATACCCTTCTGGCCAGTCGCTCTGTTTAAGAAATATGTAAGTTGCGGGGAGAGCAAAAAGAAATTAGCAATCAATTTAAAAACATAGAAATAATACACAAATCACATGTGAAAATTTCAATGTTGATTCATATAAATAAATGTGAGAATGAAATACCAGGCCATATATACAATTCAGTGCTACAAACAGTATATTAAAAACATTGAACTGAGAGTTAGGGAAAAATGAGAAGGCACTTTTATAAATTTCAAAATATTAAACTCTTATCTAGTATTTGGATGATGATGATACTGATGATGATGATGATGATGATGACACCCCAGTGACTTTAAACAAATAAGGACACCTGCTTTACAAAGTGTCTGATTATGACAAAGATCCTCATTATATGTTACACATTGCATCCAATGTTAAAAATTGTACATAGCTGGGAAATAGCAATTATCTTAAAAAGCTTTAATAGCTACTGTTAACCATAAGGCACACACTAATTGAATTAGGCTATAATTATGTATACTTAAACTTATTAAGTATATCCCAGAAAGTAAGATCTAGCTTAAGGAAATAATTAATTGAATAGCATTCAGTTCAGCCCAGCCAGTGTGGCTCAGCGGTTGAGCATCGACCCAGGAACCAAGGGATCACTGGTTTGATTCTCAGTCAGGGCACATGCCCAGGTTGCAGGCTACATCCCCAGTAGGGGGCGTGCAGGAGGCAGCCAGTGGATGATGTTTCTCATCAATGTTTCTCTCTCTCTATCCCACTCCCTTCCTCTCTCTTGAAAAAAAAATCAATAAAATACATTTTAAAAAAGAAAAGTATTGAGTTCAAGAGATCAAATGTCCATGGCAGAGGTATATAAAAGGAAACAAGAAAAGGTTAAGAGAAAATAAGATCCAGGACACCTGGGGTAATGGACATTCACAGAGCAAGTAGGAAAGTTTCTAAGCAAGAATGTCTATGTAATTATCAGTTGATCATCAACCCAGAGTTAAATATACAGAATTCTAAATATAGAGCATTTTCCCTTTGGTTCTTAAACAAATGCAAGCACCTTTTTTCTTCAGTCTGGTGGGATTCTTGCTTTTTATTGTCCTCATTCCACCCCAATTTAAGAAAAATTCAGAATTATAAGAAAATTCACCATTAAATCCTAAGCCTACCTGAAAATGAAAATATCAGATAGCTAGGTAAAAGTTATAAATAATCAAAAGTTATAACAACTTAAGGACAAGAGTACTTACTTTTTTTGGAGTCCCTAAAACTTGGCAAATTTTAAATATTTCATCAACCTCACTTGTCCCTGGGAAAAGTGGTCTTAATGTATATAGTTCAGCCATTATACTCCCAACAGCCCACACATCAATGGGAGAGCTATAAACTGAAGATCTTAATAAAACTTCAGGAGCACGGTACCTGTGAAAATAGAAAACAAAATGAAACAGACTATTTTGATTGTGGTTTCAAAGATGGAGTGGCAGTAGGATTCTACTCTGTTTGGTCAAGCTTTTCAGTCACAGAACAGGTATTAAGTGCCTTCTGTGCATCAGGCACTTGCACAATGTGCTGGGGTTAAATTGGACATCACACGCTTTCCCGGACCACAAAAATCAGTAGGGCTGGAGACTAATATAAATGAATTATCCAAAATGTCTATGATAGGAACGCAAATGAATGAATATGGAAATGCAGTATGTGATATATTAAGAAAAAGGGGTGGGAGCTCTGAATGGAAGCAGATATATTCTGAATGGCTACAGTTGCATAATTTTACAAAGCATTATATCTGTGATATAACCCTATGAAGAATAAAAAAACAAAAGATTATTCCTGAATAGTGGGTTTTTTTCCTTTTTTTTGCTTATCAGTTTGGAAGTCCTGATTCCCTCAGCTGACTCAATTTCCTCAATTGACAATATTTTTAATAGATAAAAATACTTTACCTATAAGAGCAAAAGTTCCTGGTGGAGGATAGTCTCAATTCTAACTCTTTTTCAGCATTGAAATGTGTAAATATTTCAGCCCAAATGTTTTGCAGTATTGCCTTTTGCTTTCATTCATAGTACCTTTGGCAGCTTTACTGAGCTACAATTCATATAATATACAACCCATCTGTTTAAAAGTGTGTGATTCAATGGATTTAAGTATATGCACAGATTTGTTGTATCATCAGGAACAATCAATTATTTTCATTATCCTAAAAAGAAACCCACACCTCTCCAATATTCCCTATGCTGCCAGCACTAATTTATTTTCTGTCTCTATAGATTTACTTATTGTGGACATTTCATATCAATAGAACTATACACTCTCTAGTCCTTTGTGACTGGCTTCTTTCACTTAACATGTTTTCAGGGTTCATCCATATTGTAGCATGTATCAGTACTTTTTCCTTTTAAATCTCTATATATAAAAGCCAAGCGACCAAAATGCTGGAACGACCAGTACGACTCGTCACTATGACGTGCACTGCAGTGGCCAACTCGCCCAATCAGGGTCCCGATCGGCCCCCCAACCTCAATCGGGGGCAGGGCCAGCCCGGCCCTGATCGGCCCCCATCGATGCGGGCCGGCTGGACCCCACCCGTGCATAAATTCATGCACTGGGCCCCTAGTACTGAATAATAATCTGGATTGGTAACTACACAATACAGTGTACAGATGATGTGTTGTAGAACTGTGCACCTGAAACCAGTGTCACCCTAACAAATTAAAAAAAAAAAGTTAATTAAGACTGTATTCTACTAAGTAAACATATAAATAAATGCCTAATAATAGTCCATTGTATGGACATATCCCGTTTTGTTTATACATTCATCAGCTGTTTTGATTATTGTTGCTGTTTTAATTATCATTGCTCTGTAGTATAATTTGAAGTCAGGAAGTGTGATAACTGCAGCTTTGTTCTTTTTTCCCTCAGGATTACTTTGGCTATTCAGGGTCTTTGTTGGTTCTATACAAATCTGGTAATTTTTTGTTCTATTTCTTTGAAAAAATGTCATTGGGATTGTGATGGGGATTGCATTAAATCTGCATATTGCTTTGAGTAATATGAACATTTTATGTTGATCCTTTCAATCCATGAACACAAAATATCTTCCCATTTCATTGTCTTTTAAAATTTTATTTCAAAATGCTTTGTAGTGTTCAGTATATAAGTCCTTCACATCCCTTACGTTTATTCCTAGGTATTTTATTCTTTTTGTTGCAATTGCAAAAGGAATTTTTTAAAATTTCTTTTCCTGAAATTCCATTATTAGTATATAGGAATGTAGTGGATTTTTGTACATTGATTTTGTATACCTGAAACTTTACTGTATTTATTTATTGTTTCTAATAGTTTTTTTGCTGGAGTCTTTAGGGTTTTCTATATAAAGAATTTGACCCCAAAGGCAAGGGAAGTAAAGGCAAAAATAAATGAATGGGACTATATCAAAATAAAAAGCTTCTGCACCACAAAAGAAACTGACAACAAAATAAAAAGGCAACCAACCAAATGGGAGAAGATATTTGCAAACAACAGCTCCGACAAGGGGATAATATCCAAAATATATGGAGAACTCATACAACTCAATACTAAACAATCCAATTTAAAAATGGGCAGCCCAGCTGGTATGGCTCAGTGGTTGAGCGTCAACCTATGAACCAGGAGGTCACAGTTCAATTTCCAGTCAGGGCACACATGCCTGAGCTGCAGGCTCGATCCCCAGTGGGGGCATGCAGGAGGCAGCTGATCAATGATTCTCTCTCATCATTGATGTTTCTATCTCCCTCTCCCTCTCCCTCTCTGAAATCAATACAAATATATTTAAATAATAAAATAAAAATGGGCATAGGACCTGAGCAGACACTTCTGCCAAGAAAACATACAAATGACCAACAGATATATGAAAAACTGCTCAACTTCACTAGCAATTAGGGAAATGCAAATCAAAACTACAATGAGATACAGCCTTGCACTTTTTAGAATGGTTATTATCAACAAAAGAAGTAATAACAAGTGTTAAGAGGTTGTGGAAAAAAAGGAACCCACATTCACTGCTGGTGGGGATGTAAACTTGTATAGCCACTATGGAAAACAGTATGAAAGTTCCTCAAAATAGAGTTAAGAATAGAGTTACCATATGATCCAGCAACCCCTTTTTTCTGTATCTATTTGAAAACATTTATTCATAAAGACATATGCACCCCATGTTCATTGCAACATTATTTACAATAGCCAAAACATGGAAACAACTTATTGTCCTTTGCTAAATGATTGAGTAAAGAAGACATGATATATACAATGGAATACTTAGCCCTAAAAAAGATGAAACACTGCCATTTGTGATAACATGGATGACTCTTGAGAGTATCATGCTAAGCAAAATAAGTGAGAGAAAAAGTTAAGAACCATATGATTTCACTCATATGAGGGATAAAAAACTGAAAGCAACAAATGAAGAAATAAGAAAAACAAACAAAAACTCATAGACACAGACAATAGTATGGTGGTTACCAGAGGGAAGGGGGTGGGGGAGTAGTAAAGGGTAAAGAGGGACAAATATGAGGTAATGGAAGATTTGACTATGGGTGGTGGGCATACAATGCAATATGAAGATAATGTATCATAGAAACCTACATAATCTTATTAACCAATGTTACCCCAATATCCTATATAATAAAGAGCTAATAGGCAAATCGACCAAACGGCAGAACAACCGGTCGCTATGACATGCAGTGACCAACAGGAGGCAGACGCTCAACGCAGGAGCTGCCTCCTGGTGGTCAGTGCACTCCCACAGGAGGAGCGCTGCTCAGCCAGAAGCTGGGTGCAGCGGCGGTGGTGGGAGCCTCTCCTTCCTCTGCCGGCAGCACTAAGGATGTCTGACTGATGGCAGGGAGCGGGCCTAAGCCATCAGTCGGACATCACCAGAGGGCTCCCAGATTGCAAGAGGGTGCAGGCCAGGCTGAGGGACCCCCTCCACGCACCCCTAAGTGTACAAATTTCGTGCACCGGGCCTCTAGTCCTACCTAATAATAGACAAATATGCAAATTGACCATACCTCCGACACACCCACAAGCCACGCCCACAAGCCACACCCACCATCCAATCAGAGCGAGTATGCAAATTAACCCAAACCAAGATGGCTACAGCTACAGAGAGCAAGGTTTCCTAGGTAACAGAGGAAGCCAAGCTTTCCGCCTGCCCTTGCCAGGCCTAAGCCTCCACTCAAGCTACAAAGTTTCAATTATAGAAAGTAAACAAATTCGGAGAAACCAAGATGGCGGCATAGGTTAAACACCTAACCTACAGCCGGGCACAACAATATCAAAAACACAACTAAAAGTCAAAACAGACATCATCCAGAACCACAGGAAAGCTGGCTGACTGAAATGCCCACAATTAGAAGGAAAAAGAAAACCACAAGGAAAATCAGAGAAGCCGTAAAAGCTTGAGGTATGGAGACACAGGCGGAGACACGAGCCCGCGAGCGTGCGGGGAAGACGGAGCCGGAGAGGAAGGGGCGGCTGACGGCCTGGCTGGCGTTCTCTGGCGGGAAGGAGATAAAAGCGCCAGATTGTGCTGAACCCCAGCTCCGACTGCACTGAACCCCATTTCCCGGCGAAACCCTGGGAAGCCGGGCTCATGCTGGGGGAGTCTGAGCTGTGGGACGGAGACACAGAGGAGCTGCGCCGGAGCCGCGCACGGGAATGCGCGCAGAGGAGGGTCTGTTGCCTGTGCCGCTGGATTGCCCTAGCGGGAAGGAGACAAAAGCTCCAGACTGTGCTGAATCCCTAGTTCCAACTGCACTGAACCCCAGTTCCGGGAAAGACCCGGGGAAGCCAGGCTCATACTGGGGAAAACTGGGCTGTGGGGCAGAGATGCAGAGAGGCGGCGAAGAGCAGAGCACCGGAGGCGCGCAGGGGATTGTGCGCGGAGGATGGGCTGTTGACTGTGCCGCTGAGTCGCCCTGGAGGGAAGGAGACAAAAGCGCCAGACTGAGGTGAGCCCCAATTCTGACTACACGGAAACCCAGTTCCGGGAGAGAATCTGGGAATCCAGATTCATTGGGGGAGAGACTAGACTGTTTGGCAGCGCGCGAAACTCCAGAGCGCTTTTCTCTCAGAGGTGTTTGCTGGGAGTACAGAGGGACACAGGAACCTCATAGGGCGGGGCTGACAGGAAGCCAAGGCGGTAGGCTCCGCCCTGTAACTCCGCCCCATCCAAGCTGAACACAGAGGCTTTTACAATTTTGCAAGTCTAGTTGAATGGGGCTGTCTCCCGGCATAGACACAGCTGATCCTCACAGCCAATTGGGCCGGAGGTCACATCCTCCCAGTGTACCAACAGCAATCAAGGCTTAACAACACCAAGACTTTGCACTCAGCCCACAAAGGGGGATATCAAGAGCGACCACCTAGGGAGATTGGGGAAGCTGAGCGATAGGGAGGCAGCCAAAAGGGGAAGGCACCGAAACAGGTCACGAATATAAGGGATGCTGTAATTCCTGCTGAGGGGCCACAGGCAGTAGCTGACCTACACTACATTGGAGACCCAGAAATGAGGGCATCTAGTGGTCGGTGTGAGATGACACCAGACTTCGACCACTCCCATAAGGGACACATTCAAGAGGCAGACGCAGTGAGCGCCGAAGCCTTGCTGCACCAAGACCCGGCACATAGGCGTGTCTTCCGCACAGCAACTCTTCCTTTATAGACACAGAGGGTCCGCACGGCCAATAGGCCTGGAGGACAATTCCTCCCAGTGACACCAACAACAATCAAGACTTAACTATACAAACAAGGACCAAGATGGAGGCATAGGGCAGAAGCCTGATTGCTGCCTACCACAACGGTTTTGAGACTACAACGGGAGAGCAGAGCAGACACCATCCAGAACCACCGGAGGGCTAACTGAGCGGATGCTATACAACTAGAATAAAAGAGAGGGGTACGCGGGATGAAGCTGATGCCGGTGACCCAAAGACCACACTTTAAAAACTACGGCTCAGGCGACACAATGGCGGCCTGGAACGTGCTCGGTGCAGTTCCCCCAGCGGTCTCCGGCTGAGGGGAAGGCTTCACTCGCTGCCGAGCACGGACAGACGAGCCCCTGGGAGACATGGGGCGGGAGACTACGCGCTTGCTGACCTCCGAGTCCTTCAAGAATCTCAACACCCCGGAAGCGGCCAGGTGCGCACGCTCGGCGACCAGCCACCGCTGCAGACCCAAGGGCCGACGAAGCCACCCCGGACCAGCCCGCCGCCGCGCACCGGGCACACCGGAGCTTCGCCGAGCCCGCCGCCCAACGAGTTCTGCGGTGGCTGCCCTGGAACTCTGAGAAAATGGCCGAAGGAATTGCTGAGAGGGAATTGACCAACAAGAATTGGGATCAAGAAGACGAAACCCCGCTGGGTCCCGGATCCGGGTGAAGCCGCGTGCCCCTGGGTATGGGTGAGGCTGGGAACTGGGTCAGGGTGAGGCTGGGCCCCGGGTCCGGGTGAGGCCACGTGCCCCTGGGTCCGGGCGAGGCCATGCGCCCCTGGGTCCGGGTGAAGCTGAATCCTGGGTCCGGGCGAGGCCGTGCGCCCCTGGGTCCGGGTGAGGCTGAATCCTGGGTCCGGGCGAGGCCGCGGGCCCCTGGATCCGGGTGAGCCCCTGGAGCCGGGTGAGCCCTGGGCCCCGGGTCCGGGCGAGGCCGCGGGCCCCTGGAGCCGGGTGAGCCCTGGGCCCCGGGTCGGGGCGAGGCCGCGGGCCCCGGGAGCCGGGTGAGCCCTGGGCCCCGGGTCCGGGCGAGGCCGCGGGCCCCGGGAGCCGGGTGAGCCCTGGGCCCCGGGTCGGGGCGAGGCCGCGGGCCCCGGGAGCCGGGTGAGCCCTGGGCCCCGGGTCGGGGCGAGGCCGCGGGCCCCGGGAGCCGGGTGAGCCCTGGGCCCCGGGTCGGGGCGAGGCCGCGGGCCCCGGGAGCCGGGTGAGCCCTGGGCCCCGGGTCCGGGCGAGGCCGCGGGCCCCGGGAGCCGGGTGAGCCCTGGGCCCCGGGTCCGGGCGAGGCCGCGGGCCCCTGGAGCCGGGTGAGCCCTGGGCCCCGGGTCCGGGCGAGGCCGCGGGCCCCTGGAGCCGGGTGAGCCCTGGGCCCCGGGTCCGGGCGAGGCCGCGGGCCCCTGGAGCCGGGTGAGCCCTGGGCCCCGGGTCCGGGCGAGGCCGCGGGCCCCTGGATCCGGGTGAAGCAGTGCCCCTGGGTCCAGCCGAGACCAAACCAGAGGGAGTCGGACCTGCATTACCACCATTTGTCCACCATCCAGAGCTGAGGGGTCAGTGCCGACATGTACTCATAGGGAACCGGTGGACATTGATATTGGGTCTCAAAAGAACTGTTGGTCCAGAAAGAAACTCACTACAGACTGATTCATTTGCCTGTCAGCATAACTATTATTGCTCGTCGCACATTCAATTCTTATAAGTATATCTATAGTGACACATGATTTCGCTCATCTAGGGGAAATGATGAACAACATAGACTGATGAACAAGAACAGAACCAGAAACAAGGAGGCATCGATCGGACTATCGGGCCTCAGAGGGAGGATAGGGGAGGGTGGGGGGAGGGGGGAGAGATCAACCAAAGGTCTTGTGTGCATGCATATGAGCCTAACCAATGCTTAAGTTCAACAGAGGGTTGGGGCATCCAAGGGGAGGGGTGTGGGATGGGAATGGGGGGATGAGGACAAATATGTGACACCTTAATCAATAAAGAAATTTAAAAAAAAAAATAAAATAAAAAAAAAAAAAAAGAAAGTAAACAAATTCAAACAAATGGTGGCAGGATGGAGCTTGAGAGAGCAGGCCAGGGTTGCCGCCGGCAACAGGGGAAGCAAAGCTTTCCGCACACCCTGGCTGGGCCCACCCGCTTAAGGCAACAAAGTTTCAATTATAACCCCAACAGAAATGGCTGCCGGCCTTGGAGGGAGCCCCAGGCTTGGCTCCGCTCCAGGCTACAAAGTTTCAATTGTAGAAGGAAAATAAATTCCAGATACCAGGGCCTCCGCTTGGGTTGCCAGGGGGCGTGGCTGGCCTGCAAACCACCACAGGCCCCTCGCTCAGGCCGCCCCACGCCCCAAGGGAACCCCCACTTGATCCGGGACACCCTTCAGGGCAAACCAGCTGGCCCCCACCCCTGTACCAGGCCTCTATCCTATCTAATAAAAGAGTAATATGCAGATTGATCATCACTGCAACACACAATATAACTGCCCCCATGTGGACACAAGATGGCCACCACAAGATGGCCAGCAGGAGAGGGCAGTTGGGAGGCACCCGGCCTGCAAGGGAGTGCAGTTGAGGAGGACCAGGCCTGCAAGGGAGGGCAGTTGGAGGTGATCAACCCTGCAGGAGAGGGCAGTTAGGGGTGACCAGGCTGGCAGAGGAGGGAAGTTGGGGGCAAATAGGCTGGCAGCAGAGTGGTTAGGGGGTGATCAGACTGGCAGGCAGAAGTGGTTAGGGGCAATCAGGAAGGCAGGCAGGCAAGCAGTTGGGAGCCAGCAGTCCTGGATTGTGAGAGGGATAACCAACTGCCCATTTAGGTCCGATCCCAACGGGATCGGACCTAAATGGGCAGTCGGACATCCCTCGAGGGGTCCCATATTGGAGAGGGTACAGGCTGGGCTGAGGACAACCCCCCTCCATGCACAAATTTCGTGCACCGGGCCTCTAGTATTTAATAAAGAGAAAAGGAAAACAGGCATTGGCTGAGACTGTCCTGGGCAAACAGGGACAAATGGTTACTCTATCTAGCTCAGTCTTCTGACCTCTTCTTTTCTCTAACTACATTTTTTCCCTTAGTGACTTAATTCAATCTTGTGCTTTTTAACCCTTTGCACTCGCTTGCTTTTTTCGATTCCTTTATTCTACTGCTAACCATGTCGAGTCACACTCGACATCCGGTGCAAAGGGTTAACATTGAGGTCTTTTAACTTTACATCTTCAGCCCAGCTCTCTCTCCTAAACTACAGATCATAGATCCAGCTATCTACTTTGACATCTCCCCGTTTGTCTCATATACATTCACTCACCCAAAACTGAACTGTGCTTCCTCCACCTCCCTCACCATTCCCTAGCATTCCCTATCTCAATTAGTCCTAACTCCATCGTTCCAGTTATCCAGGGGAAAAACTTGGAGTCTTGACTCCCTTATATTATAGCCCCACATCTGATTTATCAGGAACTCATGTTTGCTCTACTTTAAAAATATACCCAGCATCCTACACCTCTCACTACCTCCACAACCACCAGATCCAAGTCACTATCATTTCCTTCTCAAATTATTAGAACAGTTTCCCTGCTTCTGTCCTTGTTCCTCTATAATTGATTTTCTTTATTATTATTATTATTATTATTATTTAATCCTCAACTGAGGGTATTTTTCCATTGGTTTTTAGTGAGAGTGGAAGGGAGAGGGAGAGACACAGAGAGAGAGAAGCATCAATGTGAGAGAGACACATTGATTGGTTGCCTCCTGCACGTGGCCCTAGGGCAGGGAGCCTGCAACCGAGGTATGTGCCCTTGACCAGAATTGAACCTGGGAACTTTCAGTCCTCAGGCCAATGCTCTATCCACTGAGCAAAACCAGCTAGGGCTAAAATCTATTTTCAATACAACAGTTAGAGTGATACTTTTAAAACATGTCAGATCATGTCTAACCTCTTCTCAAAATCCTGCAATGGTTCCCCAGTCACTCAGATTAAAAAGCCATTACAGTCCTTTCATTGACCTATGCGATCTGCCGTCCCCAAATGCTCACCTCATTTCCTACTACCACCCTCCTTATTCATTCTGTGCTTTGCAGAATCCACACATGGTGCTCCAGTATCAAGGCCTTTCCCCTCAGCATTTTCTCTCCCAGAAAAGCTCCTGCTTACCAGGCATGTCTTCCCAGGCTCTTCTCAGCGAGACCCTCTATTTACAATAGCAGCATTCTCTTTCTCCCCTTATCTCCCCCAACTCCCTGTCCCTTTCCATATTTTACTTTTCTACATTTGATATACAAATATTCTTATTCTTACTGGAGTATAACATACATACAGAAAAATGTACATATCGTAAGAGTACAGACTGATGACTTTTCACAAACACAACACCCATGGTCCCAGAACCCAGATCAAGAAACTGAATATTATCGGCATCCCAGAAGGCCCCTCTTCTGCAAGCTTCCAGTCACTACTACCCTTCCCACCTCTGCCATGTAACTGCTATCCTGACTTATTTAATAGCATAGATTAGTTTTCTTTATTTTTACACTTTATATAAACTAGATGCCCAGTGCACGAAATTTGTGCATGGGGGCGGGGGGGGGGGGGGAGGGAGCAAGTCCGGCCTGCAACTTCTCCAATCCAGGACCCCCTTGGGGAATGTCCAACTGCCGGTTTGTGCCCGCACTTTTAACAGATGACAGCTCCATTGTTGTTTCTTTCTTTTCATGCTTAAACCCATTGGAATTAGTAGGTATTTAAAGTGTGTATACATTTTGGGGGGACACCCTGTATATGTCTAGTCAGCGGTGAAAGGAACCAACAGCGGATTTGGAACCCCCAGACAGGGAACCTTGCTCACTCCCGGTATGTCTCCCCCCTCCACTTTCCACCTTTGCGGGCAGCAGGAGAATCAATGTTTTCTCTCATTAACTCGGAAAAGCAGTCCTGTCACCCAGGAGTGTGCTAGGCCCCAAGCGAGCAAGGCTCAGTCAGGGCAGCCTTCGCTCATGGGTGCTGGCACCCGAAGTGCACATTCCTCCTCTGTGGTCACCCTGACTATCCCACCTTTTCACTGAGAGGACGGAACTCCTCGCCTCCTCTGGGTTCTCAATCTTGAATGCTGACTGAAGGCACCTCAGCGAGGGCCGCCAGTGCCCACCAGGTGTGTCTGTCCACACCTGCTCCCACCTCAGCACCTGCATTAGCCCCACGGAGGTGACCTCATCGCTGTATTGGCCTCCGTAGGAACAGGGCATCACCACTCCGCCCTGTCACTGTCATCTCACAGGCGCCCATCCTCAGCACCCAGAACACCCAGACACTCTCCAAAGGACGTGAGCATGCCAGAGGGGACGTGCGTACGTCCTGTGGGGGATGTAGGCATGCTGGGGTTGATGCAAGTGTGGCGGAGGGGTGGGGTTGATGCAACAGCGCCATGGTCTGGGACTGTTGCAAGCGCGCGTGGGTGACAGCGCGCTGGGAGACGTTCGCACTCCAGGGGGGGAGGAGAGGATGCATGCACCGGAGGCCTGTGGCTGCGCAGATCCTCAAGCCCCCGTGGCATGATCAGGAGGACGTCAATCTGGCCCGCCACAGTGGCTGTTCCTGCGATCGCGCACCTTCTGGGCCAGGAGGCGGGACTTGCGCAGCCATTCCTCGGTGCTGATGGCCTGCAGGCGCTACTTCAGCTCGGCCCGCAGGCTCCGCTTGGCGTGCTCACGGCTGCCGCCGCCATGTGGGGAGTACAGGCCGCCCTCTGCCAACCTGCCTCCCCTGCCCAGAGGTTCTCCGCGGCCACAGGTTCTCTGCGCGTCACGCCCTGCCCCGGCCGCTCCACGCCTCCACGCCTGTGTGCTGCCCACAGGCCCTCCATGGGCGGGGTGGGGCGGAAGGCCTGCATTGTCGCCGTGGCAATGACGCAAGCGTCCAGCCCGGCCACCGCCATCTTTGTCGCAGAGTGACCCTCAATTTACATATTCCCTCCTTACTGGCTGTGGGCCCGCCACATTTGTCGTGGAGTGGTGGTCAATTTGCATATTCTCTCTTTATTAGATAGGATGGGTCATACAATATGGTCTCTTGTTCTCAATATTATATCTGGAAGATTCATCCATATTGTTGCATGTAGTTATAGACCTTTCATTTTCATGGCTGTAAAGCATTTCACTGGGTAAATATATCATGCCACTGGTGATATGAGTAGTTTGAAGTTTGGGACTATTACATGTGTTTTGATGAACATGTGTTATGTCTTTCTGTTGGTAATTCATGATATTTTTAACTTATTTGTGTATGAGGCAGGGTTTTTTTTTTTTTTTTTCTGTTTAGTTCACTTCTGTGTTCCTAGTGCCTAAGATAGTATCTGGCACATAGTAGGTGTTCAATAAATAGTTGCTTAATGAATGAATGAAATCCTTTTTCCTTCTCTTATTTCATAATTTAGTATATTCTGAACCAATCCTTTTTCTCCAAAGAATACAAAGTCACTTCTTTATTTTGTTTTAAATACTGGATATGAAATATCCAAATGATGTCACAATCCATTGGAGGAAAACTTCAACATAGACATTTGCCTCTGGAGAGTTGCATGAAACTACTCACCATCGGGTAGATACATAATCAGTGTATGGTGGCTGGGATCTTAATTCTCTTGCAAGTCCAAAATCAGCAATTTTCACAAGTTCTGGACCCATACAAAGTAAGTTTTCTGGCTTCATATCCCTATGAAAAAAACCTGATAGTAACAATAATAAGTTATCATATTTAAATGTATTTGACTTATAAACAAATAGAACTGAGCCTCTCTATTATAACTAGGAATGTGAACTGGGCGGGGGTGGGGGTGGGGGTGGGTAGGGAACAACCATGTTTATTGTCTAAAAGGTGATGGGAGGTAGAGCCTCTGCTTTCAAAATAATTTGGCAAGAAAGTACACACAATATAAGGTCATTAAAAATAGCATGCATTTCTATTTGTGAATCCAGTAAATTCAGGCACTGGCTAGATACTGTCACATTATGATAATCTCCATTAATTTGCAAAACAAACTTAAGGTGGTTTATGATCACTGTTTGCAACAGATGAGGAGATTGAGGCCCAGAGAGAAGTAGCCCAATTAAAGCTTGAGGAGGGCTGTGTAATCAGGCTTCAGTTGATACAGCTGCTCTTACTACTGGTCTATCGCATTTAACATGAGAATCCTTGAGTATAATCACTTACTGGAAAAGTCTACTAAACAAAAATAGAACTCCACACATTTTAACCAATTTCTTAATTAAAAAATATTTTATTTAATAGCTCAATTCTTCCATGGGAGCTGCTTTATTGAAAAACATGATAATAAAAATGCTTATTTACCAAACAATCTTATCTAATAAAAGAGTAATATGCAAATTAACCATCACTTTGTGATAAAGATGGCAGCACAGCCAATAAGGAGGGAATATGCAAATTGATGCAACAAAGATGGCGGCTCCGGCTGGAGCCATGGAGCCAGCTGGAGCTTGACTTCCTTGGTCGCCCCAGCCGGCTCCAAAGCCATGGTGGCAGGGCTGAGGCAGAGGCGGTTAGGGGTGATCAGGCCAGGAGGGGAGGGCAGTTGGGGGTGATCAGGCCAGCGGGGGGGGCAATTGGGGGTGAGCAGGCTGGTGGGGGGGGCCAGTTGGGGGCGAGCATACCAGCAGGAGGGGCAGTTGGGGGCAATCAGGCTGGTGTGAGGGCAGTTGGGGGTGAGCAGGCCAGCAGGGGGGGCAGTTGGGGGTGATCAGGAGGGCAGGGGGGCAGTTGGGTGTGATCAGGCCAGTGGGAGGGGCATTTGGGGCCAAGCAGGCCGGGGGGGTCAGTAGGAGGTGAGCAGGCCAGCAGGGGGGGCAGTTGGGGGTGATCAGGCTGGCAGGCAGGTGAGCGTTTAGGAGCCACCGATCCCGGATTGCAAGAGGGATGTCCGACTGCCTGTTTAGGCAGTCGGACATCCCCCAAGGGGTCCCAGATTGGAGAGGGTGCAGGCTTGTCTGAGGGATCCCTCCCATGCACAAATTTCGTGCACTGGGCCACTAGTCTATACTAATAAAAGGGTAATATGCTAATTAGACAAGGAGACCTTCCAGGAGACCTTCCGGACAAAGCCATGGTGGTGGGGCCAAGGCAGATGTGGTTAGGAGTGACCAGGCCAGGAGGGGAGGGCAGTTGGGGGTGATCAGGAGGGCAGGGAGGGGAAGTTGGGGGTGAGCAGGTCAGCAGTGGGGAGCAGTTGGGGGGCGATCAGACCGGTGTGGGGGGGTAGTTGTAGGTGAGCAGGCCAGTGGGGGGGCAGTTGGGGGCAAGCAGGCCATTGGGGGCAGTTGGGGGGCGAGCAGGCCGGTGGGGGGGCAGTTGGGGGCGAGCAGGCTGGCAGGGGGGAGAGTTGGGAGGCGATCAGGATGGTGGGGGGGGGACAGTTGGGGGCGAGAAGGCCGGTGCGGGGGGCAGTTGGGGGCGAGCAGGCCGCCAGGCAGAGTGGTTAGGGGCAATCAGGCAGGCAGGCAGGTGAGCGGTTAGGAGCCAACAGTCCCGGATTGCGAGAGGGATGTCCGACTGCCGGTTTAGGCCCTGTGGGATTGGGCCTAAACCAGCATCGGACATCCCCTGAGGGGTCCCAGATTGGAGAGGGTGCCGGCCGGTCTGAGGGACACCTCCCTGTGCATGAATTTTGTGCACCGGGCCACTAGTCCTATATAATAAAAGGCTAATATGCAAATCGACCAAACAGTGGGACGACTGGTCGCTATGACATGCACTGACCACCAGGGGGCAGCTCCTGCCTTGAGCGTCTGCCCCCTGGTGGTCAGTGCGCTCCCACAGGTGGAGCACCACTCAGCCAGATGTTGGGCTCACGGCTGGCTGGCAAGCTCAGCAGCAGTGGCAGGAGCCTCTCCTGCCTCCGTGGCAGTCGGACATCCCCTGAGGGCTCCTGGACTGCAAGAGGGCACAGGCCAGGCTGAGGGACACCGCCCCCCCCCACCAGTGCATAATTTTCGTGCACTGGGCCTCTAGTATAGAAAATAAATGATTAGCTATGGAAGATAGAAGGTAGCCCAATAAAAATGAGGCAGAAAGCCCAGGAAGAAGAAAAACATGAAAGCCCTCTTTGCAAATTTCTATGGGAGATCTAAAGCACACTGCTTGTACACAGATGTGTTCTAATGTCCTTGAAACATGGTCATTGGTTGTAGTGATCATCATGAGAGGGTTTTCATGTAGCTTTGGACTAGGGACACTGTTTGAGCCTAAACTCTCTTAATTCCATCAAAGCCAGTGTGGTCTCTATATTTGTGAAATCCCAACAGTTCTGAACTCAGTTTACCTGGTACTTCTTACTCAAAATAGTTGTTACGATCCATTTCACTAACTTCCAAGAGAAATATATTGCACTTTTATAATATGAAGCTAGGAATGGGAACACATGTGATGGTATAGTGACATTAATCCATAAAATCATAGAATAAAACCAATTATATATTTGTACAGTTCACATTTTCCCCATCCTCATTAATATAAATATATTGGAAACTTGGTCCTATTTAAAAAGTATTTTCTCAAAATATTGCATCTGGGATGCTTATCAACTACAGTGAAATAAAGTTTTGTTAAAAGTTCTATTATTCTTTTAAAAATATATTTTTATTGATTTCAGAGAGGAAGGAAGAGGGAAAGAGAGAGAGAGAAACATCAAGGATGAGAGAGAATGATTGATTGGCTACCTCCTGCATGTCCCCCACTGGGGATCAAGCCCACAGCCAGAGCATGTGCCCTGACCAGGAATTGAACTGTGACCTCCTGGTTCATATATGGGTCAACACTCAACCACTGAGCAACACTTGGCAGGACAAGAGCTCTATTATTTTTAGAGTCCAGTTTCCCAAATCACTGTGTAGTCAATTATATAGCTAACTCTAGATTATTCATGTTTTTACTTTCAGCATAAATTTTAAAATCCCAAACTAACTTTCTTCAATCCCTTGTCCTCTGAAGTTGCTGATAGTATATATATATCCAAGGAAACTAAAACAATTGTATTACTAGCCTAATAGTTAATATATATCCAAGGAAACTAAAATAATTTTATTACTAGCCTGTATTTTATTACAATAAAACAGAAACCTCTTTCCAAAAATCAAACAATCCATGAGGCTTTTGATTTTCCACATCACTGGCTTTAGTAGCATAAAGTAACTCAGGCCAATAGCAAGAGTTAACATGCTGAGCAGTTTCAGTGGCATGTTATATTCACCCAGTTCTATATTTTGGGTTGAAGATCAGGAATCTATCATGAAAAATTAAAATAGCATATACACTGTTTATTTCCATGTAATTAACAAACGACTGACTTTTACCAGTGGGTTGTAGTATGTTAGCATGGGTTTTAGACTTTTAAAATCCTTAACAGTTTATATAAGACAAACAACTGGGGATTCAGTAATGTTCTTACAATGCTTCTATGGAATTCCACATCACATTTTTAGAAAATAAATTATTTCCTGTAGCAGTTAAAGGAAAAAGAAAATATAAAATATGGAATGAAACATGAAAGGAGACTAATGATGGTGTTTTTCGAGTGCTTATGTTCAGAATGCAGCAATGGTATAGCAAAATCTTTCTAATTTAATATTCACACATCTAGTGATTCTAAACAAATGTTTGCTGATTTTTTAAAAATAATACCATACTAACTTTTTGGAGTAATTGTTCTGGTTTGATAGATATGCAAAAAACTATATAAATTAAGATTACATAAATAAGAAATTCATAAAAATAAGATCACTTGCTTTAATTTCACTCAAAGAATAGAGACAACTAAATGTAAATACCAAGGGAAACTATAAATTATCATAGCATGGGTTATTTAAACTACTTAAATATCAATAATTGGTCTTGGTAGATGGAAGTATTCCCATCTTTTCCAAAAGTGGGGCCATATATATGTATCCTATATAATAAAAGGCTAATATGCAAATTGTCCCCTCGACCAGGAGTTCAACCAGCAGGCAGGCCAGCCAACCGCCCATGTCCCCTCCCCCTGGCCAGGCTGGCCGGAACCCACCCCGCATGAATTCATGCACCGGGCCTCTAATAGACACACACACACACACACACACACACACACACACACACACACTGAGTGGCCAGATTATTATGCGTTCAGAGATAATAATAATAATCTGGCCATTTAGCATACACACACACACACACACACACACACATATATGTATATGTATATATGTATATGTATATATATGTATATACGTAATTTTTTTATTTCTATGGTAAAATTAGGGGTATAAGGTTGCAGGATGGGTTTATGATGACAGACTTAAGGCTTACGATGATCAAACTGTTAAAAAATTCTACTATAAAGGAAGATAATTATAGATTATAGAAATTTTATTTTATATAGAATAAAAATTCTAAATTACTTAAACAAAATATCAGTATGTGTAGGCACACACATACTCCAAACTTGCAGTTATCCAAATATAACAGTGTTTAACAGTTATATACAATTCCTGTGCATAATCTTAACAATAATCCAAAGAGGCAGGAAGTGAAACTTAAAAGAAACCTACCATGTTTATGGATAAATGCCAGCCCTTGTAATATTTGATACATAATATTTCTGATGACTGACTCAGGGAACAACTTGTTTCTGTGAAGAAAGGAAACAAACAGTCATTTAATGCTGCTAACCAACCAACCAAAAGCAATAAGAGGGTTCCTCCTCCCTTGAAGCCCCTGTGGCCTCATAATACTGGATAAAGGTATGCTGTACGATTTCATAGTGCTAAAGATCATAAATTTCAAAAGTGAAAATTAGAATTGTTTTTGTTTTACTGGGTGGTAAAAACTCAAATAGCTAAATTCTATAGCTAAATTCTAAACTGTCTCAAGAGGAGCAAAGTAAATTGGAAAACTCATAACTATCAGAGAAGCCAAGTATGCAAATCTGTGCCATGTATGTAGGCTTTGAGTTTTAAGGACATAACTGCTTCAGTTGTACAGTGTGCATTGGTACTGTCCAATCCTATATAATAAAGAGGTAATATGCAAATTGACCTTCATGCCCTTGCACAAGATGGCCGCTCCCATGTGGTCAAAGATGGCCAGCAGGGGAGGGTAGTTGTGGGCAATCAGGCCAGCAGGGGAGGGTAGTTGGGGGGGGGACCAGGCCTGCAGGGGAGGGCAGTTGGGGGTGACTGGGCTGGCTGGGGAGGGCAGTTGGGGGCAACCGGGCCGGCAGGGGAGGGCAGTTGGGGGCAATCGGGCTGGCAGGAGAGCAGTTAGGAGTCGATCAGGCTGGCAGGGGAGTGGTTAGGGGGTGATCAGGCTGGCAGGCAGGCAAGCGGTTGGAAGCCAGCAGTCCCAGATTGTGAGAGGGACATCGCCCAAGGGGTCCCAGATTGGAGAGGGTGCAGGCTGGGCTGAGGGACCCCTCACCCCAGTGCACAAATTTCGTGCACTGGGCCTCTAGTAAAAATATAATGAGCCACAAATGAGACCCACTTACGTGTTTAACAATGTTTTACTTAACTCAGTATATACAAAATATTACTTTAATATGCAATCAATATAAATAAATTACTAATGAATTTACATTCTATCTTTTGTTCTAAATTTTTAAAATCTGATGTGTAATTTATTTTACACTTATAGCTCAATCCAGACTAGCCACACTTCAGAATTGCCCTATGTGACTAGTAGCTACTGCATTGGACAGTGCAGCTTTATATGGTATTTACACAAGGCCCAAAGTAAGATCCAAATAAAAGCTAAATTAAGGCTGACAAATATTAATCAATAGTATACCACAAATTAATGTGGCCAACATTAATTATTTGGTGCTGAATTAATTCTTCTTTGACCCTGAAGCCATACTATGTTTTGGAAATACTAATCATTTTAAAGTTTTTCAATTTTATTATAATTTCAACATTTTCTAACATGTTTATTTCAGCATGATTGGCTGGATTAATTTAGAATGTTTATTCGAGCATTCAACATATGGGAAAAGGCCTATTTTTTAACATTATATTATTAACTATATTATATTTTTATGTAGTATTTTAAAATGTCCCACCAAATGGGCTAGAAGCAAACAATAGAGAAAGATAAACACTGATCAAATTTGGAAATAGTATTTAAAAATTTTTTATGTGTCGATTAATTTTGTCTTGAGAGAAAAGAGAGAGAGAAGAGAGAGAGAGAGAGAGAGAGAGAGAGAGAGAGAGAGAGAGAGAGAGAGAGAGAGAGAGAACAGACACACATACACACACACCCTGACCAGGGAAGAAACCCATAACCTTGGCATAATGGGGCGATGCTCTAACCAACTGAGCTACCCAGCCAGGGCCTAAAAATGCTATTGATCATATAGTATTGAAATATTTTTAAAACTCACATTCATAAACTATACATTTTTAAAGAAACAAAATATTTTTATCCTTGCCAATAATTTAATTTTGCAAAAAGAATGCTATATGCTGAAGGTACAGTTTATAGTATCAGAACAAAGGTTAATGTATATTGGTCTCCAATTGAAATGGAAATGTTTACTTGAACAAAAAAGGCTTTTAAATTAATCTGGATCCACAAAACAATGTTTCAGGAAGTTAAGCTACCAAAAACTAAGTGTAAAATTACCACTTAATCTCAAACAGCCTTTTACCATATACACTTGTTAATGATTAAATTTGTACCTTTGATAGTGAATAATTTTCTAAATATCACTTTTATTTCCACTTAATTTAGAAAAGCAGAATTGAATAATGAAATTCTAAAGTTGATTCTTTTTAGTGTTCATTTGCTATTACATTGACCACTTCCACTGACATATATTTATATGTACTTGATTTTTTTCTTCAACAAGTACATTTCAATATATCACGCATATGTTTATCATTTCATATATTTTAAACAGCATAATTAGAAGCCAAAAAGTTAAGATTACCCATAATTTCACCACCTAATTAAGAAACTATTTTGATTTTTCAGTATTCTAATGCAATTCTAATCCATTTGCATATATAACTTTTATATTGTGTCAATGTTATATAGATGCAATTTTGATTTCTGATTTTTATCTACTTATAAGAATTTTCATAATCTTATATAATTATTACTTTTAATGGCTACAAAATAATTCTATCAATATTATGCACTATAATTACCAGCTTATTCTACCATTGATAGTTATTTCTTTTAAAATAGTTTAGAACTAACTAAAGCTTGGTATAGTCATTTAACAGAACATACTGTAATTATGAAGATTATATATCAGCATTAAAAAATGCCTGTAAGTGAATGAATCAAATAAAATAGTATCACCACTAAAATTACAATATGCAAAAATCATGCATGCTTGTATAGATAGAAAGAACTCTAGAAAATAAATACTGATTTGGGAGGTAATGTTATGATGATATCAGCTTGGAAAATCATAGGCATTCAATCAGTATTTTTTTGAATGACAGAAAAATATGATTTAAGAAAAATTCCCTCATCATCCTGAGGCCTTGAGTATATGTGTGTACGAAAGAAATACCGAGAAAGAAATCAACATCGTTCTACTGGGAAATTTATTTCTAAAGTATCTGAAGATCGTTTGTTCAACTCTAGCTTTAAAAGCAGGCAAAATTTTGGACATTAATCTCTCAGATGTGACGGGCAGCTACCTCCAAAATATTATCCTCCCCACCCTGCCTGTGTGGCTCTGCGGTTGAGCGGCAGGAGGTCACGGTTCGATTCTATGGTCAGGGCACATGCCCAGGTTGCGGGTTGTGGACTCAATACCCAGTGGGGGGAAGAGGGGGTAGGCATACAGAAGGCAGCCAATCAATGATTCTCTCTCCTCATTGATGTTTCATCTCTCTGTCTCCCTCTCCTTCCCTCTCTGAAGTCAATAAAAATTGTATTTTAAAAAATAAAATATTAATCTCTGAAGCTCATGGCAGATGACTGAAGCTTTCCTCTTTAGATTCTGTTCATAGGCTTAAAAATTAAAATGAGAATTTCCTTGGGATGGGTAACATTAAGTTTTATCATTCACTTAAGCATTCTAATTAATGAGTTTATTAGGTCCTTTTTAGAAAGCTACCCATCCCTCCATCCATCCTTTATTAACCTTTCACAAGATACTTGGGAGAGCAATAAAGATAATTTTCTCAATTTTGCCCAAGACCAGTTTTACTACTGAGTATTAAATTATAAATAAATAGATCTTTGTTTCAAAAAGTATAGATAGTATGGGTGTTTTTATGAAACATTAATTTTGACTTTTAAAAGATTATAGCAGAAAAAAATGGTGGCTATGTCATAGCTAGTTCTTCAATGTTAGATATTATCCTTTGATGATGATAACTAATTAATTTAAATCCACCTTTTGAAGAGATAATCTGAACATTTTAAAGTGTGACATATTGAAGGGATCTGAAATTTATGGAGTATCGAGATAATGGGGAAAATATAATTTTCATAAAATACAGACATACCTGTCTTTCATTAATTGATAGAGGTTTTCTTTCATATATTCAAATATAAAATAAAGATGGTCATTTTCTCTGATAACTTCTTTTAGTTTAATCACGTTGGCATGATTAAGTTTCTTCAGAGACTGCAACACAGCAAATAAGTAATAACATTCTTATAGCAAAGTTATAGAAGTTGGCAAAATCTCATCAATGCTAGGTATGATAATGATCTTAAGTAATAGTCTATTTCTTATGCATTCATTAATGAATTAAGTTTTAACATCTACAATATTTATGTCTAAAAAATCTTAGAACACCTATTTAAAGTAAGCAGTAAACTGTTTTAAGCAATGAATGTAAGTGTGAAAATAAACCAAGTCAACAATATGTCACTTTTTTCTCAGTCTATTAACTAGGTTGACCTTTGGTCTGATTTTACTATCTAAAATCCCATGCAAAAGTCTCCAAAAAATTTATAGAAGTCATACAGCATAAAATATAAAGAAATGGTATATAGTGAATTAAAAAGTTGTCTTTCCTTTGATAATATAAGTTAAAATGCTCTTTTACAAGTGAGAGTGTACTTTCAAATATATAATTATAGTTATTTTCTGTTCTCTACTGACATTCTGATGAGAAATGAGAAATTACTTTAGAAAGATAAAGGAAAAAGTAAAAAATATAATTATTGTTGTACTGCTTCCTACAGAGAGAAGAATAGTCTCCTTAGCCACCATCCTCAGAAATGAGAGAGCTGTGAGGTAGAGCTAAGGCCTTCTCCTGTTCGTTTCACCTCTAGGATTTTACCTTAACTTCTCTCAAGTTCATACATTCATCCCAAGAATAGAACTTTCTCTTCATCCTGAAATTTAAAGAAGTTAGTTTAGTGTATGGGGACTAAGAACTTGAAAACATAAATTATAACGTTGGCTTTCTTACTGGTATTAGTTCACTTTGGGCAAGCTATGATATCACTCTTCTCTCCTCCTTAAAAACAAATCACCTCCCTTCTATACATCTCAAGGCTATTTGGTACAAGTTCGCGACTTTGTCATATGTTTTATTTAAAACATAAATATGAAATACTATAATTAGATGGAGTAGGGAAAGAAATGACAAATTTTGGCAGCAAATTTAGTAAAATATTTTGTCTGACAACTTGTATATCATTACCTCAGCTTTAAACAAGAGGCCCATAAAGTTAACTGATTTATTTAAATCAACAATAATTCAGAAGTAACCAAACTTTAGAAATAGCTTTCTTGAATTTTGTTTTTACTTCCCCTCTTCCATGCTAATGTTGGTTACCATCCTATATAATAAGAGAGGAATATGCTAATTATCCATTACGCCTTGAGGCGTAATGACCAACCAACCAACTGACCAACTGCATAACGACCAGATCTGCAGGAGGGTGGGGCAGCGAACTACAAGTGGGCAGCAAAAAGCTAAGGAGGGAGCAGGGCAGCAAGCTATGAGGGGGCAGGGGGGCGGGGGAAGCTACAGGAGGGTGGGGCAGCAGGCAGAGAGCTACAGGAGGGCGGCAGAGAGCTAGTGGTGCATGGATTTGTGCACAGGGCTACTAGTTAGAGATAAATCTATAAATAGTGAATTTAGGGTAATAAAGTAATTCCACTATATATACCATAGATAGAGATTATATTATTTATATGAATGGATTTTTAGTCACCATATAAAATGGGAGACAAGAAAAAATAGGATTCATGTTCTAAAAAATGTTTCTTCAGGTGTAGAAATTACAAGGCTGGATAATGAAAAATAAAAACCCTATATGCCCTACTGTTTTCATTTAGTATTATAATTTCCTATTGAAATGTCCTAGAAGATTCCCAGGAAGCTTAGAGTTTTCCTTATTTATCAAACTAACCCATAGGGATTATTCTGAGCCTCTACAAGAGTGTAATACACAGGGGTAAGGAAATAAATAAAGGAAAGGCAGCACAAAGAATTAGCAACACATCATGGTAGTCAAGAATGTAGCTGTGGAACTGTTCTGCCTGGATTCAAATCCTCACTCAGCAGCTCACTGATTATATGACCTTGGAAAGATTACTTAATAACCGCTCTGTGCCTTAAATTCCTTAGCTATAAAGTAGAAACTACTGCATAAAAAAAGCTTATTGTAAACTGCTTAGTTCAGCACTCAATAAATACTAGATGTACTAAAATATATGATCGTCTATATAAGACATGTATTCACAAGCACACAAAGGAAAATAAAGATGTGTTTCAAAGGTAAACTTTGCAGGGTCCTATACGGTACCTTTTGATGGCCACCAGCTCCCCAGATTCATTACTCTTGCCCATCAGCACACTCCCATAGGTGCCATCCCCCAGCTGTCGCATGGTCGTGTACCGGTTCATCTTGGAAAAATAATGCGGCAGAAGTTGTTGATTGCAATGGCTTCTTTGTCGAAAATAAATTTAAATGCTTCTTTATTTTTATTTGTTTTTGCTGTTAGACTGTTGTTGCTATACTGGTAACAGGTTTGTCATCATTAAACACAGGCTCTTCCCCAAGATTATGTAGGTTCATGAGCTACAGCAATAAGGAATGTGGCAAGGAAACAGTGTATCCATTCTTATGAACACCCTATAAAAACAAGAATAAAAACCATTTTCATTAAAGAATCTCTTTAAAAAGTTACTGGTAATCTATATTACAGGGGAAAATTATCTCTATATATAAAACCCTAATATGCAAATAGACTGAATGGCGGAACAACCAAACAACTGGTGGCTATGATGTGCGCTGACACCAGGGGGGCGCGTGCAGAACATGGTGGGCGTTGGCCATGGCAGGATGGTGAAGCAGGTGAGCGGGGGCGCCAGACCAAGGTGGGGCACCAGTTGCTGTCATTGGGGCGAGTCTCTGGTGGTTACTGAAAAATCTTTGCTCCCGTGCACCGCGGTCCCGCCCGGTGCTGGCACCTGCTGCCGGCAATAGCCCTGCTTGCACCCACTGCCAGCACTGATCGCCCCTGAGGGCTTCTCCTGAGGGGCAATTGGGGCAGTAGCCACTGCTCGCACCCACTGACGGCACCGGCCCCGCTCACACTGCTGGCACCAGCCTCAATCACTCCATGCTGTCAGCAGGTGCGAGCAGGGCTGGCGCCATCAACGCAAAGGAGCGGCGGAGCCAGGAGCGGGGCTGCTGGCAGACAGGAGACTGGGGGCCACGGCAGGAGGGGCTGGGCGGGGGTGCAGAGGATGGGCCAAGACCCGCCCCTGTGCCCACCACAGCCTGTGGCCCACAGTTCCTTTCAAGGTGCATGAATTCATGCACTGGGCCCCTAGTAAATAATATAAATACCAATGTGTTAAACATTTGTTAGCAAATCATTTGTGCCTTTTAGAATGAAGTTCACATATAGCAGAATAACACTCATTTGGCGATTGCTTCATTTACATGGTACTGTGCTATCTATCCCATGAGTGTTTGATAAATATCGGCCAAATGATGTGTGTGATTCCTTTTTTATTGAATACAATCTATATTATTCCAAAACAGACCTTGGAAAATCAGACATCTATACTATATCAATTATTTGAATCAATGTCTGCATTGTATTTAATCTGACCCACAATCCCTTGCGTGAAACTCCTAGGCCAGATTTGTTTGGAATCCAGGAGTTTTCACGTTTTAGAAAAGTAATATGCTGCATATACCATACTAGAGGCCCAGTGCATGAAATTTGCGCACTTGTGGGGGTGTGTCCCTCAGCCTGGCCTGCGCCCTCTCGCAGTCCGGGAGCCCTCTGGGGAAGTCCGACTGATGCAGAGGTAGGAGAGGCTCCTGCCACAGCTGCTGTGCTCGCCAGCCGTGAGCCTGGCTTCTGGCTGAGTGGCGCTCCCCCTGTGGGAGCACACTGACCACCAGGGGGCAGCCCTGCATTGAGCGTCTGTTCCCTGGTGGTCACTTAACGTCATAGCGACCAGTTGTTCCACCGTTTGGTTGATTTACATATTAGCCTTTTAGTATATAGGATGTTATATAATGCCTCCCATTAGCCTCATAACCATACCTACAGGAAAATATATGAAAAGTATACTAAGTAAAATAAATAAAGACTATGAATGGCCTCACATCATTCAGGTCATATTTTGTTGCAAATGAGTTTGCACAAATTTATTTTTTAAATTTCATCTTTCAGAACTTTATGGATTTTAAAACTACAAATAAGGGATTGTGGACCTGCATGTATTTGAAGGGTACAGGTTCCAATAGATTCTGATTTTATTACTATAATTACAGAAAAACAAAGCACTAGCCTTAGTGTTTACTTCATTACAATATTTGTTTCCTCCATTGTTCTCTCATAGTTCCACATTTCAAGGAACTATTTCTTAATTCATATCTATTTTTCATTCTTATTTTGCTTTTTAATATCTCTATTACTTACAAGGCTTTATGCTTATTGCAGAATTTTGGCACCATTATAATAGAGTGTTTCAAAATGCCTTTTAGAAAAAATATAAATAAATAAATAAAATGCCCTTTATAATTTGGTACTTCATTAAAAAAGTATTCTCCTTTCATTATAACACTGTTTAATTTCTACAGAATCAAATCAAATCATCGAAATTGTTTGTCTATTACATCCATAAATTTAGGATCAACAAGGAGTGATGTCGTTCTCAAAGTAACTAAGTTTTCCAATGATAGGTTTTCTGGAGAAAGAACAAGTATAGAGAAGTACAGTAAAACTAGTTGTTTCCTATATTCAGGAATGTATTTGTTCACAGGAAAATTTGGAAGAACCCTTTGTGGCTTTTCAATAAGAGGGAGTGTGTATTAATTTATCATTTATTTTACTTCATACACGATTTCCACCCCTTCAAAGCCACAAGGGAAATCACTTAGGCTATGTTAATTCTGTGGCCAAGATCTGGAAAAAGAGATCATGATAGTAGCTTCCAGTTCTATTTAGGGGTTCCTTCATTTTTTCTCAGCTTAGGTCAAAGCAAATGGTTTTATCAAAGGCCAGCAAATGATTCCATTTATGTAGTTTTTTTGCAAATGGCCTTTACATTATACAGACACAGATTCTAAATATTAAGGTACTAATATAGAAAAAGGCAATATCCCTTTGCAGGGTACCTGACCAAAACATGTATTTGCTTTTATTAATTTTTACTTTACCTGTATAAGGAAATATAATTTTGAAAGCTCTCTTGGGTTGTTTGTTTCATACTATGTGTTATGGTTAAACTATGGACTGAAATGCATTTTCTTTGATCATTTAGAATTTTATTAAATCAGTATTTTGCAATTTACTATCAACATGTTAAATTACTTGACATTCTTTTCTAGCTACCCTATTTAAGGTGACATACTCTCTTTTAAGGAAATGATGCTCTCTATAGGTTTACTGCATAAATAACAATACCGAGAATATATTTGTCCAAAAGGACATGATGGCCATCATACCAGTAAAATCCTATCTAATAAAAGAGTAATATGCAAATTAGCCATCACTCCGCTACACGCACAAATCATGCCCACCAACCAATCAGGAGCACATATGCAAATTAACCCAACCAAGATGGCTGCAGCCACGGAGAGAGCAGGAGGCTTGGGTTTCCCTGGTAATGGAGGAAGCCAAGTTTTCCGCACACACTGGTGGACCCAGGCCTCCATTCAAGACTACAAAGTTTCAATTATAGAAGATAAATAAATCCCAACAAAAATGGCGGCAGCCACAGAGCTGGAGAGAGCAGGAGGCTTGGGTTGCCCCTGGCAATGGAGGAAGCCAAGCTCTCGCAGCTCTGGCCTGCCTTAGCCTCCACTACAAAGTTTCAATTATAGAAGATAAATAAATCCCAACAAAAATGGCTGTGGCCACGGAGCAAGCAGGAGGCTTGGTTCCGCTCAAGGCTACAAAGTTTCAATTATAGAAGATAAATAAGTCCCAGATACTAGGGCCTCCGCTTGGGTCGCTGGGGGGCATGGTTGGCCTGCAAACCACCACAGGCCCCTCACCCAGGCCACCCCACGCCCCAAGGGAACCCCTACCCTGATCTGGGACACCCTTCAGGGCAAACCAGCTGGCCCCTACCGGTGCACCAGGCCTCTATCCTATCTAATAAAAGAGTAATATGCAAATTGACCATCACTCCAACACACATGATGGCTGCCCCCATGTGGTCAAAGATGGCCGCCAAAGGATGGCCAGCAGGGGAGGGCAGTTGGGAGGGACCAGGCCTGCAAGGGAGGGCAGTAGGGGGCGATCAAGCCTGCAGGGGAGGGTAGTTAGGGGTGACCAGGCCGGCAGAGGAGGGAAGTTGGGGGTGACTGAGCCTGCAGGGAAGGGCAGTTGGGGGGGACCCAGGCCTGCAGGGGAGAGCAGTTGGGGGCGACCAGGCATGCAGGGGAGGGCAGTTAGGGGTGACCAGGCCTGCAGGGGAGGGCAGTTAGGGGCAAACAGGATGGCAGGGGAGCAGTTAGGCATCAATCAGGCTGGCAGGGGAGTAGTTAGGGGGTGGTCAGGCTGGCAGGCAGAAGCAGTTAGGGGCAATCAGGAAGGCAGGCAGGCGAGCAGTTGGGAGCCAGCAGTCCTGGATTGTGAGAGGGATGTCCGACTGCCCATTTAGGCCCGATCCCAGGGATCGGGCCTGAACGAGCAGTCGGACATCCCTCGAGGGGTCCCAGATTGGAGAGCGTGCAAGCTGGGCTGAGGGACACCCCCCAATGCACAAATTTCGTGCACTGGGCCTCTAGTTATAAAATAAAAACATAGAATTAAATAACCTATCTATGATCAGATAATCAAAGATGGAGTCAGTCTAATACTTGCATTAGCCTGAAACTGTGGGTTTTTAAAATATTTTTTTGTTGATTTCAGAGAAAGGGAGAGAGAGATAGAAACAGCAATGATGAGAGGGAATCATTGATTGATTGGTTGCCTCCTGCATGCCCCACACTAGGGATCAAGCCCACAACCCAGGCATGTGCCCTGGAGAATTGAACTGTGATCTCTTGATTCATAGGTTGATGCTCAACCACTGAGCAACACTGGCCAGGCTGAAACTGTGTTTTTTTAGTGTAGTCCCTAACTTCTAAACAATTGTCTTTTACAATCACTGATAGAGCTGAGTGCAAGAAACCACTCCTTTCTCCCAAACCATTCAGAATTACCCTACAATAAAAGCTACCCCCACCTACAGATTCCTAACCCAACTCTTTACCCTAAAATACCAAGATGCTACTGACAAATTGGAAAGTACAAGTTGTGTTCATCAATTAACAAAATCCTGGGGCTACATCAGGCTTATCCTATGCCTGAAGGACATAGTAAAAACAATAGGCCAGAAACAGTGAGGGGAAAGAAAATGTAAAGAAGAAAGGCATCTACCTGGGGCTCCCCTCATGAAAATTTTATGCTTTACTTCACCCTGAAAACTATTCAATTAATACAATTAATAGGATAATAGCATTATCTCTCCTTTGACAATTTGTTGCATACACAACAATTGTTTTCATGTGAACACCTCATTGCTTGAGAAGGAAATTAAAGAGGGAGCTGCCCAGGTGGGAACAGAAGTTCAGAGGTAAGAGGGTGTCAGAAATAGTAGTCAACACTTTACCTTGCAGGACTTAACAGCCTGTAAAAGTGGAATTAATTGGCTTTCTTTTCCACTATTAAGACCATGAACCACCACCATTACCAGTGCTATTAGCACAACAGATCATTCAGTCATCAATCACTTTCCAAATTTGGCCCCAAAGCCCAAACAGTTTAGAGTGGTTGTTGGAAACTTTGTTCCAGGCCTGACAAACTGACTTTCAAATGTACAGTGGGAATACAAAGTCTGTTTCAAGTGAGATGGCTATAGGATAGGACACATTTTTTAAACTTAAACTTCTTCTAACGCCACTTCTTCAAAATAGACTCGCCCAGGCCGTGGTATTTTGTGGAAGAGCCACACTCAAGGGGCCAAAGAGCCGCACGTGGCTCGTGAGCTGCAGTTTTTGGACCACGGGGATAGGGTATACTTACATTCAGGGCAGAATAAATTGGACATGGTCATTTCCCAGCTTCTTTCATGGGGGGGAGGGCGGGGTAGAATGGTGAAAATCATAGGTATGACCCTACCTGACCTTTTAGTAAAACAAATTTACATACTGTGCTCCCAAACAAAAATTTTGGCAAGGCCTCTTTTGATTCATATAATTACAAAATAAATAGCTTTCCAGGATGAGATGCTAACCATTTCAGCTGTCCCCTTACAATGGCCTAATGTGAAGAGGCATAGACATAAAGTTTTTTTAAAAATAAAATCATTATTCCCATGTACCTACTCACAGAAACAACTACTTTTATAAGTGTAGCATAGCAAGGTCCTAAACTGATTATTCGTCAAAAGAAATAGATTTAATTTAAGAAACAGACTGCCTATGGGTCCCCAGTTCACACACTACACTATTTCTCTACAAGTTACATATATTCTTCTCTGTTGACCTATGAAAAGCTAATTCTGCAAAATAGGCAGGTAATAATATGATTTCTTATGTACATGAAATTTCCATACATATTTATTTCCATATATATGCAGCAAGGCAAAACACAAGTACACGCAATGTAACTATGATCCTCAATTTAACAGAAATGTTAGGAACTTGGAATTTTCTACAATCAAGCTACAATATTTACTTACTTTCCTATGGGTTAAACAAACCTTATATTCTGATTTCATGAAGAAGACATTTATTTAGAGGCTTAATTATAGATCTACATTAAATAAAATACCCATATAATCTCTCTCCCATTCTCTTTTTCATATTTTTATCTAAGTGCACAATTACTGTAAACTTAGCTTTATTCTGAACAGCTTCTGCCAGTTAAGTTGGGATTTAGATAGGATTAAAGATTAACATAGAGGGCAAAAGGAGGGTAAGACTTGTGTCTGTCTGCCAGCCACTTAACAGATATCGTTTGGATATCTTCTACTTGTCTAAGTAGAACCTGCTGTAATGATATCACTCCAAGGCTGGCATTAACATTTATTTTTTAAAAAGTAATGTCTTAAAAATCACTAAATTGTTTAAAAAGCAAAACAGAAAAATGATTCCAAACTAATATGTTTACAGAAATTAAAAGGGCAGCTTTTACAATGGGAAAAACAAAGATTCTGTATTAAAATGTAAAAGCATGAGTGCTTTGTGCTAATATTCACAAATCATTTTAAAACTAAACAAAACCAAAACCCCGACGAAGAAATCAAACATCCTTGTCCAAGACCAGCCTCGCCTAGGCAGTAGCCTCCTTCCCAGAAAGTACCTCCCTTCCCCATCAGGCAGTGGTGGGTGAACTGGGGGGTGGGGGACATAAAGGAAGGCCCAAAGACTGAAAAGTAACTTCTGTCTCCACCACTAGTTTGACTCAATGGGTTGTCTGTCTGATTAAAATAAGTCTGATAACTTTGACTCTATGGAATTCCGTTATCATTAGAACAAATGTTCGCTCACTTAAAAAAATTAAACACAATCACATGAATCTTTCCTTTTAGAATTGAGGTTACAAACCACTAAAGACCAGTTTGCTCCCCCCACCTTCCAACCCATCTTATTTGCAGTAAAGAAACGGTTTTCGTTACACCGATGCTCTGAGCCTTTTTCTGCAAACCTTAAAAGGCTTCTCCCTTTTTTAGGTTGTAGTGTGTGATCTGAACTCAATTCGCTGCCTTCGGGAGACCCCGCCCGCCTTCACTCCGGAAAGTCATTTCCCCTCGAGCCAGGCTGTAGAGGGAGCGGCGGAGATGTGAGTGTGTGTGTGTGTGTGTGTGTGTGTGTGTGTGAGTGTGTGTGTGTGTGTGTGTGTGAGTGTGTGTGTGTGAGTGTGTGTGTGTGTGTGTGTGTGTGTGAGTGTGTGTGTGTGAGTGTGTGTGTGTGTGTGTGTGTGTGTTTGGGGCGGGGGTGGGGGGGTGGAGGGGGACTAAGGAAGAGGTTCGGGGGAGGGGTCCCTCAGATCACGGGTGTCCCGCCGTCACCCTCCCACCTGGGACCAAACCTCGCCGTCTAGAAGCGCAGGAAAGTGATCGGGGAGCATCGGAGAGCAGGACCGCGTCGGCGCAGGCCGCCCGCCCCGCCCGCCCCGCCCCTCCCGGCCTCCTCCCGCTACCGGCGTCCAGGCCCCTTCTCTCCTTGGAGGTTGGCCCTGGTAGGATTGGGCGTCGAGGGGACATGTCGGGCCGGCCACCACGACAGGTTCGGACTGGGCTGGGCGGAGGGCGGAGGCCCCGCAGCCGGCTCAGGAATACCTGCCCGCGCCGGCCGCTTACCTCTTCTGCTTGGGTGTGAGGCTCGGGCGTCTTGTGTGTTTCATCTCCTAGGAAACGGCAGGGGCGCGCCAGCTCCTGCGCATCCGGCCGGTTGACACCCGCCCACAGAGGGGCGTGGCCTAGACGACAGGCCCCTCCCACCCTGCCAGCCCCGCCCCATCCTGCGCAGCTCGGCTCCCTGAAGGGCGGGGCTTCCGGGAACACCTGGGCGTCCTTTGAGCTCATTTACATTTCTGCCTTTTGGGTCTCTGCCATTTAGATTTGGGGTTTGGGAGAGTCTTGATGACCTTTTCAGTTCTCTATAGAAAGTTGATTGGTTTGCCTTTTATTTTGTTTGGTGTTTGCTCCAATTCATTCTACCAAGTCTTGCTTGATTCACTAAATCTGGTACCCAGACTTGGGAAGGGCAAGATAGAGCATATCTTGGCTCTTCTATTGCATTTCCTCTTATATTGGTCAATTCCTCAAGTGTGTGTTATCTCTTAGGCCACACTTCTAAGTTTGTTTTTATTTATTCATTCAGAGAACCTACTCAGTTGCAGTCACAGTGTTAGATGGTGGTATTTACACGATAAATGAATGAATGTGTGAATAAATGAATAAACAGTAGTAGCTAGCCTAGAGTTTGAGAGGAGGATACCAGTACACTTATGTTACTGCCAGAAAACCCAAAAAAACACCCTACAACAGGAACTTGCATTTTACAGTCTGGTAGGAGCTGACTTTTAGGCTTGGTTGACTTTTGTTTTTACAGAGATATTCTTATCAAATTATTCCTTGGATTTGTTTTACTGAGCCACTGCTTTGCATTAGAAGCATTTAAATTTTATTTTAAACATAGAACAATTTATTTTCATTTTTTTCAAATATAAATTATTGGATAAATAAAAAACAGGCAAATTTAAAACGAGAAAATGAATATTATCTCCCTCTGTTTACTGTTTAATAATTTGCTATATTTTTCCCAGTTTATTTTTAAACCAAAAATGTTATTAAACATAAAAGCTGGTATCACTTAAGAAGCCAGTCCTCTAAACAAATAAATGATTTTCACACTAAACAAGGAAAACCATTTATCACCATATAAATAGATTTTCCACTAAAGCAAGAATATGGATGTGTTGGTTTTTACCATGTTCACAGCTTGTAGCTTTCTACCAGAGCAAGTACGTCAGTGCCACTCAATGATACACAACATTGTCTTGGCTAAGTGCTGAAGCCCTCTAGACCTTCATCAGAGACTGTCCCAGAAGTTGCAGGCAGAAGCCAGGGAGGGGCTCAGTCCAAAGACATTAAACCCAAAGCACTTGATTGGAACTTTAGGCACAAAACATCCCTGTGGAGGACCATGACCATGTTGAAGGGGCGGGGTTGGGAACCTGAGATCAGGCTTATCTGTCAAGAAGCAACTACTTTACTGCATTATGTTTAAACAGACTATTCAGTTGACTTCATTCCTGTCACAAATAAGTCTGTCCTGCTCAGGAGGAAGTAATAAATTATATCACCTTGAGTATGTTTGCTTCTGTCAAATGAATTTGTGGAACTGATCTTTATCTATATGTTTCTAGGTCCAGCAATTTTGTTTATATGTTACATTCACTGACTTAGGAGATTTTATTGTAATATGATATATCATCAAGTTCCTGTTCAAAATGAAGCTCAAAAGTTGAAATAAAAATTTAAAAATACTAGAGGGACATCATAAAGACAAGTGACTAATGAAATTCCAATTTTCATTCCCAGCTTTTTTGATTTCTTAAAATGCGTATTTCTTGATTGGAGTCAAAATGGAACATTTGGGGGAAGTTATGTTAAAAAAGAAACCACTTCAGGAAATCAAGGAAGCTTTTTAAGAATAGGAGGTACATGTCAGGAGGTACATGTATGCTTTCGATCTTTAAAACACCACACAAGTCTTTCAGTGTGGTTTTTAATCGGCTTCATACAGAGATTTTAGAGCTATTTACTTAGATATGATTTTATAAGGTCAAGATATATAGTTTTTTTAATAAAAAGACATTTTTCTTTCACGGCCAGTGTTGCTCAGTGGTTGAGCATTGACCTATAAACTAGGAAATCATAGTTCAATTCCTGGTCGGGGCACATGCCCAGGTTTCTGGCTCGATCCCCAGGGTGGGGTGTGCAGCCAATCGATAATTCTCTCTCCACATTGATGTTTCTATCTCTCTCCCCCTCTCCCTTCCTCTCAGAAAATGATAAAAATATATATATTTTTAAAAGTAGTAGTTTTAGGAAAAAATAAAATTAGCGTGTGATGGTTCCCTGATCATATGTATTGCCTATGTCAATGAGAATTTTAATATATGTGCATTGAAAGGAAATTAATGAGAAGAAATATTTTAGAGGCCGGGAAGGGACCAAGGGAGGGCTCCAGGGCGTGTCCAGCCTGTCTCACCCAGTCCCGCTGGACCCTAGCAGCAAGCTAACCTACCGGTTGGAGCGTCTGCCCCCTGGTGGTCAGTGCGTGTCATAGAGACTGGTTGAGTGGTCGAATGAACAGTTGGATGCTTAGCATATTAGGCTTTTATTATGTAGATACTGATTCTGAGGAATTCTTTGTTGTCTGGCTTTTTAGTGGATCATCTTAGAGCTGAAATATATTTAGAATTTGAATATGGTAAATATTTGCAGCTGAGATGACTCCAGCTTAATTGGCTTCTGCTAGCAAAAGATGATTTATACAGTAGAGCAAAAATAGTCCACAATTATTTATGAAAAAATGACAGTTCTGGAAATTTGCTGCTGTTTTTTTATTAGAAACTAGAGGCCCGGTGCACAAAATTTGTGAACTAGGGGGTGTCCCTCAGCCCAGCCTGCACACTCTCCAATCTGGGACCCCTCAGGGGATGTCCGACTGCCGGGATTGGGCCTAAACTGGCAGTTGGACATCCCTCTCACAATCCAGGTCTGCTGGCTCCTAACCACTCGCCTGCCTGGCTGCCTGATTGCCCCTAACCGCTCCCCTGCCGGCCTGATTGACACCTAACTGCTCCCCTGCCAGCCCGATCACCTCCAACTGCCCTCCCCTGCTGGCCCGATCACCCCCAATTGCCCTCTTCTGCAGGCCTGGTTGCCCCCAACTGCCCTCCCCTGCCAGCCATCTTGTGACAATGTGGGGGCGGCCATCTTGTGGTGGCCATCTTGTGATGACATGGGGTGGCCATCTTGTGGCAACGTGGGGGTGTCTATCTTGTGGTGGCCATCCTGTGATGACGTGGGATGTGGCTATCTTGTGATGACATGGGCGGCCATCTTGTGATGACGTGAGGTGGCTATCTTGTGATGACTTGGGGCGGCCATCTTGTGATAACGTGGAGGCAACCATCTTGTGACAATGTGGGGCAGCCATCTTGTCACATGAGGTCATGAGGGTCAATTTGCATATTACCTCTTTATTATATAGGATGAGGAGTCTAGAAAATTCAACAGCTCTCCACTTCCCCACCTCAACAAACACAATTCCAGACTTTTAATTTTTTAGCTATCTGAATTGCCTCAATTTTCATGTTCACTTTGTAGGTATGGATTTAACTGATGTTGAAGCCAAATGATAAATGCTGGAAGAGGAACATCATTGAATTTGATCAGTGGGTTTCACCGTCTTGCTGATCATTTCAGGAGAAAGTTGCAACATCAACACATGCAGGATCTCTACATTCTTCCCTTCTCTTTACCTTACCAAGATGTGGTGGGATGCTAAGTGATCCACAATGTGTAATCCTCATGAATACTCCTTCCATAAATGTAAAAAAAATTTTAAGTGTCTTGGAGTAACTTCAGAGTGGATACACATCTTCAAGAATATAGCAGTTTCTCATGAAAACACAGTAGAAATAAAGGACTTCCTTTAGACTATTCTTCTTTTTCTGAAGTTATTTCCTTTCTAGAGGAATATTTATATAGAGGTGTCTAGTTTAATTTAAGAAATGCAAGGATTTCACTTTATAAAAATTTGAGGTAAGATTTATATACCAGACCTTAAGTGTACAATTCATTGGGTTTTTATAAATATATATCCCTGTGTTATCACCACCCTGATTAAGGGATAGAACATTTCCTTTATTCCAGAAAGATCCCTCATGTCTCTAACCTGCCAATCCCTACGCTTCTTCCCTATGGGCCATCTTCATTAATTTTTATTATTATAGATTAGTTTTGTCTGTTCTTGAACTTCATTTAAATGGGATCATAGAAGATGTACTCTTTTTGTGCCCTGCTGCTTTTGTTCAACATATGTTTTGAAATTCATCTGTTTTGTTGTGTTTATCTGTAATTTATTTTTGAAATTACAGAAGAGCATTCCATTGTATGAATTTACCATAATTTGTTTATTGACCTTCCTGTTCATTGACATTTGGTTAATATAGAGAAAACTGCTATAATAATTATTATGTAAATCTTTTTTGTGGAAATATGCTTTCATTTCTTTGGAGTCAATATCTAGGAGTGAAATTGCTGGGAAGTATACATTAAACTTTAAAAGAAACTGCCAAATAGTTTTCTAAAGTAGTTGTACCACTTAATGATTCTACCAGCCATGTATGACAATTCAAGTTTGCTCCACATCCTTGCTAACATTTGGCATTATGCTTTAAAAAAGAAAATTAGCCATTCTACTAATTGCACAATCTCTTATATAGTTTTTTAAAAATTATCTTTATTTTTGAAAGTATTACAGATATCCCCTTTTTCCTCCCATTGACCCCTTCCACCCTGCCCCTCCCCCTGAGGCCTACTGCACTATGGTTTGTGTCCATGGGTTTTACATATCCTATATAATAAAGCGGGAATATGCTAATTGACCATCACACCCTCACAAAGATGGCAGCGCCCATAGCCAATAAGAAGGTAATATGCTAATTGACCGCCACACCCTCAAAGATGGCGGCGCCTGCAGCCACAAGATGGCGGCACCCAGTTCCCTCAGCCCCACCGGGGTGGCAGGTGTGTGGCATGGCCAGGCCCACCCCCTGGCGGGTCTGGCCGCTCCGCGCACCTGCCTCTGGAGTCCCCCAGTCTCCTCAGCCCCACAGCCACCCAGGGCCGGCCCAAGGCACAGGCAAGCCTTGGATGTTGGCTGCCCAGCTGATGGCCAAGGTGCAGGCAAGCCTCGGATGGTGGCTGAGGCACAGGCAAGCCTCGGATGGCGGCTGCCCAGCCAAAGCCTGAGGCTCAGGCAAGCCTCAGATGGTGGCTGCCCAGCCGCCCAGGGCCGCCTGAGGCTCAGGTAACCAGGGCTGGCCGAGGCTTGCGCTGCCGGCAGTGGCAGCAGCAGAGGTGTGATGGGGGCATCGCCTTTCCCTGATCGCCGGGTCGCCTCCCGTCCCTGAGGGCTTCCAGACTGTGAGAGGGGGCAGGCCAGGCTGAGGGACCCCCCTCCAGTGCATGAATTTTTATGCACTGGTCCTCTAGTATGGATATAAGTTCTTTGGTGAATCTCTTCCCTCTGAGATTCATCAGTCTGTTGCATGCTTCCATGTCTCTGGATATATTTTGTCCATCAGTTTACTTTGTTCATTAGATTCCACATATAAGTGAGATCATGTGATACTTGTCTTTCTCTGACTGGCTTATTTCCCTTAGCATAATACACTCCAGGTCCCTCCATGCTGTCTCAAAGGGTTAGAGATCCTTCTTTTTTACTGATGCATAGTATCCCATGATGTAAATGTACCACAGCATTTTTATCTACTCATCTACTGATGGGCACTTGGGCTCTTTTCAGAGCTTAGCCATTATAAATTGTGCTGCTATGAACATAGGAGTGCATACATTCTTTCTGGCTGTTGTTTCGGGTTTCTTCAGATATATTCCTAGAAGTGGGGCCACTGGGTCAAATGGCAGTTCCATTTTTAAGTTTTTGAGGAAACTCCATACTGTTTTCCATAATGGCTGTACCAGTCTGCATTCCCACCAGCAGTGTACTAGGGTTCCCTTTTCTCCACATCCTCACCAACACTTGTCATTTGTTGATTTATTGATGGTAGCCATTCTGGCAAGTATAAGGTGATACCTCATTGTCAGTTTAATTTGCATCTCTCTGATGATTAGTGACTTTGAGCATTTTTTCATGTGTCTCTTGGCCATCTGTATGTCCTTTTTTGGAGAAGTGTCTATTCAGGTCCTTTGCCCATTTTTAAATTGGATTGTTTGTCTTCCTTTTGTTAGTTGTGTGAGTAAAAGACTGTACTTGGAAAACTATAGGACATTGAAAAAAGAAATAGAGAATGATACAAACAAATGGAAGAATATACCATGTTCATGGATTGAAAGAATTAACATCATTAAAATGTCCATACTACCCAAAGCAATCTATAAATACAACATTATCCCTTTTAAAATACCAATAGCATATTTCATGGATCTAGAACAAATATCCCAAAAACTTATATGCAATCAAAAAAGACTCTGAATAGCCACAGCAATCTTGAGAAAGAAGAACAAAGTAGAAGGACTCACAATACTGAATATCAAATTATACTACAAAGCCATTGTAATTAAAATAGCCTGGTACTGGCAAAAGAGCAGGCATATAGATCAATGGAATAGAACAGAGAACCCAGAAATCTACCCAAGCCATTACACTCAATTAATAATTGAAAAGGAGGCAAGAGCATACAATGTAGTAACAATAGTCTATTCAAAAAATGGTGTTGGGAAAATTGGATAGGTACATGCAAAAAAAAATGAAACTAGACCACCAACTTACACCACACACAAAAATAAACTCAAAATGGATAAAAGACTTAGATGTAAGTCATGAAACCATAAAAGTCCTAGAAGAAACCATAGGCAGCAAAATCTCAGACATCTCTTGTAGCAATATGGTTGCCGATACATCTCCTAGAGCAAGGGAAACAAAGGAAAAAATAAACAAATAGGGCTACATCAAAATAAAAAGCATCTGCAAGGCAAAACAAACCATCAACAAAATGAAAAGGGATCCCACTGTATGGGAGAAGATATTTGCCAAGGATGTATCTGATAAGAGATTAATTTCCAAAATATATAAAGATCTCATTTAGTTTTAATTTTCATTTCCTTGATGACTAACAACATTGAGCATTTTTTTGCATATATTAGCTATTCATACATTTTCTTTTGTGAAGAACTTGTTCAAGTGTTTTGGCTATTGTTTATTGTTGTTTTTTTGTTTTCTTGTTACTGATTAGCTTGAGTTTTAATATATTCTGCATACAGTTTTTTTTGTCAGATACATATTTTGCAAATATTTTCTTTTTGTAGCTTGCTTTTTCTCTTTCTTAGTGGTCTCATTTGCTAAGCACTTTTACATTTTGATAATGTCCTACTTATCATCTTTTCTTTAACAATTAGTGCTTCTGTGTTCTCTCTAAGAAATCTTTACCTACCACAAGATTGCAAAGATATTGTCCTATGTTTTCTTGAAGCTTTATAGTTTTAGCTTTTACATTTAGGTCTATGATCTATCACAAACTAATTTTTGTGTGTAGTGTGATGTAGGGGTTGAGGTTCATTCCCCTCCCCGACCCCCCAGGTAGATAGCTAGTGTATTATATTAACTTCTTAAATGTTAAATCAAACTTAACCTGGGATAAACTCCACGTGAAAGTGATGTATCTTTTTAAATGTGTTGTTTGAATTTAATTTAATATTATTTTGGTAGGGATTTTTCAATTGTGTTCATGAGGGACATTGATCTCAATTTTTTTTCTTACTATATTTTGTCAAATTTTCCTTTTAGCACTGTGCTAGACTCATGAAAACAGCTAGAAAGTGTTCCCTCTTCTTTTATTTCCTGAAAGAATTTGGGTAGATTGATATTACTTCTTTTTTAAATGTTTGGTAGCATTCAACAGTGAAACAATCTAAGCCAAATATTTTCTTTGTAGAAAAGTTTTTAATTACAAATTCATCTTCTTTAATAATCATAGATTTATTCATAATTTTTATTTTGTGTCAGTCTTGGTAAGTCTTTTTTTCAAGGAATTTTCTTATTTCATCTCAGTTGTCTAATTCACTGGCTTCCAGTTATTCATAATATTTCCTTATTTGATGCCTGTAGGATGTGTCTTCATTGTGCCTTCATTTTTGAAAAACACTTCTGCTGGATATGGAATTCTGGGTTGACATGTTTTATTTTTTTTCAGAACTTTGAAGATGCTATTCTGTCCTCCATTATTTCATTTTCCCTAATTTTATCTAAAGATTTTAAGCTTTTTCTCTTTATTTTTCAGGTGTCTGAAAATGATGAGCCAAGGTGTGATTCTCTGTGTATTTCTCTTTTTGAGATGCACTGAGCATTTTGGATCTGTCTGTTGATATTTTTCAGCTATTTTTGTAAATTCAAGAGTGTTGACTTTATTTTCAGTAGTCAGTTACCAACTCATCACTTGGAACTTATGGATGCTTGGTGTTACACTTTTAAAGATAGGATTGTTTTAGTTTTGCTATTAGTTTTAGGGTAAATTCTTTTAGACCTAAGATATAACCTTTACTCTCTATGGCCATTTTTAGGGTTTTGATGGAAAGCCTATGGCCTTTACCAGACCCTTCTAACTGGGTGAGATGCAAACTCCAAATTCGGTCTCCTTTACAGTGGGCAGCAGAGGAGACTGTTGCTCAGCTTTTGCAGCTTTCCAGCTGTTGCTTAGCACTGTTCTCCTTGTAGTCTTGTCTATGCAAGTAGAGTTCAGGGGTCAGGCAAGAATTTAAAGTGAATTTATACACAGATTTTGGGGGTTACTCTCTGTGGCTTCCTCTATTCCACAATTTCCCCTCTGTTTCCAGCTACTTTGACAGCTCAGATTCCATCCTCTAACAAGCCAGCCACTGCCGTAGTAGGCTCCTGTTCTAGCAGCTTCATGTCATGTGGACCCTTCTCTCAAAGGTCCAATTGCCTTCAATTTCTAGCTAACTTGGTGATTTTTCCAGGGCTTTTAGATGGTTAAACTTTATATTTCTCCAGAGTTTATATCTGTTACCTGAAGGAGAATTAGTCCAATATAAGCCATTCTACCATTTCCAGAACCAGAAATTTAAGAATTTACTTTTGTGTTGATACTCAAAATATTTCAGAAAAATATTGTATTTTATGACTCCAAAAATTTGTAGCTTCATGGATTGATATGCAGATATGTAACAGCTAAATGACAATACATATATTCTGATTTTCAGTATAACATCAAGATTTGCAGTGGCTTAATAAAATCATTATTCTTGGGATTCCTCCCTATAAACCCCTATCCTTATGTTTCCCACAAATGGTTTCATCCTCAAAATATCACATTTTCTTTCTTTTTTAAGAAGTTCTCCCATCGCAGACACAGCTGATCCTCACAGCCAATTGGCCTGGAGGTCAGTTCCTCCCAGTGATACCAGTAACAATCAAGGCTTAACTACAACAAGACTGTGCACACAGACCACAAAGGAGTGCACCAAGAGTGTTCACCTCAGGTAACTGGGGAGGCTGAGCCACTGGGCCATATAGGACACCTAGCACACAAAGCCACTCTATCAACTCAGGGAAGCAGCCAAAATGCGGAGACAAAGAAACAGGTCACAAATGAAATAAATGGAGGAAAGCAAATGACTGGATATGGAGTTCAAAACCACAGTTATAAGGTTTTTCTAGAATTTTCTAGAAAAGGCTGATAAATTTAGTGAGACCCTTGAGGATATGAAAAAGGACCAACTAGAAATTAAGCATACACTGACTGAAATAAAGAATAATATACAGAGATCCAGCAGCAGACTAGAGGATCCCAAAAATCAAGTCAAAGATTTGAAATACAAAGAAGCAAAAAACACCCAACCAGAAAAGCAAAAAGAAAAAAGAATAAAAAAATATGAAGGTAGTGTAAGGAGCCTCTGGGACAACTTCAAGTGTACCAACATTCAAATTATGGGGGTGCCAGAAGAAGAGAGAGAGCAAGATATTGAAAACCTATTTGAAGAAATAATGACAGAAAACTTCCCCCGCCTGGTGAAAGAAATAGACTTACAAGTTCAGGAAGCACAGAGAACCCCAAACAAAAGGAATCCAAAGAGGACCACACCAAGACACATCATAATTAAAATGCCAAGAGAAAAAGACAAAGAGAGAATATTAAAAGCACCAAGAGAAAAACAGTTAGTTACCTACAAGGGAGTGCCCATATGATTGTCAGCTGATTTCTCAACAGAAACTATGCAGGCCAGATGGGAGTGGCAAGAAATATTCAAAGTGATGAATAGCAAGAACCTACAACCAAGATTACTCTACCCAGCAAAGCTATCATGTAGAATTGAAGGTCAGATAAAGAGCTTCACAGATAAGAAAAAGCTAAAGAAGTTCATCACCATCAAACCAATATTATATGATATGCTGAAAGGTATTCTTTAAGAAGAGGAAGAAGAAGAAAAAGATAAAGGTAAAAATTATGACAACAAATACATATCTATCAACAAGTGAATCTAAAAATCAAGTGAATAAAAAATCTGATGAACAGAATAAACTGGTGAATATAATAGAATCAGGGGCATAGAAAGGGAGTGGACTGACAATCCTCGGGGGGGAAAGGGGTGTGGGGGGTGCGGGAAGAGACTAGACAAAAATCATACACTTATGGATGAGGACAGTGGAGGGGTAAGGGCAGAGGGGGGTGGGAACCGGGTGGAGGGGAGCTATGGGGGAAAAAATAGGAACAACTGTAATAATCTGAACAATAAAGATTTTTTTGTGTGTGTTGGAGACACCCTTATGAGGCAAGACTTGCTTCAGTGGGGCTTTGGTGCTCACTGAGTCTGCCCCCTGAGTGTGTCCCTTATGGATCTGAGGAGTTGTAATCTGGATGGTCCCACTCTGACCCCTGGGTACACTGGCTCTTGGATCTCCAAGGAGGTGCTAATTTAAGCCTCTGCCTGAGGCCACCCAGCAGGAGGTACAGAGAGATCTGCAGATTCCTCTTCTTTGTTTGGGGTTTGGAGGTGCCCAGATGAGGCCCAGCTGTGAAGCAATGCAAGCTGCTGTGGGGCCTTGGGCCTTCTTTTGCATGTTCTGGGTCTCTCTGACTCAGCTGCAGTTTGTTAGGTAATTTTAGATTTCAAAGGACCAGGCCATTCATATGCAAAAGCCTCTGCGCACAGCTTGGGTGGGGCAGGGTCTCAGGGTGGAGCAAACAGCAATGGCTGACTGTCAGCCCTGCCCCAAGAGGCCCCCGGGTCTCAGTGTCCCGCGGTAATCGCTCCAAGCACCTCTGAGAGAAAGCCACCCTCGAGTTCCGCCCAAAGCCAGACATTCCAGTTTCTCCCCGTGTGAGTCTGGGTCCCCACAGTCTCGCCCGGAACTGGAGTTCAGAGCAGTCGGGAGCTTGTGTCTCCTTGTGGATTGAAAAAGCCAGCCGCGTCCTCAGTTGCCAGCCCTTTCCACGCGAGCCTCCGTACCTCTGCGCTTTACTTCCGCAGCTCCTCTGTGTCTCAGTGTGCTTTTCTCTTCTATTCTAGTTGTAGAATTTCCACTCAGCCAGCCTTCCCGTGGTTCTGGATGATTTCCGTTTTGTCTTTTAGTTGTAGTTTTGAAGTGGTTGTGTGAGGCAGCAAGTTCAGGCGTTTACCTATGCCGCCATCTTGGTTTCCGAACCTCAAAATATCAAATTTTCAATGGTTAATCTTAGTAGAGGCTACTTTAAATTCTCCTAACAGGATGGGGTGTTCAAAAGTATGTATATTTTTAAACTACCAGCATATTTCTTATCAAAGATTGGCCAAATATCATTCAGTACTTGATTGTTATCAAGACGATGACTGACCTAGCAGCTTCATGCTTCTTTAAGACTGTGCATTTCACATTCAAGCTTTTCTGTTCCTAGGAAGATAAGCATTCTCAAAGATGTCATTACAGGGCCTTCTCAGAACTTCCGACTTGATAATACTTTGTAAGCCTAAAATCAGTTAAGAACCTCTGAACTGCTTAGTATTTAAGATCAGCAATAAAATAGTTAAGAAGTAGAATAAGAAGTTAACACTTGCATATGTCCTATTTTCCAAAAACAATTATATACTATTAAGAATATTTTTTTAAAGTATCTTTGGTATTCTAGAGTTGTTAGTAAGCCAATGGTTGTTGCTGTGTTATATGCATGAATAATTACTAGGTAAGATACTTTATATTTGAATAGCATTTTACAATCTACAAATGCCAAATATTCTATGATAATTTCCAAATTTGTATCTTCAAGTCTGTGTCTCTAACCTAAACTCATAAGTCTAACTGCCTACTCAACACTTCACTTAGAAATCTAATAGTTTGATCTTAACATGTTAAAAACTGAGCTCTTAATACTCTCTTCTTCCTCTACTTCCCCAAAGTGCTTCTCCTTCAGCCTTCCCCATCTCAGTTGATGGCAGCTCCATAATTTCAGCTGTCAGATCTTCTCTCTCTTATTCTCCACATTAGCAGAACCCATAAATTTGCCTTTATAATATCCTGAAGTTGACCATGTCTCACCATCCCTGTTGCTTACAACTCTGGTTCTAGCTGCCATCATATATCATGTGCATTATTGCAATAACTTTCTAACTAGCCTCCCCACTTCAACACTTACCCTTCCTCAGTCTATTTCCAACAAACCAGAGTGATTCTCTTACAACACACACACACACACACACACACACACACACACACACACACACACACACACACACACACCAGATCAAAATCTTTTGCTCAAAACCCTCCAGTGTTTTCCTGTATCACTCCAATAAAAGGTATAGTGCTTATTAAGACTTACAAGTCCACTAGTCTCCCCTCACTTACCCAGCTACAGCAAACTGGAGCTTCCAAACATGCTGAACGTTTAATGTACCCTCTGCCTGGAATACTCTGATACCATGTAGCCACATGGCCAGCTCTGGCATTTTCTTCAGACTGTTACCCAAAGGCCACATTCTTAGTGACTCTCTAAATTTGAATACTACCTTGCAACATATGCTTTCGAATTCCTTTTGTCTGCTTTATTTTCTTTCTTATCACTTATCACTATATGCCACACTATATATGTCCTCATTGAGATCTTGTGTGCTGTCAATCTCCATAACTAGAATGTAAACTCAGTGAGGGCAGGGACTTGAGTTGGTTGTTCTCTGCTCCATCTCCAGTGCCTAGACAGGGTCTAGCACACAGTAGAAGCTCCAAACACATTTGTTGAATGACTCCACCTTCCTCCTTTCTCCTTCCCCTTCCCCTTCCCCTTCCCCTTCCCCTTCCCCTTCCCCTTCCCCTTCCCCTTCCCCTCCTCCTCCTCCTCCTCCTTCCTTTCCCCTTCCCCTTCCCCTCCTCTTCCTCCTCCTTCTTTTAATCCTCACCTGAGGATATGTTTTTTATTGATTTTTTAGCACATGTGCAAACATTAATCAGATCGAACCCGCAACCTAGGTATGTGTTCTGACCGAGAATCAAACCCTCAACTTTTTTGGTTTTTGGTGTACAGACGATGCTTCGACTGACTGAGCCAACCAGCCAGGGTTACACTGCTCCACCTTAAAGTCGAGATCAGTGTAGCTTGTGAATCATCTGAAACGAAGTAAAAGCAGATGTTTTTATAAACCAAGGAGAAGGGGATTTTCAGGTGTTGCTATTTCTATATTATTATAATACTTCCTCCAAACTAATAAGATTTTTTAAATTGAGGTGGGATTTACATAATATAAATTTAACTATTTGGAAGTGAACAGTTCAGGGGCTTCTAATACCTTCACAATGTTGTGCAAGCACCACCTCTAGTAATACAGAATTTTAATGATAGGTTTCCTTTCTTCCTTCCCTCTTTTCTTCCTTCTTTCTTTCCTTCTTTCTCTCTCTTCCTTTTTTGTTTTCTTCAAATCATGCTATGCAAATATAGAGACAGGTCAGAAGAAAACTTAGAGAATTCATATTCCTTTTCGTGAATCAGTTCCTTCTTTTCTAAACACTGATGTTTTTTCTACTATGTTCATTGGACTATTTCTAGGCTTTAGTACTTTGGAAGTACTCAGAGGGCTTTGGAAGAAAAATAGCTTACAAATAGCATGGTGATATATGCACCTTTTTGATGTCTGATTAGTTATTACTAGTCACAGCATGTTCTTATACTTACATGAGCATTATCCATAAATTATCTGGTGTCTATTAAGAGCTCATCTTTGTCTGTAGGCTTTCTGTAAAACTGTAGTTTACATTTACAAAGTGTATTTATTATTATTTTATTTTATTTATTTTAAAATATATTTTTATTGATTTCAGAGAGGAAGAGAGAGAGAGAGAGAGGGAGAAAGAGAGGGAGAGAAAGAGGGAGAGAGAGAAAGAGAGAAACATCAAAGATGGGAGAGAATCATTGATCGGCTGCTTCCTGCATGCCCCCTGCTGGGGATCGAGTCCACAACCCGGGCATGTGCCCTTGACTGGAATCAAACCCGGGACCCTTCAGTCCGCAGGCCTTCGCTTTATCCTCTGAGCCAAACCGGCTAGGGCTATTTACTATTATTTTAGTAACTACATATTATATAACTTATGGCTAATTTATATAAATGCCATTTATTCTTGTGAGTTTGTCTCAAGAACATACCAGGCTCTGTCCTGTCTTGAGTCCTCTCAGTGTGTTCACTTTTCCCAAATGCCATCTCTGTTCTCTACATACCAAATTCTCTCCGCACCCAACGACTCAGGCCGCTTCTTCTGTGAGGTTCTCACCAGCACCTCAGTGTCACTGGTTTTCTTCCCCCCTCTGAATTTATTCTTCTGCTCTTATTGTCTGCACCCATGATAATCACTCCATTACCTTGTCTCCTTTCTTGTTCATTATCATTTCATCACTTGCTACTCTGGGCCCCATTGCATTTTCCATAAACTGAAAAGATGAAACTAGATGCCCTTTAAAGTTTCTTCCTTTGCTGAAAATTCTCATTGGTGTAATAGTTTTTTCTTCTTGGATTCTAGACTTCTTGAGACAGATACTAACCTACATGTGCTATGAGGATAGATACAGAAACTTTTTTTAATCCCATAAGGTCTCTGTTCAGCATAGACAGGTGTTTAGTAAATGATTAGCCACTATAAGCATGCACATTTATCTGTGTGTAGAAGTGTGATCTGACTCCTAGAAATGATAATGATGTGTTAGATCAAATTAACAGACATATAGTGTTCGGGTCTTGGAAGTGTCAGTCTTGCTACTTGTGCTGGTTATAACACACAGGGTGATGTGTTCCACTCTGGCAGGCCCACGTTAGGGTAGAGATCTTTCAATTGAATACCAAGTTGGGTAGGCTCTGGAAACCACTAACGGTATTTAGCCTGGATAACAAATGATTAATAGGAGACAAGAACACTGTATTCAAATGTTTACAGATATAGAATGAGAAACAATTATTCTGGGAGGTCTAGAAGATAAATCTAGGACAAATGGATGGTCTTTCATACAGGGATGATTTCAGCTTAGCATAATAACAACTTTCTCGTAATTTGAGCTGTTTAAAAATAGTCAGTCGTGCTCAGCTGGTGTGGCCCAGTGGTTGAGCATCAACCTATGAACCAGGAGGTCACAGTTTGATTCCCAGTCAGGGCACATGCCCGGGTTGCAGGCTCCATCCCCAGTGTGGGGAGATTCTCTCTCATCATTGATGTTTCTATCTCTCTCTCCCTCTTCCTTCCTCTCTGAAATCAATAAAAATATATTTAAAATAAAATAAAAGTAGAATGAGCTACCTGCCTCATTGGATCTATTAATTGTACAAATATTTATTAAATGCCTACTATATGCCAGACACTGCTTTTGATGTGAACAAGTAATGATAGTCATGGACCTGCTGTAATAGAACTTACATTCTAGTGGGAGAGATAAATATGTATGTATTTTTTTTCCACAAAGCAAATAAAATTTCTATGACAAAAATAAAACAGAGAACTGTGATAGAGAAAATGGGGCAGAAAGGGTTGCTGGGCAAGAATAGATAAGTGGCCAGGGAAAGTGCCTGTGAGGATGACATTTGAGCTGATACCTAAATGACCAGAAGAACTAGCCATGTAATAACTCAGGGAAAGGCATTCCAGGCAGTCAGGTGCAGTAAGGGTAGATGTTGGAGGGCCCTCAGCCAATGAACCTGAGGGTTTAAATCTGACGCCCAGTTGTTTGGTCAAACACTAACCTAGATGTGCTATGATGATGGTTTATAGATGTGATTAACATTTACAACCCATTGGATTTAAGTAAAGGAGCTTACCCCCATACTATGGGTGGGTCTCCTCTAATCAGTTGAAGGCCTTAAGAGGAAAAATTGAGGTTTCTTAGGGAAAAAATAATTTTGCCTCAAGATTGCAGAATCAAATTCTGCTGAATTGCCAGTCTGCCAGCCTGCTCCTCAGATTGCAGACTTACCAGTTTCTACAACCATCAGAGGCAATTCCTTAAAATAAATCTTATATATTGTGTTTATACATATACTAGAGGCCCGGTGCACGAAATTCGTGCATGGGGGTGGGGGGTGGGGGGTGTCCCTCAGGCCAGCCTGCACCCTCTCCAATCTGGGACCCCTCTAGGGATGTCCGACTGCCCATTTAGACCCAATTAAACGGGCAGTCGGACATCCCTCTCACAATCTAGGACTGCTGGCTCCCAACTGCTCACCTGCCTGCCAGCCTGATCACCCCCTAACCACTCCCCTGCCAGCCTGATTGATGCCTAACTGCTCCCCTGCCAGCGTGTTTGCCCCTAACTGCCCTCCCCTTTAGGCCTGGTCACCCCTAACTGCCCTTCCCTGCAGGCCTGGTCCCCCCCAACTGCCCTTCCCTGCAGGCCCGGTCACCCCCAACTTCCCTCCTCTGCTGGCCTGGTCACCCCTAACTGTCCTCCCCTGCAGGCTTGATTGCCCCCAACTGCCCTCCCTTGCAGGCCTGGTCCCTCCCAACTGCCCTCCCCTGCTGGCTATCTTGTGCTGGCCATCTTGTGTCCACATGGGGGCAGGATCTTTGACTCCATGGGGGCAGCCATCTTGTGTGTTGGAGTGATGGTCAAACTGCATATTACTCTTTTATTAGATAGGATAGAGGCCTGGTGCATGGGTGGGGGCCAGCTGGTTTGCCCTGAAGGGTATCCCGGATCAGGGTGGGGGTTCCCTTGGGGTGTGGGGCAGCCTGGGTGAAGGGCCTGTAGTGGTTTGCAGGCTGGCCACGCCCCCTGGTGACCCAAGCAGAGGCCCTGGTATCTGGAATTTATTTACCTTATACAATTGAAACTTTGTAGCTTGGAGTGGAGCCAAGCCTCCTGCTCGCTCTGCGGCCAGCAGCCATTTCTGTTGAAATATGTATCTTCTATAATTGAAATTTTGTAGCCTGGAGCAGAGGCTTAGGCCAGCCAGGGCTGCAGAAGCTTTGCTTCCTCCATTGCCGGCGGAAACCCAAGCCTCCCGCTCTTTCCAGCTCAGTGGCTGCTGCCATTTCTGTTTGGATTGGTTTACCTTCTATAATTGAAACTTTGTAGCCTTGAGTGGAGGCTTAGGCCTGCAATGGCAGGCGGAAAGCTTGGCTTCCTTTGTTACCGGGGAAACCCAAGCCTCCCTCCTGCTCTCTGTGGCTGTAGCCATCTTGGTTGGGTTTGTTTGCATATTTGCTCCTGATTGGCTGGTGGGCATGGCTTGTGGGTATAGTGGAGTTAGGGTCAATTTTCATATTACTCTTTTATTAGCTAGGATACACTATACATATATAAACACAAATACATACATATATACACACACATACACGTTATAGTATTTGTGTGTGTGTGTGTGTGTCCTATTTGGTCTGTGTCTCTGAAGAACTCTGACTGATACATATGTCTTCTGGGGAGTTTCTGTACTACCTGGAATGAAGTGTCTATGAGTCCACAGCCAATTGAGTGAGTATGGAGAGTAGACACTAATGGATTATGGTGCCAGAATTATTTAGGGACCAAAAAAGCTGTGGGTGAGACTTTTAGAAAGTATTCCTACATCACAAGTATTTCTGCTGTCTATTGAATCCTACAGTGTAGTGAGGTAGCCTACCAGAGCAAATCTATATTATAAAAAGCCAGTGGCCATGACGGCGTAACGCCATAACGACCAAACAACCGGTCACCCAGAGGTGCATTGATGGGTCCCGCGGCAGTGGTGGGAGGGACTCTGGGTCTCGCGTGATTTCATGCGCTGGCCCTCTAGTGTTTAATAAAAAATGGAGAATTCATCTCTTACTCCATTTCTGCATTGAAATATATATATTCATTCTTGATTTCAGAGAGGAGGGAGAGGGAGAGAGAGAGATAGAAACATCAATGATGAGAGAGAATCATTGATCAGCTGCCTCCTGCACGTCCCCTACTGGGGATTAAGCCTACAATCTAGGCATGTGCCCTTGACCAGACTCAAACTGGGACCCTTCATTCTGTAGGCCAATGTTCTATCCACTGAGCCAAACCAGCTAGGGCTCCATTTCTACAATTTAAAATTGATTCCTACTTAAGAATTTCCCTCAGAGAACATTCAGAGAGTAAGAGGTAATTGTGGGAGTTCAAATTAGATCTGTCTTTTCTTTGCTGGATCATTTAAAGTAGACATACTTATATTTTTGAGAACAATTTTTATATTTACAGTCCAGGGGATACTCTAGAAATTCAAGGTGGAATACATGATGATAGAAGCCAGCAACCATTCTGATTTATGATCTATTACAAATACCTGTGAAATCACCTGGAAATTATTTTCCTGGCATTTGTACAACTGCTACAGGTCACTGATAACATTTGTTATTCTGTCACCACTTGCTACTCCCTTCAAATTTAGCAAATGCCTGGTATAACATTTCACAGACTCAAGGCAACTTGTCCTCATCAGAGAACTGAATCTCCAGGGTCTCCTGGCCATAGCTGACAATCATGGGTATATCTTCAATATTTTCCACCAACAGTGCAAAATGTAGAAGAATGTCATTAGCTACCAAATAGCTGGTAGCAGAGTAAAAATTACAGATTACTATGGTAAACAAAAAATCTTACATATATTAGCTTGGCATATTATTAGTTCTCTTTTCTTCTCCATACAAAATACATTTTATTTTTAAATGAATAATCTTGTCTAATATTAAATTGTGCTAGTTAAAATTTGTCAAAATAAATTAAGTCAGTATTCTAAGCTGTGTGTTTCTGAATAGGCAGTTTGTAAACCTGACTTTTAACTTTTGTCCTGAACAAATTCTAAAAGAATACAAAACAAGAGATGTGTGATGGAAGTCAGTATTTGAAGTTGTGGGAAGCCGGCATGGCCATGGCTTACTCAGCCCCAGGGAGCCTTATGTGCCGCGCCAGCTCAGCCAGGTTCAGTGAACCCGAGTGGGGGCGGTGAAGGATGAAAAAAGACAGACAAGAGAAGGAAAGCTGGGACTCGGTGGGACGCTGCTTCCCTGATGGGGAGCCAGCAGCACCACGGACTACAAGTCGTGTCGTTATTTTATAGCCGATGCCACGAGGCAAAGGAAGGGCGTGGTCAAGATGTTTACAACATTCTCGTGGGTTTCGGTCCTACTCAATTACATGCACCTGATCAAGCTTTGTTTACTTGTATCACTTAGGCAGGTGGGGCCACGTGTTCGGACCATGGGTTCAAGCTCACAACTACAGCTGTTGGCTATAATTGTGCTGGGAGGGCTTGCCCTCCAAGCTGGGACTTGCACGTGGCCACGAGAGGACTGTGCCTTCTCATCAGTCCAAGGCTTGAACCTGTCCAAACTCTGTAGCCTCGCCCCACAGGAAGTGTTGGAGTGTCACCTTTTATCTTCCTCCTAAGGATGTACTGGTCCCATTTTGAGAGGGCTTAGCTTGATTCAAGAACTCCAAGGTCCAGGGGAAAGGTTCTATGATAACAAAATGCTTTTGCTTAACTGGATGCATTATTTTCCCCAGTCTTCTCCTTTGCACCTTAAATGGGTTGATTTTAAGGAAACTTCTTAACATCCTGTTTTCTGGTTCACCTTCATCCTTAATTATCTCAGATTGTAAAGCACATATTTCCCATGCAAGTCTTTCAAATAAGGAGACATTTCAGGTACTCTGAGGGGAAGAAATACAGCCTTTAAACCATCCCCAAAAGGAACTGCTTACCGATCTTCACAGAGCACAAAATCTCTGAGTTCAGATCCCCACTCTCACTAAATAGCTGTGTGAGTTCTGCAAAATCCATTCTCATGCTCACTATTTTTAGTTTTGTCTGAAGAGCATGCCCCTAAACCCTACACTATACTACTTAACCCCATCTCTGTACAAGGTTACTGCAAATATTTCTAGACTTTATCATGAACCATCTGTGTCTCTCCTTCTAGCTAAATATCCCTGATCCCTTTCATTTGCCTTTATTAAGTATAATGGTTAATTTTATAAGGTCACATGGCTAAGTCAAGCATTATAGTTGTTTGGTCAAGCATTATTTTAGAAGTTTGTGAAGGTATTTAAAGACAGGAATAAACATTTAAATCAGTAGACGATGAGTAGAGCAGATTACCCTCTATCCTTCCATTAAGTGGATGGGCCTCATTCAATCAGTTGAAGGCCTTAAGAGGAAAGACAGGTTGTCCAAAGAAAAAACAATTTTACCTCAAGACTGCAACAAAGAAATTCTGCCCGAGTTTTCAGCCTGCTCCCCTGCAGAATTTGGACTCAAGACTGCAAATCAACTTTCACCAGAATTTCCAGCCTATAGGCCTTCCCTACAGATTTCTAACTTGATAGACCCCCACAATTGTATGAGCCAACTCCTTAAATCTCTCTCTCTCTCTCTCTCTCTCTCTCTCTCTCTCTCTCTCTCTCTCTCTCTCTATCTCTCTATATCTTCATCTAGATACTTACCTATACCTATGTATCTCTTCCTCTGCTGAAACTGATCATTGTCACTAATAGAGAAATGTGAAAAGGGAATCCGGAAGGCTGGTCAACCTTAATTGCTCTGAATGGTCGGAGCTAATCACTCATTGTTTAGTTGAGACATTGGTAGTTAAAGCAACCTCCACCTGTTAATCATATGTAAATTCTTGCTGATTGTCTATTATTGGAATTTCCTGTCTAAAGGATATGGGTGTATCTCATAACCTTAATAAAAGGGATACCAAAGCCAGAGCAGGGGTAGTCCTCCCCCTAGAGGTGGACTCCTGCCTGGCCCCCCATTTCCCAAATTAATTCTTTTCTAGCCTCTCTTCATTTTGCGCGCGGCCTTCTCCAGAACCCGAACCCTGAACAGGAACCTTGAACCTCGCGGGACGTGAAAGGGGCTCTCACATTCCTCTGGCAAGCCCTAACTAAAACATAAAGCAACAATTTTTTTTTCATTTTTTTCAACCTCCTTATTGTTTTCTGAATATGTTCTAGGTTACTAATACCTCACCTATACATAAGGTATGATAAGTACAAGGTGGGCCAATATTACGGTATTTCCATCTCATCCTAGCCCCATATAATTTATGGCTTAAGAATAAAGGCTTGTATAGAGAGAGAGCCACATTTAAGTCCCCATGTTACTAATTTGTGACTTAAACCAGTTACTTCAATCTCAGTTTCTTCAAATCTCTACGTGAGGAAAAAAATAGTAACTACATTATAGGGTTTCAGGACGTGATAATAAAAAGATACTCCACTCCAAGGAAAGAACCAGTTCTTTGGCTTTAGCAACAAGTAATCATCAGAATCAGGTTTAATCCCATCTGGATTGATCAATGACACCCTGCCACAGTAACCAGTAAGCCAACCAGTGGCAGCTCACATTTAAAAACAGTTGATTAACAGTAGCCTCACTATACTTCTAAAGGGCAGCCTATCAACAGCTGTCTTACTCAAATCACTATGTTTCCAGAGCTAAATACCAACTAGTGCATCCCCAGTACCTCTACTACATCTGAAAAGCACCGGTGCCTGAACTCCATGCTTGCCTAAACCCTATGTAAGTGCAGCTCTTTGCTCTGCTCAGACGCTGCTGCATATAAGCACAGCTCTCCCTCGTTTAGCAATGCTTCCAGCTTCTTGTTTCAGGCATTCAGTGGTGGCCACATCTTTTGACAGAGAATAAAATAGAATCATATATGAAAAATATTTAGCATAATGCCTGGCATAGAATAATCACTCAATACATGTTAGCTACTCTCTTAACATTTAATCCTGTTGCTGTCCTCTAAAGTTACTTTGGCTTTTTTGCTAGCAAAGGCTGTCAGCCTGGGAACGAGGTTGAGGTAAACACCCACACACAAAATGGGCATGAAGCCAACATCACATTGGGCCTAGAGGTGACTAGACCAAGGAATGGCCGATCAGGGAGGATGATCAAGACAATAGCAGTTCACTGGGAAGACCTGTGACCATGGCCACATCTTGTCTAGCCATGCTCCTGTCTGCTTCCTGAGCTGCTGTCTGAGAGTAATCCTATTACACTGTTGAATCCCAGCGTCAGCTAAATCCCAGAGTTCTTTCCATCGGGGCTGCTGATGACCCATTAGTCCCAAGCTGCATTTGTGTGTTTGTTAGACCCCAAACTAGCAGGATGGGACACTTATCCCATTAAATTTTATCTTGCTAAATTTGGTTCAATGCATTAATATGATTAAAATCCAATATAATAAAATGCCTTCAAACATATGTGGATGCAGGATATAACAAGGTTTTAGACACATAGACAAAGACATGTTTGCCCTTTTTAGTGAAAGGCTCTGCTCTATTATTCTTTTGTGTATGGGATCCTGCTGACAAAGATGGGACCCAGGAAGATAGAATATTTATTTTGTACTTTAAATAGACTTTATTTTTTAGAAGTTTTAGATTTACAAAATAATTGAGAAAATAGTACAGAGTTCACCTATGTTCTGCACCCAGGTTCCTGTTATTAACGTCTTAATAATGTGATGTGTGGTACATTTGTTATAATTAATTGATACATTATTATTAAAGTTCTTATTTTATCTTGACTTCCTCAGTTTTTACCTACTGTCCTTTTTCTTTTCCAGGATTCCACCCCGGATACCACATTCCATGTGGTTTTCAGGTAAGCCTCTTTAGGGTCCTCTACACTGTGAGCCTCTCAGGCTTTCCTTGTTTGATGACCTTGACAGTTTTGAGGAGTACTCTTCTGTAGAATGGTCCTCAACTGGGATTCATCTGTTGTTTTACTCTTGCGTATGTTGGGATTCTGGTTTTGCGGGGAGGAAAAGCACAGAGGCGAAGCGCCATTTTCATCACATGATATCAAGGGTACATACAATCAGTATGACTTATCACTGTTGATTTTGACCTTGATCACCTGGCTGAGGTAGTGTTTGTCAGATTTTCTACTATAAAATTACTCTTTTTTTCCCTTTCCATACAGTACTCTGGAAGGAAGTCGCTATGCACAGCCCAACATAAGGAGTGGGGAATTATGCTCCATCCCTTGAAGGTGGGGTATTCCACATCAATTATTTGGAATTATTCTGTACAGAATATTTTCCTATTCTCCCTCATTTGTTTAATCATCCTAATATATAAAGAGCCAGGTGCCGTCACGACCGAATGGACGACTGGTCACCATGAAGTGCATGGAGCACCTCTCGGCCCCCCGAGCCACTCGCCATGATGGGGGGTGGCAGCGGGCAGGATTGGGGACTGTTAAGCGGCGGCAGCAGCGGTGGGCTGCTTCACGGGGCAGCAGCGAGCTTAGCAGAGCAGTCACCAGGTGGCAGTGAGTTTCAGGGAGCAGTCGTGGGGCAGGGAGTTTCACGGAGCAGTGGTGAGGTGGGGGGAGCCTGGCAGAGCAGTGGCAGGGTGGGGGGAGTTTCACAGAGCAGTCGAGGGGTGGGGGGAGCCTTGCAGAGCAGTGGTGGGGCCGCGAGCATCGCAAAGCGCCCCGGGGTGGGGAGCTTCACGTAGTATTGCAGGGTGGCAGAGGCCAGCAATGGAGGCCATGCTAGGCCTAGGGACCCTAACCGTGCACAATTTTGTGCGCGCTGGGCCTCTAGTGTATTTATATCAGGATGGACTCATGGATTTTTTTTTATATCTTGGTTTATAACCCAATACAATTTTTTTCTTAACTTGTTCCAGCTTTGGCCATTGGGGGCTCTTTCATATAACTTCTGTGTCCTTTTGACATGACCTCTGTCACTGTGGGGGTTTGTTGTTGTTGGGTTTGTTTGTTTGTGTGTTTAGCACTCCCTTCCTTTCCAGCGCTACAAGATGCTCCGGACACATCCTGTTCACCTGGAAGTAGAGGAGACTGTTTCACTGAAGCCAGCTAAGGCACTGACACTCAGAAGTAGGCTTGGTGATGCCTACCTTACCAAGTCCCACACGGGAGGCTCTCCTCTACTTGCAGACTGAACCCAGGCAGCCTTCAGGGTTCTCCCCTTCTCTGTTTCAACACAAGGTCTCAAGTCTCTCAGCTTCAGCAGAGGATGGTGTGAACCATCTGGCAGGGGGTGCCCAGTGGATAGCCAGTGGAAGACAGCAGGATGATAGGAGTGAATTTCTTGATGAAGGACATTTATTGGAAGCCAATTTTCCAAGCAGCCATTTATCTGACTTTAAAAAAACAAAAACAAAAAGACAAAACAAAACAAAAAACAAAAACAAAAAAAACAACTTATAAGGTTTATAGTAATTACTATTGGGTGGGATGTTTTTTGTTTGTTTTTTAAAGTTTCAAGGACTTCTGCAAAATTTTGGGTTCCTAACAGCATCTTGAAGAATATTTAATTTGTTTCTGCCTCAAATATCTACTGCTGTGTTAGAGGGAATTAGGCAGAAAGAAGATTTTTTTTTGCTGGGGGAAAGACAGGGAGCAGAGGTGGAGAAAATTAGGACATTAAATTACCTTTCTTACTAATATTTCCTAGTTATAAGAATATACATAATGTCCTGGCTGGTGAGGCTCAGAGGTTGGAGGATCGGCCTGCGCACTGAAAGGTCTCATGTTTGATTCCCAGTCAAGGGCATGTACTTGGGTTGCAGGTTTCATCCCTGACCCCTGTCGGGACTTGTGCATGAGGCAACCAATCAATCAATGTATCTCTCTCACAATGATATTTCTCTCTCTCTCTCCCCCGTCTCTCTTTTTCTCCCCTCCCACCCACACTCCCACTCTCTCTAAAAATCAATGGAAAAAAATGTCCTCAGGCCTGGCTGGTGTGACTCATTAGTTGAGCATCGACCAGGTCATGGTTTGATTCCCAATCAGGGCACATGCCTGGGTTGTGGGCTCAATCCCCAGTGTGGGGCATGCAGGAGGCAGCCAATTAATGATTCTCTCTCATTACTGATGTTTCTATTGCTCTCCATCTCCCTTCCTCTCTGAAATCGATAAAAAATACTTTTTAAAAAATGTCCTCAGGTGAGGATTAACAACAATGAAAAAATAATATACATAACATTTTTCTCTTTATTGAGAACACTAGAGGCCCAGTGCATGGGTGTCCCTCAGCCCAGCCTGCGTCCTCTCGCAATCCGGGACCCTTCTGGGGATGTCGGGCCTAAACTGGCAGTCGGACATCCCTCTCACAATCCAGAACGCTGCATGCACCAGTGACCATACTTTTCATACAGGTGAAAGGCATCTTGCTGTTGTATGGGTAGCTACATTATTTTTGCCCTGATTATAAAAAGTAGTACATAACATGGTCCTTCTGAGGCAGTAGTACCATTTTCATCTTATGGGTGGAAAAACTGAAGCAGAGAGAAGTTAGGTAATTGGCTTTGTCACACAGTTATAAGTGTCAGAATCAGAGCTGACCACAAAATGTGCAAGCCAGAGTCCTTGCATATCATCGCTGCATCATCCTGGTTTTTCAGTGTTAGAGTAGCCTTGCCAGGTTTTAACTTTTAAATCTAAGAGACTGTTCCCAATATATAGGGTAGGATCCCTATTCCTGGCCGGCAATCAGGGCCATCTGTGGGGCAACTAACGGGTATCCACTTTGGCTAGTGACCTGGCGCCGCCTGCTGGCTGGCCCCACCCCCTGGTTGCCACCACAAGTCACCTCCCTCTCAGGGGCAGACACTCAACACATCTGCCCCCTGGTGGTCAGTGCACGTTATAACAACTGGTCATTCCGCCTTTCAGTCAATTTGCATATTAGGGTTTTACTATATAGGACTAGAGGCCTGCTGCATGAAATTCATGCACGGGGGTGTGGAGGGTCCCTCAGCCTGTCCTGCACCCTCTCCAATCTGGGACCCTTCAGGGGATGTCTGGCTGCCGGTTTAGGCCTGTGGGATCGGGCCTAAACCAGCAGTTGGACATCCTTCTCGCAATCTGGGACTGCTGGCTCCTAATTGCTGGCCTGCCTGCCTGCCTGATTGCCCCTAACCCCTCTGCCTGCTGGCCTGATCACCCCTACCTTGCCCCCCTGCTGGCCTGATTGACCCTACCTTGCCCCCCTGTCGGCCTGATCGACCCTAACTTGCTCCTCTGCTGGCTTGATTGCCCCTAACCGTCTCTGCCTTGGCCCCCGGCCTAAGCTGCAGTCTGGTTTCCCTCTGCAGGAGGTGACCTGGCAAATCAGGGGAAGGTGCCGCCCCCATTACCCCACTACTGCTGCCACTGCCAGCCTGAGCCTGGGCCCTTCGCAGCCACACCTCAGTCCTTACAGCTGCTGCGGCTTTGTCCAGAAGGTCGTCTGGAAGACGTCCGCCCTAATTAGCATATTACCCTTCTATTAGTATAGATATTCTTTTTTAAAAAAATATATATATTTTATTGATTTTTTACAGAGAGGAAGAGAGAGGGATAGAGAGTTAGAAACATCGATGAGAGAGAAACATTGATCATCTGCATTCTGCACACTCCCCACTGGGGATGTGACCACAACAAAGGTACATGCCCTTGACCAGAATCAAACCTGGGACCCTTCAGTCAGCAGGCCGACGCTCTATCCACTGAGTCAAACCGGTTAGGGCAGTATAGATATTCTTCACAAAAAATGTAAACTCCATGGGAACAAGGACCAGGCATGGTGTCCATCACTTTATTGTAGGACCTAGAACAGCATCCTGCACATTGTAAGTGTTCAAATATTTGCTTGAATAAATGATCATACATATGTTCATTACGAATATGGACATATATAAAGCCTATCTTTAAAAATTGACTCTTTAGCCCAGCTGATGGGGCTCAGTGGTTGAGCATCAACCTATGAACCAGGAGGTCACAGTTCGATTTCAGGTCAGGGCACATGCCTACATTGTGGACTCGATCCTTAGTAGGTGGCATGCAGGAGGTAGTCAATCCATGATTCTTTCTTATCATTGATGTTTCTATCTCTCTCTTCCTCTCCATTTCTCTCTGAACTAAATAAAAATATATTTTAAAAAATAGGTCCTTTAAAAATGGGAACAATGTCATATTTATTCATTTTAAGTATGTTCTTATGAATGTATTAAAATATTTATAATCAAGAACATATTAATGAATATAGTCACTGAATATATTCATATTCATGAAGAAATCTTCCATAAAGAATATTTCATGAGAAAATTATTTTTGAGGTAATTTGAAGAATCTGTACAAGAAGAATTTTAGAAGAAAATCTTAATAAGAAAAACACTAATGAGGAAAATATCTTAATAAAAAAATGATTAACCCTATATAATAAAACAATAATATGCAAATCAACCGAATGGCAGAATGACCTGTTGCTATGACATGCACTGACCACCAGGGGGCTGACGCTCAATGCAGGAGCTGCCCCCTGGTGGTCAGTGCACTCCCACAGGGGGAGTGCTGCTCAGCCAGAAGCTGGGCTCATGGCTGGCGAGCCCAGCAGTGGTGGCGGGAGCCTCTTCCACCTCAGCTGCAGGCAGGCGGTAAGGAGCGAGGGGTCCTAGACTGTGAGAGCCCCAGACTGCGAGAGGGATGTCCACCTGCCTGCTTAGGCCCAATCCCATCCCCTGAGGGGTCCCGGACTGTGATAGGGCACAGGACTGGCTGAGGGACTCCCCCTCCCCTAGTGCATGAATCTTGTGCACTGGTCCTCTAGTGTGAAGATAAGAAAACGTTAAAAAAAAAAGAAAAGAAAGAAAATGTTGCTTATCTTCCCCCTCCCTTCCTCTTGGGGGAAGAAGGGGGAAGAAGGGAGACTCCGGAATCTCCCTTCCCTTCATCGTTTCTTTGGCAGAAGGTTGCTTTGCCCAGCTCCTCCAGCTGCTGTCAAATTCCACATTCACAGCTTAATGTTTTCAACAACTCTAAATTAGAAAGGAAAGATTCTTAGTAATAATTAAAAAAATATTACAGTGCACATGATAATGTAGCCTTACCTGCTATTTAACATGCTGTTTGGCATGTATCATTTCTCTTGCTTACTAGAAAGTTCTTGAAGGCAGAGACCCCATATGATGCTTCTCTGTAATTCCTAGAGTGAGCACTTTGCATACGGCTGGTGAATGAACATACTCTGTTGAATAGGTCACACTTTTTCAGTCATTTTTGCAGATATTGTTTGAGGTAAACTTGGATTTTTCTTTTTCATTCATAAAACCAAAATAGCTTTATGGGCCCTTGTTAGAGTTCTATGATGACTGTGATATTTGTGTAATAAGGATAATAACACCCAAAGCGGAAATGGTTGGGCTTGCAGGAGCACCCGAGCCTGAAGGCAGAGACTGGAATGAATGATTTCTGCATGCTCCTTTCTGGTGTCCCCGTTCAGGGTGCACTTGAATTAATGTGTTGTGGTTTTTTTTTTTGGTTTTTTTTTTTTTTTTGGTACATATTGGCCAAAGCCAGAAAACGTCTTTAAGGGCATAGTGCTTAGAGTGGTTAAAAGAAGGAATTCAGGTAGTTTATGGAAACCTGAATAAATAATAAGGTCTATTAAATAAGCCATCTCCAGGCAGAAGGCTTATTCAATTATTGTTTTTTTTTAAACTTAGCCCTTAAGAAGCTTTAGAGCACAGCCAGTGTGGCTCAGTGGATTGAACACCAACCTATGAACCAAGAGGTCACATTTCAGTTCCCAGTTAGGGCACATGCCTGGGTTGTGGATTCAATCCCCAGTGTGGGGTGTGCAGGAGGCAGCCGATCAATGATTCTCTCTCATCATTGATGTTTCTCTCTCTCTGCCTCTCTCCCTTTGAAATCCTATCTAATAAAGAGGGAATATGCTAATTGACCCTCACACCATCACAAAGATGGTGGCGCCCACAGCCAATAGGAGGGAATATGCTAATTGACTGCCCCGCCCTCAAAGATGGCGGCACCCACAGCCACAAGATGGTGGCGCCCAGCCCCCTCAGCCCCCCAGCTCCCCAGGGCCAGCCCAAGGCACAGGCAAGCCTTGGATGGCAGCTGCCCAGCTGCCCAGGGCCACCCAGAGCTCAGGTAACCAGAGGCCCGGTGCATGAATTTGTGCATGGGTGGGGTCCGGCCAGCCTGGCCAGGGGGAGGGGACATGGGCGGTTGGCTGGCCTGCCTGCTGGTCAAACTCCTGGTTGAGGGGACAATTTGCATATTAGCCTTTTATTATATGGAATATACACTGAGTGGCCAGATTATTATCCATTCAGAGATCATAATAATCTGGCCACTCAGTATATATATATATATATATATATATATATATATATATATATATATATATATATATATATATATGGCATTAGAAAAGAGAACGTTTATCATCCATAGGCAGAAACCTCCATAGGCAGCCAGTGGCATTTTTACTCAGTAATGTCTTCACAGGTGGCTGAGGTCTGAGAGTAGCTTCTTAAATCTCTTCTCTCCATGCCCCAGCCCCAGAAGAACTCATCTTTAAAAAGATTTATCAAACTGTAAAACACAATGTTATGTGGGTAGCTTAGCTATGAGAGGATCAGAAGACCAAGCTCTAATGGACTAATTAATGGACAATCCATTACTGATATATGATATGAAGAACTCTCTTTTGCTTTAACCAAGTGGTATAGAAATATGAATAAATAGAGTGACTATTAGCTGAAGAGGTTAGAATCTGGTTGACTGTTCAATGTGGTTTGTAAGTAGAAATATTAAAGGGTGATTTTTGGCTGTTAAAACTCTTTATTAAGTTTATGATGTTTATACTTTAAAGGGTGATAAAATCTATTCTCTCTCATTAAGTAGACTATACAGTTAAAATAAATACTATTTCCTTGGAAAAGTTCAACAACCCAATTGTTTTATGTAAAGACATTTTTAGTCTTAGTTCATCAAATGTCATTCACCATATTTTGAACAAGAATGAAATTGAATTATATTTTTACCAAGTAAAAGTGCCAGGTAAAATACAGGACATCCAATTAAATTTGAATTTCAGATAAACAATGAATTGTTTTTGTATGTCCATGCAATATTTGGGATCTACTTACACTCAAAGATTATTTATCTTAATTCTAATTTAACAGGACATCCTGTATATTTATTTGCTAACTCTGGCAACTGTATCACCAAGGCAGGTATCACCTCCCACCTGTTAGAATGGCTATTATAAAAAAAGCAATATACAGAACAGACTGTGGAATCTCAGAGGGAAGGCAGGGGAGGGTGGGTGGGTGGGAAGGGATCAACCAAAGAACTTGTATGCATATATGCATAACCCATGGACACAGACAATAGGGTGGTGAAGGCCTGGTTTGGGGGTGGGAGCAGGCTAGAAGGGGTCAATGGGGGAGGAAAGGGGGACATATGTAATACTTTCAACAATAAAGATTCAATTAAAAATAAAAACAATATAACGTCCCTGGCTGGTGTGGCTAAGTGGTTAGAGTGTCAGCCTGAGCACCAAAAGGTCACTGCAGGTTCAATCCTGCCTCAGTCAGGGAGCCTTCAGGAGGCTACCAATTGATGTATCTCTCTCTCCCTCTCCCCCTTTTCTTCTACTCTTTCTAAAATCAATGGAAAAATATCCTTGGGTTATCAGAGTAACAACAACAACAAGAAAGCAATTGTGGGTGAGGATGTGGAGAAAAGAGAACACTTGTGCATTGGTGGGAATGAAAATTGGTAAAACCACTATGGAAACAGTATGCACGTTCTTCAAAAAATTTAAAATAGAAGTACCACATGATACAGCAATTCTACTTCTGGCTATTTATTTAAAGAAAATGAAAACACTAATTTGAAAGTATATATGCACCCCATGTTCATTATAGCATTATTTACAATAGCCAAGACAGCAGATGAATGGATAAAGAAAATGTGGCATATCTATCTACCTATCTATCTATCTATCTATCTATCTATCTATCTATCTATCTACCACTTTATACACACACACACACACACACACACACACACACACACACACACACACACATATATATACATACACATATATAAAGTATATATAACTTTTTATATAATATAATGGAATATTATTCAGCTATATAAAAGAATGAAATTTTGCTATATGTGACAATACTGATGAACTTTGGAGGCATTATGCTAAGTGAATTCAGACAGGAAAAGACAAATACCATATGATTTCACCTATATATGCAATTTAAAAAACAAAACAAACAATAGAATTGAGCTCATATACACAGAGAACAGATTGGTAGTTGTCAGAGGTAGGGGGTGGTGGTGGGTAAAATGGATGAAGGGGGTGTAAACCAAAATTAAATTTAGATTGTAATAAAGAATATTTGAGTGAAAGGAGCTGTAGCTCCAGAGACACAGAGTCAGGTAACAACCTAAACTGTGCTCCAGAGAGAACAAAGGCAGGGTTTATAAAAGCAAAACCCAGAAAATGTAATTCTTTCATGCAAATAAAAGGCTAGGTTAACAGGGATTGGTTAGTTCCAATATGTAAATGAGGAAGGTGAAACAACACTGTTAAAGAAGGTAATATGTTCTCATCTATTATAACAACTGTTTCTCAGGTCATAATATGAACAATATTTTTTTCTATTTGTTTTGAAATAACTTAAGCATCAGCTACATTACTCTAAAGCTTCTTTATTACATTTAATTGAACAACATTATCAATTACATTTATGAGAAGTAACAAAGGAATGGTAAGCTATTTTTGACTAAAATATCTCAATTCTAATTTTAAAACCTAATCAGAAAGACTATAATTAGTATAATAATTCTATCTAATAAAGAGGGAATATTCAAATTGACCATCACACCATCACAAAGATGGTGGCACCCATAGCCAGAAGATGGCAGTGCCCAGTTCCCTTAGCCCCGCCAGAGTCCCCCAGTCCTTTCAGCCCCACTTGGAGAGGGGTTGCAGGTGCACAGAGCGGCCTGAGGGCAGGTCCGGCTGCTCCTTGCACCTGCTGCTACCAGAGTCCCACAGTCCTTTCAGTCCAGCTGGGGGTGGGAGGGGGGTGGGTGGGTGTGGCAGGCACATAGTACGGCCAGACCTTCCCTCAGCCCCCCAGCCACCAAGGACTGGCCTGAGGTGCAGGCAAACCTCAGATGGCGGCTGCCCAGCCGCCCAGGGCCGCCTGAGGCTCAGGTAACCAGGGCCAGCCGAGGCTTGCGCTGCCGGCAGTGGCAGCAGCAGAGGTGTGATGGGGGCATCACCTTCCCCTGATTGCCAGGTCGCCTCCACTCCTGAGGGCTCCCGGACTGTGAGAGGGAGCAAGTTGGGCTGAGGGACCCCCATCCAGTGCATGAATTTTCATGCACCGGGCCTCTAGTAATTAGTATATAAGAGGAATAGTATAATAATAATCCATTAAGTACACATCATAATTAGGCTGTCTCTGTTATGAAGACATTTGTCAATGCTAATAAAAGCTATTCAGCTGACAAAGGAAAACAAATTATCTCAAAAATAACTGCATTTTATCATTGCAATCGTGTAAATATTTTAAAAAGCTGTAGACAAAAAATTTGGAGGTAAAGTTATCAAAATTACTACCTGAAACTATTTTAACAGGTTTTAAATGCTAAATAAAAATCCCGAGAAGTGACTCCAGAGATAAGATGGTAAAGATTTCTTCCTGAAGCTGTTTGACAACCTCAACGTGCCAAATAAAGATTCTCTAATACTGTCTAATGGGAAAAGTCTTAGAATGAGAACCAGCTTTAACTTGTAGTCAGTCTTCGTGGTCTCCAGTTTGCTCATTTGTTCATTTAACGAAGTCACATTCCAGACCTTATTCTGTGCAGTGTAGTGGGTTTGAAAATGTGGTACTACGTAAATTTCCCAACTCAACATGAGAGAGTTGCCATTTCCTGTTCCATTGGCAGCATGGCCACCAATATTATGTTGTGAACAGGTGTGCTGTTTAAAAGTCCTCATGGTCATAGCTAAAGAACGGACTAACTCTGCCTGAATAACTGATTCTAGACCCCAGTCCGGATGCACACACATCCCAGGTCTCTGCTCGGTCTGTCCTGGAAGCAGCTGACTCCTGAGGAAAAGCCACAGTGGGTCTGATGGCCCTGCAATCTCCTGGAATTTTCAAGGGAAGTGACATCGATGGAGAGGCTGCCCTGGTGACCGTAGCTGGAAGGTCCAAGGCTTCTGGATAGATGGGCATCGGGGTGTTTTCAGAAGCATAGTTACAGCCCCAAAGACTCCTAGCTTCCCGCACGTTGTCACAGTATTTCAGAGCTGGCGGCTGGTAAGCCTGGTAGGACACTTTGGTGGTGGTAGTGATCACCGTCTGTAGGGCTGGAGCACCTGGTGGGGGTGTGGTGAGGTACCTACCGGGAAGCTCTGCGTTATAAGAGGGGCGAGTGGCCATGGCCTGGAACTGGCCAGGGTCAGTCCTCTCCCCAAGGCCAGGTTTTCCAAGAGCTGGTTTCCAGCCGTATTGTTTACTGGTGAAATCACAGCTGCTCTGGAAGCTGCTGTATGACTTGACGTTATACTGTAGCGCATTCAGGTGGATCCAGTCTGTGTCATTAGCGTTGCTGCTGGAATCTTTAGACAGGGTGGAGTATGCATTCGAATTTATATAACCAGGACCTGCCAATTCATAGCTGCAAGGAGACCTAGGCAAATAGATTCTTGGGTTTGGATATTTCTGAAAGGGTGGCATTATGTCTCCTTGAAAGGTGGCTAGGTCACAGGTAGCTTTATAAGCGTCAGAGTTTTGGAAGGAAAAGCAAGACTGCCCTAGAATAGGAAAGCCAGTGTCAGCGATTATATCAAATTCTTCTGGATTTTCCAGGGGAGGTATATTGTTGAAATGTCCACTGTTGTCTTGATCCTCTCCTGCCTAAAAAGATATACATTTTTATTTGTAAATAAAATGCAACTCTCACCTGTAATAGTAGCCAACCAACCAACCAAAAATCAACTTCCATCCCGCCTGTGCAGCTCAGTGGTGGAGCATCGACCTATGAACCAGGAGGTCATGGTTCGATTCCTGATCAGGGCACATGCCTGGGTTGCGGGCTCAATCCCCGGTAAGGGGCATGCAGGAGGCAGCCAATCAATGATTCTCTTTCATGATTGATATTTCTATCACTCTCCTTCTCCCTTTCTCTCTAAAATTATATATATATGTGTGTGTGTGTATATATATATATATATATATATATATATATATATATATATATATTTAAAAAAAACTTCCAATTGGTGGGTTCTGTGTTGTGAGCACTACATAGCTTAGGACATAAATTGGGCTCCTGGTCCAGGGGTTGCATAGCTGGAGCTTGCTCAGGTGTGAATAACACATAGCTGCACGGGGGTCCACAGTAGCCAGGCAAGCGTGGGTCTGAGTGGCAGATGGTCCTGTTCTCCCCTATACTATGTTTGTAGGAGTGGAGATTCCAGAACCTGACATAGATCAGGGTTCAAATCCTGATCCTGCTCCTCATTAATTGAACAAGTTACTTAATCTCTGTGAATCTCAGATTCCTAATTTTAAAAATGGGGCTCAATAATAGTAACCTCCTCTTCAGGCTTTTGTGAACGTCTCATGTGTGAAACTTTAGACCTTATGTGCCTAGCACATAGAAAAAGCTCAAACAATGCCTGTTTCTCTTATCCTCAGACTAACAGTCTGCCTGCTTGGCATGCTTTGGTTGAAAAGCCAAACTGGGTCTAGCTGGCCAAACAAATGCTATCTGTTCTATGTAAATAATGTAAAGGGCTCTCTCAAGGATGCATGTGAACTCACTGTTGGTATGCACATATATCTTTCTTTAGTACCATCATATAGCTGTCCTTGTATCGGGAAGTCAGCATACTCACTGTATTATTGACTGTGTAGGTAGTTGGCTTTTTTTTTAAAGAGAAGATATGAAATTGGAAACACTATCCAAAATGTTAATTCAATGACATTTTGTTGGAGATACACAACTTTCACAGATAATCAAACCTTTTAAATTAATGTCTGACCTTAACATTTTACATAATTACCAGTATATGTTGTGATGAAAATAAACACAGACCACAATGTAATGTCAGCGCCCCATTACCTCCGGTTCTCGAATTCTCTTTTTCTGAGTTTGATAAGAACAGGCCATTTGTCTCTTGATGGCACTTCTTCTAGCTTCTGTCTCTGATTTACTCTCTGGTCTTGGGTGATCATGAACCCCCTTGGCCTGCATTAATAGGGTAGGAAACTGGAGATATTAGTAAAAATTATGTCTTTCCCAAGATCCCAAGTTCATGTCTGTTTTTTCAAACTGACAGGAAAAAATGTCTTGAACTAATAAAACAGCATCAAGATCGAAGATGGCTGCCGAAAGGAAGGCTGGCTGCAAGATAGTGTGTGAGTGAGAGAACGAAAGGAGAGTGTGTGGATGTATGGGGAGTGTCTATTTGTGAGTGAGGGACAGCTATATTCCAAGGGACTGTTGGGGACTGCCAGACGAGGCTCCTTTGATCGGGCAGCCTCCACTGCAGCTGAAATCTCTCCTGGAGCAACCAGCTCTGCCGCAGAGACCAAGCCATCTTGAAGAGGAGAGTGGCTGTGATCAGAAGCCTAGCCTTACCTTCAACCTGGAAGAATCAGATAACTCCCAGGACTCTACAACCACCACACCCAGGGACCAGCTACGAACCCACGAAAACTGGGCCTCAAGCAGCACGAATATGCGGATTTGGACGAGCTCTGCAACTTTTCATAGAAAGGTCAGATTTTGCCCAGAGAAAGTCAATGCAGGAGAGAGAGAGAGCTACATAACCAGACACCCGAGAGGAGAGATCATGGGGAGACAAAGAAACAGCCCGCATATGAAAGAAAAGAAGGCATTACCAGAAAAGGAAGTAAATGAAACGGAGGCAAGCAATTTGTCATAGAAAGAATTCAGAGAAATGGTCACAAGGTCGCTGAAAGGTTGGAAGACAAATTCAACAATATATGTAAGAACCAAGAGGAAATGAAAAATGACATCACTGAAATAAAGAATTCAATAGAAAGCATCAACAGTAGACTAGAAGAAGTGGAGGACCGCATCAGTGAGTTAGAAGACAAGGTAGGAAAAAATATCCAAGCAGAGCAGCATCTAGAAAAAAAAACTTAAAAAACAGGAGGAGAGCCTAAGGGAACTTTGGGACAACATGAAATGAAACAACATCTGCATAATAGGGGTGTCAGAAGGAGAGGAAACTGAGCAAGGAATAGAAAACCTGTTTGAAGAAATAATGACAGAAAACTTCCCTGATATAGGGAAGAAAAAACTCACACAAGTCCAAGAAGCTCACAGAGTCCCAAACAAAATGAACCCCAAAAGACCGACACCAAGGCACATTATAATTAAATTGGCAAACACCAACGACAAAGGAAGAATCTTAAAAGCGGCCAGAGAGACGGAAAGTTACCTACAAAGGATCCCTCATCAGACTAGTGACTGATTTCTCAACAGAAACACATCAGGCCAGAAGGGAAGGGAATTAAATATAAAAAGTCATGCAAAAGAAGGGTCTGAGTCCATGAATACTGTACCCAGCAAAGCTATCAATCAAAATTGAGGGTGAAATCAGGAGCTTCACAGACAGAAAAGGACTAAGGGAGTTTATCACCACCAAACCAGCAATGCAAGAAATGCTAAAGGGTCTGCTGTAAAAAGAAGAAATAGGAAGTGAAGAAGGAACACAGGTATAAAAAATAAAAATGGCGACAAACAAGTACCTATCAATAATAACTTTAAATGTAAATGGATTAAATGCTCCAATCAAAAGACATAGGGTAGCTGAGTGGATAAGAAAATATGAACCATATATCTGCTGTCTACAGGAAACGCACATCAGAAAAAAAGGACTCACACAGATTGATGGTGAAGGGATGGGAAAAGTTATTTCAGGCGAATGGAAATGAAAAAAAAGGCTGGGGTAGCAATACTTATATCTGATAAATTAGATCTCAAAGTGAAGGACATAACAAGAAATAAGGAAGGCCACTTCATATACTAAAGAGAGCAATCCAGCAAGAAGATATAACTCTGGTAAACATATATGCACCCAATATAGGAGCACCCAAATACATTAAAAAAAAACAAACTTCTGGGGGATATCAAGGAAGAGATTGACAACAATACAGTCATAGTAGGGGACTTTAATACTCCACTAACACCACTGGACAAATCCTCTAAACAAAAAACCAGCAAAGAAATATCAATCCTAAATGACACACTAGATCAGATGGAATTAATTGACATCTGCATAACATTCCACCTCAAAGCCACAGAATATACAGTCTTCTCAGGTGCACATGGGTCATTTTCAAAGATAGACCATATGTTGGGACACAGGCAAAGTCTCTTCAAATTCAAGAAGATAGAAATCATATCAAGCATCTTCTCAGATCACAATGGCATAAAACTAGAAATCAAGTACAATAAAAAAAATCAAACACCTGGAGGCTAAATAGCATGCTATTAAACAATGACTGGGTTACCAGAGAGATCAAAGAAGAAATAAAAAGCATCGTGGCAACAATCCAAAATCTATGGGACACAGTGAAAGCAGTTTTGAGAGGGAAGTTCATAGCTCTACAGGCCTACCTCAAAAAACAAGAAACAATGGTAATAAATTATCTAACCCTACAACTCAAAGAGTTAGAAAGAGAGCAACAAGAAAAGCCCAGTGTAAGCAGAAGGAAGGAAATAATAAAGATCAGAATGGAGATAAATGACATAGAGACCAAACAAACAAAAAACCCAATACAAAAGATCAACAAAACCAAGAGCTGGTTCTTTGAAAGGATAAACAAAATTAATGAACCTCTAGCCAGGCTCATCAAGAAGCAAAGAGGGAGGACCCAAATAAACAAAATCAGAAATGAAAGAGGTGAAGTAACAACCGATCCAACAGAAATACAAATGATTATGAAAAAATACTATGAACAACTCTATTCCAACAAAGTGGACAACCTAGATGAAATGGACATATTCTTAGAAAAATACAAGCTCCCAAAACTCAACCAAGAAGAATAAAAAAACCTTAATAGGCCGATAACTACCGAAGAAATTGAAACGGCGATAAAAAATCTTCCAGCAAACAAAAGCCCTGGTCTGGACTGCTTTACAGGGGAGTACCACCAAGCATTCAAAGACTAACTAAAACCTATCTTCCTCAGACTATCCCAAAAAATTCAAGAGGAAGGAACACTTCCAAGCTTTCTATGAAGCCAGCATTACCCTAATCCCAAAACCAGATAAAGACACCGCAAAAAAAGAGAACTATAGGCCAATATCCTTGATGAACATAGATGCTAAAATCCTCAACAAAATTCTAGCAAATCGGATTCAGCAATACATTAGAAAGATCATACATCATGACCAAGTGGGATTTATTCTGGGGAAGCAAGGATGGTACAATACCTACAAATCAATAAATGTGATACATCACAGAAACTGGGAGACAAAAATCACAAAATCATATCAATTGATGCAGAAAAAGCATTTGACAAAAACCAACACCCTTTCTTGATAAAAACTCTCAGCAAAGTGAGAATAGAGGGATCATACCTCAACATAATAAAGCCATATATAACAAACCCACAGCCAACATCATACTCAATGGGCAAAAACTAAACCCATTTTCCCAAATAACAGGGACAAGACAAGGATGCCCACTTTCACCACTCCTGTTCGACATAGTAGTAGAAGTACTAGCCATAGCGATCAGACAACAAGAAGAAATAAAATGCATCCAAATAGGAAAAGAAGAAGTAAAACTGTCCTTATTCTCAAATGACATGATACTATACATAGAAAACCCCAAAGACTCCATCAAAAAACTACTAGACCTAATAAATGAATTTGGCAATGTAGCAGGATACAAAATTAACAATTAGAAATCTATGGCCTTTTTATACACCAATAATGAACTCACAGAAAGAGAAATGGAAAAAACAATCCCATTTACCATTGCACCAAAAAAATTAAGATACCTAGGAATAAATTTAACTAAGGACGTAAAAGACCTGTACTTGGAAAACTACAGGACATTGAATAAAGAGATAGAGAGAGACATAAACAAATGGAAGAACATACCATCTTCATAGATTGGTAGAATCAACATCATTAAAATGTCCATACTACCTAAAGCAATCTATAGATTCAATGCAATCCCCATTAAAATATTAATGGCATATTTTAAAGATCTAGAACAAACTCTCCAAAAATTCATCTGGAATAATAAAAAAAAAAGACCCCGAATAGCTACAGATATCCTGAGAAAGAAGAACAAAGTTGGAGGGATCACAATACCAGACATCAAGCTATAGTACAAAGTCACGGTTCTCAAAACTGCCTGGTACTGGCACAAGAACAGACATATGGACCAATGGAACAGAACAGAGAACCCAGAAATGGACCCAAGCCATTATACTCAATTAATATTTGACAAAGGAGGCAAGAGCATACAATGAAGTCAAAACAGTCTCTTTAATAAATGGTGCTGGGAGATTTGGTCAGATACATGTAAAAAAATGAAACTAGACCACCAACTTACACCATACACAAAAACAAACTCAAAATGGCTAAAGGACTTGAATGTAAGATGGGAAACCATAAAAATCCTATAAGACTCCATAGGCAGCAAAATTGCAGACATATGTCGTAGCAATATCTTTACAGACACAAATCCTAGGGCAAGAGAGACTAAGGAGAAAATAAACAAATGGGACTACATCAAAATAAAAAGCTTCTGCACAGCAAAAGAAACCATCAACAAAACAATAGGAAAGCCCACTGCATGGGAGAACATACACTGAGTGGCCAGATTATTATGATCTCTGAACGCATAATAATCTGGCCACTCAGTGTATATCCTATATAATAAAAGGCTAATATGCAAATTGTCCCCTCAACCAGGAGTTTGACCAGCAGGCAGGCTGGCCAACCACCCATGTCCCCTCCACCTGACCAGGATGGCCGGACCCCACCCATGCACGAATTCATGCACCGGGCCTCTAATATTTGCCAATGTTATCTCCGATAAGGGTTTAATCTCCAACATTTACAGGGAACTCATACAACTTAACAAAAGGAAGATAAACAATCCAATAAAAAAATGGGCAAAGGACCTAAATAGACACTTCTCAAAAGAGCACATTCAGAAAGCCAGGAGACATATGAAAACATGCTCAAAGTCACTAATCATCTGAGAGTTGAAAATCAAAACGATAATAAGGTTACCACCTCACACCTGTCAGAATGGCTATCATCAACAAATCAACAAATGACAAGTGCTGGAGAGGATGTGGAGAAAAAGGAACCCTTCTTCACTGTTGGTGGGAATGCAGACTGGTGCAGCCACTGTGGAAACAGTATAGTGTTTCCTCAAAAATTTAAAAATGGGACTGCCATTTGACCCAGTAATACCACTTCTATGAATATAGCCCAAGAAAACAGAAACACCAATCAGAAAGGATATATGCACCCCTATGTTCATAGCAGCACAATTTACCATAGCTAAGATTTGGAAACAGCCTAAGTGCCCATCAGCAGATGAGTGGATTAGAAAACTGTGGTACATCTACACAATGGAGTACTACACTGCTATAAAAAAGAAGGAATTCTTACCATTTGCAGAAGCATGGATGGACCTGGAGAGCATTATGCTAAGTGAAATAAGCCAGTCAGTGAAAGAAAAATACCACATGATCTCACTCATTTGTGGATAATAAAGAACATTATAACCTGATGAACAAAAAGATAGATACAGAGGCAGAGAAGCATCAAACAGACTGTCAAATTACAGCGGGAAGGCTGGGGAGGGTTGAGTGGGGAGGTTAGAGATCAACCGAAGGACTTGTATGCATGCATATAAGCATAACCAATGGACGCAAGACACTGGGGTGGGGGGGTGGGGGGGTGGGGGTGGTCGGGTGAGGTCATGTGCCAGAGGGTAGGGGAGGCCGGGCGAAGATCAATGGGGAAAAAAAGAGACATATGTACTACTATTTGTAGTACTCTAAATAACAAAATAAAATTAAAAATAAAATAAAATAAAAAACAGCATCAATAATAGACATCTGCCAGCTGGCTTGGCTCAGTGGTTGCGTGTCAACCTATGAACCAGGAGGTCAGTTTCCATTCCGGGTCAGGGCACATATCTGGGTTGTGGGCTCAGTCCCCAGTAGGGGGCGTGCAGGAGGCAGCCAGTCAATGATTCTCTCCCATCATGATGTTTCTCTCTCTCTCTCCCTTCCTCTCTGAAATCAATAAAAATGTATTTAAAAAAATAAGGATAGACACCTTAAAAGATTACCCACAGTCCTTTCACCATATTAAATAAACTGACTACAACATGCTCACCACCTGTTGCCCGTGCAGAGCACACAGTAGGAGGGAGCACACTAATTATCCCAGGAGCCTGAAAAGGCCCTGGGAGACCCAGCTCCTACTTCTGGCCACGGAGCTGTATTTGGTTTGGTCGAGTTCCTAAGGCACATGGCAGGTGGCTTGGTCTCTACTGTATGATGAAAATATGCATCAGAAACGGTGGTGTCCCCCCAACCACCTGGAAAAATATGGCGTTGCCATCAAGCCTCCAGAAGTTGGTTACTGGGTATCCGCTGTGCCCTCGACAGGGAACCAACTCCAAAGCGGAATGACAGTTGGGGCATGCTTTCTCTGCAAAGCCAGAGGGGAGAATATTAATATCGGCTCAACTCCAGACCCTTTCAAAAGAACAGAAGGGAGATTATTGGATGGAGGGAACTCAGGACTGCAAGGCCACCCCCGCCCCAGGCCTCGGGGCCTCACTCTGCTGCTTCAGCCGCGCCTTGTCGCAGATGGCAGGCCGCAGCTGCAGGCGGGAGCCGTCGGGCAGGGCGCAGGCCTGCGCACACACCACCACGCCCAGGCAGGACTTCTTGAGGATGTGGCCGTTGTGGTTGTTGGTGTTGCGCATGGCCCAGCCGCTCAGGTGGCGCTGCGCCTTCTTCTCATCGCTGCGGTAGATGAAGCGCACGTAGCCATCAGGCCACTCGCAGAAGTGGTCGAAGTGGGCTGGCTCCTGGACAGGCGCACAAAACGAAGGGCGGTCAAGTCTACCAAGACCAAACCCAGCACACTGCGCTTTTAATTTTCTCCAAGCATATCAGAGTAAACACTGGTCCCTTTTGGATTCGGAAATGTTGTAAAACTCAGAAACGATGCCATCACAAATGCTCCTCATCCTGTCTGTAATAGTTTACTGACACTTGGCTAATTGATGTTAATATACTGCTTATCTTCTAAGTGCTGTGCATGTATCAATTCATCTACACTTCATAACATGCAGGCAATAGATAGTATTATTCTCCCCATGTTACCTATTAATAAATGGGGGCCAGAGAGGTGAACTGACTTGCCCAAAGTCACACAGCTAGTAAGACCTGGCTCTAGGATTTGAGCCCTCGCAGCTTGACTCCAGAGCCTCTTCTCCTCGTCACCATGTTATACCACTTTTTGTGTGTTTACATGTTGAAAACATTTCCAGATTAAGTATCAAAGAACCAGGGCAAAAAGTGATTGGGATGCTCTCTTACTGGCCTGCAATTGAGACTGTAAATAGCTTTACTTCAATCCAGCACTTTTTCCTCAAAACTCCTGGCTCTATTCCAAACCTGTCAGTCACATCAGCAGTGACACTCAGAGCAACATCAGAGAGGCAGGAACAACTTCCGACGTTCCTCCCAGTTTAGCTCTCCAGGTGTTCAAGGATGTTGTGATGAAGGGCCTGACCATCAAGGTAAACCCCGGCACTGGGAGGAAGCCTGCTAAGAACTGGACCTCTCCCCAGAGCAACCGGGAATGTCATTCTCAACAAAGAGCCACATGGCTGCAATAATGTTGTACCATATTATGCATTATTAAACTGCAATGTCTTTCTTACATATAAGTTTAATATAAAATTACCCTTCAATTAGCATTTACTGACCCCTGCCCTAAAAGTACCTGGTACAGACAGAGCTCAGTAGACAAGGGACTGTGAGCCAAGTCCAGCCTGCCACAGGTTTTAGTACAGTCTACAAGCTAAGGATGGTTTTTATATTTTTTAATGGTTGGGGGAAATTTTTTTAAAATTATATTATTTGATACATGAAAGTTATATGAAAATCAAATTTCAGTATCCATAAGTAAAGTTGTATTGGGTATGGCCATGTCCATTAGTCTATGTATCGTCTATGGCTATTTTCACACTACGATGCGGAATTGAGCATTTAGGACAGAGACAGTATGGCCCACAAAGCCACATTAATGCAGTATTTATAATCCTCACAGCAATGTTGCATGAGGTGCAGTGTTACTCTTATGTATGAGATAAGGACGTGGAAGTGAGAAAGAGACCTTCTACAGTGGCATAGCTGGGATTTAAACAGAAGACTGTGCAGCCAGGCCCCACTGGCTTTACTGGTGTGACAGAGGCTCAGAAGAGTATTACCACAGTAATAAGACATTTGCAACGTCTCTCCCTCCCACCACCCCAGAGAATTGGATCCAACATTTGCAGAGCAAAAGTATTCTCAGTTGGACAATTCAGACTTTCACACATTGTTAGTTTTGTACATTTTAACAGTAATAAGTAAATGGGCAATTTTGTTTCCAAAGCACAGAGATATTGTTGAAATCATTATTATTACTAATAGGCATTATTATCTTTTTTACAAATATTATAATTGAAATAAATTAATAGATTGACTTAAGGTCAGTGACAAATGAAATATATAATAATGTGCTATCAACTCTAAGTTCATACTAAATGCTAATAGCTTGTTAAAGTGAACATTTCAATTTAAGGACCTTAATAACAAATTGAAAGTTTTCCAGAAAAGATTATTTTTTTAGTGCTGCCCTGTATACAGACTACCTAGACTCCCATGCCTCACACCAGCTACTAAAGTAGTGACACTGAAAATGAAGCCACAGAGACGGTATTTTTAAGTCAAAACAAGAATGGAGGACTCCAGGATTGGGTTTCATTTGCTCTAATGTGTTGGCACGTGCGAGTGCACGCACTCAGACACAGACAAACATGCACACGCTGAACACCACAGCTGACCTGGCAGAGAGCTTAAGATTGTTATCTAGTTTTGCCCCTTGATGACAGGTGAGTAGCCTGAGACTAAGGCAAACTCAATAACTACCTCAAGGTCATACAGCCAGTGCAGCTCTTGCTCCTTCAATTAGCCAAAACAGGGCTAGAAGCCTAAATTTTTCCAGTGCTCTTTATATAGCCCAGTGCAACTGCCCCCTTTGAGATGTAACACACACTCCCTTGCTTAAGAACCAGTCTCCAAAGGAAAAATTACATTTATGGAAGTCTAGAAAATGCTTGTGAGGGGAGCCATATTTTCATTATTTGGCTGTGGCTCTAAAATGCAAGATTAGCTTTTTTCCTATGAAAATTTATGTGGACTGAAGTCAGCGAGAATGAGATGCCCTTGCAGTCCTGTGGTCTACTCTCACAAAAATGATACAGTTTGACGGTAAAGTAGGCAGACTTTAAAACCAATAAGAACAAACTTTCTACAAAAAACACATCCAAAAAAGAGCTGATCTCTTTGAGAGGCTACACAACTTTGCTAATGAATTGCTGTCCATCTGAACAACTATATGGCACATGTTAGATGCTTAGTAGAAAGAAGTCTCTCACTCCCATGCCACAACAGTGAGGGAAGCCCACTTTTGTAAATGCTTGGGAGGCCACTCCCACTCTCCCTCCACCTACACCCGGGACTTTAATTTAAAGTCACTCCTCAGTTTTTGCCCCAAACCAGTATGACAAAGCATAAATTCCCTGGATGTGGCTCCAAACCACTTTGTTCCATTAAAACAAAATAAAACAAATCCATCCTAAGAGGACAGAGATTTTCTTGTCATTAAAGTAAACCCAGAAGTTATGTCCAAAATCTGGATTCCAGGGGCCTTGTGGGCATGACTGGAGTTTCCCAGGAGCCATGCTTCATCCAGACAGCACCCCCGGGAATCTGAATAAATTGCCTGAGGCATGCTATTTGTTCACCGTTCCCCTCACAGGGATTACAGTCCCGTCTCACATGTTTGCTGCATGTGAAGCAGTGCTATGAGATTCTCCCCTAGCTTTCTCACGGATTTCAAAGAATGGAAAAGGAGAGAATCACTTGATTTCTACCTTGGTTAAAGGAAAGTGAGGAACAAGGCATTCCCCCCCCCCCCCCCCCCCCAGGATTGAAAAGGTGGAGCCTGATGGACAGTTTCCACTGCTTTCAATGTTTTGGGGCAGGCCATAAGAAAGAGCTGGGCAAAGCTACACCTAGAAACCCAGCTCTGCCCTTTGTAGAGTCCATCTACATTTGAGGACTCTCATGTGTTTCTTGGCATGTGTGTTAGTGTATGCTCTGTCCACAGTCTCTGCAAGGACTTGAAAGCCACCCTCCTTCTTTGGATGGACAGCACTGCCTGTGCGCTCAGCCGGGTGTCACACACCTGAGGCATCTGCGGGTCGTTGATGTCCCAGCTGAGCTTCATCCCGTGGGAGCGCACACGGTCCGCCTTCGGCCCCGCTTCCGTCGGCATCTGCCCACCTTGCCGGCCGTCTCCCGCAAGGATCCTGGAAGATACCAGAGGAAAACAAATCTAGAGGCGCGCCAGGTGAATTTTCCCCTCTTAAAAAAAAAAAAAAAAAGTGGAGATTGGGAGAGAGGGAGTGGGAAGGAGAGGGAGTGGGAAGGGAGAGAGAGAGAGAGAGAGAGAGAGAGAGAGAGAGAGAGAGAGAGAGAGAGAGAGAGAGAGAGAGGAAATCCACGGGGGTTGAGGACCCGGGTGGAGCCCAGATGTGGGCCTCGGTCCTGAAGGCGCCGGGCAGCTGCCCGCACACTTATAACGATTCCCCTCCCCCTGCTCCGCCTTCACTCTCTCCCTCCAGCTCTCAGGTCCCACCAGCTGGGCCCGTCACCCCTCCCGGACAGAATAGGAACCGGAGGGGAGGTTGAGCCCTTAGGTGACAGGAAACTGAGGCCAAGACGTTAAGGGGCGAGGGTGGAGGTGTGGAGGTTGGAACGCCTCATTTATATTGAAATTCTTTTTTTTTTTGTCTTTCTTTTCTTTCTAACCCCGCCCGGCCTCCGGGGTTTCCGGAAGCTTTTGAGACAGTGGCTTTCGAGCCATCCCCCGAGAGCCAGTGCTCAGTTCCCAGGCCGCTGGGGACCGCAGGTCGCTGTGCGCCGCAGTCTGAGTAGCTGTGCCCGAGCCGCAGGGTCGGGTCGGCCTTCTCTGGGCCTTTTCCCCGGCGATTGTTGTAGCTGCTGTTGTACGTGTCTGTGTGCTCTTTTGTGTGTGTGTGTGTGGGGGGGGGGGGGGGGAGGTGGGCAGGAGGGGGCGCCGAAGCTGATGTCCAAGGGCGTGCCAAAGGTCCCTGTGTGCTCCCGGGCCTGGGTGCACCCACCCCGGGGCTGCGGGGGGCCCTGCCCAGTGGGAAGAGAGTTCCGGAAAGTGAACCCGGAGAAAGTGGGGAAGATCAGCTAGGGGCAGGTGGAGAGAGACGGGGGAGCTCTGCGCCCCTCGGGTGCAGGAGCTCCCGCAGAACCCGTAGCTTTCTCTGTCGCCCGCCGGGGTTCTGTCTGAGCCAGTTTCCCCGTCTGCTTACTGGAGGGATTGGGGCTCCGCTGAGTTCTCAGTCGCCATCCACCTGACACAACCCTTTAAAAGAACCATCTTTATCACCTTGTATGCATATATGCATAGCCCAGGAAACAGACAATGGGGTGCTGAAGGCCTGGGGGGGGGTGGCAGGCTGGAGGGAGTCAATGGGGGGAGGGAAGAGGGGGCATATGTAATACTTTACTTAAAAATCATCTTTATTGATATTGTTGTGGAAATACCACGGCAAAATTGTATTTACCCCCCAGTTCATCTGGGGAGGCTTTTCTGGAGACTCCAACAGCTAGGTGAGGGGGCATGGGACGCAGCGGGTTCCCCGAGGTTGAGACCAAGTCATTATCTGTTTATTTGCCTGGTTTCAGTGATTCCAGTACCCGGTAGCACCCAAGAAGAGAAAACGATCGAAATGACCTAAGTCGCTCATTATCCATGCGGGGCGGAGAGAGAAGATGGATTTCTGGAATTTGTTTTGTTTTGCCGGAGGGTTCCCAGCCCTAGCCAGAGAAGAGCCACCCTGAAGGGGGTCACTGTTAGAGGGGGATGTTCGGAACCTACATCCCTCTGGACTCTGAATCACGAAGCTGGCGCGCCCTAGACCTTGGTATCTCCGAGCGCACCCCGGGCGCACGGACTAATGCCGCGTGGGACCCGGCTGGTAGGCGCCCGCGCCAGCGCCGCTTGCAGGATTAGTCTTTTCCTTTGATGAAACTTAAACCCATCACCTGAACAACCGTCTGCACTCCCGATCCTCTTACCTCTCCAGTCAAGGGCACAGTCAGGCGTGTGAGCCAAGTCAATCCAATTGGCAGCTGATCAGCGGAGAACTCCCGTGACTGGAAATGCCATCTCTGGGCAGCTCTATCTTTCTCTAGATTCCAGTTCGGATACTCCCAATCAGAGGCGAAATATCCACGCAGGAGAAAGGGACATTTTCATCCCCCCAGCCTCCCTTGCCCCAAAGTTGTCTCCTGAAAGGTCGCGTCGGTCTGGGTTTGCGATTAAAATCACTCTCAGATAATCGTCAGGAAGGTCCGGAGGAAAGGTAGAGAGGGCCCACTCTTCACCCCCTGGTTTATCCTCAGACTTTCATCGTGTTAACTGACCACCGAAAGTCATTGCAATCCTGTCATCCAGTTGCTTTTTCCGTTGCTTTGTCTTTCAGAAGTTACAACAATTGACACTTTATTTTTTTTACAAATCGGTATTTCGTTAATTTGATAGTTTAACCTAATGTATACTTTAAAATGTTTTTAATATAACTTCAAAAATAATTTATAATTACCTCTGAGAATGCACAGGAATTAATTTCTGGTCTTCCTGTAAACATTGTTAGAATATTTATTGTCTCTATAATTTTGGGATGTTCCTAGAGAGCCCATATCTTTCAAAAAAACACAAACACAAGTTTTAATGTTAAAGCAAATCAATTAATCATGTACTTATTTTCTAAATGGATTCTGGTATCCAAATAAATGTCATAGAGTCTGCACCATATTCCATTTACAGAATTAAAATACACATATTCCAAATCTCCCTAAAAATGTGTCTGGGTAAAAGATGTTAGTAAAACGAATCAGAGTGAAGATATAACAAAATAAAAATAAACCAATCGATGTGTTCTCTATTTTATTATCTTTCATTTCCCCTGAAAGACTGAATGCATTAACAACCATATGGTTTGGAAAGGCGTATTTTTCCTGAAAAGTCTGAAGATAATGGATTATGAAGTTTTAAAGTCAAATATTAACAGTTTTATTATATTATGTTATATTGTTATTATATTACCATATTGCTTTATTTCCTACAGTAAAATGTATTTAAACTGTATTTTGATTATTGTTTATTCTTCTTCGATTCTTTTCTGCAGTTAATATTTGCCCTGATTCAGAACACTTTCTTTTCAAAGCTGGCTCTTCCTTAATTACTATTTTGATATTTTAAAAGCCCATTAATTCAAAAGCAAGGAAGAAGGCTTTGAATTTTTGCTAGGTTGATATTAAAATTGATAAATTAACATAAGTGCATTTACATCATCTTTCCCCCCCGGAAAGGGATATAATGAGCTTTGAAATAAGTATCATTTCACATGACCTGGAGGTGGGATGCACAGTCCTGGGCTGACAGCTGAGATTCTTGTTCTAGTATGTTTTGCTTGGATATAAACAAATATCTTCTGTAAATGTCATAACACGAAATACCCTTAACATCTAGTTATAATTCAAGTTGATTTACACCTAAAGAATGTTTGGAATTGAGGTTTTTTTTTGTTTTTTGTTTTAATAAAGAAAACACCAGACCAATTTATTTTTGCCTCCTTGTTCACATACCAGGCCACCTACTGGCCTAAACCTGGCCATTAGTACACATACTTGTCCGGCTAGAAGAAGTCGGCAGAAAACAAACTGGATGAAAATATTTGCTTGCTTTTTTGGTTTTGTTTTATTTTGACTGAATACACCGAAGTATTTTTTAGAAAAATTAATAACCTTTTTTGTGTGATATCAGGAATACACTCAAATTTGGTTCCTAAGGTGAAAGTTCAGCCTTAATTTATATCAATATTAATGGACCCAAAACAGCTCAAAAGCTGTTAAAGATGGAGAGGAAACTGCTCGCTGAGGCAAAGGGGCACCTATCAGTGTAGAATTTTGCAAATATAGGATGTTTAAATGACGTTGTTCACATTCTTTGAGGAATCTCTTAAGGTGTGTGTGTGTGTGTGCGCGTGCGTGCGCCCAGGTGGCCTGGCCAGGATTGTTGTTCTTTGCCAGCGTACCTTGCACCTCAAACACTGGATTCCATGGGCGGGTTCAGCAATTAGACGTCCTGGCCAAGCCTGGAACCCTAGAGCCGTGGTCTGTCCGGGCTCTCCCGGCAGCCGCCCAGCCCGCGCGGGTCTCAGGAGGCCGAATCGCGTGAACTTGAGCGCGGCGCCGGCCGGGAGCCTCGGGATGCAGGCGGTGAGTGGCGCGCGGAGAGCCCCGGCGCCCGTTCAGCCCCGGCCTCCTCTCCGCGGCTCAGAGGGGCGCGAGGGCGCGCGGTCCGCCCGGCTCGGGGCGCAGAGCCTCGCGTGCACCCCCAGACAGCGGCGCGGGACGCCGGGCCCCCGCCGCCGGGGAGGAGCCCTTCGGGGAGCCTTTGAGCGCTTCCTCCTCTTTAGATTTGCGTGGAGTTTATTGGCAGCTTTCAGTGCGAAAAGAAACCTCTGGTCCCTGGCTAATAGAGCGCCGGGGAAGGAGAAAGTGGATCATTAATGCTTGGAAGGCAGTGAGATGTTTCTTTGCAAGTTGCTTCGGGCGTTTGCCTAGCGCGTTCCCCACCGGGCTGCGCACTCAGTGCGGGGTTGTTAACCCGCCGGCCCGGGTGTGTGGTTCCGAGCGCCGGGACTTCAGCCAGCCCCGGGGAAGTGATATCCTGAAAAGGCAACCAGGGGTGGGGTGTGCATGGGCACTACCAGAGCCAATACTTTCCAGCATTTATTGAACGGGATGCACGGCTGGTGAGAAAAAAAAAAAAGTTTAGGTTTGGGTTTTAAAATTCACCCTGTTTTTCTTATTTATAAATAATGACAATATTGTAAAATATACTGACGTTTATGGATATGGGGCAAGTACATAGAGAAGTAGGGTTGTCCGCCCAAGCTAGATTTTTAAAAAAACTTTAGGAGAGATTTTAAAAAAGATTTCTTTTTGTGTTATACTTTTAAATTTAATTAATTAATTAGGAAGAAGCGAGCAGATGAGATGCGATGCTGTCACAATAGTACAGTGTGTTGTGAAAACCATGAGGGCAGACCCAGGGGCCACTTTTTAAAGAAAATGTGAAACAATGTGCTGCTATTTGGTAAATTCATGCTGTAGTTGTTGAAATGCATCTTTTAAAACCGTATTTTACAAAATCTTGATAGCCTTTCTTTTATTTTATAGTTCTCAGTATAGAGTTTAAATTCACCTATTTTTGTGTTTATTACAATGACATTTGCTTTGCTTCTTGGGATAGTTGAATTTCTCATAGATAGTGCTAAAGAGCTTGGCTGGTTGTTTTTTAAGTAGTATCTTACTTAGACTTAAAATCAGGGGCATGAGCAAACAAAAATTTTTGTTCAATAAAATAATATGAACCTTTATTTCTTTTGTTTTGTTTTAAAAACTTGAACTGAATTTTTAAAAATAAAAATTAAAACAAACATTTTTATTGTGCACAGGAAAAGGAAGGCCCTTTGCAGTCTATTAAGGAAGACGACGGCAGCGGAATGGCCCAGGATGCTTTCTATGTAAAGATCAAGTTAATTTTGTGGGGTGTGTGTGTGTGTGTGTGTGTGTGGTGTGTGTGTGTGTGTGTGTGTGTGGTGTGTGTGTGTGGTGTGTGTGTGTGTGTGTGGGGTGTATGTGTGTGTGTGTGGTGTGTGTGTGTGTGTGTGTGTGTGTGGTGTGTGGTGTGTGGTGTGTGGTGTGTGTGGTGTGTGTAGTCTTCCTAGTTCTCTGTTCCCTGGGCTTTCAGCACAATTGTTCCTCCAGTTGCTCCCACTCAAGACAGAGAAATCACCTTTTGCTGCTTGCTTCTCCTTCCCTAATCTCTGACAACCAATTATCATGGGGTCTTGTGATAAGTCTAAGGTAGTCAGTCATCTTGTGCCAGGCACTATTCTAGATGTAGGTAGACAGTATTGAACAAAGCAAACATAGTGTGTCCTCATGGAGCTTACAGGCTGGCAGAGAGCCCAAGAAACAGGTTACCAGGGTTGCCAGCTAAAGGAAGGCAGGAGGAGGAAAAGGAACAGGGTATGTGATGGAGACTAATTAAGGGCGGAGGAAGGTACTTGGCTTACTTTAGATAAGGTCCTGGAAGGCAGACCTGAAGATGGGATACTGAAGCTGAGATTTGAGGGGTGACAAGGAGCCAGGAGGGTGGAAAGTTGTGGGGAGAAGAGTTCCAGGCCCCCAATAGCCAGTGCAGAGGCCCTGAGGCAAGGCAGAGTTTGACTCATTTGAGGACTCATTGCCAGGGAGGGCAAGCAGAGGAAGCTGACAGAGAACACACCGGGCAGGGCCCTGCAGACCAAGGCCAAGGGTTTGGGTTATTTCCCCGGGGCTGCAGAGAAGCCAGGCAGAGTGTGAAGCAGGTGGAAGGCTGAGGTTCTGAGTCAAAGAACCTGAGTGTGAATCTCAGCTGGGCGATCTCGTGCAAGTTATTAACCTTCCCCAGCCTTCCCCAGCCTTGCTATTATTATCCCCAGATAAAGAAACCTCTCAGAGTGATGGAGAGAATTAAATAGGAACATCTGCAGAACCCTCAACACACTTGGCACAAAAAGGTTCACTATGTGGTAACTTAAAGAAAGTAATGTTTAAATATTTAATTTCAAATGCTGTCCCCCCATTTAAATCTGTACTGAGGATAAGTGCAATTTTGGGCAGTATATGGTAAAATGTCTCCTTATTAAAATAACATTACATGTTATAATTTAGTCTGTAAGATTGGATTGGATTTTTAAAAATAAAAAAATCACCTATCTGTAGCACAGATATTAAGGAAGTGCATTATTCAAGTATATACTTAGAAGTATGTCTTGGCTAATGTTCAGAAAAAATCAGTTTCATCCTGGCAATTTACATTTATCAGCTTTCATTATCTGTCATTATTAGTGTTGAGGTTATTTTCTTCCTTTTATGATCATTCATGTCTCTTGGGTAATATTAGGCTTGAATTTTTTAGTGTTTTAGAATTTCTAACATTAGTGATAATTAACACTCTTCACCCTCAGGTATCTGTAACTCAAGTGCAATTTCTAAGTAAGTGGTTCTCAAACTTTAGCCTAATGATAATCACCTGAACAGCACCCTCAGCGTTCCTGATTCCTAATAAGTCTCAGGTGATGCCCATGCTACTGGTGGTCCAGGAACCACATTTGGAAACTGCAGGCATACCTCATTTTATTGTGCTTTGCTTTATTGCACTTCACAGGTGTTGCATTTTTTACCAACTGAAGGGAAGACCTTCTACCAGCAGAAAGGTTACGACTGGCTTTGTTATGATACTTGCTTCATTGGGGTGGTCTGGAACGGAGCCTGCAATATCTCCGAGACGGGCCTGTACTATGTTAAGCCAACGAACTTGCTCCCTGGCTACATGACTACTGCTCAAGATATAACTCTCTGTCTTATATTTACCTTTTATTATTTCCACACTGAATTATTGTTGAGAATACTAGTTACAAATGTTACTACAGAATTAATGTTTTTTGGGGAAAAGTAATTTGCAAACTATCAACTTTCCAGCTTCAATCACTTATTATTGATGCATTCCATGGTAAAGGATTTCAGAAAATAAAAGAATATTTTCAACAGAGAGGGAGCCACATTCCTCAAAAATATAATCATCTTAAATTATATCATCTTGACAAATCTATAAATAAGGCAAGTAAGTGTTTTGTTTTGTTATCTGACCAGAATACCAGTGTGTAATGATACTTTGTCAGGCTTTCCCTCTAGTTTTATTTAAATGTAATTAACATACAGCACTGTATAATTTTAAGGGATGTGGTATAATGATTTGACTTACATATGGATGTGAAATGATTGCCACAATAAGTGACAATCTGTCATCTCATATAATACAAAATAAGAGAAAATTTAAAAAATATGTTTTTCCTTGTGATGAGAACACTTAGATTCTATCCTCTTAACTTTCACTGGTAAGACTTCTAACTTAGTGTGGTCTCATACCTAGGAACTGGAGAAAAAGGAATTTCAGTATGTTTCACTGTTGCTGAAATGTATTCAGCGGTTCTTCATTGATGGCCTCAAAGAAGATGAGCCTTTGCTAATTCAGCAGGGACTGATCCCAAAGATAAGTGTCCTGTTTTAATTTTGTTTTGGGTAACTGAAAGAACTAGAGTGGATTCAGTTATCTCATTAAGTTTGGTATTTTCTGTTCCTTTAAAATCAAATATGAAAAGAAATTGGTAACAAAGTTTATTGCCCACTGGAGGCCCAATGCATGAAATTTGTGCAAGAGTAGGCCTTCCTTCCCCAGCTGCCGGCACCAGCTTCCCTCGCAGCCCCAGCTTCATCCAGAAGGTCGTCAGGAAGGATGTCTGGTCTAATTAGCATATTACCCTTTTATTATTATAGATATCCAATCAAAACTTGAGTTCAACATATGTTTCCTGATGGAGGTGCTGGCAGGGCACTTTGGGAGCCTACATCCAGGAGTCAGACACCACCCCCTTCTCCCCTTGACAAACCAATGCAGTGATCACATGTTTTTACTATTTTAGTGAATTTGACTCAGGAATATAGGATGAGAGGAGTAGACTATTCCACACTTCTTCCCCACCAAAGGCTCTAGCCTTTTGCACTCGGATGTCGACTGTGACTCGACACGGTTAGCATAGGTAGCAGGAATCGAGAAAAAAGCAAGCGAGTGCAAAGGGCTAGAAGTGTTTTAATAGATGTTAGTAACAAGACTGGACCTAGATAAGTTATCAAATACTTCCCCTTGCCACAGCCCACTTTTCCAACTTTCTAAAAATCCCAGTTAAAGCAGAAAAAAAAAATGGCAAAAACATTTTTTGCTTATTCTAAGTTTATAGAAGTTTATTTTAAATCATACCATCCCAATTATGAAATTCTATTCTGCTTTTTAATTAACTAGAAGGTAACATTATGGGTGCCTTATAATGGCATCTGGAAGCAAAGCAGAGTTCCCTTTTCATGGTGGGATTTTGCAGCCCTGGACAATTTATTTATTGGTGAGGAGATGGCGGGAGATAAAGGTGCAGAAGGGTGATCTGGCTGGTAATAATACCTTTGGTTTACCCCCTGGACTGGACTGCCTGAAATTTGGTAAGATCTGGTTGGGTCAGGGAGATCTGTCTCTGCCTCCCCGTGGCCACCCGTCCAGGGGAGAAAGAGTAAACACCAGGCTTTTCCTAAGCCCTCTGGGGGAATGGGGATGGGGGTGGTGGTGAAGGACTAAGGATTGTTCTTATACAAACTATATGTATTTCATTTTGCATTTATTTATTTTGTTGTTAATCTTTACCTGAGGACATTCTTCCATTGATATTTTAGAGAGAATGAAAGGGAGGGGGTGAGACAGAGAGAGACACATGGATTGGTTGCCTCCTGCAAGAGCCTGCAACCCAGGTACCTGCCCCTGACCAGAACCAAACCCAAGACCCTTCAGTCCATGGGCCTACTGCTCTATCCACTGAGCCAAACCAGCCAGGGCTCATTTTGCATTTAGCCTCACCTACCTCCCTGATACACACTCATGCAGAAACAAGAAGTAGGGAAGAGAAGTTAAAACTTCAAAGGAAATGGAGCAGGACTTTCCCAGGGGTACCTTGGAACCTTAAGCTGGTTGTTGGGGGGATGAGTTGCCATCTGCCCCAACTTGAATTTTCTATTTTGATTTAAGATACCCTCCCAAAGGTTTAAAGTGTCAGAGGAAATCTACACTGGCATTTTGAAATAAAATAGAAATTTCTTATTCCGTTGGAATCCTGATTGGTGATTTTTTTAAAGCATGTGCTGTTGTTCATGTAAGTTTTGCCCAAGAAGAATGGACTGATATTATCAAAGTAGATGGGATATTAGACTCTGTACTTATAAAGCTAGTTGTGTTTGCAGGTCAATAAAAAATGTGCTGGGATGTTACTCTACACAGAATAAGAATTTCCTATGAAAAGGAATGTACTTAGTCCTGTACCCTAAGATCCAGGAGGATTAAGCAACCTGTTCTATACCTTGTATATAATGAGTAGTAGCTATTGCATCTGTAAATAACTATTTCGTCTGGACTTCTGGGAATGACACCGCTGTGGAGGCAGTTAGAGCTACTTGTTAGACTAAGTATGATCATGGCATATAAATAGGTTCAGGAGCGACTTCCTGGTCCTAAGTCTTGACCAAATAATGTGACATTTCCCCTACTTCTCTGTATCTCTACCCAACCAATATATTTTGATGCACTGGGAGGGGGGATAGGATTTGGGGAATAAATAGAACGATGAGAAAAATGTATTTAAAAACATATACTTTTGAGTATGGATATAGGGAGGGAGAAACTATGCCTTAGCAGTGAGTTCTGTATGGAGATGTATTTCTTTCCTCTGACTGCTGGAGAAAAGTGCTTCAGGAGGTGGATGATCTAATCTAATGTAAACATTTGTCTGATTTGAGATAAAAGAAACATTAGTTGGAACACAGTAGTGGCTCTTAACCTGCTGTGCATTAGAAATGCTGGAGCCCTAGCTGGTTTGGCTCAGTGGATGGAGCGTTGGCCTGTGGACTGAAGCGTTCCGGGTTCGATTCCAGTCAAGGACATGTGCCGGGTTGTGGGCTAGATCCCCAGTAGGGGGAGTACAGGAGGCAGACAATCAATGATCCTCTCTCATTATTGATATTTCTCTCTCTCTCTCCCTCTCCCTTCCTCTCTGAAAGCAATAAAAAAAAAAAAAAAAGAAATGCTGGAGAACTTTAGCAGGCACTGCCTGGGTCCCATCACCAGAGGTTCGGGTTTACTGGGTCTGTGATGGGTCCCAGGCCTGCGGGTGTTTCAGAACTCCCGGGGTTCCCCTAATGTGCAGCCGACGGTGAGAGCTGATTGATTTGTTCATGGTCTTCAGCTGGTGTGCTTTGTGTCCTTGGCTCCAAATTAGACAGCTTCCAAGCCCCACTCCTGTAAGAATTGTTCATCATGAGCTCATGCCACCAACTTTGTGTTCAACTGATAACTTCTAGCTATGCGTACAGGGCTTTTCCTTTTTCTTTTTTTGTAAGAGTGAAAATGGCCTTTGCTTAATTGAATAAACATGTTGTAGGAGGGTTTATAGAAGTTTATTTTAAATCATACCATCCCTAGCAATTTAATATGAATATATATATATGCCTGTAGAAAAGAAAAATCTCCAAGTAGCTGGAAAAGAAAGGCAAAAGAAATGTAGCCGGATGTAGGCTTAGTTACTGTACTATTGTACTTCTGGAGCACGTACCAAATTCTGCATCTCTTTGGATAGCTTGTCTTCTACAGCTTCCCAGAGGACAGGGACTCCTCCTGTGCTGGGAGGCTCATTTATCGCGTCACCCTTCCTCGCTAGTCCCTTCATGTGCCTTTCTGGCATTGCTACTGGCCAGGCCAAGTCTAACCATTCTTGCTGGTATCTGAGAACTTATTGCAACTCAGTAGCAGTGTGATATCATCCTGTAGTGTTCTAAATGGAGGCCTCAGAGCCAGGCCCGATGGAACTGATGGATGGGAAAAGGTCTTTCAAATTTTTTGCTCTAGTGAAAGAATTACCTCAGTGATGGTGAACCTGTGACACGCGTGTCAGCACTGACACGCGTAGCCTTTTCTGATGACACGCGGCTGCTGAGGCGGCCGCATGCCGAGGATGAAACATTTGCTGCTCCTGAGGATGAAACATTTGCGAAATAATGTTTTTTCCTCAAAGTGACACACTACCTGAGTTATGCTCAGTTTTTTGGCGAAGTTTGACACACCAAGCTCAAAAGGTTGCCCATCACTGAATTACCTTATGAAATTTTATCGAGTAGGGAGTAGTTATGCAGTCATGGGAGTTCCATCTGTGTTTCTTCTTGTTGTGTACATGGCTACCTGGTTTAAAAGAACAGTAGAATTTCTGACCATGGAAGAAGATCTAGCTTCAGACACATCCCTGACTAATGTCACAGAAGACTTCTTTGACACAGTGCTGGTAAGGATGGGGGTGGATGCTTCACTGAACAGATAACATTGGTAATTTGCAGGAATCTTTGAGTTATTTCTAAAACTCACATTTTTCTAACATGTGTGTTTTACTAAAAATGTTATTATTAGAATATTATGTTAAATAGAAACAAGCATTAATATAGATAATCAATGTTATAAAAAGATGAGGGGTTTAGTTTCATACATACTAGTATATTATTCACCTGATTGAGAGTGATATGCTGATTTTAATAAAGTGAAGATCAAATAGGATTTCTTTAAATTTTTTCTACTGAATTTAAAGTCAATTCTGCCTGTTAGAGAAATATCAGCATTAATGTATTAACATTATAGTTTATAATGTTTTTTTTTTAATACAATTTTTACTTTTTCTTGTTTTATTAGATTATTTCCAGGAGGAGTAGTAAAGGTAAGTGAATTATTTACCATTAATTGCCTATTTACTTTTTATTAATAGAATATTCTGTTATAGGGAGAATATTTATTGAAATGATATATAAAAGCAAAGTGGGTTTAACTGTTATATTTGCATTTATTGACCATCATATGTGATGTTGTTGTTGTAAAGTATGTCTCAGCCTGAGGTCCACCTTAATTTAGCTGCTCCTATCCCATTGGCAACCTGCTCTATTCAGATTCAGAGAGCCACTTTTGTCACGAGAAACCAGCAAAGTTTAGCTCTTACTGATTTGACTTAGAGCTAATTCAGATGCCTTCTCTGTCTTTAAGAGTGTAAAAGGCAAATTTTTAGAATATTTTGTAAGTTATACTGATAATTCTGTTTCATTTACTCAAGTTAAAGGTAATTGGATATCTTGAATTTTGATACTATGGATTCAAACACACTTAAAATATTTGAACATTTCAGAAATTGAGGCCATCTTAAAATGGATATATCCTCTTTCTATTGTCTAACTTCTTATTTTTCTTTTGAAAAGCTGTTATTAAATTGAGATTGTATTCTACAATGGATGGTATTTCATAAGAGAGGAAATTCAATGCTAGAAGATTAGATATATGGTATTTACTTCATTTAAAAAAAAAAGTCCCCCCTATTTTAAGTCAGTGGATCCAAATACTTTCAAGCCAATTTTTAATGAACTACATAAGTGATAGTTACTGTCTCTAAAATTGATTAATGAAATACACAATGGTAAAACTACTTTGAATTTTCTAACATTTAAAAATAAATTTGTCTTTTATTACAGCAGTGGATATCACTGCATATTTGAAAAAAAAATATGAGAGAGATCTAGTTAGTACACTGCTCTAGATGTACTAACTGTTTTAATCAGCCCCAGCTGCCATCACAAAATACCATAGGCTTAGTGGCTTACACAACAGAAGTTTATTTTCTCACAGTTCTGGAAGCTGGAAGTTTGAGAGCAGAGTGCCAGGATGTTGGGTTCTGGTTAGAACTCTATTCCTGGCTTGTAGATGGCTACCTGCTTGCTGTGTCCTCACATGGCATAGAGCAAGTCAACTCTCTGGTGTCTCGTCTTATAAAGGCACTAATCTCATCATGAGGACCCCACCCTCATGACTGCATCTAATTCTAATTACCTTTTTTAAAAATATATATATTTTTTATTGATTTCAGAGAGGAAGGGAGAGAGAGATAGAAACATCAAGGATGAGAATCATTGATTGGCTGCCTCCTGTTGGGGATTGAGCCCACGACCCCAGGCATGCGCCCTTGACCGGAATCGAACCTGGGACCCTTTGGTCTGCAGGCCAACGCTCTACCCACTGAGCCAAACCAGCTAGGGCTAATTACCTTTTTTAAGGAGCCCATTTCAAATGCCATCACATTCAGGTTAGGGCTTCAACCTATTAATTTTGGGGGGAAACATGTAAATCCATGGCAATGACAGTTTGTGCTTGGAGCCCATTCTGGCCACATGTGAAAATCTGCAAGTGTCAGATTTTCACATGTGACCTCTGACAGTCATTTTGCCATGGGTATTGTCCAGGCTGTACAGAATTGGGAACTAATCTCTTTCTTTGAAGTACAAAGATGTTTTCATTGACATTCCCACATCCTCCTACCATTGATAGAATTATTCCTTCCTTTTTGTTCCAAGATTTATGTCATCTTACTGGATTGTTCTATTTTATAATTCCTTTGTTTTGTGCTTTACTATATGGGTTATATTTTCTTTCACAATTTGCTTCTCTCTAGTGATTTGAATGGCTTATGTTTGAGTTTTATTGTACTGGTAGTTACTCTTAATCTAATTATCAACATCAAAATTATAGCACCATATTGTTTCTTTCTACTATATAGCAAGGAATTCAACATGTTTTTATTCCTCCTCCATCTTTTACCCAGACTTATTTAGTTTAATCTCGGTTTTAGTCTTGGATAATGGATATATCTTTGTAAACAGTATTTGCTCTTTGCCTTGTGCTGCAGTCCTATTTACAATAATTATTTAGGGTCACTACCAACCTGTTTATACTGTGATGTCCTCATTGTTCTGTGTTATCTCCATCTGCTATAATATATTTGGAAGAGTGTTATTGGTGTGTGTGGGTTGGACATAGTCAGAGCTTCTTATTGTTTAAGAATGCCTTTGTGGCTTTTATACATTCTTGCTTTGCAGATTCTCATTGTCTTCTAATATTATGTGTTGAGAGCATTGCACACACAACAAGTTTGTTTTAGGTGGTTCTTGATGAGTTATATTGAATCAAATCTTACTTGTCCCTTTTGGGACATTTTATTCTTTGATAACTTTATCAATTAGAGCAGTGTTTCTCAACTCTGACATTATTGGCATTTGGGGCCAGATAATTCCCACTTCCCCAGTTGTAACAAGCTAAAAAAAATCTCCAAAAATTGCTAAGTGCCCCCCTGGGTGAGGGTGGTGCTAAAAATCATCTCTAGTTGAAAACCACTGAGTAAACGTGTTTTTTGGTATATGTCACAATATCTAGTTTAAGTAGGCTTGGATGATAAAGATGAATTACAGGCACAGGAGCTAAAAAGTCCAGAGACAGGAGTCTCAGGAGAAGTTTAGTTGTGGCTATGTGCCATTCACTGCAGTTCTTTCAATTCTGCCTTCCTCAGAGTCTCGAGTTTGCTTTCAAGTGGGTCTCCCTTGATGGTTTTTAGATGGTGGCCAGTAACCAGCACTTTGTGCTTCTAGGTTCATGTCCAGGGAAAGAAACTTCCTCTTTCTTCAACCATCAAAAGAAAACCCTAGCTTTGCTCTAACGCATGCCCTCCTTAATGAACCAATCACTATGAAAAGATGAATGGGATGTCCCAGCATAGCTTAAGCCAATCAGGATCCACCCCTGAAGCAAGTCTACCCGTCCCATAGAAAGACTGCTACATAACAGAGGAAGGGAAAGGATGATGGGAAGGCACCAAAAAGTCCATTACAGTTACCCCTTCTATTCTAGTCTCTTTGTAAGATTATCTGTTATTCATCCATGACATCTTATTTGTCTTCATATGCATCATTTTTTGTCATTTCCTCCCCATGTATTTTGAAAGCAGTTCTTAAGTTTTTCTTGGAAGCCATCGCTTTAACTCATTCTGCTCATTGCTTCCAGTGGAGACTTGAATTCTGCTATCACATCTTTGCTTCCTGTGTGTGGGTGTGATCTGCCTCTGCTTTAAAAAAAATTTTTTTTTATTGACTTTTTACAGAGAGGAAGGGAGAGGGAGAGAGAGTCAGAAACATCAATGAGAAAGAAACATCAATCAGCTGCCTCCTGCACACCTCCTACTGGAGATGTGCCCACAACCAAGGTACATGCCCTTGATCGGGATCGAACCTGGGACCCTTAGGTCCGCAGGCTCTATCCACTGAGCCAAACCAGTTAGGGCTGCCTCTGCTTTTCTCTCTCTCTCTCCCTCTCTTTCTCTCTCTCTCTCTCTCTCCCCACCCCCTTTGTAGTACACTTTGTATTACAGAGAACTATTTTCCCTAGGTTTTCTTATCAACTGGCTGCCTGCTAGGTTTAGCCAAAGGAAAGAAATTAGAAGCAGGAAGGAGCAGAGAAGGCATTTCTCCCCTCCCTTCTGCAGAGGTGCCACCTCCAGGAGTGTCTGCAGAGTCTCTGTGGCTCTGGCCCATTCATGTTACTAGAGCTTTTGCTAGGTGACCTTGACTCCTGGGATCTGGTAATGCCTCTTCCTCTAGGTGACTTTGGGGGAGGGTGCAGTTGGGAGGGGGCTAGTTATTATGTTAATGATGTTAATTTCTGGGCCACCTCATTGTTTCCAATTTGACTTTTTAGTTTTTTTCATTGTTTTTGTAATTAATTTCCTGTATTAAGTTCCCTCAGATTGAAATATCTAGAATAACTTCAATTTTCATATTACATGTTTCTTTCTCATTTACTTCTGTGTTCTCTATGTTCATCTTAGACTGTTGCCTTTTCTTGCCTTATTCTTTCCAGCATCCATTTGATTGTTTTAAAATTATATTTTCAGGAAAAATTCAGATGTTGGATTCCTTCATGTTTACCTTAGGATTTCTGGTGACAGAAAATACAGTAAATCATTTGATTCAACAAGAGGTAAGTTGCAAATAACAAAACAGATAACAAAGTAGAAACCTGGGAGAAGCTTGTGCATTGGTTCCTGTTTTGTTTCTTCCCTATGGATGCTTTTCTCCAACTCTGAACAGGCTTTGATGACTTTGAACAGCATTTTGCAGGCTGTACCTTGGGAAGAGAGAAAACTCCCCTCATCAGAAGACCGGTGTCGTCTCATGTAAGTGACCTTGTACTCAACTATGTGATGATGTCAGGCAAAATCTCTCTTTGTTCTCCTCAGGCCTGATCACTTCATTCCTTCCTTCAGCAAATGCTTTGCACTTATAACGAGTCTGGCACTATGGTAAGCAGTGAAGAACGACTGAGGAAAAAAGCTAGCGTTTGTTAAGCTTTTCTTCTTTTAGTAGTATGGGTTGTGTGTGTGCGTGTGTGTTGTTGTTTTATTTTTATTACCTCAGGTGTTTTAAAAATATATTTTTATTGATTTCAGAGAAGAAGGGAGAGGGAAAGAGAGATAGAAACATTAATGGTGAGAGAGGATTATTGATCAGCTGCCTTCTGCACACCCCCCACTGGGGATCAAGCCCACAACCCAGGCATGTGCCCTTGACAGGAATCCAACCCGATACCCGTCAGTTCCCAGGCTGACGCTCTATTCACTGAGCCAAACCAGCTAGGGATGTTTTGTTTGTATTTGTTTGTTTTTAGAAGTATGGATTTTTTTTTATAGTATGTTTTGTTTTTGTGTTTGTTTGTTTTTAGTAGTATGGGTTTATAATTTTCCCCCCATCAAGTTTGTGAGGTAAAATGCTTTCTCGGGCTATAGATAATTTTTTCACTGTCACTGTAAACTAAATTGCTAGTTACTCATGGGACACTGTTGAATACAGATCCTGCTGATAAACTGCTTGGCTTCAGATCCTGATTTTGCCATTTATGCTCATTGCATTATCTAGAGCACAGTCTTAACCTCACTGTACATCGGTTTGCTTGCCTATAAAATGGAGCCAACATTAATACCTGATTGATAGTTAAGTACTGATTGAATCAGGCAATCCATTGAAAGTGATGAGCACATTACCTAGTAGAGAGAAAATATCCAAAGGTTACCAACTATTAACATACCAATAGGGCATGGAATTTATATTGCATTTTGGTGCCTCACTCACAATTACGTAGTTTGGGGACATTAAAATTTGGAGTGAAGGTTCTAAGGTGTGACCATGGAAAGAGCAAAACCAGCCCCTGTTTTGAAACTGAACTTAAACCTATGACTGTGAGCTAACCACTAACTAGCATTGCTGATGTCAGAGTGGCACGCAGTTCTTCATGTGACAAGCAGCCATGACTGCGTGAGGAAGGGCGACCAGGTTTACTATAGTGCAGGCCTGGGAGAGGTGACTGGTCAGCATGAGCTCATTGCTATCATGTTTGTCCATTTAGCTAGTCTTTGCAGGATGCAGTTTTTCCACTAAGGTTTTCCTAAAAAATGTTTATTGAATACATTAGGGAAATCATTCTTCTTTTTAAAAAATCCTCACCCAAGGATATGTTCTAATTGATTTTTTAGAGAGACCCCTATCCAGTTTGGCTCAATGGATAGAACGTCAGCCTGGAGACTGAAGGGTCCCGGGTTGAATGCCCGGGTTGTGGGCTCGATCCCCAGTAGGGGCGGGGGGCGTGCAGGAGGCAGCCAATCAATGATTCTCTCTCATCATTGATGTTTCTATCTCTCTATTCCTCTCTAAAATCAATAAAAAAATATATTTAGAGAGAGAGGAAGGGGGAGAAAGAGAGAGAGAAACTTTGACGCAAGACAGAAACATTGATGGTTGCCTCCCTTAAGCGTGCTGATCGAGGATGGAACCTGAAACCTTCAGGTGCAGGGAACAGTCCTCCAACCAACTGAGCCACCTGACTAGGACACAATCATTATTCTTCGTGGTGTATTTAGACTTCGATAATCACCAAGTTATATATGAAAGTCTGGCTACTCCAACCTTTTTTCAAGTGTGTTAAAAAAAAATCAAACTGCCTGTTAGACCCCTGAGTGTAATCCAAAAGAAGACAATGATACTTTTAGCTCTGTTCTGAACAGACTTAAATGCACAAATTACCAACATCATCTTAAAACAAACAAACAAAAAATGTAAGCATCTACAAAGTTTAAGGTAAAAGCAGTTTTGTAAACAGTAACTGCAGATGACGATGTTATTGTAAAATCACAGTTTATTAATGTCCTTCAAACTGATCAGGAGGTTCTGGGTTTGGAGCTGACTGAAAATTTCTCCTAAGCTTTCAGTCTAATCCGATGATCCTACCTTATTGTTTGTGTGTTCCAGAAAGTTTGGAATATTCTAGATTTTAAGTAAAATATGCAAGTATAAAATTAAGCAGAACTCTCAGTGGTGCTGTTTTAAGGCTTCTTTTTAATAGTAACAAATCAATCATTTATTATGAGAAACCAAAGTACTCCAAGATTTCTTAACTAATCTGTTCTTTAAAATGAGAGTTATTTTAAACATTAAAAAGTCTACATCACCCTTGTTAACATTTAATTAAAATTATTAAATACAGATGCTCCTCTACTTTGGATGGGGTTATGTCCCAATAAGCATATCATAAGTTGGAAATATTATTAGTTGAAAATGAATTGACTATACTTAACCTACTGAACATCATAGCTTAGCCTAGCCTACCTTAGATGTGCTTAGAACACTATGGTAGTCTAAAGTTGGGAACAATTATCTAACACAAAGCCTATTTTATAATAAAATGTTGACTATATTATGTAATTTTTTATTTCAATTCAGCATCAGCATTTTCTCAATGTCAAAAATAGATTTATAATAAATGTTGACTATATTATGTAAACCATATTATGCATATGGTTTTTGCACCATTGTGGGTCGAAAATATATAAGTCAAACCATTATAAGTTGGGGGCACTCTGTGTACAACATGGGAGTCTGTGTTAGTTACATAACTTAATCCCATTATACCTGTAATATAATCAGTTTTAAAAATAAGTTAAAAAACTCACTGGGAAGACTCACAGTACCTGTTGTTAATATTTTTTCCAGATATTAAACTATGTTAAAAAAGGGCACACATCCTCACAAGGTTGGTGAGATGATTATAAAATCCAGAATCTTAACATTTGATGAATCCTCAGAGATCAGAAGGAGAAACAGAACTGCAGCGGGTGTGTGTGTGTGTGTGTGTGTGTGTGTGTGTGTGTGTTAAAAAATGTACATTTAACTCATTAATATACAAACTTGAGAAAAATTGCCATAAAAATTTATTTTGACTTTGAGAAAATGCTGATGCTGAATTGAAATAAATAATTTCAAAAATATAAATCTTGGTTTTAAATTCTAATGTCAATAGAGTGAAGTTTTGTCTACTTAGGTTTATTTCTGTAAAATGCAGTTTTTCTAAATGTTTTTCAGGAAAGAATTTGCAAGAACAATCTTGACTGTGGGTGGTAAGAAATGTTTAGAATTTTAAATATAAGAATATAAAATATTGGACATTGTTGGTTTTTTTTTAAGCATCTTGAAACTATGGGGAATAAATTATGGCCAAATTGAAAATAATAATTAGGATTTTGTTTTTCATTTACTATGAGAAATTTCAGCATGCTAAAAACCATAAAGAATAATTAAAGAATGCTCATTTACTCACCAACCAACTTTATCAAATATTATCATTTTTGCCACATTTGTTTCAAATATTTAAAAACTAAATCTGTGTCCATGTGGATGTTCCCAATCCCCTCTTCATTGGTGGAGGTAATCCTTGACTTGGATTTGTTTTTCATTCCTAAGTATATTGTTTTACTTTTTCACTATGTATTCAAAAGCAACATACATTATTATTTTGCGATTTTAAAAGCATTTTCTAAATCTTATCCTGATGTACATATACAGCTGCAACTTTCTTTTTATCCTTAGAATTATTTGAGATTTAAACATGTTGAAATATGTAGTTTTTATTAATCTGCTGTGAAATTCCACAATCAGTCTTGAAATTTAATCTTTGTAGTAGAAGTATTTTTAAAGGCTATTTGATGAATGGCTTCTGATGAATGTTTAATATATGTAATATAAAATGCAAAGATATTTATTTAAAATTGTTATATGCTGACCAATTATTTAGATTTTTCTCCTACTATTTCTTAAATATTGAATTTATATGATTGTAATTACTCCAGGATACATCTTGCTGCTTATAAGACAATGCTAGGCTTCTAAGATGGAATTTCTTAGAGCAAGTGCTAATCTTTGGAACTCATTTATTCTTTTGCTTTGAGCCCAGAATTACCCATGTCTGCCATGTTTTTAATCTCTAGATTATGGTCAGCAGGTTGCTCTTTCTGAAGCATTGTGTAGACTGACAACTAAAAAATCAAGGGATGACCTTGTCCATCAGTGGTTTGAGGATGACATCATTGCTGAAGCTTTCAAAAAAATTAAGGATCAAGAATTTGAAACGGTGCGATTCCTGGCCCTCAAAATTCTGTTTAATCTATATATTTGTTGTTGTTAATTCTCACCTGAAGATATTTTATCCATTGATTTTTAGAGAGAGTGGAAGAGAGGGAGAGAGAGAGAGAGAAATGTGAGAGAGACAAATTGATTAGTTGCCTCCCTCCCTCATGTGCCCTGACTGGGAGGCGGAGAGCTAATGGCAACCCAGGTATGTGCCCTTGACCTGGAATCGGTTCTTGGGCTGGCACTCTAACCACTGACCACACTGGCCAGTGCAGAAAAGGTAAAATTCTTTATAGCTGTATTCATGTTGAACAAAAGCTTTTTGGTAAATGGCTATGCAATTAGGATTTTGTTAAATCCAAACCTTTAAATATATAATTAAATATATTATACTTGACTTTGAGCCTATTGCCAGATCTGCAATAGTCAGGATTCAGTTTGATCTATATAGAAACACCATGAGCCCTGGGAGTCCCATCTCCCTGATTTATATGTACTAGTATTTTGATACTTGCATTTTGTCAAGTTGATTTAGGAGAAACCTGAGTGGCTTTATCTGTAAAATAAAAATGAAACTGACCTCAATATTTAGTGAATTAAATGAGAGAAAATGCAAGTGCTAAGCATGTTGTGGACACTCAGATATTAGTTTCTTTTCTCCCGTGTCATTCCCTCATCTGCATGGAAATTAGATGAAAATAGGACAAAAGTAATTATCTTGGTTTTCAAGTCATACCCCCCCACTCCAGAGCCATCAACTTCTTAATTGAACTGTTTTTATATGAAGACTTATATTAGTGTTGTCTATTTTGTGCTGAATATAGACAGAGGGTAAGGACTGAAGGCAACAGCCAGTCATTGCTTTGACGTAAGGAACAAAAATGCCTGGATCAGAGTCTCTTTGGCTTTTGAATTTTGGAGGCAACACATTTACCTTCCTAATAGCTGTTGGATAGGAGAACTCTAAAAATATTCTTTATTCTTAGAACATATACTGGGAGAGAAAACTCAGAAATTGCAGGAAAGAGTATTCTGGATAAGGAAAATTGGCAGGTGATAATATACCCAGGTAAACCCAAAGTCAGTAAGTTTTATGGGTTTGTGGTTGGCTTATGCTGGGCAGATGTTAGGGAAATGGATGCCCAGCGGGTTAGTCAAATATTGTAATTCAGCTCATCAGTAAGATGTATTTCTATTGCTACTCTTTTCACCAGGAGAGGAGAGTATGTAATCTCGCATGTAACTTTTGGAGACCTACACATTCCTCAGCTGAAAATCTCCTGGCTGGAAGACTCCTAGAACATATGTCTGGAGCCTCCTCTTTGTGACACAAAGTATTATTTTAGTTAGCACATAATAATGAATTCTTGTGAAGCCTTGTCATATTACTAGATCCTGGAAATTTAGAGGCAAACACTGGCCCTTACATGCTGGTGAGGGTAATACTATTTAAGACATCTTGGTGTTCTATTAAAAAACTTGCATTATTTACTTTGAAGGACAGTAGGCTGTTTCTCAATTACCTAAACAACAGACTTGGTGACCAAAGAAGGTAAGATGTTTCTCTGAGCATTATTTTATTGGCTAGTTGTATTCGAAAATGTCTAATTTCAAAAAAAAATCTAGGATTTATTTTATTTGATTATTTTATTTTAGGAAAGAATATAGGACACATAATTTATTGAGTACTACTGAGTTATTGAGTAGAAACCTCAGAAGATTAGACTTATTCTCCCTATTGATTCATTTGTGTTTTGAAAAACAATCTCTATCAGTCTTTTAGCATATTTATGATTTGGAGTATTTTTAACATTATGTCCTCTGGGAAGATTTTATGAAGAGTGATCCCCTACAGACTTGAGGCCACTAGGGATAGGTGTATTATGGACAGTAAAGTACTTGATAAGATATTTGCTAAATTCACTTCTTTCATTGGGGATTTTGCCAAGTGACTGAGCAGAGATATAGTATTGGTAAACCTGGCTTGTAGGCTAACAGATGGAGACTTGAAATCTAGCCACAATGGATCTCCACTGGCATGTTTAAGGTCCTTTTCAATACTTTGTACCAAGAGACTTGATGTCATCTCCTAGTTATAAATGCTTGTTTGTAGAACATCTGTAGGTGGTGCATGGGTTCCATCCATATTATTACTTTTTTAATTATGAAGTGTTTTACAGGGTCTATACATTTCCATGTATTGCCGCTTTTGCTGATTGGCATGAGGTATGTTTGTATTTCTTGCGGGCTGTGAGGGTGGTGTGTAATGAAACCCATGGTTAGGTTTACTTAGTCACACTGCTCTTACTTCTCAGAAGGGCTCTTTAAAAAGGAAGCTTACTTCTTGTAGAGAGGTCTCAACTCTGAAGCTTATTGCCCCTTTTCCCTGTCTTCTCTCATACTCTGACTAGGGTGCATTACCGGTAAGTTTAAGTGCCCTGCTGTTATTATTAGATTAAGACATTTTAGGGTGTATATGTGTTCATGAGCTCAATTACAGGAACCTAGCCTCATTTTACTCTGTTAGCAGTTAACATTATTCATGTCTGGATAAAAGAGAAAAGAGCAACTATTTTGCTTCTTTCCACACAGTTGATGCTTCCTACTCTATCTCCAGCAAATTGGGGACACTTTCCTTTTTTCCTAAATAATTCTACTTTGTACTTTATAGTCCAAAATTGAGCAGCTTCTTTTTACTCCTTCCTTTGATTTCCAAGGTCCTTCATATGCAGGTGTCCCACCCTGCAACATCTCAATTTTGGCATAAAATCTTTAAAGATATCTGAACCTTGACTCTATTGGGGGTTTCCTGGACCAAGTCTTCAGAATGTCCTAATTAACCATTTCTTTGTTTTGGGTTCAGAACCCCCTTCTTGGCCTCTGTGAACTGCATCTGTAACACATGACTACACTACAAATTTCTCTCTGGAACTGGTTTTGGTAGCCTGACTTCTGTATCTAAATTCTATTTTTCCTTCTAATTGTGTGGGGAGTCTAATCTCTGTTTGGTTCTTCTTTCTTGGACTTCAGACTTTCCATCAGCTACAATCAGGGCTCTTACACTGGCTTCCAGTAATATACATTGTGGGTTAAAACCTTTATTTAACGCTATAGCTATCAGAAAGTAGGTATTTGTGATGAAAAGGTATCCAAGATATACTGTTTATTGGAAAACCAGGTGGTAGAATAGTAAGTCTAGTGTGTGCTTCATTGTTGTGGAATAAAAACTATATTTCCTGGTATATGTCTACAACACGTCTGGGAGAAAACAAAGGCATAATGGTGCCTATGTGAAGGTACCTCTGGGAAGCCGGGGGCAGCAGAGAAGGAGATACTTGCTGTTTCTATATAAACACCATACTGTTTGACTCTTTTTTTTTTTTCTTTTGTGTTGTTTCCTTTTGGTCTTCATAGCTTTTCTTTTTTTTTTTTAAATCTTTATTATTGATATTATTACAGATGTTCATCTCCCCCCCCCCCCCCATAGCTTTCCTCCACCCGGTTCCCACCCCAAACCAGGCTATCGCCACCCTATTGTCTATGTCCATATTTAATGCATACATGCATATAAGAACTTTGTCTAATCTCTTCCTGCACCCCTCACACCTTCTCCCCTCTGAGAATCATCAGTCTGTTCCATTTCCATGCCCCTGATTCTATTCCATTCACCACTTTATTCTGTTCACCAGATTTTTTATTCATTTGATTTTTAGATTCAGTTGTTGATGGATATGTATTTGTTGCCACTTTGTTGTTCATATTTTTTTTTAAATCTTTTTCTTCTTCTTCCTATTCTTAAAGAATACCCTTCAGCATTTCATATAATACTGGTTTGGTGGTAATGAACTCCTTTAGTTTTTTTTTGTTTTTTTTTTGTCTGTGAAGCTCTTTATCTGACCTTCAATTCTACATGATAGCTTTGCTGGGTAGAGTAATCTTGGTTGTAGGTTCTTGCTATTCATTACTTTGAATATTTCTTGCCACTCCCTTCTGGCCTGCATAGTTTCTGTTGATAAATCAGCTGACAATCATATGGGCACTCCCTTGTAGGTAACTAACTGTTTTTCTCTTGCTGCTTTTAATATTCTCTCTTTGTCTTTTGCCCTTGGCATTTTAATTATGATGTGTCTTGGTGTGGTCCTCTTTGGATTCCTTTTGTTTTGGGGTTCTCTGTGCTTCCTGGACTTATAAGTCTATTTCTTTCACCAGGTAGGGGAAGTTTTCTGATACTATTTCTTCAAATAGGTTTTCAGTATCTTGCTCTCTCTCTTCTTCTGGCACCCCCATAATTTGGATGTTGGTATGCTTGAAGTTGTCCCAGAGGCTCCTTACACTATCTTCATATCTTTTGATTCTTTTTTCTTTTTGCTCTTCGGGTTGGGTGTTTTTTGCTCCCCTGTATTTCAAATCATTGATTTGATTCTCAGGATCCTCTAATCTACAGTTGAATCCCTATATATTATTCTTTATTTCAGTCAGTGTATGCTTAATTTCTGACTGGTCCTTTTCCATTTTTTTGGCATTCTCATTAAGATCCTTGAAAGTCTCACTAAGTTCCTCGGAGGTTTCTAGAAGATTCTTGAGTAACCGTATAACCATGGTTTTGAACTCTATATCCAGTAGTTTGCTTTCTTCTATTTCTTTTATTTGTGACATGTTTCTTCGCCTCCGCATTTTGGCTGCTTCCCTGTGTTTGTTTCTATGTATTGGGTAGCTGCTAAGTCTCCTTGAGTTAATAGAGTGGCCTTGTGTGGTAGGTGTCCTATAGGGCCCAGTGGCTCAGCCTCCCCAATCACCTGAGGTGGACACTCCTGGTTCACTCCTTTGTGGGCTGTGTGCACAGTCTTGTTGTAGTTGAGCCTTGATTGCTGTTGGTGACACTGGGAGGAACTGACCTCCAGGCCAATTGGCTGTGGGGACCAGCTGCAACTTCAGTGGGAGAGTTGCTGTGCAGGAGACACCCTTATGGAGCAGGACTTGCTTCAGTGGTGCTTTGGTGCTCACTGAGTCTGCCCCTTGAGTGTGTCTCTTATGGATGTGAAGAGTTGTAATCTGGTGTGGTCTCACACTGACCACTGGTACATTGGCTCTTGAGTCTCCAGGGAGGTGCAAAGTCAGCCACTGCCTGAGGCCATCCAGCAGGAGCTATAGAGAGATCTGCAGATTCCTCCTCTTTGTATCAGGTTTGGAAGTGCCCAGATGAGGCCCAGCTGTGAAGCAAGGCAGGCTGGTTGCTGGTGCTGGGGCTTGGGCCTTTTATTGAAAGCTTTGGAGCTCCCTGACTCAGCTGCAGCTTGTTTGACAGAGTTTTAGCCTCAGAAAGGACAGACCATTCATATGCAAAAGCTGCTGCACACAGCTTGGGTGGGGTTGTAAATTGGGTGGGTGGGGTCTCGGAATCACCAGGTCAGAGCAAACAGAAATGGCTGCCAGTCAGCCCTGCACAGGGGAGGTCCCAGCATGGGAACAATGACCACAGCGAGCACCTCTGTCTGGAAGAAAGCCACCCCCAAGTTCCTGCAGACAGTCCAGTTTCTCCCCGTATGTGCACTGGAGCTCAGGGAGTGGGAGCTTGTAAATTCAGTTTGTGGTGCCGGCCTGGGTCTCTAGCAGCCTGTGTGTCACTCAGCCCCAATCTACACTGGTTTTTACAGTTTGTAGGTCTTATTGCCCGTAGGGACTTCTTTCCCCAGCTTTGGGACCCTGGCTGGGGGTCTGGTGTGGGGTGGGGACCCCTCGCTCCTCCATGCAGCCTCTGCAGAGGCGATCTCCCTCCTGATTAAAAAAGCAGCACACGTGGGTGCCAGACCAGCCCGTTCTGCGCCTCCACACCTCCTACAAGTCTCCGTGTGCTTTCTTCTCTCATTGTAGTACTTCCACTCAGCCAGCTTTCCTGTGGTTCTGGGTGATAGTTGTAATTTTGTTCTGTATTTTAGTTGTAATTTTGACGTGGTTGTGGAAGGCAGCAAGTACAGGCGGTTACCTATGCCACCATCTTGGTTCTCCTGTTTGACTCTTTTTACTATAAGCATATATTTATTTTATAATAACTAAAATAAAGATAATTTGAAATCGTTAGGTCTTAGCTCTATTCTAATAGATGATAAGTTAGAGGGCAAATAACCACTTATATTTGATCACAGTACTTCCTTTGATAGAAATTTCCATCCATATGCAGTGTGAATTGTTACTGTTTAGACATAGAATGGTTGTCTCTGTGATTTCACCAGGAAAAAACGTTTGTGTGGACAGAATCCTCTGCTCTGACACATTTGAACATATATTAAATAGTTAAGGATAGTGTTTTCTTCCAGAAATAGTTTAGTTGTTTAAAATTGTGACCTTCCTTTTGCTTGCAGAAATGAGTAAGGCAATAAAGAGATATGTGGCAAGCTGGCACGGCCATGGCATACTCAGCCCCAGGGTGCCTTATGTTCCATGCCAGCTCAGCCAGGTTCAGTGAGCCTGAGAGGGGGTGGTGAAGGATTCAGAAAAGACAGAGAAGAGAATGAAAGCTGGGTCTGGGTGGGACGCTGTCCTCTCTGATGGAGAGCCTGTGACAGTGCCACAGACTACAAGCTGAGTCTTTATTTTATAGCCAGATTCCACGAGGCAAAGGAAGGGCGTGGTCAAAATGTTTACAACATTCTCGTGGGTTTCGGTCCTACTCAATTACATGCACCTGAACTCTATCAAGCCCACATCACTCAGGCACGTGGGGCCACATGTTCAGACCATAGGTTCAAGCTTACAACTACAGCTGTTGGCTATCATTGTGCTGGGAGGGCTCTGCCCTCCAAGCTGGGACTTGCACGTGGCAATGAGAGGACTTTGCCCTCTCATCAGTCCGAGGCTTGAACCTGTCCAAACACTAGCCGCTCTCCACAGAGATACCCTGTAATATTAGGGTGGTGTTTAAGGAAAAGCACTTCTGTTTTTAATGGAAATTTTTTCATTTGACCTTTTGACATGGTACTTATGTGTATAATTTATGCTGAAATTATATCTTACAGATGAGAAAACCAGCAGATGAAAAATTAGAGAAATTTTGGATTGATTTCAACCTAGGAAGTCAGAGTGTAACTTTTTATATAGATAGTACCGAGGTAATCACGTTTGATTTCTGTTTAAACTTAAGCGCTTAGAGATTGTTCATATGCAAGTATGTATTATATGCTCATGAATTTTACTTATTTTTCCCCCCAAGAGTGCTCTGTGGGACTCAGTAAAACTTTTGAAGGAAGCAGTGATTAATTTCAGCATAATAGGTAAGATGATAAGCTATCAGAGTAGTATTTCTACTTATAGTTGCAGTATATGCTTAGTTAATTACAGAGCAGATTTAGTGCCTTGGGGTGGAAGTGTGGTGGAAGGAGCACTGTGCTTAGGACCAGGATGCAAGGGAACGGAACTGGTGACTTCTTTGCTTTGTGACTTTGGGGTTCAATTACTTGCCTGGTTTTCTCATTGTAGAAATGGTTTAGTTTTTAAAAATTAAAAATTAAATTACTATGTGATCCAGCAATATCAGTTCTGGGTATATATCTGGGAGGATTGAACACAGGACTTGAAGAGATATTTATATATCCCTATTAATTGTAGCATTATTCTCTATAGCCAAGAGGTGGAAGCAACCTAAGTGCCTATCAGTGGATAAATAAACAAAATGGGGTGTATACATACAGTGGAATATTATTCAGCTTGAAAAGGAAAGAAATTCTGACAACATGGATGAACCTTGGGGACATTATGCTAAGAGAAATAAGCTAGCCACAAAAGGACAAATACTGTATGATTCTACTTATATGAGGTATCTAAAGAACTCAAATTGATAGAGGCAGTAGAATGGTGGTTATCAGGATCTGTGGGGAGGGGAAAATGGGGACTTGTTGTTTAATGCGTACAGTTTCAGATTTAAAAAATGAAAATGTTCTGGAAGATCTGTTGTACAACAATATACTAACAACTGAACTGTACACTTAAACATGGTAAATGTTATTTTTTGTACCATAATTTTAAAAAATGGCTGTAGTACTTGTCCTTCCCTTCCCACAGATTTACAGTAATTATCAATGAGTTTATGTGGGTATGTGCCACCTCTGTCTAAATAGCATCCCTCTGACCCCCCTTCTTAAACCTCTATCACTCACCTTCCTTCTCAGATTGGTAGATAGGATTGAGGGACATAAAGTCAGGAGTGATCCTTTTCTGGCTGGCTGCAAGTAACCTGTTAGTCCAGTTCAGCATTTCAGCTATAATCATACTTAAACATCTATCAGGATTCTCAAATTGGGTCTTTAAAAATAAAGGGATGTTGGGGGGCTCTAGTAGGTTTGGCTCAATGGATAGAGCTTTGGCCTGTGGACTGAAGGGTCCCGGGTTCAATTCCGGGGATTGAGCCTACAACCTGGGCATGTGCCCTGACCAGGAATCCAACTGTGATCTCCTGGTTTATAGGTCAACCACTCAACCACTGAGCCACACTGGCTGAGCCTGTATAGTTTTATGAACCAATGTCAGCTAACTTCATTGTTCTGTTAAACAATAATTTTTGAAAAGATGAAATCATGATACTCATACAAATATTAAATGAATGTTTTATTTAGTTCATGAATTAATGAGTAAATCAATGAGATGTAATAGCCAGTTCAAAGGAGAATTTAAAACCATACACACATAAGCAATGCTGAAATGAACTTACAAATAGATTTAAGACTAGACAATTTATTCCACAGATAAAATTAATTTGAATTTATAGAGACAAGAATCATTATCATTATTATTATCAGTTTTCCACAACTCACAGATTTGTAGAATAGCTCAAAGACAATGAAAAGCTCAGCTAACCCCAACGGGATTTGAGAGAGGCACCCAGAAACCTTTTGGCCCATTTCAAAATGTTTCACAGTTTTCTGTATTAGTTCTTCTCAGTGCTTGTGAGAATTTCTTCTAATGTGCAGGGATTTTTACTTTCTCTGTTGGATACTATTAGGAAAAAAGGGAAATTTTAGGACAGGGATAGATGAGGCAGTAAAGCAAATGTCAGAGAGGAGAAGAGACTTTCTCAGTAAAGCTCTGAGAGAAATAAGGGAAAGATGAAGAGAAGGGAACCTAGAGTTTGGAATTACAGGTATATTAGTTGACATCTGAGGAGACTGGAGTTGGAAGAACAGAGAGAGTATAGAAAACTGCACACTCATAACACTTCTGACACCAAATATATAGTTTTTTCCCTCACATTAAGCAATTATGATGCTAACTACCTGGAGTTAGTACAGACCTCAGACCTTACACATTGAGGGCTCAGTCCCATAAGACTGCCCCTACTAATCATAAGTCCCAGTATTACCAGAGAGCCACCTGAGCCAAAGGTGCCTCTCTCCTCCTCAGTTTTTATTACACTCACAAGAAAGAATTCAGACGAGTGACAGAAAGCAGTGTTAAAATAAAGCAAAGGGATTTATTAAGAATACACTTGGCAGCCCTAGCTGGTTTGGCTCAGTGGATAGAGCTTCAGACCAAAGGGTCCGGGGTTCAATTCCAGTCAAGGGCATGTACCTTGGTTGCAAGCTCCTCCGTGGCCCGGGCCCTGGTCTGGGTGTGTGTAGGAGGCAACCAATCGATGTGTTTCTCTCTGTCTTTCCCTCTCTCTTCTACTCTCTCTAAAAATCAATGGAAAAATATCCTCAGGTGAGGATTAGCAGCAACAACAAAAAGAATACACGTGGCATAAAGCATAAGCAGGCAACTCAGCTAGTCTCAGTGCCCCACTTGGTGAGGATTCAAGGGTTTTATACTCTCTCCCGCCCCCCCCCCCCCCCCATAGGTTTCAAGGTTCTCCTGTCAGATAGACTAGATTTCAAGATTCCCCTTTTACATTGTTGCAGCTTTCCCCGGAATTTATGAGAACATCTGGCCATGTTGTCTTCTCAAGTCCCAAGAGGGCTGACTTCTTTGTTCAGTGGGTGAGATGAACTCCCCTTTTTCACCCCTTCCCCTCCTCCTGCCCTAGCAGCTATTTATCCTGCCTAACATTCCCCCCACAAGTAATACCATCCAAATGCTTTTGGATTTTTGTTAATTGTCTCCAAGACTTCAGCTGTCCTTGGGTTTAGCTAGCACAAATGGCATTAATTGGGTCTGTGTTCTCTGTTTTCCCAGGCTAGGGTGATTTAAGCTATGTATTCTCTGGTTAAGGAAGAGCGGTATAAAGCATTTGCTCTCAAGTGTCCTTAGTTGGGGAAGATAAGATCTTGCAGTTCAGAAGCTGGCTGCAGGCTGCCCAAAGTGTTTGGTCTTGTTTAATTTTGTTGTCTCAGTTTCCCCGTTCCACTTGCCCAGGAATTTCCCTAGCTTCTTACTATGCTGGCACACCAGATGGCCACCTGTCAACTTCTGACCAATTTGCTACAAATCCTGGGTTCTCACAACCTCCTCAGGTTTGATAATTTGCTATATTGGCTCACAGAACTCAGGGAAACACTTATTTAAATTACCAGTTTGTTATAAATAATACAATCAAGGATACAGCTGAAGAGCCAGGTAAAGAGGTACGCAGGCTGAGATCCAGAAGTGTCCTGAGCATAGGAGCTCCTGTCCCTGAGAAATTGGTTTGCTCTACCCTCCTGATCCAAGGATGTGTTAATCAACCTGAAAGCTCTATGAACCCCTACTTTAGGGATTTTTATGGAGGTTTTATCACGTAGGCACGATAGATTATTAACTCAATCTCTGGCCCCTTTCCCCTCCCTGGAGGTTGAGGAGTGGGTCTGAAAGTTCCAACCCTCAAATGGTGACTTAGTCTTTCTGGGACTAGCAACCATCTGATGCTCTCTAGGAGCCACCAGTCACCTCATTAGCATACAAAAAGACACTCTTTACTAGGGATTCTAAGGGTCTTAGCTCTTGTGTTAGGAATAGGGGTCAAAGACCAAATATTAGAAGAAAAGATGCTTCTAGAACTCCTAGCACTCAGGGAATTACAAAGATTTTTAGGAGCCCTATGTGAGGAATCTGGGCAGAGGCCAAATATATAGTTCTTATTGTGTCACAGATGAGAGGAGCTGGAATTGCGCAATCACAGAATTGGAAAGGTTAGGATATATTAGTTGGGAGTATCACTTTCCTGTAGTAGACAGAAAGGGTTTATAAATAACTTACTAGAAATGTGAATTAATTATAATCATAAATTAAGAATAACTTCATTTATGTTGTCATTACCTACATTGAGGGACATAAAGTCAGGAGTGATCCTTTTCAGATATATAAAATATTATTGATATTTACTCTTAAGTCATTATTTTGGAAGGACTTCCATGGATTTTTTGACTGTGGTACCCCTAACATTATTTTTCTTAGTTTAAGTTCCTGAACTCCAAACCTTGCTACGGTAATGGTTTTCAGGAACTAACTTGCCAAGTTCATATTGTATACTTCACTAACGTATCACATTTCTGTGAGACTCCATAATTTACAAAGTGCCTCACAGTGTCTGAAGGAGGAAGGTATTATTTTCTATTTTAATTTTTTAAAAATATGTTTTATTGATTTCAAAGAAGAAGGGAGAGAGAGAAAGTGTGTTTCATATAAACATCAATGATGAGAGAGAATCATTGATGGGCTGCCTCCTGCACGCACCCCTAAGCCTCCCCCCCCCCACTCCCCCCCACCCCCCCCCCCCCCCCGCCCCGGGATTGAGCCCACAACCTAGGCATGTGCTCTTGACCGGAATCAAACTTGGGACCCTTCAGTCCACAGGCTGACACTCTATCCACTGAGCTGAACCAGCTAGGGCTCTTTTCTATTTTTATAGCCAAGGAAACTAAAGATTGTTTAGCAAACTCCCCAAGCAACACCTTAGTTTTGTGTGCAACTTCTTGCTAAGCAGTAGGCAATGTTTTAGTAGTAATTGAGTGCTTGGTGCAGCCCTGAGATAATTTCTTCTGACTCTTGCATACCCTAGTATGTTTGCATTGAGCTCTGCAGCCCAAATAGCTGTTTATATTTGTAGATATAGTTTGAATTACTTTTGTTGCAGTGTTTCATAGACTTATCCTGTAGGGACTAGATGTCCAGTAAGATTGGTATTTGGGGGGGATTGCTGAGGTTGTCTCTGTGCCAACATTGTCCTATAGAAACACAGTATGAGCCACATATTTAATCCAATATTAAATGTTTACATAGCCACATTAAGTTCTTTTAATAATATACATTTAACCCAAAATATTAACATTTAAATGTAATTAATATGAAAAATTGATGAGACATTTTACTTTCTCTTTTTTTTTTTTGTACCAAGTCTTCACAAACTGATGTGTATTTTATGCTTATGGTGTACTTCGATTTGTGCTAGCCATATTACAAGTACTCAGTAGCCATAAATCTAGACCTAGGTGTGTCTCATTCTTTTTTCCTCTTTCTGTCCTCATCAATTTGTGACTGTTAGCTTTGCCTACTGTTTCATAGACTTTCCTCTTTTCTCTCCTGCTGCTTCCAACTCAGTATGTACTTACTGTGGCTTATTCTTGGACTTTCCTTGAATTATTAGCTAGTAATTTTCAACCTTTTTATTATTTCATGGAAATGAACTAAACTAATTACTAAAATTCTGCAGCATACCCAAAAATACATTATATTTTTGTTGGTTGATTCAATAAAAAATAGGTATAATTTTGACTGATTAACTAAAAATCTCATAGTAATTACCTACAATTTTTGTTCCAAAGTGATTTTTTAAAAAAATCAGGTGCCTATACTTGTATATAAGGATTTCTGGTACCAAGAATTAACCAATTACATGCAACCTTATTATTCAAGGTGACCAATAAGATGCAACTCTTTTATATGACCTATATAAAAGACAGGGCATTCACACTGGACAGCTATTGTGTTGGCTGTTGTCATTTTTTAATTTGGCGATCTAAGGGAAAAGAAGTCAGTACCTCTGCCTAAATAGTCAGGTGTTTCATGTTTTAAAAATTCTTGCAGCACACCCTTTGAAAATCGCTGGTCTAAGCTATTTTCTGTTCTAAAACGATTACTATTTGTCAGTAAAGGGCTGGTGCCCTGGAAGGGGGCCATCAAGGAGACTGTGGTCTAAAAAACAGGCCTGTATCTCATCTATGTTTCCATTTCTCCTTTTTTAAGTGGAGGCTATTGAAAGGAAGGTAGATTATTCCACTTTGCATATTGCAAAAAGTGACATTGAATTTGAATTTTAGAAATAAGTGGGATCTGGGAGAGAGATAGAATGAGAATGAATGTTGTGCTTAATATATTGGGAAGTTAAATACCTGTTGCATATAATAGCTTTGTAGTCACAAAATGCTCTTTGAATATTTGTTTTAATAAATAAGGATATCTCCATTTCTATGCTGCTAAGATTACATTCTATTTCTGTCAGATTAACCACTTCATCATTTGTGTGTCTATAAACACACATGTGAATCTAATAAAAATAACTTCAAAGTAACTTTTTAAAAATTATTTAAACTTGGTTGCTTTATTTGCACTTCTAAAATCCACAAAGCTTCACAGTATCAGTGTTTGATCATCAAGGCTTTATAGACAATGAAAATTTTATCACATCAATTGGGCATACTCAAAAACAATGGATAATTTACAAACAAATTTTTAATGAACATTTTGCAAAATACACACTGGAACACATCTGAGTCAATCTATTCTAAAATTAGACTTTAAATTAAAAAAAAAACACAACAAAAATAAAACAAACCACAGACAGATTTAACACCGACAAGCCTACCAGAATAATGCTGGTGGCAAGCCTAAACAGCTTTAATGTTGAGTGTAATTTGGGGGGAGCAGGAAGAAAATATTACCTGTTCAACCTATATTTAAATGCATCTGTGAATAAAAGTTCTATAGTTTAATGAATTTCAAAAAAGTGAACAACTCTTTTGCCTCCAGGTTAGTTTCTCAGGTTTGTTTGTTTGTTTTTAATTGTGAAATTTTGAGTAAAGAAAATGGATCCTGGAACTAGAATCCTTAAGGAGAAGAAAAACATGGGGGCGGGGGAGAAACAAAATCAGTACTTTTAATCTTTCTAAGGTGATTGTACCAAACAAAATCATTGTTCATATTAAGAAAGAATACCAGAGATGATATATGGGATTGAGTTTTGGCTTATGTAACTTTTAAAAATATGATTTCTTTTCAACTCATTGCAGAAAAATCTGGACTGTTGACAAATATCTCGGTGTATTTATTTAAAATTATAAAATACAAACTTTCAATGTGTTGATATACATTGGTATATTTTATTTTTTGCTAGAAACTGAAAAGAAAAAGATGTTCATCATTTACTTGAAGCCTATTAATATTGGAAACAAGGAAGTGAGGAAAGTAGAAATTCATTTTGATTTGCAATTCAACATATCACAAGCTTCCATTAAAGCTTTAGGAGAAGACAAACAGGTGGCAGGTTTAATTCTCTTTAATTATTTGACTGTGTTTTAGTATGTTTTCATGTCTCTTAAATTTCCATGTTGGGTTTTTTAAAATTGAAATATAATCCACATAATATTATACAGTCATGTGTCACATAACAATTTTTCCGTCAGTGACAGACTACATAGATGAGGGTGGTCCCATAAGATTATAATGGAGTTGAAAAACTACTATCACCTGGTGACAGCATAGCACTCATAACACCATCATAAGTGCAATGCATTTGTAATAAAGCGGATGTAAACAAACCCACAGACAGTTGCATAAAAGTGTAGCACATAATCCTTAATAATGATAAACAACAATATCATTGATTTATAAATTTACTATATTTTTTGTCATTTCTTTAGAGTATTCTTTCTCTTTATTAATAAAAAAGTTTGCCGCTCTAACTGGTTTGGCTCAGTGGATAGAGCATCGGCCTGCGGACTCAAGGGTCCCAGGTTCGATTTTGGTCAAGGGCATGTACCTTGGTTGCGGGCACATACCCAGTAGGGGGTGTGCAGGAATCAGATGATCGATGTCTCTTTCTCATCGATGTTTCTGGCTCTCTATCCCTCTCCCTTCCTCTCTGTAAAAAAAAAATCAATAAAATATATTTTTTTTAAAAAAGAAAAAAGTTTGCTGTAAAACAGTATGCTGTGTTACATTGGCAACAGCCTCATACATCTGAGGCTTACTATGTCTTTTGATTGAATCATTTTATGTTGTGTTTGTTTTAATCTCATGTTGTTTAATACAGTAACATGCTGTACAGGATTGTAGCCCAAGAGCAATAGGCTATATAATATAGCATAGGTGTGTAGTAGGCTATACCATCTAGATTTGTGTAAGTGTACTTGATGATGTTCACTAACGAAGACATCATCTAATGATGTATTTCTCAGAACATATCCCCATCATTAGTGGTGCATGACTGTATTAGTTTCAAGTGTACAACATAATGATTCAACATTTGAATATATAGCAAAATGACCACAACAAGTCTATTAACAGCCGTTGCCATAAAGATTGTTTTTCTTGTGATGAGAACTTTTAATTTACTTTCTTAGTAATTTTCAAATATGTAGTTTTTGTCTATTTCTCCTTTAGGTTTGTTAATATTTGCTTTATATAGATAGGTGTTCCTATGTTAGGTGCATAAATATTTATAGATATTATAGTGTGTTGTAGGATTGAACCCCTTATCATTATATAACGACCTTCTTTGTCTCTTATGATAGTCTTTGTTTTAAAATCTATTTTGTCTGATATAAGTATAGCTACCCCAGCTTTTGTTTGGTTTCCATTTGCATGGAATATTTTTTCCATTCCTTCACTGTCGGTCTATGTGTGCCCATATAGATGGATCTCTCTCTCTTTCTTAATTTATTCAGCCACTCTGTCTTTCTATTGTAGAATTGAATTCATTTATATTTAAAGTTATCGATAGGTACATACTGATTGCCATTTTGTAAATTGCTTTCTGGCTGTTTTGTACATCCTCTGTTCCTTTCTTTTCTTGTTCTATTCCTGTGTGATTTGATGGTTTTCTGTAGTGTTATGCTTAGTTTCTTTTCCTTTATCCTCTTTGTGTCTACTATAGGTTTTTGCTTTGTTACCATGAGGCTTATATAAAACAACTTATAACAGCCTATTTTTAAGTTGATAACAATTTAAGTTTGATTATATTCTAATGCTCTGCATTTTTACTCTTTTCCCCACATTTTATTTTTTGATGTTAAAACTTACGTCTTTTTGTGTTCCCTTAAAGTATTATAGTTATTATTATCTTTACTACTTTTGTCTTTTAGCTTTCATATTAGCTTTATAAATAGTTATATTAGAGTATTCTGAATTTTACTATATATTTAATTCTATCAATAATTTATAGTTTTATATATTTTTACAATTGATTTTAGAGAGAAGAAGGCAGAGAGCGAGAGCAAGAGAGAGAGAGAGAGAGAGAGAGAGAGAGAGAGAGAGAGAGAGAGAGAGAGAACATCGATGTGAGAGAGAAACATCGATCAGTTGCCTCCCCCACACACCCTATTGGGGATCAAACTTGCAACGAGGGTATGTGCCCTGGGAATTGAACCTACCACCCTTTTTTTTTTTTATTAATATATTTTATTGATTTCAGAGAGAAAGGGAGAGGGAGAGAGAGAGAGAGTTAGAAATATCAATGATGAGAGAATCATTGATCGGCTGTGTCCTGCATGCCCCACACTGGGAATTGAGTCTGCAACCTGAACATATGCCCTGACCCAGGGATTGAACTGTGATCTCCTGGTTCATTGGTTGATGCTTAACCACTGAGCCACACCAGCCAGGCTATATATTTTCCTGTTATTAATTAGCACCCTTTCTTTTAAGCTTAGAGAGTACTTTTGACATTTCTTGTAAAGATGGTTTAATAATGATGACCTCCTTTAGCTTGTCTGGAACACTTTATCTCCAATTCTGAATGACAGCATCATCAGTAGGGTATTCTTGGTTGGAAATTTTTGTCTTTCAGCACTTTTAATATATTGTGCCACACACCCTTGGCTTGCATTTTAATAGAGAAAACTGATAGTCTTGGAGAGGTTCCCTTGTATGTAACAAATTATTTTTCTCTTGCTGCTTTTAGGATTCTCTTTTTGTTTTTAATTTTTGACACTTTACTTATAATGTGTCATGGTGTGTGTCTCTTTGGGTTTCTTTCTCTTTTTTTTTTAACCTCTTTGGTTTTCTGAATCTGAATGTCTATTTCCTATTCCAGGTTAAAGAAGTTTTCAGCCATGATTTCTTCATATAAAGTTTCTATCCCTTTCTCTCTTTCTTCTCCTTCTGGAACCCCTTATGAATGTCTGCTTGATGTTGCTCCATAAGTTCCTTACACTATCCTCATGGTTTTCATTCTTTTTCTTTTTGCTCCTCTGGTTGGGTGAGTTCTACTTCCCTGCCCTGTCTTCAAGTTCACTGATCCTTTCTTCTGTTTCATCTAGTCTGCTGTTGGACCTCTATAGTGTATTTTTCAGTTTAGTTACTGTATTAAGGTTTGTGACTTCTATTTGGTACTTCCTTATATTTTTTATGTCTTTTTTTTTTCAAGGTCTCACTATGTTCCTCCATTATTCTCCCACATTTGGTGAGCATTTTTATGACCATTATTTTGAACTGCTTATCAGGTAAATCACGTACCTTCTTTTCATTAAGGTCTTCTTCTAAGGTGTATTTTGTTTTTATTTGGAACATATTCCTTTGTTTCTTCATTTTCCTTAACGCTCTGTGTTGGTTTCTATGCATTAGATCAAACAGCCACCTCTCCCAATCTGAAGGAATGGCCTCATGAGGAGATGAGCCTTGTTGCTCAACCTTGCCCTAGCTAGCTTTTAGTTGTCTCTCAATCCTGTGGTTGTCCAAGCAGCCTTTTTTATTTTCAATGGCTCCTAGTATTTGAGGTTGTGTCAAGAGTTGTCCATATCCCAAAGGGAAGATTTCAATCAACACCTAAATTCAGGCTGATTGGAAAACAGACCATCAACCAGCAGCTTTTTAAGTATGCAAATATATCCTTCCTGACGAAGCCCTGGTGGTGGGGGCCAAGGCAGAGGTGGTTTGGGATGATCAGGCAGGCAGGCAGAGTGGTTAGGGGTTTTCAGGCAGGCAGCCAGGCGAGCAGTTAGGGGTGATCAGACAGGCATGCAGAGTGGTTAGGGGCAATCAGGCAGGCAGGAAAAGTGGTTAGGGGCGATCAGGCAAGCAAGCGAGTGGTTAGGAATGACGAGGCAGGCATGCAGGCAGGTGAGTGGTTAGGAGCCAGCAGTCTTGGATTGCAAGAGGGATGTCTGACTGCCGGTTTGGGCCCGATTGGGCCCAAACCGGCAGTTGGACATCCCCCAAGGGGTCCCGGATTGCAAGAGAGTGCAGGCCTGGCTGAGGGATACCCCCCATGCATGAATTTCGTGCACCAGGCCTCTAGTATTGTATATATATGGGACTGTGGGTGTAAGCCCCTCTATCTACTAGAGCCAGGTGATCCTGTGGGACTGTGAGTGTAAGCCCCTCTATCCACTAGAGCCAGGTGATCTAGAGGGGTCCCCTGGGTAGCAGCCACAAAAATTGGGGTGCTAAGTGATGGTACAATCTCCTTTCTGGCAGATACTGGTGAGCTGTAGTGAAGCAGAGAAAGAGAGCAAAGGTGGCATCTATGGGCCTCTGTTTTAGAGAGTACCTCAGTAGCTTCTATACATGTGCCTATCCAGAAAATATGCCTCTCTTGTCAGAACTTCAGGAAAGCAAATAGGCCTTTTTCAAAGAAAGACTGGGAGTATACTTTAGTCTGCTGAATGTTCTGTGCTCTAGGGATGGTCTCACCAGTTATAGTCCTATGGGTTACAGGAATGCAAGCCCTGCTGGCCATCAGAACCAGGCAATCCAGTAGCATACCCTGAGTGGCAACCTCCAAACCTGAGGCACCAGATGCACATACAAGCTGCCCTCTGGGAGATCCTGGTGTTCTGGAGCAGGTGGATACAAAGTATGAAGGTAGCATCTGCCATCCAAGTTCTCTGGAGAGGTTTACAGCTGGCCCCTAAGGTGTGTGTTTAATTAGAAACCTGCCTCTCAGGCAGCAGCTATGAAGATAAGCAATAGGCCTCTTTCAGAGAAGGACTGAACATCTCAGTCTTTTGTGTCTCTGGTGTATTCTGGGTTGGTAGCTGGTTAAGAACTCTCTCTTCAATGGCTGCAGTCCGGAGGGACCCATGAGATTAAGCCCTGCTGGCCACAAGAGCCAGGCAATTTAGAGGTGTTCCCTGCTTGGCAGCTGCAAAAATCAGGGCACTAGATGAGAGTACAAGGTCCTTTCCAGGAGGCATTGGCAAGCTAGAGAAAGGGACTCTAGAGTGTAAAGATGGTGCTTTCTGGCTTCTTTCCCTGGAGAATATTTCAGTAGGTCCCTAGATGCATGTTAAATTAGATGCCTGCCCCTCAGTCTGATGTTTCAATATAAGTAAATAAGTTTCTTTCACAGAAAGTTTGTGGTTTTTTTTTTAAGGGTTGCCTCTGTGCTGGGCCCTGAGGAAGGTGAGCCTGCATGTGCAAGCTCTTTAAGAACTATGTCTCAGTTTGTTGCAGCCTAAAGGTCTCTTGGACTTTAGTCCTGTTGGCTTTCAAAGTTAGATACTTGGGGGGGGGGGGCGGTGCTTGTCTCTCAGATGCAGGTCTTAAAAGTTGGGGTGTCAGAATTTCTTCTTTTTCAAGGAGAAATTGGAATTTTGAGTTTCTTCCTGATTGTGGGTTGCCAAGTGGTAGGGTGTATGGTGAGATTGTGTCTCAACATCTCCTGCCTGCTTCAATGTGGGTTTTTCTTGTTCACCTAATCCAGTGGTCGGCAAACTCATTAGTCAACACAGCCAAATATCAACAGTACAATGATTGAAATTTCTTTTGAGAGCCAAATTTTTTAAACTTAAACTTCTTCTAACGCCACTTCTTCAAAATAGACTCACCCAGGCCGTGGTATTTTGTGGAAGAGCCACAATCAAGGGGCCAAAGAGCTGCATGTGGCTCGCGAGCCGCAGTTTGCCGACCACAGACCTAATCTATAGGAATCATTCAGCTAGATATTTTTCCCCAGAGGAAATTGTACTATGTGTGGCTGAAGATCAATGTGTCTGTGGGAGGGGGTGAGTTTAGGATCTTCCTACATTGCCATCTTGAACCAGAACTCCTTGTTGGGTTTTGATGTGAATATTTGATTAAGCAGAAGGATTGATCTTTTGCAAATCATAATAGTTGTGAGTTCTAATCCAACTTCTTCCTTTTCATTTATCATTGTCTTAACTACATAGGACACAAAGCCTCTTTGTGTCTCAAAAAGCTTTAATTTTATTTATTTTGAACAGTTGAAAATTTCTCTAGGATAATAACACCTCCTTAACCATAATCTTCCAGAAATTCTGAGGATACTTGCTGTGGACTTCTTGGCACTTTCTTATCACTGAGCTCCTTGAGTATAAGGGGAATCACTAGGAATGGGGTCTCTTTGGAAGTTTTTCAACAGTTCTATCTACTGGTCTTATGTTGTGGAAATGATATGAGCCTCGTGTAGACTGCTATGGTCTCTGTCTTGCTGAGTATAATATTTCCTATTTATTCACAAGAACAAGGAGCCTTTCTCTACCATAGACAGTAGGCAGGGCAAAGAAATTTGTGACGAGAAGACAAAACACTATGGTATGGTCAATATGGGTGGAATTAAAATGTCAGAGACCTGAGGGAGTATGTATCAGGCTGGTTTCCTTTTGGCTTTGAGTTGTATATAGAATCATTCTATAGATGCTAAAGTGCTCTGCAAATATAGTTTCCAAAGACTTACCTATGAGAAGAGGAAGACCATTTCATGGGTGAAGATGAGAAATAAAAGTAGAATCAATTAATTAATAAGAAAACAAAAACACCTCCTCCATCATACTTCATTTGAGTTGGCCAAACACTGTAGTTTTGCCTTCATTCATGAAAAACATCAGAATTATATGTATGTACACATTTCACAAAATGAGTAAAATGTTTTGGGAGAAAATTGGGCTTTGCACACTACTAAGCCACAGTTCCTTGATCACGAGACCCTGTGAGAAAGGGGTGGGTATGATGAGAGCCTGCAGTTGGGGACTCAGCAGACTCACCCTGAGAGCTTCAGTCCCTGAGAAAGCTCAAGGGGTCAGACTTGGGACAGAGGAAGCAAAGGCTATTACAACTTCAGAGTAGAAGTGACGGAGAGCAGGAAAGTGGTCAACCAGAGCTGGTTCTGAAAGGAGGAGGTAGAGAAGCTGGAAACAGTGAAATGCTCCTTCAAAATGAAGACCAACTTCTAATTTTTCATATGCTATTTCTGAGCTTTAAATTTTCCTTAAATTAAAAAAAAAGATTCCTAGTTTTAAAAGTCATGTGGCTTTTGGCTTGCATTTCAGATATTGTTTGACCAGATAAAAATCTCCTCACAACTTCTTGATAAGTTTGAAAAGGAAGAACCTGAGAGTCCTATCAACCACAAAAGAGAGACAGGTATATTGGGAAATAACACATTTTTGTACTCTGAATACCCATAAAAATAATGATAAAACCTTACTTGGAAGAGGTCACTGAAAACCTATGATCATATAAGAGTAACAAATGTATTATTGTGCCTTTGGAGAAAGAAAACTTCTAAGAGCCTTGAATTATTTTGCCCACCTGATACATCTCTCTTCTGGGTCAATTGGAAATAAAGGAGAAAACATGATGTGGGTGGCAGGCAGCAGGAGACAGGGTGTGCAGGAGCATCTACCTACAAAGCTGACCCCGCACACATCACGTACCCCTTAGGAATTACAGCCCAAGGCTGCTTTCTATAGCCCCTATAGAGTTACCAGCTCTTACCAGAATATGGTGAGATCCCTATGCTGAGGGTCCCACGAAGAGCACTTGGAGAGAGTGCCCACTGTCATGTGTGGATTTTGTGATCACCTTTATATGCTCTTTCTTAATGTGATAGACCAGGCAGAAGAAGAGTTAACGCCTGCCGAAGTTGACTACTGCCTAATAACTATCCCCTTAAACGACCAGTCTGAGCTTTCTGTGAGTATGGGGTGTGGGTGACAAGATTCTGAACTGTGTCCACTAGGATGCTAACAGGTGGAAGCACTCTCCTGGCTTGTAGTCCATTTCCTCCAGGCTAACCCTCTGTCTCTGTTTTGGCCATCCTCTCCTTTCGATTATTTTTGCCCGTCATGATTATGTGATCTCTCCTTTCTCTCAACTTTTGACTCTCTCATGGAATGAGTGACTTATCGGGCTGTGCCTCATTCCCTCATTTGGGATCTGGGGACTGAGATGTAGGGAAAGGAGCCTAATCTTTGGGGACATACCTGGTTTTTACTTACTACCTGTGGGAACTCGGGCAAATTTCCTAACATCACTGAGCCTGAAGATTCCCATCTCTAAAACAGAGGTGGTAGCTGATTCTCAATGTGGATCTCTGCGATTAAAAACAGAATGTGTGTACAACACCTAACACACTGCTTAGCATGGATAGGTATTCTGCCCTTTCTCCTTTGCTTATATTTGACTAGAGGCCCGGTGCATGAAAATTCATGCACTGGAGGGGGGGGTCCCTCAGCCCAGCCTGCCCCCTCTCACAGTCCGGGAACCCTCAGGGGCGGGAGGCGACCGGGCAATCAGGGGAAGGTGATGCCCCATCACACCTCTGCTGCTGCCACGCCGGCAGCGCAAGCCTCGGCCAGCCCTGGTACCTGAGCCTTGGGCAGCCCTGGGCAGCTGGGGGCCTGAGGGGACTGGGGGACTCTGGAGGCAGGTGTGTGGAGTGGCCGGACCTGCCTGGGGGCAGGCCTGGCCTTACTGCATGCCTGCCGCCCCAGCGGGGCTGAGGGGACTGGGTGCCGCCATCTTGTGGCTGTGGGCGCCACCATCTTTGAGGGTGTGACAGTCAGTTAGCATATTCCCTCCTTATTGGCTGTAGGTGCCGCCTCTTTGAGGGCATGGCAATCAATTAGCATATTCCCTCCTTATTGGCTGTTGGTGCCGCCATTTTCCCCCCAATTTTTTAAATTAAGGTGGCGCTGCCATTTTTGAAGGTGAGGCAATCAATTAGCATATTCCTTCCTTATTGGCTGTGGGTGCCGCATCTTTGCGACGGCATGAGGGTCAATTAGTATATTCCCTCTTTATTAGATAGGATTATCTGGACACATCATACAGAAGTGTGATGACATTGTAATGATTTTTTAAAAACAAACATTACTCCTTTAGACAATTAGTCTCCTTGGCAGGTTATGCATTTATCCCAAACAATTTTGATGCTATTAAAGACATTTTTTTTTGTAAGTTTTCCTTTGATGTTTCCCTTAGTAACTTTGGAATACTGTGATTGTCCTTGATAGTGGCAAATTTTTGCCTGAGAATGAATATCAATTTATTGGAATAGCCAACTCTAATAAATAAAGAGCCTGTATCTTAGTATTCAATGGAAATGCTTTCTTTGGAGGTGGCTCCAAAAGAATGATAAAAGAGGGCTTCCAAGACTCTATAATTAAACACATATTTTTTCTGCAGCAAACAAAGATAGCTGATAATTCAGCTGAAAAATTGAAACTGGGTGATACACAACAAGGTCAGATTTTTTTTAATCTATCATAAATAAGACTTGAATGGTATTTTATATTTAAATATTTAATTGAGAAACATTTTTTTTGTTTTTAATTTTCATTAGAAGTTACTTCAAAACATGAGCATTCTTCAGATTTACAAGAGCAATCAGGAAAAATTCTGGTTCCTAAAATGAAAGATAAATCCAGGTAAATGATTTTCAAAACTAACAAATTATGTAGATTGCTGTTAATGTGACTAGTTAATGCACAAGTCAACAGTCTAGGTTATCCCTCTTTCCTGTACCTGGCCACGCCCCACAAGAGGAGAGAGCACTGTGTGCAGTTCTCTGTAGAATGATTGGAGCAGAGGTGGAATGTTCTCCTGACTATAGGTCTCTACTACTATACCCCCAGTGCTTTCTTTCGTGATGTATTTTTCTGCAGAAAAACATTGAATATCCCCAATCAGAAAATATATATCATTGGCATTAATTAATTGGCCACTTTTCCATATAGGCCTCTGAAGAATAGATCATAAGACAAGTGATTTTTTTATGGTTTGAGACATAATTAAAATGAATTAAACTGTACATATGTTAAGTGTATAATTTAATGATTTTTGACATATGTCTATACCAGGGACCATGACTACAAGCAGATAATGACCAATCATCACCAAGAATTTCTTCCTGCCCCTTTGAACTCCCTCCCTCCTGCCCTTCTTTATACCCCTCCCACCCCCACTGCAATCACTGATCTATTTTCTGTGACAGATAAGTTTGCCGTTTTAAAAATCATGTAGAAATGGAATCAAACAGAAGCTATTTTTCTAGCTTCCTTTTTAAAGTGTAATTATTCTGAGATTGATCCATGTTGTATGTGTCAGCTGTTCATTCTTCTATGTTGCCCCGTAGTGTTCCATTGTATGTGTGGATACACTGCAAGCTGTTTATCCATTCACCTGTTGATTGACATTTGAGTTGTTTCCAGTTTTTTGTTGTTACAAGTAAAGTCTTTAGGATTCATGAATAAGTCTTTGCATGGACGCATGCTTTCTTTTCTCTTGGGATGGAGTGGTATGGTTGGATCATTGTTGGTGTATGTTAATTTTTTAAAAAATACTGTCAAATTGTTTTCCAAAGCGATTGCAGCATTTTACATTCCCACCAACAATTTTTGAGAGTTCTAGATGCTAGACATTCTTGCCAGTAGTTGGTAATGTCTTCCTTATCTTGCCATTGCAATGGAAGTGTAGTGGTATTTCATGTGGTTTTAATTTGCATTTCCTTTATTTGTAACAGATCCAAACTAGAAACAACCCAAATGTACATCAATATATGAATGGATAAACAAATTTTGTTATATCCATACAGTGGAATAGTACTCAGAAATAAAAAGAAATTAACTATTGATATAGGCAACATGAATGAATCTCCACATAATACCAAGTCAAAGAAGTCAGACAAAAAAAGAGTAAATATGGTATGATTCCATTTACATAAAATACTAGAAAATGCAAACTAATCTCTAGAAACAGAAAGTAGATCAATGATTGCCTGGAAATGGGTTCATTGGCCCCTTTTTTATTGTGATAAGAGCACTTAACATGAGCTTCGCCCCCTTAACAAAATTTTATGTGCCCAATACAATATTGTTAACTGTAGGCACATTATTATACAGCAAATCTCTAGAACTCATTTATCTTGTGTAATTGAAACTTTATACTTGTTGAATAGCAAATTTGCATTTCCTCCTCCCCTCAGCCCCTGGAACTCACTATCCTATTCACCCTTTCTGTGAATTGACTTATTAATTAATTAATTAATTAATTAATTAATTTATTTATTTATTTTCTCACCCAAGAATATGTTTTATTGATTTTAGAGAGGGAGGGAAAGGATGGGGGGGGGGAGGGAGAGGAAGAGAGAGAGAGGAAGGGAGGGAGGGAGAGAGAGAGAGAGAGAGAGAGAGAGAGAGAGAGAGACACTGATGTGAGAGAGAAACATAGATCAGTTGCCTCCTGTACATGCCCTGCCTGGGCATCCAACTCTCAACCTAGGATGTGCCCTGACCATAAATTGAACTCACAACCTTTTAGTGTATGGGATGATGCTCCAACCAACTGAGCCACCCATCCAGGGCTGAGTTTGACTTTTAGATACCTTGTGTAAGTGGAATCGTGCAGTATTTGTCCTTCTGTGACTGGCTTATTTCACTTAGCATAATGTCATTCAAGTTCATGTTGTTGCACATCGCAGAGTTTCCTTCTTTTTTAAGGCTGATGAGTATTCCATTGTATGTATATATCACATTTTGTTTATCACTCATCTATGGACATTTAGATTGTTTCCATATCTTGGCTATTGTAAATAATGCTGCAGTAAACATGGGAGTGAAGATATTTCTTCAAGATCATGATTTCAATTCCATTGGATATATGGGATTGCTGGATCATATAATAGTTCTATTTTTAATTTGTTTTAAAAAATGCCATACTGTTTTCTATAGCACCTACACCAGTTTACATTCCCATGAATTATGCAAGGGTTCCAATTTTTCCACATCTTCAACAACACTTAGATTGTATTATTGTTAATCCTCACCTGAGGATATTTTTTCCGTTGATTTTTTTTTTTTTTAGAGAGAGTGTAAGGGAGGAAGGAAGGGATGGATGGATGGGTGGAGGGAGGGAGGGAGGGAGGGAGGGAGGGAGGGAGGGAGAAAGACAAGGAGGGAGGGAAGGATAAAGAATGAGAGAGAGAGAGAGAGAGAGAGAGAGAGAGAGAGAGAGAGAGAGAGAGAGATCAACATAGGAAAGACACATCGCTTGGTTGCCTCTCACATGCACCCCAACCAGGACCAGGGATCAAACCTCCAACCCAGGTACATGTCCTTGACTGGGAGTTGAACCCAAGACCCTTTGGTCCATGAAACAATGCTCTAACCACTAACACACACTGGCCAGGGCAAAAGCTATCTTTTTAGCACCCCAGGGGATTCTAAGGCAGACCCAGGCAGGAAGCACTGCTCTGCAGCTTTGCCAAAGCTGGCTGCTTATCTGCGGGTCCTACCCTGCCTTCCTCTTTGCGTGCCTGACAGAGAAGGGTTCCACAAAGGTTTGTTTTGTTTTAAATAACTAGTTGTTGTCAGGCAGAAGACCTATGGAAATGGATGGCGAGATAAGTTCTCTGCAGGTTATGGTGCTTCCCATGCACGGGGCTCACATCAGACAAAGGGTATATGAAGGGGAAAAAAGTTAGGGCTGTGAAAGGAGGGAAGGAGAAGGTGGTGGTTATACAGTTCCACTGATTTGATATATTTTGTTTTAGGAAAGAATCTACTTTCAAGAGTGCCAGAAAGCAAAAAAGAAGGATGTCGGTAATGAAGTAAATTTTATTGTTTGGAGGCATTACTTCCCAAATTTTAGTTATTTGCATACGTATCTTCAAAATCCATTATGGCTCTGCTGTTTATCTCTATTTTTCTCCATTAAATTGATCTTAAACTTATTTTAAAGGGAATTATTTCACTTCCAAATGGAAAATCAGCATGAGTTGTAACAAATAATAAGGCTTCAAAGAAATACAATAGAAATAACAGTTATCATATCAAACTGTACTTGTATTGGGCTTTGAGGCTAAAGCCTGTTCTTGCTTTTAAAGAAAAGATAAGTAGAAGAGAAGGGTTCAAGACCTACTGACACTTGAGATTTATCCTGAATGGAAGCAGACGTGGTAATGAAGTGAAAGGAATGTTTTGCTCTGAGTCAATGGCATGGTTTTGTTTCTCTGGGCACCAACTTACACCTCTCCAGCTTGCCTCCCACTTTGGGATGGATGGTCAGCACTCTAAATCTGCAGTCACAGCATTAAAAATACATATATAATGAATATTAAATGAAATTTTTACAAACTTGAGATCATGAGCTTCAAACAAAGAGTTAAGGCTCTTCCTGGCTTGCTTTTAGCAATGGCTCTCACTTTCCACTGCCCACCTTCTAGTTGGAATCATCAAGGGAGCTGATACAAAAACCGCAGCCTGATGGTTCTGACTTAGTTGGTCCAGGGGAGAGCTCAGGCATCGGGATTTGTTTCAAAGCCCCCTCCTGGTGACTCTAATATGAGCCAACCTGAAAAACTGCTGCTGTGGGTATTGCACTTTTTAAAATAACTTTCAGCCCCCTGAAAGTTAAGTATATGTATGTATGTGTACACACACACACACACACACACACACACACACACACACACACAAACATTTAAAAAATTGATTTCAGAGAGGAAGGGAGAGGGAGAAAGAAATAGAAACATCAATGATGAGAGAGAATCATTGATTGGCTGCTTCCTGCACGCCTCCTATTAGTCATCGAGCCCACAACCTGGGCATGTGCTCTTGACTGGAATTGAACCCTGGACCCTTCAGTCTGCAGGCCTATGCTCTGTCCACTGAGCAAAACTGGCTAGGGCTTCATCCCCTTTTATAAAACTAAAGAAAGTGGGAAAACCTTGCTGTGAGATTTTTTTTAATTGGGTGCATTCAGTGAAGTGATGCTTGCTCCTTTACAAGACGCTGGCTGAGCAACTCTGGAACGAATGTGGGGGTTCTGCCCACCTTTTTTATTTTCCTCACAAAAGGAAGATGCAGATAGGCCTGGCTCACAGAGTGCCTTTCACACATGAGCTTCTCTACAAAAACGGTGAATTGCTCAACATTTTAAGTTGGGCCTTCAAAAATAAACTCATTTGGAAAATAGTTCACCATCACCCACCTTAAAGGTTATGGGTGTGTTACCATAAACAAGGGTGACACTGCTTCCCACCCTAAGCTGCTTCTACGCTTTGCCATTTCAGGCACAGGGTGGGTCCTCCCTCTGACGTGTGTCAGGTCGAGAAGAGCATGGGAGGTACTGTCACCACTTAATACTTTGGGATTCAGGAGAATGCTCCCCGGCCTGAAATGGGAACGAGCTGTTAAGAGCTGAGTGGTAGAGCCCCTGTTGAGAGAGGCATGGCAGCACCAGGCCCGGGTCTCCAGAGGGCACAGGAGACAGGGCTCAAATAGAGATGTGTTTTATCAAAGTCAAAACATACTTCATGTTAAAATTTCTTTGTTTCCGCATTTCTAAAAATGAATCCAAAAATAGAAAATTAAAAAAAATATTTAAGTGTCATTGTAGAGTTGAGTAATCCACCAGAACAGATTAAATTGTCCTTAAATCTCTAACCTTTACAGTTCAGGCTCAATTTCTTTCTTTTTTTAAATCCCCACTCAAGGGTTTGTTTTTCATTGATTGGAGAGAGAGGGAGAGGGAAACATGGATGTGAGAGAGAACCATCGATCGATTGCCCCAAGGAATCAAACCTGTGACCCTTCAGTGCATGGGATGACATTTTAATTACTGAGCCACACCAGTCAGGGCCTGCTCAATTTCAAAAGGCTTTAAGGTTTAAATAGAAATGACCCTCTTATTTTTATTTTGGTTCCTCTAAAATGTAGACAGGCATGTCTTTGAAAAAATCATTGTTATACTTTCTTTTTATTTTTTTTTTAATCTTTATTGCTCAGATTATTACAATGGTTCCTCTTTTTTCCCCCCATAGATCCCGTCCACCCAGTTCCCATCCCACACTCTGCCCTTACTCCCCCCCCACACTGTCCTCATTCATAGGTGTACGATTTTTGTCCAGTCTCTTCCCACACCCCCCAAACCCTTTCCCCCTGAGAATTGTCAGTCCACTCCCTTTCTATGACCCTGATTCTATTATATTCACCAGTTTATTCTGTTCATCAGATTTTTTATTCACTTGATTTTTAGATTCACTTGTTGATAGATATGTATTTGTTGTTCATAATTTTTATCTTTACCTTTTTCTTCTTCCTCTTCTTAAAGAATACCTTTCAGCATTTCATATAATAGTGGTTTGGTGGTGATGAACTGCTTTAGCTTTTTCTTATCTGTGAAGCTCTTTATCTGCCCTTCAATTCTAAATGATAGCTTTGCTGGGTAGAGTAATCTTGGTTGTAGGTTCTTGCTATTCATCCCTTTGAATATTTCTTGCACACTCCCATCTGGTCTGCATAGTTTCTGTTGAGAAATCAGCTGACAATCATATGGGTGTTCCTTTGTAGATAACTAACTGTTTTTCTCTTGCTGCTTTTAATATTCTCTCTTTGTCTTTTACTCTTGGCATTTTAATTATGATGTGTCTTGGTGTGCCTCTTTGAATTCCTTTTGTTTGGGGTTCTCTGTGCTTCCTGGACTTGTAAGTCTATTTCTTTCACCAGGTGGGGGAAGTTTTCAGTCATTATTTCTTCAAATAGGTTTTCAGTATCTTGCTCTCTCTCTTCTTCTGGCACCCCCATAATTCGGATGTTGGTACGCTTGAAGTTGTCCCAGAGGCTTCTTACACTATCTTCAACTTTTTGGATTCTTTTTTCTCTTTTCTTTTCCGGTTGAGTGTTTTTTTGCTTCTTTGTATTTCAAATCTTTGACTTGATTCTTGCAATCCTCTAGTCTGTATTGGATCTCTGTATATTATTTTTTATTTCAGTCATTGTATGCTTAATTTATAGTTGATCCTTTTTCATATCCTCGAGGGTCTCGCTAAATTTATCGGCCTTTTCTAGAAAATTCTTGAAAAACCTAATAACTGTGGTTTTGAACTCTATATCTGGTCGTTTGCTTTCCTCCATTTATTTCATTTGTGACCTGTTTCTTTGTCTCTGCATTTTGGCTGCTTCCCTGAGTTGATAGAGTGGCTTTGTGTTCTAGGTGTCCTATAGGGCCCAGTGGCTCAGCCTCCCCAGTTACCTGAGGTGGACACTCTTGGTGCACCCCTTTGTGGTCTGTGTGCACAGTCTTGTTGTAGTTAAGCCTTGATTGTTGTTGGTATCACTGGGGGGAATTGACCTCCAGGCCAATTGGCTGTGAGGATAAGCTGTGTCTACAATGGGAGAACTTCTGTGCTGGAGACACCCTTATGAGACAAGACTTGCTTCAGTGGGGCTTTGGTGCTCACTGAGTCTGCCCCCTGAGTGTGTCCCTTATGGATCTGAGGAGTTGTAATCTGGATGGTCCCACTCTGACCCCTGGGTACACTGGCTCTTGGATCTCCAAGGAGGTGCTAATTTAGCCTCTGCCTGAGGCCACCCAGCAGGAGCTACAGAGAGATCTGCAGATTCCTCTTCTTTGTTTGGGGTTTGGAGGTGCCCAGATGAAGCCCAGCTGTGAAACAATGCAACCTGCTGCAGAGCTGTGGGCCTTCTTTTGGATGTTCTGGGTCTCACTGACTCAGCTGCAGTTTGTTAGGTAAGTTTAAAATTCAAAGGGCCAGGCCATTCATATTCAAAAGCCTCTATGCTCAGCTTAGATGGGGCTGAGTTTCAGGGCGGAGCAATCACCAATGGCTTCATGGGGTGGAATCTCAGGGCAGAGCAAACAGCGATGGCTTCCTGTCAGCTCTGCCCTAAGAGGCCCCTGGTTTTCAGTGTCCCTTGGTAATTGCTGCAAGCACCTCTGCGAGAAAGCCACCCTCGAGTTTCGCCCACTACCAGACAGTTAACTTTCTCCCCGTATGAGTCTGGGTCCCCAGAGTCTCGCCCGGAACTGGATTCAGAGCAGTTGGGAACTTTTGTCTCCCTCCCGATTGAGAAAGCCCGCCTCATACTCAGTTGTCAACCCTCTCATTGCGTGCGCGCACCTGCGTACCTCTACCTTCCACAGATCCTGTAAGTCTCAGTGTGCTTTTCTCTTTCCTTCTAGTTGTAGAATTTCCACTTAGCCAGCCTTCCTGTAGTTCTGGATGATGTCCGTTTTGTCTTTAGTTGTAGTTTTGAAATTGTTGTGCAAGGCAGCAGTTTAGGTGTTCACCTATTCTGCCATCTTGGTTTCTCCCATTGTTATACTTTCTTTTGTTGTTTGGTAGTATTTTGAAGTTATAGTGTTGACACGATATTGAGGTGCATCAGCTTTTAAACAGCTACCTCGAATCTCTTCAGTTGCAATTATCTGACTAGAGAGGATTTTGTCATCCTTTACAACAGCCGCTTGGTTGAGAATCGACTAATGAAATCATCTGTTTCTTCTTCCCCTCCTTACTTCGGTGCCTTTTTATTATGTTAGAGTTGCTGTTACTCCTCTTTTGTCTAACTTTGTAGTGGTATGTTTAATTGTACATAATGGGTACTGACACCCCTTTAATAGGGTTCACTTACTATCTGTGTTTGTAGAAGTTCAATTACAGGAAACACCTCTTCTCGGAGAGTAATCAAGATTCAAGTTCTAGTGCTACTGTACTCTCTTGGGCCATTAACCAAGACAGGAAATCCCTAAAGCCATATGCTGGTGGGAAAAAGACAAGAATCAGAAGTAGCTTAAAAAGTAAGTTTGGTGACTGTCTTCTTTTGAGTCATTTTTCAAGTAAATCAACAGGTGTTTATTTCTCAGTATGTGATGAGAGAGGGTGCCAAAGAGATGTGCGATCCTGATATTCTCCTTTCCTGCTACAATTACATTGAAAGGCAAAATGTACGTGTGTGGAACAGTACAAAAACATGGAAGGGGCCATAACTGTTAAATCTGAGCTATAGATAAGTGAAGTGGGAGTTCAGATAAGAGGAATCTGATAAGAGCTGGAATCTTCAGGAAAAGCTTCAGGGCAGAGCTGGGTGGGGCCTGAGCTTATCCTTGAAAAAGGATAGGTGTGCAGAAGGGGGAGCATTCTAAGTTAGGTAACTCTCCAAGGACAGACAGAGGACCCCAGGACCACATTCAGGGACATGATCTGGAGCCGAGAATTCGTGCGGGCTGGTGAGGAACAATGTTGAATCATCAGAAAGGGATCTTAAGAGACAGACATCTGAGCCAGTTGTAGAAAACAGGAACTGCTTCTTGCCTGGATGTGTATAATTGGGAGAGGGATACATGAGTTTTTATATTTCTCATAAGTAAATTTATCCACTTTTTCCTTTTTTCGTTTTAGTCTTGCCGCTTTTCCCTCCCAGTCCGGCCAGTGACCGTTATAAAGACCAAGTAAGTCAGTTTTTCCTGGCTGCCTTGTGCCCTGTGGCATCATCATGGCACAGGTAGATTTGCTTAGGGTTAAACTGTATTTCTTTAAAAAAAAAAAAAAGCAGTGGTTGTAATCCACTGTCAGTAGAAACTACAAGGACTTCTAAACATTTAATATGACCTTGGGTAAAAACTTAGGATCTTTTTACATTGTTCTCAGATGTTGCTGAAAGATTATAATAGTGCTTAAAATCTGGGCTGTTCTGATTTACTGCAAATGTGTGCTCTTTTGAGTTTATTTTTAAAAATAAACTTCTTAGTTTAATTTCCCCTTAGTATTCAGTTTGTTGATACTTCCAAAGCTTTTAATGATTTAGACATTTAAACCTTTATTTTGCAAGTGGTTGAAATGCCTTCAGGGTTATGTAAATATTGAATAAACCCTCAAACTTTCTTAATTTCCTTCAATTATCCTTGTTTTATAGAAATGTAGTTAAGAATAGGAACACCAGTGTCCTCCAGACCAATGCAAAGCCTAATTTTAGCTGAATCACCTCTCTCAGCAGCTGGCTTTTGTTTCTTGTTAAATGAGAAACATCCGGTCTGGCTGCTGGGATTCTGAGGGCATCCTCAGCCTTGTGGTTAGTGCTCCAGTCGTAGCGAGTTATCTGCCCCCCACCTGCCTTCCTCCTTCAGCCAGGGGAGTGCTGCCCACAGTGCATCTCAGGGCCTGTCCGGTCCTCTCTGACAGAGGACGTGTGCAGATTAAACCTGGGAGCCAGAGTAAGTACCCCCATATTTATTCAACCTGAAATAATGAGTTATCAGTTAGAAACAGACCTAGAGAACAGTGTTCAGTAAATACATCTTATGTTTTAAATAAGCACCAAAGAAACGTCAAAGCTCTGAGAACCCATAAATTGAAGCTGTGCAAGTGATGAGAAGTCTATGCTGACTTTCAGTGAGGGCATTGCTGAGTTTGTACAAATATTGTTATTCAAAATTCACTTTTCTGTGTTGGAGTATAAGAGAATAATTTAGAGCCGGAGCCAGCAAACTTTTTCTGCAAACAGCCAAAGAGTAAATATTTCCAACTCTGTGCGCCATATGGTTTCTGTGGCAACTATTCAACTCTGCCATTGTAACATGAAGGCTGCCCTGGACAAAACTGAAACAAATGGGTGTGTTGTGTTCAAATAAAATGTTATTTACCAAAACCTGATTTAGAGCAGTGGTTAACTTGAGCAGTCATCAGAATGACCAGGAGGGTTTGTTAACATGCAGGTTGCTGGGTTTCATTCCCAGAGTTTCTGATTGAGTAGATGGGGCTTGAGAATTTGCATTTCCATCAGGTTCCCAGGTGTTGCTGATGCTGTGGGCTGGGACCACATTTTGAGAACTTTGAGTTATTTTTTTTATTTAGAATTATCAATTGATATATGACCTAATGTGCTCCAACTCAGGGATCTTATAGTCTTGGGGTTTCAAATGGAGCAAAGCCAATACTTAAACTTTTAAAAAGGATATTGGAAAGGTCTTAGAATTTTTTGATAACTTGTCTTGAGTGGTTATGAATGTTAACACTTCTAAAATGTATTACATTTTAGGTTAAACTTTTAACACCATTATGGAAAGGTGCCTCCAGGCAAAATGACGCCATAGATCCAAAAATTTCTGAAACAAAATTTCAGGGTAGTTCTGCCCATTTAATTCCTGAAACCTCTTCCCAGAAAACAGGTACCTGATTTCTGTTGAGTTACATAGAAAACAATTATATTCTGGGAAAGGTAGTTTGAAATAAATAAAATGTTTTTCTTTTACTGTCTGTTAAAGTGTGAAAATATGCTGTTCTTCTCTTTAATATTCTCATTGGCAAAAGATAGAGGATGATTAAGTTGTAATGTTACTTTAACAGTTGAGATCAGCTTGTGTATAAATGAATGCTTTGTTCTCTTTTAAAGAAATAAGAAACTCAAATAATGACTTGCTAGCAGGGAGTGGTCAACTTTTTTGGTAAAGAACTGGATAGTGAATATTTTCTGCTTTTTGGCCCCTATAGTTTCTGCTGCAACTATTGAATTCTGCGGTTGCAGCACAAAATCAGCCACAGGTAAGATGTAAGCCAATGGGCATAGCTGTGATTCCATAAAACTTTATTTATAAAACCAGGCAGCGGAAGCGGCATAAGGGGCCAGAGTTTGCTAGCCCTTGACCTATTGGGTTTATCTTAACCACCACTGTATTTTATTGAAACTATTTGCATCTTTTAAACTTGTAAGAGTAGGGGTTTTGCTTCTCTCACCTTTATCATTCTGCAGCTTACTTACCATATTGCCAGGCACATAATGGCACCAAGAAAGGCAAATGACAACCTTTCAGCTTGGCTGCCACTGGCAGAAAAGAAGGAAGGGAAAGAAACAAGGAGAGAGGAAAATTAGCAGTAGAGACTAAGAGGAAATAGGGGAGTGGAACTAAGAGAGAGAAGGAGCGGGATCACAGGGTTGAGGCAGTAGAATCCTGGCCCATGAATTTGGCGCCAGAGAACATCTATTAAAAGTGCTGATCTAATTGAAGGAACTGCCTATTCATTTTATCTACAGTGCATCTTAGGGCCTCTCAGGTGAACTGCTGACCCAGTGACCATACATGCCATGAAAGATACAAAGTTTGGGGTTTTTCTTTCTTTCAGTTAATACTGTGTCCCATTGTTTTTGATGGATTTACTCTATAGAGGGATAGTGAAATGTTAGCGCCTGAGCTGCTTCATAGTGTGTTCATTCCCTTGAAACTGTTCTCTCTGATACTCAGAACTTGAGAGCCCCCACCCGCTGAGCAGTGTCTCTTCACTGGAGCACTCAGAAGTTGAGCAGAATGTATCTAAGGTACTATTTAATTGTTGGGTTTCCAGAATTAATGTTATATTTGCATAATGTACTGGCTTATTCCTTCTTAAAGGATAATGTAACATCATTCGTGTTTTATTTGGAAACAAATATGTACATGTATTTGTGGTCTTCTTGCCTTTTTTCAAGACTATAACTGAAGACTCATTGATGAAAAGTGCTAACCTCAAACATAAACTGGAAAACCTGGAAGACAAAGGTGAGATAATACTAAACTCTTTTTGCAGAATTAGACAAAGCAAAATTAATCAGATTTGGGGGGCTGTGATATTATTCAAATTGCATCAGATAAATATTGATGTGAGAGAGAAACATTGATTGATTGCCTCCTGACTGGGGATTGAACCCACAACCTAGGTATGTGCTCTGATAGGGAATTGAACCTTTTGGTATCCGGGAAGATACTCCAACCAACTGAGCCACCTGGCCAGGGCTGAATTATTTTCTTTCAAACATCATTTATCCTTGAAACAATGCAACCCTCTAGAAAATATCCATCTATATTATTCAAAGAAATGAATATTTACCACAGAGCTTTTGTTTCTCTCACCTTTACCATTCTGCAGCTTACCACATTGTCAGGCACATAATGGCACCAAGTAAGCATGCAACTGACAACCTCTCAGCCTGGTGATGAACTCTTTTAGGTTTTTTTTTGTTTGTTTGTTTTTTGTGGGTTTTTTTTAGGGAACATTTCTTGTAAATCTAAAAGCAAAGAGAAGAGATAGTGGCTCCTATGGGAGTTGAGAGTATTTGAGATTTGAAAGTTGAGAGTATTTCTTAGGATTTAATTTAATTTTTTTTTTTTACAGAGAAGCTGGATATGGGCTCTTTCTTTTCCAAGTTCTGCAGAGGGAATGTGATCTTTAATGAAGTTTTCAGTTTATGAAGATTTTGTTATAGCAAACCATGAACGTCATCATTCATTGATCATTTTATTTATACACTGAGTGGCCAGATTATTATGATCTCTGAACGCATAATAATCTGGCCACTAATTATATATATATATATATATATATATATATATATATATATATATATATACACACACATATATATATATATATATATATATATATATATATATATATATATGTGTGTGTGTGTGTGTGTGTGTGTGTGTGTGTGTGTGTGTGTGTATAATTAGTGGCCTGGTGCATAAATTCGTGCATGGGTGGGGTCCGGCCAGCCTGGCCAGGGGGAGGGGACATGGGTGGTTGGCCGGCCTGCCTGCTGGTCGAACTCCTGGTCGAGGGGACAATTTGCATATTAGCCTTTTATTATATAGAATATACACTGAGTGGCCAGATTATTATGCGTTCAGAGATCATAATAATCTGGCCAATCAGTGTATACCTGGTATACAATTATTTTAACATTGACTATTCTCTATTTAGCATTAATTTAACAGCAAAATTATTTTCCTTTTGTCATCTTGAAGTCTATAACTGGTATTTCCTACTGTGGTGCTATTTCTAAAAAATTTGTGTATTTACAATTCCTCCCAAAAGGTAGTTTTAGTAGATCTTAAAATGCTAAACTTTATTAATTTCTATTTATAATTTATGTAGTGGGCATTTGGGTCTCTAAAGTTTTTGATATTCCTCGATTTCTTTATTGGTAATATGAGATAACTAGAATAAATTATCTCTTTTATCAAGATTCTGTTCTAGGATATAAGATGTCCTTTTATTAAATCATTTTCATTTTTTAATTACATTTTACATACATTATTATATTAGTTTCAGATGTATACCTTCAGTGATTAGACATTACATAACTTACTAAGTGATCATCCTGATAAATCTCACACCAATCTGACACCATATAAAGTTATTAGAATATTATTGGCTATATTCCCTATGCTGTACTTTACCTCCTGTGACTATTCTATAATTACCAATTTGCACTTCTTAATCCCTTCACCTTTTTCACCCACCTCCCTATCCCCCTCCCACCTGGCAACCATCATAATGTTCTCTGTTTTTATGAGTCAGTTTCTGTTCTGTTTGTTCATTTATTTTGTGGGGTTTTTTTTTAGATTCAATCATTGATAGATATGCATTTATTTCCACTTTATTGTTCAAAAATTTTCTCCTCTTCTTCCTCCTCTCCCTCCTCCTCCTTCTTCTCCTAGATCAGTGGTCAGCAAACTGCGGCTCGTGAGCCACATGTGGCTCTTTGGCCCCTTGAGTGTGGCTCTTCCACAAAATACCATGGCCTGGGTGAGTCTATTTTGAAGAAGTGGCATTAGAAGAAGTTTAAGTTTAAAAAATTTGGCTCTCAAAAGAAATTTCAATCATTGTACTGTTGATATTTGGCTCTGTTGACTAATGAGTTTGCCGACCACTGTCCTAGACCCTTTAACATTTCTTGTAATACTGGTTTGGTGGTCAAGAACTCTTTTAGCTTTTTTTATATGGGAAGCCCGTCATCAGTCCTTCAATTCTAAATGACAACTTTGTTGAGTAGAATAATCTTGGTTGTAGGTTCTTGCTTTTCATCACTTTGAATATTTTGTGCCATTTCTTTCTGGCCTATAAAATTTCTATTGAGAAATCAGCTGACAGTCTTTTTTATTTTTAAAGTCAAATACGTAGAATATCCTGTATTACAATTACTTTTTAAAAAATATGTATTTTTATTTCAGAGAAGAAGGGCGGGAGAGAGAGATAGAAACATCAATGATGAGAGAAAATCATCGATCAGCTGCCTCCTGCATGTCTCCCAGTGGGGATCAAGCCCACAACCCAGGCATGTGCCCTTGATTGGAATCGAACCTGGGACCCTTCAGTTCACAGGCCGATGCTCTATCCACTGAACCAAACTGGCTAGTCAGCTGACAGTTTTATGGGATCTCCCTTATAAGTAACTAACTGTTTTTCTCTTGTTGCTTTTAAGATTCTCTTTGTCTTTGACCTTTTCTATTTTAATTATGATGTGTTTTGGTGTGGGCCTCTTTGAGTTCATCTTGTTTGGAACTCTCTGTGCTTCCTGAACTTTTATGTCTCTTCCCTTCACCAGGTTAGGGTAGGTTCCTCTAATTTTTTCAAATAGGTTTTCAATTTCTTGCTCCCTCTCTTTTGCTTCTGGTACCCCCATGATGTGAGTATTGGTATGCTTGAAGTTGTCTCAGAGGTTCCTTACACTACCCTCATTTTTTCTTCTTCTTTTGGGTATTCTTTGCTTCCTTATATTTCAAATTGCTAATTTGGTTCTTGGCTTCATCTACCCTACTATTGATTCCCTGTAAATTATTTTTGTTTCAGTTAGTGTGTTTTTCATTTCTGATTGGTTTTTCTTTATGCTCTTAAAGCTTATTGAGCATCCTCATAACCAGTGTTTTAAACTCTGCATGTAATAGATTGCCTGTCTCCATTTTGTTTAGTTATTTTTCTAGATTTTTATTCTGTTCTTTTATTTGGGATATGTTTCTTTGTTTCTTCATTTTTGCAGCCTCCCTGTGTTTGTTTGTTTGTACTAGGTAGAGCTGCTATGTCTCCCAGGCTTGGTAAAGTGGCCCAATGTAGTAGGTGTTCTGTAGGGTCCAGTAGCACAGTCTCTTTGATTACCCAAGCTGAGGTGTACCCCCTGTATAGGCTGTGTACACCCTTCTCTTGTAATTGAGCCTTGAGTGTGATGGTCCTAAACCCACTTGTGTTGGATACCATAATGGGAGGCACATCAATGGGAGGGTTTTACCTCCCGGCCAATCAGCCACAAGGACTGGCTGTGACCATGGACTACCATGGAGGATAAGCTATGCAGGGGCCCAGTAGAACCATTACTTCAGTGGGGCTCTGGTGCCACTGAGTCCACCCCTTGACTGAGTCACTTGTGGGGGTGCTTGGGTGGTGATGCTTCAACATGGTCTGAGGCTATCTACTAGGTGTACTGGCTCATGGGTTTTCCAGGAGGTACAAGCCAAGTTCAGCCACTGCCTCTGTTCTGCCTGGGGCCACCTGGCATGAGCTAGAAATCTGTAGATGGCTGCTACTGGTGCAGGGCTTGGAGGTGCCCAGGCAAGGCCAAGCTTTGAACCAAGGTTGGAAAAGCCACTGGAAACAGCTTGGGTGGGCCTGAAAGTTGGGTGGTGTGTGACCTCAGAGAATCACCAGGGTGGGGCAAACAGTGTAGCCAGTTCGATGGAGTCTGAGTTATAGCACCCACCTGGTGGCTCTGTGGGAGGAGGGCTCACTGAAGGAACAATGGCCTCTGCCAGCACTTCTGTCTGGGAGAAAGCTGCCACCCCAGCATTGGCGCTCAGAGGGAGTAAGTGTGAGTAAGTCCTTGGGTAGGCCCTTTAAGAGGTACTGCCTGGGACTCCAGCAGCCTCCATATCACTCAGCCTTAATCCCTGCTGTTTTTTACAGCCAGAAGTTATGAGAACTTCTCTTTCTCTTACTGGAACCCTGACCTAGGAGGCCTTGTGTGGGGTGGGGACCCTTGTTCCTCAGGGTGGTCATCCACAGCCAAGATATCCCTCCCAATTTTTATGGTATCCAACACAAGTGGGTTTAGGACCAGCCCATTCTGCGTCTTTGCCCCTCCTACCAACCTTTATGTGGCTTTTTCTTTCATTCCCTAGTTGTAGGACTTCCATTCAGTCCATTTTCAGCGTGTTTTGAATGATGATTTTGTAGTTTAGTTGTAATTTTGATGTGGTGTGGGAGGATGTGAGTACCATGTTAACCTACATCACCATCTTGACCAGAAGTCAAGATGTCATTTCTTAGTCAAGATCTTATTTCATAGTGGCTTGGATATTCTGCAGCATTCAATCATTCCTTTACTCTATGAATGTCTACTGAATGTCTGCTATGTGTGAGACACTTTTCTACATGTTAGATATTCTAGAGAACAAAACAGAAATAATGCCTGACCTCATTGGAGCTTACCTTCTAGTGGGGGAGACATAATACACAAGAAAAGTAAAACATGTAGTATATTATATTGTGATAAAGGCTAAGAAAAAAAGTTAAGGAAGGAGATTAATATTGGGAGTGGTATTAAAATGTTATATTTTGATAAAGGCTAAGAAAAAATTAATTAGGAAAGAGGTTTAGAAGTTGGGGGTGGTATTGAAATTTTAGGTTGAATGGCCAGAGGAAACCTTAATGCAGATATGTGGGGGGGAAGGACTCAAGTTAGAGGAACAAGTGCAAAGGTCTTTAGGTGAGAATGTGTCTGGAGTGTCTGAGGAACCGCAAGGAGACCAGGGTAGAGGAGCAGAGTGGAGAAAGAGAAACTTGCCTCTTTGCTTCTCTACTGTCTTCCTACCCTACTGTAAAACTCTTTGCAATAGTAACATTCAATTATTTATTAAGCAAATTAATTAAATTAGATTCTAGAACTTTCAGAGGGAAAACCAATAGTGATTAAGCTGGATATGTGAGGAGAGGGGGGAAAGCAGATGACTTTGCAGGGAAGTGTGTGTGTAGGGGCTAAGTATAGGGTGGAGAAGAAAGTGGTTAGGGTGAGGAAGGCTAGGAAGGAGTGGGTTCAAGGTGGAGCTGTTGAGTAGGCAATTGGAAACACAAGTTTGCTGCTTAAGAGAGCTCAGTGGAGAAAGGTATTTGGGAGATGACAGTTGAAGGTATGGGATTGATGAAATCCTCCCGAGTCACAGTGTGGGAATGTAGAAAGAGATATGGATTCATTCTACAGGCAGGATCTCAGACCCTGATGATGGGAGAGAAGTAGACAGTAAAGAGAAGCAGGAGTCAGGCTGAACGCTAGTGTACTCTTGACAATGGTGGTGCCTTTGATAAGATCAGGAAGGCCTGGATGGGGTGCAAGTGAATATTAGAATAGAAAATATTTAGTAAATGCCTAAGTAAAAAGAGAATATATATTTAAGGCTCATAAGCTGAGGCTCTCAAAGTCTCAAGCCAGTGAGGAGCCAAAATGACCTCGTTTATAAGGTAGCCCTCAGTACAACCCTGAAGCTCCAGGGTTACCAGCAGGTGGCGCATTCTGCAGGGTGCTAGATGAGCTTCCAAAGCCCATTGGCCTGGAAACCTTGCTACCTTGCCATTTAGCCTTGAGCCTGCGAAATGTTTGTTGTTGTTGTTCTTTTGTTTGTTTTGCAGGACATGGAGGGGAGCAGTATTTTTGATGCCAATAATTACTGCTTTTGTTTGAGTCAGTATGTACTTATTCCTAATGTTACAGAGCTCATCAAGGGGAGGCCTGTTCCCATGTGTCCTTTTTAGGCATCAGTAGGCTTAGTGCTTTGATACTTGTTGAATGTGCCAAATGGTAAGTAATTAGTAACAGGGAAGAAGTTTCACTTACTGCTCGTCAAGGTTAGATATTAACTGTCGAAAAGAGGACAAGATAAACTTGGGATAAAAATAATGTGTGTGTGGTTATTAATGTGCGGTGCTTGCCTTTAGACATGTCGGATGGTAGTTTTGCTAAGTGGAAACAGTCAAAATTGGAAGAAGATGATGCTCCAGGATCCCTTTCCTCCATGACAGAAGAAGCAGACTTGGCAGGTAACGTTATGCATCCAGCCAGCCAGTCAAGCAGGAATGTGAGAAAGTGTAAGCACTGAATGTACCAACACGAATGACCAGGGAGTTACGGTTTGAAGATAATAGCAGCTGCAGAGCCCTAAAAACTAAGCGTTCTGTCCTTTCAGAGACACATAAATTGCTGCACAAATTACAGATAAAAGCCAGCACATCTCCTTCTAGCCTTTAGACTTCTGCCTCTTAACTCGTCTTTATGGCAGTTTTCAGGGCCTAGGCATTCCTAAACGTCTAGGTCTCTGCTTTAGTTGATGGTTATTAACTAAGTTTCTGTGGTGGATACATTCACTCTGTACCAGTGAAGGAGGAGGATCTGAAATGTCTGCATTTGGGGGGATGGCCTTCTGGATGAGTGACGCCACTATATTTTGAAACACAAGGCTCCAAAAAGGCAGATTTGGAAGCCCAGAGGTACTGGAGGGTGGTGAAGAGCCAGGCAGCCTGGCTTCCAGTCCTGAAGCAGCTGGTGTGAGCTTGCACAAGGTATCTGATCTCTCTGTTTTTATGAGGATTAAAGGAGTTGACACATGCAAATCTCTTAGGACGATGCCAGAGCCCTCATGTGCTCTCAGGAAACTTCTGGCATTCAGAGTTGTTGTGCCAGCGTTTCCCTCATAGAAACACCATCACGTCCTCCTTAAAACTCACCGCACCTCAGCCTGCTCCTCAGACATCGTATCAGCGGCACTGATGTAAAGTGCTGGGAAAGTTTGGGTGGAGCGGGCACTTGCTGGAGAAGGAGGTTTGGTAAGAAGCAGCATGAAGTGCCTGCCGTGGGGATTCGGCTTGAGTTGGCCTGGCCGGCATCGGCCAGAGTCAGCCCTCTGCAGTCAAGCCAGGCAGGCAAGGGCTTGGTGGATCGGACGTGTGCTTCTGCCTCCCTCCATCCTCCGGGCAGCTGATGGGCTGAGCACATCTACTTCGCACTCTGTTAATTGTACTTCCTGTTCTGTTTTTATTGTTCAGAAAACATCTCCACTCCACCCCTGGCCGTTGTGCCAGAGAGCGTGAATAGCTCTGCTGTTATCACAACCTTTGAGAACTTCACTAGAGAACTGGAAAGAAAATGTGAGGTAATGGTCCACTGACAAGGAAGAGCTAGCTTGTTGTGAGTTTAAAGTAACAGGCTCATATTATTTATTAATACCGTTAGCTTTCATGTGTGCAAGTATTCCTGAGTCTGTCTTAGCTGTGGCCCCTGACTTCAGAGTCTTGGTGAATTGTGGTCTGTATTTTTAAGAGAGCTACTTCATGTGCATTTGCTGCCATGGGACCAGAAGGACTCTGTGGAAATTGGACTCATGGTTAGGTGTCATTGATGGCATTCTCAGACAACTAAACTACCAGGAAGCAATGATTTTGTCACCATGAGGGACAAGGAGGAGGGGGGAGAAGAAGGCATGTGGATCAGAGAGGTGTCTGGGACAAAGATGGAGTTAGGCTGTGGGAGGGTGCTCAGCAGAGTGGTGGCTTGCCTGACGCTGCACCTGTAGGCTGTCCCAAAACTACCTGCCAGATGAGCGTTGGAACCACTTCAGTCTCCTCTTTATTGTCCTATTTTTGTATATCCCTAGAGTTATTTAATAGCACATTTGAGAGAACTATCTTACACTAACATACATTCATTTAACTAAGTTGGCAGATCTCCAAAGTCTTATTTTCTACAATATTCTATAAGCGAATTTATAATGGAAAGTTGTACGTGATATTCCATATGTGTTGCAATAGTATGAATGCAAGTTTTTCTATTTTAGCTTATTGTTCTGTATTGGTGCCGGCCCTGAGGGAGAACATGGGAAGTGTGTAGCATTGCACCTTATCACTGTTCGTTAGCAGTAATGTTTGCTATGAATGTTGTGTGCTGTCAAAATCTTTTTAATACGAAGCCTGCACTCAGTTGGTATAGTTATGGTTAACCCAAATGTGATCTTGTATTGTTGTTATGGTTTAGCTTAGGTACAGAAGGAGTGCACTTTATTCAGAATATGCAAAGCAAGCACCGAATTGCCTAATAAAACTTTTAAACCAGATACATCACTGTAGGTAAGTATTAGCTTTCAAAACAAGTTTATAAAAGTGTGATTGCTCACAAATGTTTGTCTCATGACCACTGGCCTGGGTCGTGAGGAGTTGGAGGGGAAAGATGTGAGGTTTGATACATTGCTTAACCCTTCCAGGTGCTGGTTCTTCATAAGATGAGGGGCTGAACTGAAGGCCCTCCTTAAGCCTCTTTATGGTACCATTATATGGCTCTAAAATGCTATTCTTAAAAAGTTCATAATCCAACTGTGAAGACAGGGCAAGCATGTAAAATGCTGGATAAATGATACGTGGTATAGACATACAGTGGGATGTTCAACTTAAAAAAAGGAATGGAATTCTAATATAAGCTACAACATAGATGAATCTTGAGGACATTATTTTAAGTGGAATATATAAAAGGACAATTATTGTATGACTCCACTTATATGAAGTACCTAGAATAGGCAAATTCATAGAGACATAAAGTGGAATAGAGGTTACCAGCGGTTGGGGGAGTTATTGTTTAATCAATGAAGAGTTTCTGTTTGGGATGATGGAAAGATTCTGGAAATGGAGAGTGGTGGTGGCTACACAACATTGTGAGTGTCCTAACACTGCCGAATGGTACACTTAAAATGATCGAAAAGGGTCAATTTTATGTTATGTATATTTTGCCACAATAAAAAAAAAATACTACACACTCATGCACACACAGACCCTGGTCACCATGTAGCAAGAAGTAAAAAGGAGCTGAGATTTCAGACAGATGTGAAGGACCAGAAGTGCGAGCGGAGAGATGGGTTTCCGTAGTGATGGGAGTTGATCCAGAGTGATTACAGTGGAAGTGCTTCTGGAGTGAGGTTTTGGAAACAGGGATTTGAATGGTGTAGGGAAGGTGCGTATAGAGATGGTTCCTGTTGGAGAGAATGGCCGGTAAGGGACGGTGGGGAAGAAAGTGATGGCAGGCCGGTTTGCTTAACTGAAGTAGAAAGTTTCTTAGGGCAGAATACATAACATGCATAGAAATTTGTAATTTTTTTCAAACATTTATACATGCACTGTCATTTGAGTCTCAAAACAAGCCCATGAGGGACTTGGGACTCGTGGAACTTCCATCATCTTTTAAGAGGCATGCATGTACTCATTTTTAAAAAATATATAGTTTTATTGATTTTTAGAGAGAAAGGAAGGGAGAGGGAGAAAGGGAAACAGCAAAGTGAGAGCAGAACATGGATCAGCTGCCTCCTACACGCCCCCTACTGGGGATGGAGCCCCGCAACCTGGGAACGTGCCCTGGGTGGGAATAGAATCTGCGACCTTGTTGGTGCATAGGATGATGCCCAACCAACTGAGCCACACGGCCAGGGCTTTACTCATCGTTTTGTTCAGCAAATGCACACAGCAGCGCTCGCTGGGTGCCGGCTTCTGCGCTCCATGCCCGAGTGCAGGGAGAGCAAACTGTAGGGCGGCTTGCCTCCGCGGGCCTCCCGCCTACTGGAGGAGAAGACACACAAGAAGCGAGCGAACAAATAAGCAGTTTAGGTGGTGGTTAGACACAGAATAGTGACTGTTAGAAATTTCAAAACGAACACGTAGAGATGGAAAAAAGTTAGTTAGCCAATTCCAGTTTTCAGAGCCAGCTTACGCAAGAAAAGGGGGAGCAGGTGAAGGGTAGAAGGCACGGGAGCCGTGGTCAGTGGTCAGAGGTACAGCGGCTGCTGCTGGCCCAGGCCTGGCGGCCCCCTTTCCCTGCGTCCTCTCTCCTTTGCTCTGCAAAGTATGGTTTGAAATACCAGCTTCCGCCGGCTCCTGTTGAAAGGCTAAATCAAAGTTTGCATAGTACGTTTCAGGGTGAGGATGGGCAGGTAGGAGGGGAGGGAAGAGAGACATGTATTCTTAAAACAAGAACTGTCTGGAGAAGACCATGACGTGTTCTTGCGGGAGGAGGATTAAGAGGGTCTTTGCCACAGCCAAGCAGTCGAGTGAGATCTGTTGCTTTTACCTTTGTCAGGCTGAATAAACTAGAACAGTTTAACCATTTTGTTCTTCGAGAGCTGACCAGCCTTGAGAAGGACATGCAGGCTCTGAAACGCCTTGAGAAGGATGTTCTGGTAAGTTCTTTGTGTTTACAACATTCTCTGTGACTTAACGAGAAATCTGTTCCAGGGTGGAATAACAGCTTACTGCTTAAAGACACCTTTTGTTCAATTTTAGGAGTTTTGGGGGAAACAGGCTGCTGATCTGAAATCATTCTGCGATCTGCAAATGCTGAGGTATTTTTTAAAAAAAACATTCTTTCTAGAAGTATCTTAGTTGAAGTGTGAGGTCGTGGGGGTTGATGTTGGTAAAGCTTCACACAGGAGCCACGTAGCTGCTGCTTGTTAAACCAGCCACTTCTGTGGCGCTCTGAGCAGAGCGTGGCTTGGGACATCCACCTAGAAGTGTCAATTTTGAAAAGCAGAAACAGCGTCATCCAAATTGCAGTGTTTTTGATCCAAGTTGATTTACTTTAAGCAATATTTTTAAAAAATTAAAGTGAGTAGATTTTGAGCAAAGTATTTAGATATGTGAGTAAACAGTTGATTTTCAGTTGTATACGGAATTGTGTTCTTGGTACAATCGATTCGGTCAAGAGCACACACATAGAAGACAACCAGTGGGTGTATCCTCCTCACATTCTGCGGCTGCAGCTTTTGTCCCTCCGCAGTCCCCTCCAGCTGCGGTGGGGAGGGCAGCGCTTCTGCCTGGGAGGAAGTCTAGTGTTCCGCTTGAACGATCAGAAGGGATCCCTGTGTAAACTTGCAGTGGCTAAAGCTGTGTCTGCCAGTTGAGAACCAGCTCTGTCACAGAAATCTAAGTCAGATGGTTTTAGGATGGACAGTATTCTGCTTGCACCATACATTTCAAACAACACTTTAGAAATTTGAGTTATCCCTCCTCTGTTACTCCATTTAGCACAATAATAATGACAGTACAGACCATGGGTTTTCAAAATGCTTTCACACGCACATCGCTCTCCATGTACCCTCATACGTGATTAAAGGGCATGTGCTTTTAGAACCTCTTCACTGAGTGCCCAGGTTTTGAATGGTTCTCAAACTTCTTGGAATTGGGACCTCTTAAACTTAAAAAATTTTTTAAAGTATAATTTCCATTTTACTTATTTTTCCAGAGAATTTTACTTTAGTCTTTAAGGACTTAGCTCCTTACATGGGCTTTGGTGGAGGTCATGGGGCAGCACCTATAGGTCTAAATTGGGGTGAGGGTGTTCGGGCCTTTCCAGCTTTAGGAGAAGGACTCCTGACCACCTTTGCCGTGAATGGCACAGCTCACACGGCGATGGAGTTTCACATACAGCTTGGGAAGCACTTAGGTGGTGAGGACATTCACTTTGGAAATAGCCTTAATGGCTGTGGCTGAGACCTCAACTGTGTTTTGAATGAGGAAACTTTTTAAAAAATTGATTTCAGAAAAAGAGGGGGAGAGAGAGAGAAACATCAATGATGAGAGAGAATCGTTGATCAGCTGCCTCTTGCATGCCCCCCACTGAAGATCAAGCCAGAAACCCAGGCATGTCCCTGACCAGGAATCCAATTGGGACTTTCTTGTTCATAGGCCAATGTTCAACCACTGAGCCATACTAGCTGGGCTTCGAATGAGGAATGTCTTAATGGCCTTGTCATTGGGCACGCATCGGGCACAGTTGGTGCAGTGAATAGGCTGCACATGGCCGTGGCCTTTTTTGGCACGATCATTGTTCCTTCTTTTCTTGGTCTTCTTGGAAGTAAGGACCCAAGAGAGGCTTAAACTTTTAAAACTTATTGAGGATCCCCAAAGAGCTTTTGATTTATGGGTTATATCTGTGAAAAATTTCCATACTAAAAATTGAAACTGGGCCCAGCCGGCATGGCTCAGTGGTTGAGCATTGACCTATGAATCAGGAGGTCACGGTTTGATTCCCGGTCTGGTCAGGCCATATGTCAGGGTTGCAGGCTTGATCCCCAGCATGGGGCATGCAGGAGGCAGCCAATCAATGATTCTCCCTCATCATTGATATTTCTCTCTCTCTCTCCCTCTCCCTTTCTCTCTGAAATCAATCAAATAAATATATTTTTTTAAAAATTGAGACTGGGATTTAAAAAACATGTTAAAAATAACAAATCTGTACATATTTATATAAGTAACAGATTTTTATGAAAAATAAGCAGATTTTTGAAAGCAGGAAATGTGAGAAGAGTAGCACTTTTTTATGTTTTTGCAAATTTCTTTAATGTCTGGCCTAATAGAAGATAGTTGCATTCTCGTGTCTGCTTCTGAATTCAGTCTGTTGTGATATCATGTCCTGCAGCCTTTGGAAAATTCAACTGTATATTCATGAGCGAGTAAGAATAAAAAAAGCAAATAATTTCTTATTATTATTACCATTTGCCAAAATACATTTTGACCTCACAGAACCTTTGGAAGCTTAGTTTCCTTAGGAAAGGAGGTGGGTCCCTTTAGAGTTCCAAAGATTCACACTTTGAGAAATGCTAATATAAAGCAACACTATAATAAGCATTAGAGAAGATTATGCCCCCTAGTCTTCTGAAACCTGGAGAAGTCACTTATATTGACTGAAGCCAGGTTTTAGATAACTGTCTCTCTAGTTCATACAGATTACATTGTAGGATGCTAATTACTATTTACATTCATCTCCCTAATAGGCCCCTGTGTGAATTTAGAATACCTCAAAGAACAAAACTGCTTCTAAATATACATCCCTCTGGGTTTTGCATTTGCTCTGCTTTCTTCCAAACACCCAAGGAAACCACCCTGTGACTTGCATGTGAGGGAGGATGGTGATGCTCTTAGCTCACACTGAATGCTGACTGGGTGCCAGGCTCTGGGCTAAGCGCTAGAAGTGCCATGAGATTTAGAGAAGTCAATGAGCTTGGTTGATATCCAGTATCTGGATCTGGTCAGTATCCAGTGTCTGTCCCTTTGTCATGTTGGCACATTAGTGTTGGCCTTATATAATTTTCTAGGGAGATAAGGACATTTCTCAGACTAGATTATTTCAGCCCCTAGCACAGGGCTACACAGAGATTTGGATTCAGGGATTTGAGTTGTGGTCATGAAATACCTCTGCATATGTGTGGGTTGGTGGTATTGGCAGACGATGCATAAAATAGAATCAAGTTAAATATTAATTTCTTATGTCAGTATCCTAGATTGGCCATTGACTCTCTCAGCCAACATAGATAACAATCTATGAAATAACTCTATGTTTATGTATATACATAATATGTATATTCCTATTTTTAATTGCCTAATGTGAATATAATGAGATGGACTAATTTCTTCCAGGCTTAATGCAATTCAGCCTTCCTGAAGAAAGCCAACGTCCAGTTTTATTATCGCATTCCTGGGGTAGGTACAAGACTGGCTTTGTTCAGATGATGTGTACTGGCGTGGGGGAAGCAAGCACTAAAAGATATGTTGTCCATATTACAGCTCTTCACTGAGCTTTCTCCTCTTTCACAATATCTCCCATCTTAGCTATTATCCTCTTGGATCTGGGTCATTCATTCACTAAACATTTACAATTGAGTGCTTGCTCTGCTGTCAAGCACTATGCAAAAGTGGGAATACAATGGTTATCACACAGACATGCTCCCACTCCATTAAAAATAAATTCCCTGAAGGAATACAGAAAAAAAGACAAGTAAACAAAAATAATTGCAAGTTTACTAAATGCTTTGAGGGTTATTAACAAGGTGTTTTGGCAGAGAGTAATAGTGTAAAGTATCAATTTCAAAGGTTTCCCTAAGGAAGTGACATTTAAGGTGAATAGACTTGGGAACAGTTTAAAGCAACCAAATTGGGTGGGGGAGAACTTGACATCTTTGAGGAACTCAAGTTCTTGGCTCACAGTGGTATAAGGGACAGTTATTTGAAATGAAGTTGGGAACATGGTCAACTCTCAATGAGGTAAGGCCTCATTGCCCTTGTTGAGGAGTTTGAATTTTATACTAAAGGTGAAGGAAAATTTGGATGGGTTTGGAGCAAAGGCATTGAGGGTGAGGGTAATATAATCTGATTTATATTTTAAGAAAAAACATTCTAGCTACTGTGTTGAGAATTGATTGGGGAAGTAAAGAATAGAAGGCGAGAGGAAGAATAGAAGAGGAAGGTGTTGGAGGTGGACAAAAATGGAGATTCCAGATCCATTTTGGAGCTAGAATTAATAAATTACTGATAGATGGAAGGAATTGGTGAAGGAAGGAGAAATAAGGATGACTCCTAGATTTCTGTCTTTTAGCAATTGGATGGGTGGTGATGCCAGTTAGACAGATAGGGAAGACTTGGGGTGGGAGGAATGTGTGGGTGGAGCAGACACTAGAGTTGATTTGTTAACATTTTAACTTTCAGATGCCTATGCAATCCAAGTTTTGATGAGAACCTGGAATAATGGACAATTTTCCAGGAAAATATAATTTAACGAAAGAGACTCCTGAATACATGGAATAATAGGCAGATATTCATAGAAGAAATAAAGTTGATAAAGAACTACCCTACAAACATGTATGGTCCAGATTGCAGCACAGAGGAGTTCTACTGTTTGTTTAAAGAAGAATAACTTTAGTGCTGTTCAGGTTGACTGGTACTGGTGAATTCACTATAGAAAATGGTCCTATGACTTCCTTCTGGGATAGGAAGTGTTCTAACCCAAGGGCAGGGGACACTAAGATATATTTAGCTTCTTATGGTCATGGGCTTCTGGGGTTGAGTCAGACCAGTTTTACTCCTCTGTGAGGTCTTCAGGCATCACTTTATCTATTGAGTACGTTATATTCTCTGGTTCAATTTATCCACCTGAATGTAAGATTCACTACATGACAATAGAGACTGGATCACATCTGTATTCCAACCAAAAAGCAGACTTCCTGGTATGAAATAAAAACTGTGGGATGGATGGATGGATGGATATTTAAAAGTGAAAGAATGCTGCCAGAGGTGGAAACTCTGAATTTAGGGGTAAGAAGGAGGCAGCTGAAAGTGAAGAATGACATAAAACTGCTTTAAACATTGGCACAAGAACTCAAAAGGCAGAACAGTCTATGACAATTTACTGTTCAAGCAACCAATCATACCTTCATGGCTCCTCAAAGTACTATACCCTTCAATCACTGCCTGATATATATATAACAAATATATATATTTGTTATAATCTATATGTAACAGCTAGATATCTGGAACTCTAAGAAATTGCTCTTAGATATAGTGGTACAAATAATGGTCTTGTTTTCAGAACAGCCCTTAGGAGTCAATGACCTCCATGATACAACTGAAATATTTATAAATTGCAGTATACATTACAGAAAACAATTCTAGAGCCATTGTTCTTTTAAACATATGAAAGCCATATTGTAATGCTAATGAAAAAAAAAAGGTCCAAATCTTGCGATGATCCCCAAACTGCTTGTCTGGTCCAGAGCCCAGGCCCACTTGGTGGAGACTGAATCCCCCTTAGGCCAGTGGCTTTGACTGATACCCCACACAGACCCCTGGAATCTGACATGGAGAAACATGGCTTTGGGTGAAAGAATGGAGGGCGGGCTAGCACTTGCCTGAATTAGGCCAAAAGATATCTGATTCGCCACTAGGACAAGGGTCAGGGCATGCTCATTAACTTGATGCATCCAGACAAAGTGCATCCATTCTTTACGAGATCACCCAGAGCAGTCTATTGACTGGGGCATGTTTACAATAAATGTATTTTGAGCAAAGGAAACAATGAATGGATGATATATTTTCCTAAAGAAGAGCAGCCAGTGAGAGTGGGATGATCACCCTAGCCTAGTGATGAGAATCTAGTTCCCCATCGCCTGCTCACAGGATGTCTAAGCGATGGGGCTAGAAGCCAGCGAGCTAGGCTCAGAGCAGCAGCTATGAGCCAGCAGGAGCCCAGCACCCCATCCAGCCACCCAAATAATGAAACTTCATCTCCAACAGTTAACCGCCCAACAATGCATGCCTCCCATAGAAAGCCTGCTACTATTGTGAGTAACTGGAGCATTTCAAAAAGGAATGTCTAAAATTACAAAAATCACTCCAAACCAGCAATAATCAATTTTAACCCCAAACATTTCTTTTTTTAAAAAAATTACTTTATTGATTAAGGTATCACATATTTGTCATCAACGCCCCCCCCCCCCCCCGCACACACACACACACACTCATGCCCCCATCCCCCTGTTGTCCGTGATCACTGGTTAGGCTCATATGCAAGCACACAAGTCCTTTGGTTGATCTATCTCCCTTGTCCCCACCCTCCCCTACCTTCCCTCTGAGGTCTGACAGTCTGATCAATGCTGTTCTTGTTCTTCAGTCTATGTTGTTCATCTTTCCCCTAGATGAGTGAGCTCATGTGATACTAGGAATACACTTATAGGAACCGAAAATGAGACAAGCAATAATGGTTATGCTGAGAGGCAAATGAATCAGTCTATAGTGAGTTTCTTTCTGGGCCAACAGTTCTTTTGCGTCCCGATTTCTATGTCCAACAGTTGTTTATGTGTACATAACAGCAATGGTATTTCAGTTCTGGGTGGTGGACAAATGGTGGTAATGCAGGTCCGACCCTCTCTGGTTTGGTCCTTAACCCCAAACATTTCAACTAAAGGCTTCCTTTGGCCAAACCTAACAATGAGGCAGCTGAGAGAATTTAAGGGGATCGAGATCTTTCCTTTTCTCCAAACGAATACCTTGGGGAAAATTGACTTAACTAGAGGGAATGAGGTGACTAAGGTTCTATTAGATACAGGAGTTACTTTATCAATCTTTTATCAGTCTTTATCCCCTTCAGCCTCACTAGCCCCTTGCCTCAAAGTACTCTAGTCAGGGTCTCTAAAACTGCTATTAATAATTGTGCAAGAGTAATTAAGAAATGCATGGGGTTAATACTGACTTTTCAGAATTTCTCATATTAGAGGCGTGATTATTGATCATAAGGTGAGGTTTGTGTAGCTTTGGGAAAAAAAACACACACAAGCTACCCACAGATCCCAACTTGAGTATTTAAGTCTGGTTTCTCAATCTTAGCACTATTGATACCTTGGGTGGGGAAATTGTGTGTGGCTGTCTGTGCACGTAGGATGTTTAGCAGAATCCCTGACCTCTACCCACTAGATGCCAGGAGCATCCCCCAGTCATGACAATGTCTCTAGACATTGCCAAATATCCCTTGGGGGCAAAATCACTCCAAGTTGATTTTAAAAGGCAGCTTGATCCTTATGGAAGAAATGGTTTCATACAGCAGCAAGGAATTGTTCTAAACATTTTTTTTTTCAGAACCATGTAATCAACCAGCAGAAAGATTTGATTTTGGTAAATAGATTGCTGGTTCACCTTCCCGTGTTAAATGTATAGCAGGCTAGTAATACTGATGTATTAACCATGGCTCACTTTAATTAATAGAGTATCAGAAATAAGGTCTTCCAAGGCCCTACCAGTCAGTCAAAATTATTAGTAGACAATAAACCTGCCCTCATGGAAAGGGGATGAAGCAATGCAGGCCACAAGTGAAGGCTCCAAAGACCATGCTAAGGGTGTATAATGGAAATAATAGTATCCACTTCTTGCACTTGTTAGGATTAAGTGTGATAACATCTGCAGAGCATTTAGCATGGAGCCTGGCACTGTTATCAATACAATAGAGGCTGGAGCCGAAACCGGTGTGGCTCAGTGCATAGAGCGTCGGCCTTCGGACTCAAGGGTCCCGGGTTCGATTCCGGTCAAGGGCATGTACCTTGGTTGCGGGCACATCCCCGGTGGTGGGTGTGCAAGAGGCAGCTGATCGATGTTTCTAACTCTCTATCTCTCTCTCTTCCTCTCTGTAAAAAATCAATAAAAATATATATTAAAAAAAAATACAATAGAGGCTGGGTGCATGAAATCTGTGCACTCGGCGGGGGGTGGGGGGGTGTCCCTCAGCCTGGCCTGCATCCTCTAGCAGTCCTGGAGCTCCTGGGGGATGTCCAACTGATGTCATGGGGAGCAGGCCTAAGCCAGCAGTTGGACATCGTTAGCGTTGCCATGGAGGTGGGAGAGGCTCCCGCCACTGCTGCTGCGTTTGCCAGCCATGAGCTTGGCTTCTGGCTGAGCAGTGCTCCCCCTGTGGGATGTGGGAGTGCACTGACCACCAGGGCGCAGCTCCTGCGTTGAGTGGAATCGGGCTGAAACCGGCTCTCAGACATCCCCCGAGGGGTCCCAGATTTCTAGGGGGCGCAGGCGAGGCCGAGGGACCCCACTGGTGCATGATCGGGGCTGGGGAGGGATGTGGGAGGTTGGCCAGCTGGGGAGGGACTGCAGGAGGGCTGCAGGGCCTGTCTGGCACATCTTGCTCAGTCCTGATCGGCCAAACCCCAGCAGCAAGCTTAACCAAGCATCTGCCCCCTGGTGGTCAGTACATGTCATAGTGAATGGTAGAGCGCCCTTAGCATATCATTAACATACTAGTAGCCCGTTTGCACGAAGATTCGTGCAATAGACCTTCATTCACCTGGCTGCCTGCACCAGTTTTCTGCCGGCACCAGGGACCCAGGCCTTGGCTGTGGCCACCGCCTTCTGCCTTTTTCAGGGTCGGGGCTTGGCCCCGGGCGGTGGCCTTGGGCTCTGCGGCACCCAACATCCTTGCTAAGGATCGCAGGAGCCGACCCCCAGTGGTTTCCTGCCATCCTTGCAGGCTGCCCACTGGTGCCCAAGGCCGGGAAAGCCTCCGCCCCAGGCTTTCCTGGCCTTGGGCTCGCCGCACCCAGCGTCCCTGCTACCAATCACAGGAGCCGACCCCCAGTGGTTTCCTGCGATCAGTGCAGGCTCCCCGCTGGTGCCCAAGGCCCGGAAAGCCTTGGCCCCTGGGACCCCCCGGGAGCGGCGGGAGGGGCGGGATGGGCACGGCCAAGCTCCCCCAGGTGGCCAATCGATCCGGAACGCCCAGGAGGGGCGGGAGGGGCCGGGCCACGCCCCTGCGGGTGGCCGATCGACCCCCGGGACCCCCGTGAGCGGCGGGAGGGGCGGGATGGGCCTGGCCATGCCCCCCCAGGTGGCCGATCGCCCCCCCGGGACACCTGGTAGGGGCGGGAGGGGCCGGCCACGCCCCCCCAGGTGTCCGACACCCGGAACCCCCGGGAGCGGTGGCATGGGCCCGGCCACGCCCCCCCAGGGTGCCGATGGGCCCGGCCACGCCCCCCCGGGGTGCCGATCGCCCCAGGCACCCCCGGGAGCGGCAGCATGGGTCCGGCCACGCCCCCCCGGGGTGCCGATCGCCCGGCCACGCCCCCCCGGGGTGCTGATCGCCCCAGGCACCCCGGGGAGCGGTGGCATGGGTCAGGCCACGCCCCCCGGGGTGCCGATGGCCCCAGGCACCCCCGGGAGCGGTGGCATGGGCCCGGCCACGCCCCCCCAGGGTGCCGATCACCCCAGGCACCCCCGGGATAGGCGGCATGGGTCTGGCCACGCCCCCCCAGGGTGCCGATGGGCCCGGCCACGCCCCCCTCGGGGTGCCGATCGCCCCAGGCACCCCCGGGAGCGGCGGCATGGGTCCGGCCACGCCCCCCCGGGGTGCCGATCGCCCCAGGCACCCCCGGGAGCGGCAGCATGGGTCCGGCCACGCCCCCCCGGGGTGCCGATCGCCCCAGGCACCCCGGGGAGCGGTGGCATGGGCCCGGCCACGCCCCCCCGGGGTGCCGATCACCCCAGGCACCCCCGGGATAGGCGGCATGGGTCCGGCCACGCCCCCCGGGGTGCCGATCGCCCGGCCACGCTCCCCCGGGGTGCTGATCGCCCCAGGCACCCCGGGGAGCGGCGGCATGGGTCCGGCCACGCCCCCCGGGGTGCCGATCGCCCGGCCACGCTCCCCCGGGGTGCCGATTGCCCCAGGCACCCCCGGGAGCAGCGGCATGGGTCCAGCCACGCCCCCTGGGGTGCCGATCGCCCGGCCACGCCCCCCCGGGGTGCTGATCACCCCAGGCACCCCGGGGAGTGGCGGCATGGGCCCGGCCACTGGGCACCGCCATCTTGATCTTCTCAACGGCGGATATGCCACCCGGAGTCCCGCCCCCAGCCTCCTGCCGGCCCAATCGTGGGCATAGCGGAGGTGCGGTCAATTTGCATGTTTCTCTATTATAAGGTAAGATTATGCATTGGTTGGTTGAACAGATGACTGGACGACCAGACAGCATATTAGGCTTTTATTATATAGGATATGCAAATAAAGTGTCATAGGAACACGATATTAGCTACCATACCTATTTTTAAATTACCTAAAGTATATGTTTCTATATTAGTTTTAACTGCTGGATAAAACAAGGACAATCCAAACTCTAGCCTGAAGTGGATTTGAGCCAGCACCACTCACCTCTGGCAGGATCCCCAAATCTATTCCAATGTTTGATTTGTAGTTCTGTACAGCTAGCTTTGGGAGTCCCCTTCCAAATGACCACACTGAAGCAAAAGAGAGGAAGAGGGAGAGGGAAGGGAGGTGGAAGTGGAGAGCTTTTCCTGCTTCACTGAAGCCCAGCCAGGCACACAATGGTGCTGTGTATCTCCCGAGGGGATCCTACACCTCAGGATTAAGGGAAGTGCCATTGTGCCCTGTTGCCCGTGTTCCTCTCAGACTGGACTATGCAGGAGCCATCAAGGGGGTGAGGTGCCCAAGGCCCTCACCACCAGTTACAGTGCAGGATGATGGGCTCTGCCCCCTGTGATCCTTCTTTCTGGCCCTGAAATCTTTTCCAAGGATATTAGTTTTCATGAAAGAGGAAAAAATGAGCCCAATGTGGTTCGTCCCAGTGTGAGTAATCTAGAAAAAAATTTTAAAAATTGGGCGGGTTATTAAGATTATAAAGTAGATTGATCTCACCTTTGTGAGATCCTGAAAGTGGTCCAGCATTCAAAAACTTTACTTCTGTTTAGCACTGGCCATTGGGGCTCAGTTGGTTGAGAGCTGTCCCATGCACCAAAAGGTTGCTGGTTCCATTCCCTGTCAGTGCACATATCTGGGTTGCAGTCTCATTCCCCAGTAGGGGGTATGCAGGAGGCAGATTGTCAGTGTTTCTCACATCAAGGTTTCTCTCTCTCTCTCCCTCTAAAATCAATTAAAAAAACGTATTTTTAAAAAACCTAAAAGAAACTATATTTCCCTTTATTCAGTACTTCCTCATTTATAGGTTTTTTTCCCCCTTGTTATCCATTTTGTCTCAAGGTTCATTGCTATTGTGACTTGAAAGAGAAAGATTTATACAAGTCAAAGTTTAGGACTATCTTGGTGGTAGTGTGGGGTGTGTTAATAAATCTCCATCTGGGTGATTCTATGAGATCAAAGTTTGGTCCTGGAGTCACTGAAAGTTTGCATCCCAGCTTCATGTATGAGCAGTGGGACCTTAGCTAAGTGAGGACTTCTTTCATGCCTCATCTATGTAATGGGGATAAAAGTATCCACTTCTTGGAGTTGTTAGAATTAAGTATGACAGCATCTGCAAAGCATTTAGCATGGTGCTTGGCACTATTATTAAAAAATTTGCAAATAAAAAGTGTCATAGGAACATGATGCTCATACCATTCCAAAGGTCAACATAGTCCTCAGCCCCAAGAGTTACCAGTGGGATTTCAGAACATCCATGAGAGACACTGGGCATCATTGGCAGACCTAAGGAGAAGGGTTAAGTGGGGGCTGGAATGAGAAATGATTGCAGGATGGATAGAATGAAAAGAAAACAGAGGCACAGACAGGTAGAATTCTGTAGAACAGTGCTAACTCCCAAAATATTGAGCCAGGTACTATCCTATATAATAAAAGCCTAATATGCAAATTGTCCCCTCCACTGGGAGTTCAACCAGGAGTTCAACCAGGGGGCGGGGCCGGTGGTGGTGGCAGGTGGCGGGGGGAAGGGAGGTGCCCCTGGCCGGCAGCCGATAGGGACCCTACCTGTGGACGAATTTTGTGCACTGGGCCTCTAGTGCATCTACACTAATAAAAGGGTAATATGCTAATTAGGGCGGACATCTTCTGGAATTCCATTGGACATCCATCCAGACAAAGCCACAGCTGCTACGAAGGCCTAGGGCCGGCGCCACGTGGGAGGGGCGGGCAGGTCTGGCACTCACGCGGGAGGGGCCGGCTGGTCCGGCGCCACGGGTCCAGCGCCGCGGCCCCTTTTGCGGAGGCGGCTCGGGACAGGCTGTGGCGGGTCCAGTCCCAGTGCTGCCCCTTCTGCAAAGGCAGCCACAGAGGCAGCAGCACGGCCCAGTCCAGGTGCCATGCCTCCGCAGAGGCTGGATGGGGTGCAACCTGCTGTGCCTCAACCTCCCCCAGCCCCTCCCCCAGCTGGCCTTGCCCCAGATTGCCCCCCACCCACCAGTAGGTGGGGTGGGGGGAGGCAGTGCTAAGAAGTGAAGGCTGAGGGCCAGCAGCTGTGGCAGCCGGCAGTGGCAGCAGCAGCAGGGTGATGGGGGCAGCACCTTCCCCTGATCAGCCTGGTTGCCTCCCACAGAGGAGGACATCCCCTGAGGGCTCCTGGACTGTGAGAGGGGGCAGGCAAGGCTGAGGGACCCCTCTCCAGTGCACGAATTTTCATGCACCCGGCCTCTAGTTCTATAAGAAGAAGATGGTCTCTGCCATCAAGGGCTGTAGTCTTTTGAATGAGACAGTCAAGTGAATAGAGCGAGATAAATTGTGATGGAGAGGAAACTGAACTACCAAGTGAAATAGAGACAGACTCATAGGAAGCAGGCAGACAGTTCTGGTGGAGGCGGGGAGCGGGAAAGGGTTAAAAAAAAAAGAGAGAACTCATGAACATGGACAGCAGTGTGGTGATTATGGGGTAGGGAGGTAGAGGTGGAAGAGGGCATAGAGAGGAAAGGAGAGGGAGGAACATCAATTGGTTGCCTCCTGTATGGGCTCTGAGCAGGAATCGAACCCAGGACCCTTTGGTGCACAGGATGACCACTCTAACCATGGACCAACACAGGCCAGGCAGCTGTTGTGATTTTTTATTTATTTGACAAGCTAAGGGGAAAGTAGTCAGTGCTCCTGACTCAATAGTCAGGTACTGTATGTTTTAAAATTCCTGCAGCACACCGTTGAAAACCACTGCCCTACAGTAAGACACCTTACAGATAGAGAAGAAGAGAGAAAGCTTTTAAGTTCAGTGAAAGTTCTTGCAGTCCACAAGAATTGTAGGGTCTCTGCAGGGCACACTGGCAGGTGTGGGACCAGGCTCCATCCGGAGGAAGCGGGCCACACAGCACCGCAAAGTGCAAGACGACGTTTAGGGCAGGGGGGTCTGAACTTATTAGTCCTGGGCCTCCGCAGGTCTAGGGAGACTCCACGGGCGCGGGGGTCCCCTGTGCGTTTCTCTTGGGACTGAGGCCAGAGAAGTCACTCCCAAGCGGACGTCTCCAGAAGAGCGACTGCCCTGCCCTAAGGTCTCGTCCACGGCCACACTGTCACTGCTGGGAAAAACCACAGGTCAGGTCGTCCCAAGCAGGGGAAGGGAGAAAAACCTGAAGGATTCACCCAACCGCAGTTACTCCACACAAACGGACCAGGCTGCAAAGCTGGGATTTGCACGCCCGTCGCGGAGCGTCGTGGGGCTGGTAGTCCAGGCCGGGGCGCTGGCGTCAGGCTACGGGAGCCACAGAACTACATTTCCCAGGAAGGACCGCGGCGGGGGCGAGCGGTGTGTGTGACGACCAGACTCCCCCAAGTACCCGGGGCGGACCGCTGGCGGAGGCTGGGACCTAGCAGCAGGGAGCAGCGCCCGGTGCTTTTCTGCACCCTCTACGGGCGAGTCCTGGCCCCACTGGCCCCACTACCGTGGCGGTGGGGGCGCGGCCTCTGGAAGAGGCGGGGACATCTGGGATGTCCTGGGTTCTCACCTGCCGCCTATGGTGCTCTCAGTCCGCGACCCGCGGCGCGAGAGACTAACAAGGACCAGCGGCGGGGAAGCCAACCGCGTCTTCCCGGCCCCTCCGCGATGTGCAAGGTGAGGAGGAGCAGCCGCGCGGCGGTGGGGATCCACGTGAGGGTGAGCAACTCCGGGCCGGGCGGTGGGCTGGTGGTGGGCTCCGCCGGGGCGCCCTGGTTCCCGGAGGGGAGTGGGCTGCGTGAGGGGAGAGGGCGAACATTTCCCCCGGGTTACTTTTCTGCTCCGTAAAGGCCGTTTCGATTTGGGATCTCCTTGGGGCCAGCTTTCTAAAGACCCCTTGTCTGCGCCGCAATAGTTGCACTGTGGGTGCAGCCAGGTGGTGTGTCTGAAGTTGAGTGGGGCTGGAAGGGACGTGCCCTCGGGTCTCCTTACCAGCAAAGGGAAACTGATGAATTCCGGGCTGCAGAGAGGTCTTCTCTTCGCTTTCCTGTGAAGCCGGTGGAGAGGTGGCTTGAAAACGGCTTTGAAACTTCACCCCCAGTAGTTTTAGCTGGGCGCGCCCGCTCCTGGGTGTTACTCGCCAGAGGGCCGGGGAGAGAGTCAGCGGGGAAGACCTGAGCTCTAAATGGCCCTGTGGACACCCTGAGGTGTTCAGCTGCTAGTGGGGAGATCGTGGCCCCCCCTTGTTTGTTAAACGGAGAGTGTGATGCTGTTAGTGGAGTCTTTTGACCTGAGTGGATTTGCTGTTGCCAATCAAGTTAATTATCTTAATTATAGTATTTTGGGAGCCAAGTGGGGTATCTCTGCCCTTCGGTGGAGTTTCTTTGGCTTTATTGGCTTTTTGTCTTTCTTTTCTACTTAAAAAAAAATGGTACCCTCTAATGATAATTCTTTGTATTTGATAATGCATTAGCTTACCAAGTTATTTTGCATAGAGAGATGATGTTGATCCCTACGGACTGGATAAGTGGGAGGGGCCAGTGTGTTAAAGTGGCTCAGAATGTCCTGTAGAAGGAATGGCCAAGTATCCTCCAGAACCGAAGCCAAGTGACTCTTGTTCCTACCCTCCCACCAGTTCCAGGGCTACCCTGTCCTGGTGTCACTTATTCCAAGTCTGGTTAGCAATAGGATTTTCTATGGGAATTCACAGAGTTAATGTAAAATGTGTAATCTGGCTCTACTTTTGGGATTCAGTGCCTCATCTGAAAAATTGGGACAATAAGCTGAGATTTCAAAATAACCTGGATACAGTGAATAGCTAATGGACAAGTAAATAAAATCGATACAATTAGAAAAGGACCATATCTTAGTATTCGTATTAACCTGTTTACATTAATATTTGGTGGCACATGTCTCCCTGACCTTTGTTTTATAATTATGTATTTTCTTAAGTAAAAATCTGAAAGCCTTCCCCTCAGGCTAAAGCCCCAAAACATCTGATTCCAGCTACATTATTCCAAGAAGTTACCAGGTGATCCTGTAGAGATCTCCATTGGCTTTTTAGGGTTACCAATCTCAGTGGCACCCATTTTCCCTACCAACATTCTTCCCTGAGATGCCAACACTACTTGAATTTTGTATTTTCTGTTCTTCAACATTGATTTATTCATTTAATTCGTTTGCCAGGTATTTATTGAGTGCCCAGCAGTGTCAGACAGTTGGTGTGGTCACCAGAAATGTGGCTAGAGCAGGGAGGAGGAGAGACTGGTCCCGGATACTTTGCAAGTGGGATAACTAATTCAAATCCACACATTTATTGAACGTATCTGTGTACTTAATTGTCATGTACTTAATTGCTCTCTCCAGGGGGTAAACCTTGGTCCATCTAAGGCCATATTGTCCTCTAGCACTTTGTGACTTGGATTCCTTTACTCACTTGTGTACGATTATCGGGGTAGGTTATGTGCTAAGTCTTGTTGGCTCCACCTTTGGAATGTTCTTAGAGCTGACCCTTCCCCTTTGACTTGCCAGCTTGCCCCGTTTAGGCTCTGCCCAGGGCCAGATGACAGCAGTTGCCCTTATCTTGTCCCCTCTGTCTGCATCCTAAGTGGTGCATCACTGTCTTCTGAAGATTTCATCTGCTCTTGTGACAGTGGCCCTCACGTGCCTTTATCCTGACCTTCATGTGACACATCAGGAGCATTTATTGTAAACTAGATACTCAGCCAGATGGGGAGGATCCATTGACAAGAGACTGGTCCTTGCCTCAATTCCACCATCTTGCTTCCTTCTATGTTCCCTTCTCCCCATGTACCAGAACATTGAAAAAGACTACTGGCATATGGTGTGTTTTAACATCATTACACTTGACCTAACCTAGAATGCTCTTTCTTGTCCTCTGTCTCATGTATTTCCTTCAGGATTTGCTTCAGAGGCCATTTCTTCCTTTCAATTTTTCCTTATCCTCATAAGAAGAAGGTGAATTCTTTTAAATTTTGGAGCACTTTATGCCTCTTAGGCACCTTATGCAGGTGTTTATGTTCTGGTCATCTCTGTGTTTGTGTCTCCCAACCCTGTAAGGGATAAGCTCTGGAGAGAAGTTAACCTTACCTTCATGCAGTGAGGGTACAGTGGGGCCTTCCTAGTAAATGTTCAATGAATTGTGTGAAGAGTGGACATAAATACGGAGGTTGTGGGGTTATTGGCGGGTTGGATCTCTGGGTATAGGTCCAGTTTCGTAGTCCATTGGTGTTCCAGTGTTGTTACCACCTCCACATTTGGGTGGATGGAGAACTTGGAATTCTCAAACGAATCCCTTGGGTAGCCACTCTGAACTCAGATCTGCCTGTTTCTGGGAGTTTAGTCACCCCAGATGGATAACCTTTCAGGGCCCAGCCCTACTGAAGGTCCATAGACCTCTTTGTTCTCTTTGTTGTTTGTTTGCTTGTTGTTGTTGTTGTTGTTGTGTTTGACTGGCTTAGCTTGAAGAAATCGTGGGGCAGTGGTTCCAGTTGGTTAGCAGAAGTATTTCCAAGGTTGCCCCACTGGATGAGGTGAGTGAAGTACTGACGTTGCACGTATGACATGTGGTTTTGTGTTTCCTGTTAGAAGGGGCTACTCTTCCAGCACAGCCTGCTTGGCAGCCTCCTGTTGTTGGGCCACCTCATAGGCAGCCCTTGACCACCTCTCTCTGGCTTTGGCTTGGACACTGATTCCTGGGCCAGTCATTTAATTCCAGGACCACTTCACATGGTGGAAGAGCTTTTGGCCTGGCAGCCCCTGCAATTCCTTGCCCCCAGAGCCTGTGTGACTCACCCTAGTTCATCCCTGTGTCACCTGCCTGCCGGGTAACATGAGCATATGGTTGAGCATTGCAATAAGGAATCTGGCAGTTGAATTTCTGTAAGGCTAGAGCTCTCAGCTTCAGGTGAGTTTGCGTCTACCTAGGCATTAATAAGTCACGGTATTTATTTTCTCATTAGTGAAGTTCTTTACATGTTCTGATAGGTGAAAATCATGATGCTTATAAATATATAAACCTCTACCAAAGATTTTATTTTAAGTCATGAAATTAATCAGGGAACTGGAAAAGATGTTATAATTGTTCACAGGAAATACCAAAGAACCATAAGTATATGCAGTCAAAAATGTTAAAACTTACAAGCTTTGTCTCTAGGGGAATAATCAAATGGATCTCACAAAACACAACTAATTTGCATTTCTATGGACAAGAATTATTTGCATTGTTAACAGTTTAATACAAGTTAAAGTCTATCTCTAAAGAATTGTAAAATGGCCTAGTCAAGGTGTGATCTGTGTTGGACTTCTTGGGTTCCCCGAGATAGGAATCAATAGGAAACCCCATAGAAATTTCCAGACAGATTTTAGTAAGATTATGCTTGAGCACAAAGGAGATACCACAGAGGAAAGGATGTTCCTCTGAACCACCTCTAGGGCTGATTCTGCTTGGCTGCTTTTGTAAGCTGGGAACAAATTGGACTTTCTTAAAAAGGGGGTCTTTTGGGCAAAGGTGGGCTTTTTGAAAAAGACAGGCTTGTGGAATTTTCCATTCCAGTCTTGGGTGACTTCCTTTTCCAGCTTTGTTGCCTAGTAAGTACATTGCCCCTGAGCTGTAGGGGCAAGATGACCCACTGTTCATTATCGCCAAGAGAAGGACAAATAGTGGTCAAACCTTGATTAACTGTGCATGTGGGTCAGTAGTTCAAGCAGACAGTTAGAGGGGAGATAAAATCAGCTACCTCTGTTTTTGAGTAGGGAGTGGAGTGGAGGGGTGGTGACATTTTGGGGTCCAGCATTCCTTTTGGTCATCTGGCACTCTTGGAGTCCTGGGCCCAGTCCCCTATGCTTTCTCAAAGGCAAAGGCACACACTCCTAGAGGATCGGATAATACAGTACCTATAGGCTTCAGCATGACATTGAATGGACATCTCGTAATCTCTTTTGCTCATTTCTAAGTCTTAAGTTTTTCTTACAGTGTTGAATTGATTTCTAAAATGGGTTTAATAATGGGCCTTGAGATTACAAGGGGTTGTTGTGAGATGTGACTTACAATAACATTTATAAATCTTCTTGGAAGATGCTTCATAAATGGTAGCTGCTGCTTTGGTTTTTTGCCATTTTGCCTTAGACTGGCAGGAGATTGCTGAGGAACCGAGCTCCGCATTAGTTCCTGAGTGTTGGTGTCCTGACCTTGTTGTGCTGTTTGTGGTTTAACTGACCTCCGCTGGCCCCTGCTCTGCACCTGGTCTACTTATAGGCACCTTCCCCTTTGTTAAGAAGGTAGGCTCAGAAGTGTGATGCCTATTTCTTGTCCTTTGCACTCAGGACGTGTTCTACATCTTTACAAGTCCTTCCTATTGCAGATGAAGACTTTCTCATGTTCCTAATGAAGCCTTCGCCCTTTTTTCAGATTCTCCGAGGCAGAGAATGGAAAATGTGGACCCAGTGGCAGAAACTGGACAGAACGTGATATAGTAACGGCCAGCTGTGAGGTTCAGTGGTTATGTTTCTGTAAAATGGGCACAGTGCTTGCCTTGCACCCTGGTTGGTGCGTTAATGTTCATAATAATTCTATTGCTCTAGGAAGCTGGCTGAAGAGGGAATAAAAGACGGTATTATTGAATTTGTTTATTTCTCCTCCTCCTTTCAGGCAGAATGACCAAGTGCTGGGAATTGGAAGTCGTTCTCCAATTGTCCATACTGCGCAGTGAACAGGTATGTTCTTGAGCTGCCTCCGGGGTGTTCTGTGTGGTACAGTGGGTGTGGGTAGGTAGGAGAGGGGGTGGGAGTGGGGCACAGGTTTTGCACTTGGCGGGTTTGTCTCCATCAGTATGGAACTGGGAAGAGGGGCTGCTTGCCTGAGGTCATCTTTGTTCCTTCTCTTCCCTGAGAGGAAGTTTTTAGTCTCTTAGGCCACCTTTGGGGGTTACTCTTGCTTTGTTTACTCTGCTTAGCTGGGAGGGACGAGCCAACTTAGAGTGAGGTCTCTACAGAATTATAATCCTCATTTGTGTGTGTGTGTGTGTGTGTGTGTGTGTGTGTGTATACTGTGGCCGGCACTCCGAGGCAAGCTCTCTGAAGCCTGTTGGTTTCTCAGGCAAACAAATCAAGGTCAGTGCAGGTTTGACCCTGGAGTGAATGTGAGGTGGCTGGTTCCCGCAGGTGTGGACTTGATTCTGATTAGGGTGTCTCTGTGCTAAGGAAAAGTGCAGGAATTGCTGTTAGAGTGGGAGTGCATTTCATTCTTTCCCCCATGTCAAAGTTATCACTGAGAGTCCTAAGTCATGTTGACATCATGGTCTCTTGATAGGATGTGTTCTGTCTGGTCTGTCAACCTCTAATATTGCCCTATTCCAAACTATTCTCTACCCTACCTGCAGCCCAAAAGATATTTGAAAATGTAAATGTGATCATGTGTTTTATTTAAAACTGACAGTGGTTTTCTATGCCTGTAGAAGTAAGTCCAAAATCCTTAGCATATCCCTCCAGGCCCTCCATATGCTGACCTTTGCTTATTTTTCCAGTCTCGTTCCTCCTTCACTCCTTTCTTCTGTTCACACTTTGAGATCCTCATTGGCATCATACTTTCCTACCGCAGCTTAGAGCTGTGTCATGCCTTGTGTCTCAGAGTTGCCCTCTGGAATAGTTGGAAGACTGTAGATACTTCTTTTAAACATCTCCCATCTTTCCTCTGTCGTCCTCCCTGCTCCCACATTTACCCATTTTTTGCAATACCAAGAAATGATACAACCTTGCCCATATTCAGGAGTTGTAAGGATCTCATTCATTGTGGAAGCTGAGGATTTTTAAACAAGGGAATCCTGATGAAACTGTCTTACACAGGAGGGATTTGTTTTTCTTACAAAGTAACAAACCCACAGGTGGGTGGATCTGGGATTGAATTCAGCTGCTCATTCTCTTCACTATTCATTCATGTTCACAATATGGCTGCCAGCAACAGGAAGGTGGCACAGCGCCTAGCATCAAAATCCCTAGTGATTTTAAATAAAGTCTTCTCTATATTATTATTCTTTTTCTCAGGGAGGAAAATATTGTCTTGGAAACCATCTCTGAGACTTCCTTTCACGAGCCCGTGACCACAGGTGTCCCAACTGTGAGGGACGTGGGGCAGTTGATGGGGCAGCTGAGCATCAAACTGCTACTGAAGGAGGCCGCCTCTGCCCACGAGGATGAAGACGAGGACGCGGACGAGTCAGGGAATGGCCGTGAGAAAGTGGTCTTCCTGTTTATAAGATGGGCGCTAATGGTCCTGTAAATGTCTTCTGTGTGGACTTGTGGAGGAAAGGTATCCTGACATTCAGGGATGCCTGTTTTCAATCTATTTGCTAGTATCTTTAACTACTCTCTCCAATATGATTACCACTAGCTACATAAAACTTTTCAAAATTAAATTTACATGAACTAAAATGAAGTAAAACTTAAAATTCAGTTAGTGTCGACCTTTAGGTTTCCCTTGGTGCATACCTGAGGGGTGTTGGCTTGGTTTATAGACCAGCTGGTTTTCATTCAAACCAAATAGAAATCAAAAGCTAGAAAATGTGTCTCCCCTCAAAGCAAGAGTATTAACATGAGAATGACCGCCTATGGGTGATTCAGCCACATGTTTGTATGAATTGACATGATGTGGCTTCATCTTACACAGCAAGCTTTCTTTGTGAAATAATTGCTAGAGATCACATTCCCATTTTTTTTTTATGTTGGCTTAAAAATTGTTGACATGTTGGGTTTAATTTTAATGATAGGTTGTTTCAGTTGTGTCAGTGAACTGTGGCCCTTCAAGTAGGACTGGGAAGGTTTTCCTTGTTTTCATACCATCCTGTCCCAGGGCAACCATTGCCTATTCCTCAGTTGAATTTGACCGGTATGTTCAATTCTGGGCTCAAGAAGGAAACATAAAACGATTAAGTAAGTGTTTAGTGGAGAGAGTTCTTTTGAGTTATTTCAGTTACAACCAAAGCAATGCTCTTTCTATCCCTAGTGATTTTAAATATTATTAGCCAGCCTAGTGGCTCTCAGTGCTCAGAGAGCAAATCAAACTAAACACTGAGGGAAAAAGAACATAGCTCATCAAGTTAGTGTTGCTTTTGATGAGATCATTTCAAGATCTCAAACAGCAGTTGGGAAAATTTAGAAAGATATTATTGATATTGGTGAGATAATTCCAAGACTCTTAAAGTGTCATCTATATAAGTAGTCTTGAAATGTCTGGTAATGAATATATGATCCTTGTACAAAAACCAGGAAATAGACTGAGCAAAAAGGGAAGAGACAGTCACTTCTAGTAGTCCCTCTTACAAGAGTTCACAAGTGTTGACATTGTGTTGGATACATTTCCAAATTTTATTTCTCCATTTTATCAGTTTATATTTGTTTACTTATCACAAAATTTAAATCTGTTTTAGAAGTGATTTTAAAATGTATACTTCCATATTTATAATAGTTACACATAATAAATGCACAATTATAGTATGCATATGTATATGAGCAGGTATCGTCTACAGATATTTTTAATTAACAACTTTATTTCTATTGTTTCCAAAGTATTTCATTTAATGGTATATGGTTCATTTAATGGAAACTTGTTTTTGGCTATTATACATATACTGTTGGGGTGTATTCCTCTTATTTGTCTATATATTTAGGATAATTGCTTAGAATTTTTAAGACAGAAAAAAATAAGGTTCAAAAAGACGCCTCCATGACGACTTCGGGTGCAGCTTCATGCCTGGCCAGGCCAGGGAGGGGCCTCTGGCTGGACCAGCCGCTGGCACTTGAGCAGGCCCTTCCTCTGGCTCTGGAGTGCGCTGCAGCCCTGGAGGTGGACCTGGAGCAGGAGAAATGGACAGATTCAGACACAGACCTGATGTTCCCGTGCCTTGCCAAAGACAGGAAAGATGCACTGCCTAAAAGGGCCCTGCAGCCCATGAATCTCCCCTCCCCAGATCATCTTCTCAGACTGCGTTCTCCTCACCTTTCAGCATGGCCTGGGTGGGCTCTAGATGCTCCAGCTCCATCCAAAGGAGATGGTTGTGGTCCGCGTGGTGTGGGGCAGGGAAGTTGGCCTGCACTGAGGCTTGCTTCAGCTGGAACCAGGGGAAGCGGAGAGCCCGGCCAAAACCCTGCACCTGGTCGGGCCAGCTTCTCACTGTAGAAGCAATGGCTCTGGGGAGAGGCAGGTAGGCAGCGGAGTCAGAATCCTGGTCTTTGCTTACACACTGCCCTCCCAGGGCACCCTTGTTTGGGACCAGACCTTTGTGCCTGCCCCCGCCCATCTAGGGGCCAGCCCCATGCCAGCCCCAATCCCTTAGTGGCTGTTCTGAGAGCAGCAGGCCTGGTGATTAAGCAACTTTCACACGGCATCTGTGTGAGTCTTTTCTTCCCACTGACAGTTCTCCTGAATGTCCAGTCCCCTGCCCAGTTCATCCCTCCATACACCTGGGCATCTGCACTGAGGGTTGAGACAGATGGGTGAGCAGGCCGTTTTGAGCCTGGTGATGGTGGTTAGGAGAGATGACTGTGGAGAGGAGTAGGCAGAGCAGGATGGGACTGTGGTGGGCTTGGGGTTCTGGGGGACAACTCAGCCCACCCTTCTTCTTAGGTCCTGTGAGGCCAGGGGCCCCATGCACAGTCCTCTTTGACCCCTGTCCTCCCAGAATAGAAGCCATCAGGGCTCAGGCCTCCCTTGGGAATGAGAAGATGTGTAAGATCGTGGTTCTGCTAGGCCCTCCCCACCCATTGCCTTCATCCTGTGGACTCAGGAGGCCCTCCTTCTGGACCCAAAGACCACTCGCTTTTTGACTTGGTCCTGTGCTGTGTCACCCTGGTCATTATGAGGAGGTATGCCTCCAAATGTAGAGAAGACCTTGATGGCATCAGATCTGATGGGTGGGGGACAGGACCTGTGAATGATGGACAGTGTCACTGTCTGATTCACTAAGTGGAACTGGGGCCCAGGGATTGTGTCTCCTCATTCTCCGAGTTATGCTTAAGTGTCTCCGAAAGTACCTACTTGTGGTAGGTGCTTAGTACACATTGTTGAGTACATGAACTCCAACGAAAACCATCCCCTGCTCTCCCTAGTCTGCCAACACCAACGATGAGGACCGGGATCAGCTAAGTGGAGTCCTGAACTCCTTGACTGGTTGTGTTCCACGTGCTTTTGCAAACGCAGAAATGCCACAGGCCAAGGAAAACATAAAAACTAACAGAATAAAATAAAATGAAAAAAACAGAAATGCCACAGGCCACTGATGGGTCAGGCAGATGACTTTTCATGGGGGACAGAGAAATAATAGGCATGAACAACCATAGCCCATCCAGCAGCCCTTTCAGCAGAGCCAGGCAGCAGGTTAGCACCTGCCATGGCTCATCCCTACAGTAGTCTCTGCAAGAACCTTATGATGTTTATCCTCTACCCTTTACCCCACTTTTCAGAAGAGCAAACTGAGGCTCACAGAGATGTGGTGACCTTTTCACAACACATAGCTAGCAGTGCTCAGAATCACCACTATGCCCAAGAAGGGGGATTGTGCTCACCTAGTAAACAGCAGGTCCAGGAATTCTTGGGCTCTGGATAAGGCCGGGTGGATGGATATAAACGTGGCAGTGCGGGAGATGTTTCCACCCGGGAGAGCTGGTACCATCGACGCTGCCACCTTCCTCAGTGTGCCTTCCTGTAGGGCCCGCATCCTGGTAGCCTCACGCAGGTTACGTGCTAATTCAGCTGCACACTGGGTGGGACAAGGAGGGATCCGTCAGTGGCATCCCTGTGAATCATGAGGAGGATGAGGTCTGGAGCTCAGGCAGGAACTCTCAGACCCTTAGGGGCGTGTGCAAGAGGAAGGACAGGAGTGGCCATACTGAACCAGGTTCTAGGCTTTAAAGGTACCACTTAAGTTTGGTGGACGGGGGATATTTATACAATTGTTACCTTCTAGGCATGTTGTTTTAGCTAAGGAGCAACAGACCTCCTTGTATAAATAGTCTTTATGAATGAAGACCATTGTTCCAATGAGTTCTCTAGAAACATCTCCATTATATAGAGATGAGAACCCAGAGGCTTAGGGATGTCAAATGGCAGCTCCAGGGCATGCTGGTCAGAACTGAGAACTGTCCCAAGCTAGGACTGCATGACAATCCCTCTTAGCTGCCTGAGACTTCTCTGCTCCTGACCTGGATGGAAAAGGCCTTGGGAACCTCATCGCCTCCACGTTGGAGGACAGGTTTCAGGATAGACCCAGCCTATGAAAACCATTGTCTCCCAAAATGACACTTATGTTTCTTCCTTTTACATTAAAGGACATTTTTGGACCCTTGTTATGGAGATCCCAGATTCACGGAAGGGGCAAAAGCTTGATGAGTCCAGACTGGAGAAAGTTGGAGTGTGAGCACATGACTCAGGAAGTAGCTAATCCATGTGGCTAGTGGAAAGCTGACGGGTGAGTCAAAGTACCCATGAGGCAATTGCCAGTCAAGGAACACTGTGATTGCCTTGAACAACCTGGTCTTGGATTGGTCAAAATTTAAATGAGTGAGAGATCCCTGGGCCAGATTGGGTGCTAGTCAGCGGCCATCATCACAAAACTGATGCTGGCAACATCACTGCTCCAGTCTTTTCCATTTGTAATCAGGCTGCAGCTCTTAAAATGTTACATGTGCACATCCTCCCATCAGGACTGGACATCTGTCTCCAGCTGGGAATAGTAAATCCATTGTGGTGTGAATGTGTCACCCAAATTCCATGACTTTGGAACCACTAGAACTTGAGAATGTGCTTGTCCTTGAGTTCTAGTCTCTAAGCAAGCCATTCAGGTAAAAGGGAATTCAGTGGTCTTGGTCTTAATCCAATATGACTAGTGTACTTAGAAGAGAAGGGGAGGATATACGGAAGCAAAGAGGGGACTACTTGTGGCACAGAGACAGAAGACATCCATCTACAAGCCCAGAAGAGGCCCCCTCAGGAGGAACCGGCCCTGGTGACACCCTCATCTCTAACCTGTAGCCTCTGGAATTGTGAGAAAATGAACGTCTGCTGTTTATACCAACCAGTCTGGTTTGATGTTATAGCAGCAGGAGGAAACTCATACAGTACATTTGGACAAACCTAAGTGTTCCTCACAGCACTGCTGGTGTGGTGCCTGAATTGAATTTTGCCACTGTCCCACAGCACTGAAAGTCTGCATGGCAGTGGCAGGGGACCTCTGATTGGAGGTCTGCAAGGGCAGGATACCTGGGGCGGGTAGTTTAAACAACATAAAAAGGAAAATGTAAATGTGCTCGTGGCCTACTGTGAAATGAAACAACATACTTTTCTCTCTCTAATATCCCTGCAAATACGTGTCCTCCCATGTAGCTGGAGGGAGAAGTGGAGCTCTAGATTCCTTTGTGCGTGGGACTGTGGGACACTCTAGGGCAGTGGTTCTCAACCTTCCTAATGCCGCGACCCTTTAACCCTTTGCACTCGCTTGCTTTTTTCTCGAGCTGCTACCAATGCTAACCGTGTCGAGTCACACTCGACATCTGAGTGCAAAAGGTTAATACAGGATGGTCTTTTCCGATGGTTTTAGGCTCTACAGCAGCGGTTCTCAACCTTGAGAACCGCTATCAGGGTCGCCTAAGACCATTGGAAAACACAGATATTTACATTACAGTAGCAAAATTACAGTTATGAAGTAGCAACGAAAATAATTTTATGGTTGGGGGTCACCACAACATGAGGAACTGTATTAAAGGGTCACGGCATTAGGAAGGTTGAGAACCACTGCTCTAGGGGAAACCCTAGGAGGATCCCTGGGGAGTCCTCTGATTTGAGTCTGGGTTCTGAGCCCTGCCAGGTCATCTCACGGTGGTGGGTGAGGACACACACTCCTTTCCCTCAACCACCCCTGGGCCAGCTCTTACCTCAGTCTGGCACTGGATGGTGTCCGTGGCCTGACACACCTTCCCCTTGTCTAGGGAGGTAGAAGAGTTGAACCCACCGATGAGCTCTTCCACAGTGTCCTCTTTGGAGCTCTACAGAGACAGAGCCCGGCCCGGGCCAGTAGGCATTAGGAACCCTCCACCCAATCTGCGCTTCTATCTTACGGCAGCCCTGGCAACTCAGACAGTCTGTTAGGACTCAATGAGGATGTTCCTGGCAGCCCTGCTGAACTAGCAGCAGAATTGTTCATAAGTTCCAACAGCACTGAAAGGTTGAATCGCTGAGGAAAACTATGTCCTTTCTGAGGTGATATGAAGATGCAGAAGGTCACGACTCCTGACGTGGCCAGCCTACAATGGTTTGCTGTGCTCTGAGAGATGACAAATTGCACAGAAGTGTGTCTAGTTTTTGTTCACACCACCCAATCAAGTGTGATGTGTAAGGCTCTGAGAAGGTCTCTAAAGACAGTTGTGCTGACTACTCCCAGGATAGCAGGGTCAGGTAATTCAAACCACCAAAAGAGCAACATGTAAATGTGCTCGTGTCCTACTGAGAAGTGAAACAACATACTTTTCTTCTCTAATATTCCTAAACTATGTGAGGAGAGTCTCTCTCGCCTACCATGTAGTTGGAAGGAGAAGTGGAGGTCCAGATGCATGAACCTGTGGACACTAGTGGGAACACCTTGGGAGGGCCCCGGGGGAGTCCCCAGATTTGAGTCTGGGTTCTTGACCCACCCTGGTCATCTTGGGTTCCTGGGTGTGGAGACCCCCCCCACACCAGGCCAATTCTCACCTCAGACCAGCACTGGCTGCTGCTGTTGGCCTGGTGCACCTGCACCCTGACCCGGCAGATGGTATAGTGGGGCCCGTGGGCCACCTCCTCAATGACGTCCTCATTGGAGTTCTGCAAAAACAGAGCTGGGTACTGAGCCAGTAGGCATCCACAACCTTCCATCTGTGGTCCCCTGTTATGGCAGACCTAGCAAACTGATACATTCTGTTAGGACACAGTGAGGATATTCCCGGCAGCCCTGCTGAACTGACAGAAGGACTGAATCATGTCAAGGTCCAACACCACCAAAATGCTGGTGGATAAGGCCACAGCTCCTGACCTGGCCGGCCTACAATGGTTTGCCATGCTCTGTGAGATGACAGGTTGCAGAGAAATGTGTCCAATACCTTCATTCCTCCCCATGCTTTTTTCTTTTTCCTTTCTTGTGTTTTTGTACAAACCACCCTATCAAGTGTGATGATATGTAAGGGTTGGAGAAGTTTTTCAAGGACAGTCGAGCTGACTGCTCCACAGGATACCTGGGGCAGGTAGTTAGACAATCACAACGAGCCAAATGCAAAGACAGCAAGAATTTTTTTCTCTACCATTTCAACAAATACGTGAAGACTATTCCTACCCTACCAGGAACCTGGATGGGAGTATTAGAGGGATAGATGTCTTTGGGAGTGGGCCCCAGATTTGAGTCTGGGTTTTGGTCCCACCCCAGTCATCTCCGGTCCTGTATGTGGGACAGCTCTCACCTCAGCCTGGCACTGGATGGTGTTCCTGGCCTGGCATTCTTGTCCTTTGCACTGGTTGACGGCATAAGTGAATGCCTCAACCAGCTCCTCTACGACATCCTCGTTGGAGCTCTACAAAGACAGAGCCCAGTGCCGGGCCAAGGGGGTATCAGTGGCCTGCCTGGGCGTTGCCAGCTCAGGGAGATGCCCACCACAAATTCTGTTCCCCAGATCAGGCACAGAGGGGCATCTGCAAAACCTCCAGCCAGGGAAGGCACGATATGACACCTTGTGGGCTCAAGATTAACAAGTGTGTGAGGAGTTTGGTACACAGCGCTCACATTTCCATCCCACCAGCCATGAGTTGGGTATGAACATGACCCACCAGGCTTCCAACCGCCAACAACCAGCTCCTGCCCAGGATGAGTGCCCTTCATCCCCCACTTTCCCTCACCAGGCCCAACACAGGTATGTAGGATGAGGGGTCAGGGGCTGGGGCTGGCCTGGTGGGATCCCAGTTGGGGTCTGGCCTAGACAGGCCAGCCCTTGGTTACCTGAGGTTGCCTCCTGCCAGAGGACGAGAGGTGTCCATGGTGGCGCTTGCGCCAGATTCTACAGCAACCGAAATATCTCTTATTCTGGGCTTTCTTCTGCCCAGAACCTCGGCACAACGTCGGGAAGCAACAGAGAAACATCCTCCTCTCCTGCCTGTCTGCAGTCAAGTGAACTAGACTTCTCTTTTCTGTTGGGATTCTGTCACCGAGGAAGTGAGGTCACCCTTTCAAGGTTCCATGACCTGGGACCCTTCCTCCAATCAGAGCGACCGAAAGCCCCCTCTGGGCTGTTGACTGTTACCCTTCCTGGCCCATGTCATCTCCACACATGTACACCAATACCTAACACAGCCCTTCCCACAGTTCCCTGGGCATGTCCCAGGTCCCCAGCTTGGAGGAGAAAGCTGAGTTCACACCTCCTTTTTCTTATGAGTTCTGTGCCCTGGGGAAGCCTTTGTGCCTCCCAGGGCCGCCCCAGTCTCCCTACCTGCACAGTGAGAGTGATGCTAGACACCATTTCCTAAGGGCCTCATCAGGTGTGGGTGAGATAATGCCTCTATCACAGCCTGTGGGCTGGTGTCCCATGAATCTGGTACACAAACATAGAAGTGGAAGCATTACAAGAAGAGGTGGGTTGTAGCATGGAACATCAACCTAAACATGCCGGGCGGGTGGGGGGGGGGCAGTGTGTGATCTTAGGGAAGTCACTGCCTATCTTGGCCTCATTTCTGCACCTAGAAGGGGTTAAAATGATAGGAAATTCAGATATTGTCATTTACTGATCTAAAACCTCCCAGTGGTCTCTTGTTAAACTTAGAATCAGACCCTGTGCCTCATGTCAGTCCATGTGGCGGGAGCCTTCACAGTGGCTTCTAGTGATTCCTGCCTCCTGGTGGGAACATCCTGTGTGTCCGCTGAGTGCTTAGGAACTGGCTTCTGAACAGCTGAGAACACAGCCCAGGTGATGGGGTGTCATGTCCTGTCACTCCTCTGTCATTCTTGAGTTTCCTTCCTTCCTCTAAGCCTCTACTTCATTTTCTCTACATATATCTGTGTTTGTCTGCCTGTCTGTCTCTCTGTCTGTCTGTCTGTCTTATCCGGGGAAGTAGGAGAGCAAGCACCCATGTTTTGAGCTGCCCTATGTAGAGACTTCATTGGAGAGAAGTGAGGGAGTGCCCAGGCCAACAGGCAGGAGCTAGAGCTCTCCTCAGTGTAACGTGCATCCTGACACAAACCAGGCGAGTGACCTTGGCGGGAAATCTGTTCCTAGTCCAGCCTCAGTGAAAACATACTTCCTGCTTCACAGAGACCTTGGGGGCAGAGACACACAGCCCAACCGTGCCCAGATGCCCGGTCCACAGAAGTTGTGAGGTGTTAATATTGTACTTTACAGGTGTAAGAGCATGTTGTTTTGCCTTAGTGTGCCCATTTGACACATGGCAATAATAAAAACATACCCTCTCCGAGGTCCTGGAGAGTGTAAAAGAATTAATGTTTGAAAAATGGTGGGAATGTGGGGCCTATCCCAAGGGCAGTGTGTACATGTTATAAGTCAGTTTAAAAATCCCTGTTACAATGTCTAGAACAGTGGTTCTCAACCTTCCTAATGCCGCAACCCTTGAATACAGTTCCTCATGTTGTGGTGACCCCCAACCATAAAATTATTTTTGTTGCTACTTCATAACTGTAATTTTGCTACTGTTAATGAATCGTAATGTAAATATCTGTGTTTTATGATGGTCTCAGGCTCTACAGCAGCGGTTCTCAACCTGTGGGCCGCTAGCAGGGTCTCCTAAGACCATCGGAAAACACAGATATTTACATTACGATTCATAACAGTAGCAAAATTACAGTTATGAAGGGGCACTGCTCAGTGCTGTAAGAAAAAAAGGTGGGAAGAACACCTTACCATATTGAAAACCAGAAGGAGATGCAAGTGATGCATTTAGTAGCCACAATGGTAATGACCATCGGGCACTCTGAGCCGGTGGCTCTGTAATTAAATCCAACCAGGTCTATTACATGAAGGAAACATTGAGGCTTGGGGTTAGTCCTGCCAGTGAGTGGTGGGTTTGTGTTTTCTACATATCTATATAAATATAGACATATCCTGGCTGGCGTGGCTCAGTCATTGAGCGTCTACCTATGAACCAGGAGTTCTCGGTTCGATTCCCAGTCAGGGCACATGCCCGGTTTGTGGGCTTGATCCCCAGTGTGAGGCATGTAAGAGGCAGCCAATCAATGATTCTCTCTCATCATTGATGTTTTTATATATATCTCTCTCTCCCTCTCTGAAATCAATAAAAAATATTTTTAAATAAATAAATATAGACATATATATACAGATATAAAATACATAATTTGAAAATATAAGTCTATACGTTGTACATTATATTAATATATATTATGTGGGAGGAGTGCTTCTATACATCTCTCTATTCTATGCAATGTGACTAATAGGTGAGAATTTGTTAAATAATGAGAAAAAAATATAGACTCAATAAATTTAAAAACAGAATGATAATTAAAATTACATGAAAATTCAGCATCTATATTGAGAAGGCTTTTTTTCTTACAGACAAAAAAAGTTATTTCAGGGAGTTCTGGTGAAGATTGCTGAGTCGATGGATACTGTATTCACCTCCTGTCATGAACACATAAAAATTACAATTAAGTTATAGAGCAGTCAATCTAGAGAACTATCTGCAGACTAGCTGCACAGAAGTCCTATAACTAAGATTATAAAGAAGTCACATCAAGAATGTTAAAAGGGGCGGAGACTCAAAATGGGCTGGCCCCACTCCCACACGTGGCATTTGAGAAAACAGAAGGCTATCTCAGCTGCAAAGGTCCCCTGCAAGAGCGAGGGGTCTGAGCTCCACTCCCTAGTCTGGAACACCAGTGCCGGGAAGAGAGTCCCCAAAACATCTGGCTGTGAAAACCAGTCGGAATTCCATCTGTCCAGGTGGGATGGAGGGTGCTAAAAACAAAACCCCAGGCATCCTCTTAAAGGATGCTTGAACAGACTAGCTTACAGGCACCCACCCTGCATTCAGCAACTCAGGGGGCACCAGAGACATAGATAGAGAAACTGATTTGTGTGGCTTCAGGGTAAGGACTGGAGAGATATCTGCCATTGCCCATGTTGAGCCCTCCCCCCACACAGCCAGATCTGAATCTACATTAGCCTGGTGAACTTCACTAGCTCCATCTGGATGACTCCCTGAGACCCTGCCACACTGCAAAAATCCACAGGCCTGAGGCAGGTGGCAGCTGGCCTCAGTGTACCCTGAGACTTATGCTGAGGGACCGCAGTCTCAGTACTAGTGCCAAATCTAAACATTAAGCTGTTGAACAACCCTCACCCCACCCTGGTGATTCCCTGGGACCCTGCCTTACCCAACTTGCATACCCCCAAGGATCCTTCAATGGCTGAGCCTTAAAGGGAGTTGGCAGGCAATGGCAGGTCGTGGAGTGCCTGTGACTTTTGCTCACCTACCCAAGGCCCAGTATTGGTGGTAGTGGCTGTGGTTAACAGCATGACCTCTCTCACATGCATCCTGGCCCAGAACAAGCAGTTACCAACCATGGATCACTTTGTAGCTCCTACCAGGTGGCCCCAAGTCAGTCACAGGCAGCTGCTGATCCAGGCCTGCACCAGTCTCCCAAGCAGCCCAAAACCAACACACCTTGTGGCTGGCTTTAGACCAAAACAGAGCACCACCCAATTAGCTCCATAAGCAACATACCACAAGCAACGGGTGAATCCTGATCCATGGGTCAGCACCTGCACAGAAGCTCATATACTGTTGGTTGTAGGCAATTCTCAAAATGAGTCAGCCTGAGGGTCAAACCCATCTACTGATGTTCCAACAACAAGACTCAACTAAAAAAGGGGCAGCCCTGGCTGGTTTGGCTAAGTGGGTACAGTGTCGGCCTGTGGACTGAAGGGTCCTAGGTTCGATTCAAGGGCACATGCCCAGGTTGCAGGCTTGATCCCCAGTGTGGGGGTGTGCAGGAGGCAGCCGATCGATGATTTTCTTTCATCATTGATGTTTCTATCTCTCTCTCCCTCTCCAAAATAAAAAATATAAAAATAAAAAAAAATAAAAAAGGGGGCACACACAAGGGATACCCCTGGGGCACCTGGCTCAGGTGACCAGGGAGAACATGCCACTGGGTCCCACAGGACACCTACTACATAAGGCCTCCCTGCCAGGCCTGGGAGATAGCAGATCTATCTAATGCAGTGGTTCTCAACCTTTCTAATGCCGTGACCCTTTGATATAGTTCCTCATGTTGTGGTGACCCCCAACCATAAAATTATTTTCGTTGCTACTTCATAACTAAATGTAAATATCCGTGTTTTCCGATGGTCTTAGGCGACCCTGCTAGCAGGTTGAGAATCGCTGCTTAGAGCCTAAGACCATCGGAAAACACAGGTATTTACATTACGATTCATAACAGTAGCAAAATTACAGTTATGAAGTAGCAACGAAAATAATTTTATGGTTGGGGGTCACCACAACATGAGGAACTGTATTAAAGGGTCGCGGCATTAGAAAGGTTGAGAACCACTGATCTAATGCATAGAAACAAACACACAGAGGCAGTCAAAATGGGGAGACAAGGAAACGTCCCAAATAAAAGGAGAAATCTCCAAAAAGAACTAAATAAAGTGGAGACAAGCAATCTACCAGATATAGAGTTCAAAACACTGGTTATGGCCTAGCTGGTTTGGCTCAGTGGATAGAGCATCAGCCTGCGGACTGAAGGGCCTGGGTTAAATTCCAGTTAAGGGCACATGCCTGGGTTGTGGGCTCAATCCGCAATGGGGGACCTGCAGGAGGCAGACAATCAATGATTCTCTCATCATTGATGTTTCTCTCTCTTCCCTCCCTCTTCAGAATGAATAATATCTATACTAATAAAAGGGTAATATGCTAATTAGACTGGGAGACCTTCCGGACATCCTTCCTGACAAAGCCATGGTGGTGGGGCAGAGGCAGGTTAGGGGCAATCAGGCCAGCAGGAGGGGGGGTAGTTGGGGCAAGCAGGCTGGCAGGGGGAGCAGTTGGAGTGAGCAGGCTGGCGGGGGTGGGCAGTTGGGGGCAATCAGGCCAGCAGGGGGGGCAGTTGGGGGTGAGCAGGTCCAGGGGGGTGGGCAGTTGGGGGCGAGAAGGCCGGCAGGGGGGCAGTTGGGGGCAAGCAGGCCGGGGGGAGGCAGTTGGGGGCAATTAGGCCAGCAGGGGGTGGCAGTTGGGAGTGAGCAGGCCCTCAGGGAGGAGTAGTTGGGGGCGATCAGGCCAGTAGGGGGGCGGTGCAGGTGAGGGCAAGCAGGCCCTCAGGGAGGGGCAGTTGGGGGCGAGAAGGCTGGCAGGGGGGGCAGTTGGGAGTGAGCAGGCTGGTGGTGGGGGGAGCAGTTGGGGGTGAGAAGGCCAGTAGGGGGGGCAGTTGGGGGCAAGCTGGCCAGCAGGGAGGGCAGTTGGGGGCAAGCAGACTGGCAGGGGTGGGGCAGTTAGGGGTGATCAGGCCGGAAGGGGGGGGCAGTTGGGGGCAATCAGGACAGCAGGCAGAGTGGTTAGGGGCAATCAGGCAGGCAGGCAGGTGGGCGGTTAGGAGCCAGTGGTCCAGGGTTGCGAGAGGGATGTCCGACTGCCCCAAGGGGTCCCAAATTGGAGAGGGTGCAGGCCGGGCTGAGGGACACCTCCCCTGTGCACGAATTTCGTGCACCAGCCCACTAGTATATACTAGAAGCCCGATGCATGAAATTCATGCAAGGGGCTCAGCCCTTGCAGCCACAGCGGCTTGCCTCAGCCCTTGAAGCCCTGGCTTTGTCTGGAAGGTCGTCCGGAAGGTCATCTGGAAGGATGTCCAGAAGGTTGTTCAGCTGTCCGGTCTATTAGTATATTACACTTTTATTATTATAGATATAAAGATCACATAATAAAAAAACAACAAAACACTGGTTACAAGGATGCTCAAGGAACTTAGATCTTCAACAAAGACATAGCAAGCATTAAAAAAGGGATATGGAAACCATAAATAAAACCAATCAGAAATGGAGAATACAAAACTGAAGTGAAGAATATCCTAGGAGTCAACAGCAGATGAAGCAGAGGACAGAATCATTGATTTGGAAGACAGGGTAGCAGAAAACACCCAATCAGAACAGCAAAAAGAAAAAGAGAATTTAAAACAGGCAATAATTTAAGGGGCCTCTGGGACAACATCAATCATAACAACATAGGCATCATAGGGGTGCTGGAAGGAGAAGAGAAGTGAGAGCAAGGGATTGAGAACCTGTTTGAAGAAATAATGACTGAAAGCTTTCCTAAACTGGTGAAGAAAATAGATATGTAAGTCCACAAAGCACAGAGAGTCCCAAATAAGATGAACCTACAGAGGCCCACAACAAGACACATCATAATTAAAATGCAAAGGTTAAAGACAAAGAATCTTAAAAGCAGCAAGACAAAGACAGTTAATGGTCTTCAAGTGAGCTCCCATAAGACTGTCAGTTGATTTCTCAACAAAAACATTTCAAGCCAAAAGGGATTGGCATGAAATGTTCAAAGTGATGAAAAGCAAGGACCTCCAACCAAGACTTCTCTACCCATCAAGGTTAATATTTAAAAATGAAGAGAGCCCTGGCTGGTGTGGCTCAGTTGGTTGGAGTGTACTCCCATACACCAGAAGGTGGTGGATTTGATTACTGGTTATTGAACATACTTGCGATTCAGTCCCCAGTTGGGGCATATGTGGATGCAGCTGATTGGTGTTTCTCACATTGATGTTTCTCCTCCCTCTTTTTTCTCTCTCTCTCTCTAAAATCAATTAAAAACAAAACAAAACAAACAAACAAACAAACAAAGAAAAAACAAGAAAAAAACAATTTTTTTTCATTAAAAAAATAATAAAGAAATAAAAATGAAGGAGAGTCCTGGCCAGGTGGCTCAGTTGGTTAGAGCATCATTTCATACACCACAAGGTTGTGGGTTTGATTCCCAGTCAGGGCACATATCTAGATTGCAGGTTTGATCCCTGGTTCGGGTGAATATGGGAGGCCTTCGATGGAATTTTCTCTCTCACATCGATGTTTCTCACCCCCCCCCCCCTTCCTTTCTAAAATCAATAAAAACAGCCCTCGCTGGTTTGGCTCAGTGGAGAGAGCATCAACCTGCGGATGGAAAGGTCCCAGGTTTGATTCCAGTCAAGGGCACATGCCCGGGTTGCGGGCTTGATCCCCAGTGGGGGGCTTGCAGGAGGCAGCCAATCAGTGATTCTCTCATCATTGATGTTTCATTCTCATTCTCTCTCTCTCCCCCTCCCTTCCTCTCTGAAATTAATAAAAAATATTTTAAAAAATCCTTGGTGAGGATTAAAAAATCCATACTAATAAAAGAGTAATATGCTAATTAGACCAGACATCTTCCAGATGTCCTTCCAGACATCCTTCTGGACAAAGCCACGGTGGTGGGGGCCAAGGCAGAGGCGGTTAGGGGCGACAAGGCCAGCAGGGAAGGACAGTTAGGAGCAACCAGGCCGGCAGGGGAGGGCAGTTAGGGGTGACCAGGCAGACAAGCAGAGTGGTTAGGGGCTATCAGGCAGGCAGGCAGGTGAGCAGTTAGGAGCCAGCAATCCCAGATTGTGAGAGGAATGTCCCCCAAGGGGTCCCGGAATGGAGAGGGTTCAGGCTGGGCTGAGGGACCCCCCACCCTCCTGTGCACAAATTTCGTGCATCGGGCCTCTAGTAAAATAATAAAAAGTAAAAATGAAGGAGAGATAAAGAGCTTTTCAGATGAGAAAATGCTAAAGAATTTCATTACCACCAAACCAACATGACAAGAACTGTTAAAGGGTCTTCCTTAAGAAGAAGGGAGAAAAAGAATATAAATGTGAATAATAAAATGGCAATAAATGTATATCTATCAATAATCACTTTAAATGTTAATAGATTAAATGCTCCAATCAAAACACACAGGGTAACTGAACATGTTGTCTACAAGAGACCCACTTCAAATTGAAAGATACACAGACTAAATGTAAAGGGTTGGAAAAAATAGTTCATGTAAATAGGAACAAAAAATGCTGGGGTAGCAATATTTATATCAGACACAATAGAATTTCAAACAAAGGCTATAAAAGAGACAAAAGACATTGCACAATGATAAAGGGATCAATTCAAAAAGAGGATCTAACCCTTAAAAACGTTTAGACAACTAACATAGGAGCACTAAATATACAAAGCAAATATTGATGGACATAAAAGGAAAGATTGACAGTAATGCAGTCATAGGAACTTGAACACTCCATTGACATCAATGGGTAGATTTTTCAGACAAAATCAACAATAGCCTTAAATGACACATTAGACCAGATGGATTTAATTAATTTCTTGAGCATTTCACCCCAAAGAAGCAGAGCATGTTTTTTTTTTTTTCAGGTGCACATGGAACATTTTCTAGGATAGGCCACATGATGGGCCACAAAACAAGTCTCAATAAATTTAAGAAGACTGAATCATATTAAGCATCTTCTTTGACCACAATGGCATGAAACTAGAAATCAATTACAACAAAAAAAACCTGAAAAAGACACGAACACATCAAGGCTAAATAATATATTACTAAACAATAAAGGGGTTAACAATGAAATCAAGGAAAAAAATCAAAGATACCTTGTGAGACAAATGAAAATGAAAACACGATTCAAAATTTATGGGACTCAGCAAAAGTCCTAAGAGGGAAATTCATAGCAATACAGCCCTATCTCAAGGAACAAGAAAAATCACAAATAAATAATATAACCTAAAGGAACTAGAAAAAGAACAACAAACAAAGCTCAAAGTGAGTAGAAGGAAAGAAATAATAGAGATTACAGGAGAAATAAAGTGGAATCTAAAAAAAATACAAAAGACCAATGAACCCAAGAGCTGGTTCTCTAAAAAAAATAAATAAGATTGATAAACCTGTCATCAGACTCATCAAGAAAAAAAAGTGAGGACACAAAATCAAAAGTTAAAGAGGAGGAGTCACAACTGACACCACAGAAATACAGAGGATTATAAGAAAATATTACAAACAATTGTATGCCAACAAATTACACAATCTGGAAGAAATGGATAAATTCCTAGAAACATACAATCTTCCAACAGGGAATCAAGAAGAAATAAAAAAATCTGAACAGACCAATCACTACCAACAAAATCAAATCAGTAATCAAAAAACTTCCAACAAACCAAAGTCCAGGTCCAAAGGGCTTTACATGTGAATTTTACCAAACATTCAAAGAAGAATTAACACCTATCCTCAAACTATTCCAAAAAATTCAAGAGAAGGGAAAGCTCCCATGCTCACTCTATGAGTCCAGCATTACCTAGATTTCAAAATTGCACAAACACATTGCAAAAAGAAAATTATAGGCTAATATCCCTGATGAACATAGATGCAAAAATCCTTGACAATATTAGCAAACCGAATTCAGCAATACATTAAAAACATTATACACCATTACCAAGTGGGATTTATTTTGGGGATGCAAGATTGGTTCAGTATGCACAAATCAATGAACATGATACACCACATAAGCAAAATCAAGCATAAAAATCTCATGATCATATTAATAGATGTAGAAAACGCATTTGACGAAATGCAGCATCTTTTTGTGATAAAATCTCAGCAAAGTGGGAATAGAGGGAACTTACCTCACCATAATAAAGGACAGGGGTGGCCCTAGCCGGTTTGGCTCAGTGGATAGAGCGTCAGCCTGTGGACTAAAGGGTCCCAGGTTTGATTCCAGCCAAGGGCACATGCCTGGGTTGAGGGCTCGATCCCCAGTGGGAGGCGTGCGGGAGGCAGCCAATCAATGATTCTCTCTCATCATTGATGTTTCTATCTCTCTTTCCCTCTCCCTTCCTCTCTGAAATCAATAAAGAAATATAAAAATAAATAAATAAATAAATAAATAAATAAAGGACAGGGGTGGCACGGGGCAGAACACCAGGTGCTCTGGTCCCAGATTCCTGAACCACTGCCGCTGGCAGCACACCAGGCATGCAGCCTTCCCAGAGCTCCACTGAGACCCAGGGCACTGCATTTCATGTGGGAGGGGCATCTTGTTCAGTGTCCTTGAGCACACAGAATGTGAGCTTCATCTCTAAGGAGAGCACGGGGAGAGCTGTTCAGTCAGGTGACCATGACTGAACACCATCAGAGGAGCTGTTGCCAGTGGCTCCTGGTCTCATCGGAAAGGGGCAAGGCCCTGGCCAGGCTGCATGCACAGTCTCTCCCAGGAGAAGAGGGGGCATGTCTCCTTTCATAGTTGGTGAAGCAGCCAGGCCCTGAGAGGTTGATAGATGGTCCTCCTGCAGTTGGGAAGGTAGAGAACATGTGAACAATACACGCACGTTCCCACATGGGTCCTGAAGTACCCCCCAAACTAGAGTGCTCTTCCCTGTGGCTCCATGTCACAGCTGGGGGTGGGGCAAGGCCTGGGAGGTGGGAGTGATCTCATGTTGGGGCTACTTATGGATGTGGATGTAAATTCAGTTTTTCAAGCTCAAGACAACCAGAGGATACTAATGTGGAAAGTTAAAGGGAGGTGGATTTTAGGTGGAATTAATTGTGGTTTACCAGGGGTAATGCTAAGAGTTGCCACCAGATGGCAGGCCATCCTCAGTTGAAGGATCAATTTGATCACAGAAGTAATGAATGGTAACCAACTATATTTTGATTATGAAGTCTTTCTCTGTTTCCTGCTGTGAGGAATTTCTGGAACAGCCCAGTTTCTCCAGATCGTCTGCCCCTGAGGTTTTGGATGTGATCCAATAATGTATTCAGTTACATTTGGTTCAAGAGTTTATCAAACATTTATCAAACTCATATGACAGATACTGTGCAAAGGGCTGGGCCAGAGCCATATTCAGTGTTCAGATGGATGACACATTTGCTTTTAGGTTGTGTGTGTGTGTTTACTGCAAGGTGTTTTCCTATCAAATCCTCTTACATAAGTTTATACAAGGTACTACCATACAAGGTATTGCAAAAAATGTTCTTCTTTGGTGCCTAACTTCTATGACCGGGGCAAAGCTAGAATAGGTAGATGATAGATAGGTAGGTAGATAGATAGATAGATAGATAGATAGATAGATAGATAGATAGATAGAACCAAGTGGGCAAAAGTGATTCAGTTGGATTTCAGGCCAACTGTTGCACCTTCTCAAGACATCTGGGGTCATAGGGTAACCAACTTGTCTCAGTTTTCCTGGGTCTTTCCTAGTTTTAGTTATAAAGGTCCCACATCAGTGAGACCCCTCAGTCCCAGGCACATGGGGAGGGTTGTTCCCCTGACCTAGGGATGGCGTTTCTCTTCCTCCTAGGCTGTGGGGATTTCAGATTGGGAAACGAGAGTGGATTTTAGAATGACCTCTCATGGGTTGTCACTAAGCCTGTCTTGTCACGGGGCCTGCCAGCCAGGGCCCTGAGTCTAGCTGCCAAGCAGATCTAAAGCCGCCTTTTGAATCCTGGGACAGTGCCCACAATAAATCTGAGACAGAAAAGCCTGGGAAAGTGCAGGAAGGTCAGAGGAAGGCCACTGAGGAAGTGACATCTGAGCCTCCAAGCCCTGGGGAAGTTGCAGACAGACAGAGGGACTAGCGGGTCCCATGGCTCTGAGACAGGGAGGAACCCAGGGCAGGGGAGCCACACCTTGTTCAGTTGGAGCAGAACATGGGAAGAAGGGAGCGGGTGAGTCTGGGAGGGTCGGCAGGGGCCGGTTCTGGTGTGGTCCTGTGGGTCTCTGCAAGGGGTTTGGAATTTGTTCTCAGCAAAGAGAAGCCTTAAGAGGGGGAAGGACACCGTCCAGTTTGTGTTGTAAACTGATCGCCCTAACTGCTGTGGGGAGAATGGACTGTGAGGGAGCAAGTGTAAATAAAGAAACCATCCTATCTAATAAAAGAGTAATATGCAAATTGACCATACCTCTGCTACAACCACCAGCCACGCCCACCAGCCAATCAGGAGCGAATATGCAAATAAACCCAACCAAGATGGCTGTGGCCACGGAGAGCAGGAGGGAGGCTTGGGTTTCCCCGGCAATGGAGGAAGCCAAGCTTTCCACCTGCCCTTGCCGGCCTTGGCCGGGGGCAGAGCCGGGCGATCGGAGTAAGCTGGGAGGTCCCCTGCCCAGGGCCGGAGGCTTTAGGCCTTGGCAGGGGCGGAGCCGGCGATTGGAGGGAACTGGGGGGTCCCTGCCCAGTCCCCGAGGCTTTAGGCCTTGGCAGGGGCGGAGCCAGAGATCACAGGAGATAGGTGTGAACTACAGAGGAAACACCTTTTCTGACCGCTCATTGGCTAAGCTCCCTGTATGCCACTGGTGATATTCTTAGTAACTTGGGTATAAGAATCCAAAAAGGTGAGCTAGGGCTTTTCCACCACACTCCTGGAGAAAAAAACACAAAGGTCTGCTGCTGGAGGGCTAAGAAATGTCATATCCTGCACTAGCCGGTTTTGCTCAGTGGATAGAGCCTCAGCCTGCCGACCGCAGGGTCCGGGTTAGATTCTGATCAAGGGCATGTACCTAAGTTGCAGGCTCCTCCCTGGCTGGGGCCCAGGTCAGGGCTCATGCAGGAGGCAACCAATCAAAGTGTTCCTCTCACTTTGATGTTTCTCTCTGTCTTTCCCTTTCTCTTCCACATTCTCTAAAAATCAATGGAAACATATCCTCAGGAGAGGAAAAGAAGAAAGAAAGGAAGGAAGAAAGAAAGAAAGAAAGAAAGAAAGAAAGAAAGAAAGAAAGAAAGAAAGAAAGAAAGAAAGAAAAAGAAAGGAAGGAAGGAAGGAAGGAAGGAAGGAAGGAAGGAAGGAAGGTCATATCCTATGAAAGACACATCTTGAAATGCCTAAAGAAAGTTGTCATTTTTTCTTGGTGAAGGGACTGGAGTCCGTGTTGATGAAAACACCTTGGTGGATGTGGTGACTGGCAGTGGCTGCAGCAGCGGGGTGATGGGGCTGGTGCCCTTCTCTGATCAGCCGGGTCGCCTCCCACAAAGGGAGGCCAGACTGTGGCTTAGGCCCGCTCCCCGTGCAGGCCTAAGCCATCAGTAGGACATCCCTTGAGGGCTCCCAGTATGTGAGAGGGGGCAGGCTGGGCTGAGGGGACACCCCCCCCCACCCCCCGCCCCAGTGCACGAATTTCATGCACCAGGCTCCTAGTTAGGAATAAAGAGACCGTTGGGAAGTGCCCGCCGTGTGAGTGTGAATCAAGCTGATCGTGCGAGACTGGTAAGACAGCCGGGCCACCACTTGGAGGTGCACGGCCAGGTGCAAGGCGAGAGGGCGCCGCACAGCAGCTCCTGGGCCAGAACCTCCCCGGCTTCCACGTCCCACTTTGCAGCCAAGAAGCAGCGCGGCCGCTCAGCCTGAGGCCTTGCAGAGTCCGTGGAGTGGGCCCTGGATGACCCCGTAGATAGGCACCCAGCTCTTAGGACCCCGCTGTGCACAGGGCTTCCCCTCCAAGCAGCAGAGTGAGGAGAGATGAGTGAGGAGATGTGGCAGGAGAATGGGAGCTTCGGGAAAACGGAGGACACTGTGTAGTGCTCTTAGTCTGAAAGGCAACTCACTGCGACCCCACCAGCTTCGCCCTCTGCCCAGCAGGATGCTTTCCCGCCTCCCCTCCCCCCCACCCCCAGGTGGCCTCACCCTGCTCCCTTCCCGGGGGTCCCCTTGTGCAGGAAGCTCGGGAGCTCTAGGACGCCCAGGGATGCCGGCTGCCCAGCTTCTGCAGGAGGAAGGACCAGCACAGGCGCCGCCTTTTGGTGGTGCAGCCCCACAGCCCGCGCTGCGCTCCATCCGCGGAACCAGGTCCTTCCCTGCGGCTGCCTTTCCTCCCCGCCCCCCCCGCCCCCCACACCCCTCAGAGCAGACCACCCGCTCACCCGCTCTGCCTGGGTCTAGACCTTCACTGTTTACACCACCTGCCTAAAGGCTCCCGCACAAACCGCAACTCAGAGCAGCGGGGCATGAGCCTCAGCGACAGGGGTGGGAGGTAAATGCAGGGTCTAAGCTGTTCGAATGTTGTCCTAACCTCAGTTACCGGGGGACAAACATAGGGTCTAAGGCCCCCAGAAACTGAGGTTAGGACGATATTCGAACTGCGCGTTTGCCTGGTTTTAAGCACGTACAGTGTTCCCAGGGATGCCACTCAAAGGGAACCATGGTGGGTGGGAAAGAAAGGAAAAATAAAGCGAGGGGGAGCATCCCAAGGTCACCTTGTCACCCTCCTGTCTCAGGAACCCCAGCCCCTGGCCATGTTGCTGCGGCTCTGCCAGCCGTCGCCCTCATCGCGTTCAGTGCCTCTGTGCATTGGCCACGACAGGTCTTCGCGGTGCCCACCGACGCCTGAGGGTAGTTAACAAGTGCAGGCGAGTGCCTCCCCGCCACCCTGGCCAGGACCTTGTGCTGAGCCGCCTTCTGTGGAAGGCTGGCCGTCCCTGCCCACCGCAGAGCCGGCCGGGAGCGGGAGGGGCGCAGGTGTCCCCAGAGAAGAAAGAGGACCTGGGCCAGGCTTTCAGGCGGCCCTTTCCCGCAGGCGCTGGGGGGGCCCCCCCGTCTCCAGAGGAAGCAGGACGCCTGGAGCTGGAGAGGAGGGGGAGGCAGGGGTGCAGCCGCTGCCAGTCCTGGGGAAGGCGGCCCAGGTGAGCATGGTGCCTGGTGCCTGGGACTACCCAGGTGCTTGCTGCACCCCCACACAGGTGCCCCCGAACTCTCAGGGCACGGCCCCCTTCCCTGCTTGAGTTCCGCCCTGGAGTCAAGCTCTTGGCCACTCTGGTCTCCCTCCGCCCAAGCATCTCCTCGGAGAGGCCTGTTTTCCGGCCACCCCACCGGACAGGAACCTCTGTGCGCCCATTCGGGCTCCCTCTGCTGCCACCTTTGTTTGCCTGCACCTTGTGGAAGCAATAACATGAGGCTGCCCCTGGGGGGCGGAGGGGGGGGGGCTGCCGGAGGGCCGGCTGCAGCACAGGGCACCGCCCCTTGGAGTTCCCAAGGCCCGAGCACAGCCTCATTAGTGCGCGCTCCCTTGATGCATCAAGCTCCCTCCCTGTCTCCTTTCCCTGCCCCTGTTTTCAGTAAACCTCCTCTTTTGACTCTGTTTTACTTCTTCTCTTGATTTCTGTATTGGGGCTGTGGGGGCAAGAACCCCTTTGCTGGTGACACAAACAGTCAACAAACACGTATTTCAGAAACACCCTGCCTTACCTGTTCAGTCTGCGAGACCAAAACACCACAGAGCTGGCCACACACAAACAATGGGGCTAAATCCTCACAGCTCTGGAGGCTGGAAGTCCCAGGTCAGGGTGCCAGCATGGCTGGGTGAGGGCCGTCTCCCTGTTCATCGCCTTCTCTCTGTGCCCTCACATGGCGGAAGGGCTAGAGCTCGCTGGGGCTGCTTTAGGAGGGCATTAATCCTGTTCATCAGGGCACCATTCTCATGACCTCATCAGCTCTCAAAAGCCCACCTTCTAATATCACAACATTGGGCATTAGGGTTTCCACTCACGAATGTTAGGGCGACACAAACATTCGGCTCATGGCAACAGGCTGCCTGCACGGCAGGAAGAGCCTCTCCGTATTCCAAGGACCACCTCAGCTGAGGTTCAGCTCTCCACAGAGCTTAACGGAGCATAAGGGAAACTCTTGTCTGCAGCGGGACCAGCGAACTTCAAAGATGAGCAATAAGGGAGAAAGTCAGGCCACTCTGAAGGCCCAGAGAATGAAAGGCCAGAAATGGAAGACAGTGGAGGAAATATGTGGTCCCTACATTCACTTTGGTTCTAAAAATAAAGGAATTCTGGTGTCTAGTCATAAGTCTTGAAACCAATTTAAATTTATGCCGGGAAAACCATGCCGGGGTTTGTTGCACAGAAGGTTGTACTTCAGAATAATCTCAGATGTCTAACAAGAATTGCTTTGGTGAGACAATGGCATAAGTTGTGGCCATAGCTGGGTGCATTGAACTCAAACATCTTGAAATATCATTTCAGGTCCACCCGTTTCCCTATGCTTTGAGTATGAATTGAACAGTTAATTTCTTTGATAAGAAGCATATTGACTCGGAGTTTTGTTTGTTTGCATTGCCTGTTAGGGAACCCAACATAGACCCCTCCTTCCTTACCATCCACGGGACTCAGAGAAACTGGCTGAGAAGTGGAACTTGCAGTAAACAAGTAAATAAGTAGACAGCGGGCTCTGAGAGAAAGCAAAGTGGTGGATTTCCCACAGTACTTGAGAAAGAAATGGGAGTCATTGTTGCCTCAATATTCCAGGATGGGTGACCCCCAAGGAGACATCTGGGTTACACTTATTTCTAAGTCCTTCTCTTCATAAACCCTCCATTCGAGCTGAGATGATAAAGGATGTTTTATATTTCTGCCAATAAGTCATCCAGATTAAGACCATAAAAACATTTTTACATAAATTGTTCTCATATCATTCCCAGGTCCATATTGTCTTAGCTGCACCATCTCAACTGAGGTGCATCATGTCAGCTACCTGAGAATGTGGGAGACGATCACCCCCCGTGAGACGGGCCATCACTGTGCTTCTGAGGGTCCACACACAATTAGGCACTAATGGTGTCTCTTTGGTGATTGTGCAGCTGGGTTCTTGGAATCTTGGCACTATTTTCCTCCTACGTAGCCCCAGGTTTGTCTTCTTCAGGGAATGAGAGCAGTGGTGCTATCGGCACATTCTGTGTTTTGGGGTGAATGTAAAGACCAGGCATTCAGAGGAGCTGACTGGAATTGTAGCAAGGACTCTCTGACTTTTATTCTCACTACTGCTTCCTGCTCTAGTTCCTGTCTTTCCTCTACTTCGAGAGTCACCTACCTGCTGATGAAGATACTGTCAAAGCCACTGGCAGAAGGGTGAGCAGTACTTCACTCCACATCTCTTTGATGTTTCTTACGATGAGCACGCTCTGGCCTGAACCACTGGCCAGTGTCTGTGATGGCCCTCCTACCACACAGGTCTCCATTTGAACTGTATCTCTAAGAGCCAAGCTGTGAGTGGCTTCTCTGCTGCTCCCTGAGAACCAAGCATTCAAGAGAGAAATTCCCTGACCCGAATTTCCATAAATACATTCTGATCCACACTGTAGTTATTCTCATTTCCACTTCACAGTAAAAACAAAAACAAAACAAAACAAAACATGTCCAGACTTCTAATTGGAGAGAAGACAGACCACCTTATGTGGAGAGAAGACAGACCACTCAGAACCCTAAAATAAATGACCAAGTGGTGAATTTCCTCAGCTTTCTTTTTGCCTCACATATGCCAAACGTAGTGGAAGAAGCCAGCAACCTGGAAATACCATCAGGCATGAACAGCAGGAGCAAAAGCCCCAACCAAAGCATAGACAGAAAACTGTAGCCTGGCCAGACAGAAGACTTTTATACAGTAGCCACTTTGCTCCAGTTAAATGCCACAGATTCTAACTATAGCCTCCTCCCCAGTCATGCAAGCAAAGGTGGAGTGAGAAGCCTAGACTTCCACCTCTACACAAATATTTAATGGGGGTCCCAACATCAACCTCCCCAAACGGCGTGGTGTGAGAGAAAGTTGAGTAGAGCGAGGACTTTCATGTTGGTTGGTAATGAGGCCTCCCGTCCACACAGTGTCCGTGGAGACCATGTGGAGAGCCTCGAGTTCCACCCCATTGGCAGGAAAGAGGTGCTTTCTCCCTCTCTGCCGTGGGGGTCAGAGGAAGACTAATGAGAGCCAATGACTTTCATCAGCACCCAGTGCTAACAAAGCCTTTCTGTTTTTCCACTGGGCCACTGCATTTCTTTCTTTTGTGGCTCAGGCATTTTTTTATTGTTATAACAGAAGATGGTGGCTTTGTAGTGTGTCAACTTGGCTAGGCTGAGCTCCATTTCTCAGAATCCCTGCTCCTCTGTTTCTTTTTAGGGTGGGCCACAGAGAGTCCGGTGGGGGGATTTGGAGGGCAGAGTAATGAGACTGCCACTTGGTAGTGAATTTGAGTTGTTGCCCATCTGCCAACTAGACTCCATGCTGGGAGGCAGCACCTGAGCCTGGAGAGGCTCCACCCTTCTCTTATCCTCCCTGAGCTCCCCCTCCTGGCCATGTGTGTGTGTGTGTAGCTCTGGAACACAGGCCAGGGGTGTGGGTAGCTCTGTGACACAGACCCTGGCTTCTGCAGAACACTCTCATCACCAAGGTCGGAGGCAATGAGACTGCCAGGTTTCAGTCTGTCTTCGTAGGCTCCAGCTCATGCTGTGGTTCTGGTTTGCTCTTGCTCTCCCCCACTCTACATCCATCCTCCCTTCCCAACTGCCTCCCCTGTGGACTTCAGTTTCAATCAGACACGATGACGACAGCCTTACAGAGGCTGCTCTATCACTCCCACAACCACAATGTCAAATCCCTGCACATCCATGTAGATCTCCCGTAGACCCTCTGCTTCTCCGAGTCTGGACCCTAAGACATAGGGCAATATAGTCTTTTGAAACCACAAGGAGAAAAAACTTAAAATATACTTCATAGTATATTTTATTAAATATATACTATATTTTATTAAAATATACTTCAAGTATAATTATTCACACTTAACGATGTCATTTCAATTGTTGTTGTTATTTTTTCTCAAGCCAGAAACAGTAGATTGATGTTATGAGCTGACTGAGGAATAACTAGTGGTCTCAGCATTCACATTCAATCCCCAAGCAAATGATGTGAGCGTGTGAACCCTGGCCTGTATAACAGTTATCGTACATAGCGCTTTCTTACCGACTGTGATGGCTGTGTTTTCCCATTAGGAGGTGTCTACTATAACCAAGCTCCAAACCCTGGGGCAATGCGTGGCACATGGGAGGCACTCAAGAATACTTGTTGAAAGATTGGCAACTCCCATTAGAATTGTGTTTACCTCTGGAATTTCCTTGAACAAAGTTCCTGCCTTGGCTATTTGGAGAATTGCTCACTCATCAAAATTAAGCTCAGGCATTGCCTCCTTTAGGAAAGTTTTCTTGGGAAGCTGCTTTCAATATTTCTATTATTTTATAACTAAACTAGAGGTCTGGTGCATAAAATTCCTGCACTTGGGGGGGGGGTGTCCCTCAGCCCAGCCTGTGCCCTCTCACAGTCTGGGAGCCCTCGGGGGATGTCTGACTGACAGGTTAGGCCCACTCCCCGCAGGTAGTGGGCCTAAGCCAGTGGTCTGCAAACTCATTAGTCAACAGAGCCAAATATCAACAGTACAACGATTGAAATTTCTTTTGAGAGCCAAATTTTTTAAACTTAAACTTCTTCTAACGCCACTTCTTCAAAATAGACTCGCCCAGGCCGTGGTATTTTGTGGAAGAGCCACACTCAAGGGGCCAAAGAGCCGCATGTGGCTTGCGAGCCGCAGTTTGCCGATCACGGGCCTAAGCTGTCAGTTGGACGTCCTTACTGTTGCTGCAGAGGCGGGAGAGGCTCCGCTGTTGCACTCACTAGCCGTGAGCCCGGCTGCTGGCTGAGTGGTGCTTCCCCTGTGGGAGCGCACTGACCACCAGGGGGCAGCTCCTGCATTGACCGTCTGCCCCCTGGTGGTCAGTGTGCATCATAATGACTGGTGGTTCTGCTGTTTGGTCGATTTGCATATAAGCCTTTATTATATAAGATGTTTCTCCATCTACTTTACCAGACTATGGACTCTAAGGGCAGATATTTCATCTGGGTCACTTCTGTTCCCTAGTGTAAATATACAGCACTAGACAAGGTAGATTCAATGAATTTTTCTTATTTACTAATACTGGTAAAGGACTTTTGATGTTTCTCTTGAAATTATCGTGTTTTCTTTGATTACAAAATCCGCTGTTATTAACCGGTACACCTAGTACAAACTGCTCAGTGAGCGCGTGGGTTTCAGATTTACTTGTCCTCCTGGTGTCACTCCAATGCTCCCTCAGCGCAGTTTCCTAAGACAGAAAATGGACATCCACATCCACAGCTTCTTCCCCGCCATGACCGAGTCATGTTCACTGAAGGTCAAGGGATATCTTAGGCCTTAGGGGACTGTAGTTAGTCTTGGAAGAGTGATTTTTTCTTTGTGTGCCCTGGAGTGGAAATCTTCCTTAAATACACCAATGTAATTTAACTTGATTTTGAAGAATGCCTGCTGAAAAACACATACTAAATTTTTCTTTATATAAAGAAACTATGAAGCTTCTTTAGGTGAACATTTATCATGTATAAACAGCTTTTAATTTGCAATGATGGTTATTAGGCCTTGCCATTGAGACATAGAATTTATCTTTTATTCTTAAGCACAAAGTTTTAATGACTTGGTTCCTCCCTGTTTAAAATAACAAAAGCCTGCCCTGGCCGGGTGGCTCAATTGGTTGGAGTGTCATCCTCATACACCAAGGTTGCAGGTTCGATCTCTGTTCAGGACACATACAAGAAGCAGCCAATGCATGCATAAAGTGGAACGATGTTTTTCTCTCTTCTCCCTCCCCCTCTCTAAAATCAATATATTAAAAAAAATAATGAAAGCCCTTTAGGTTAAGAGAAGGCTCTTGAAAATGTCCACTCTTGACTCCCATATCCTAGCTGCCATTCAGATCGTTAGCATGAAGTTTCCCTCTTCAGTGCCACCATCCACTCTCTTCCTTCCTGCCTTTCCTTAATATATTTTGCCCACCCCAGCTACTATCCAGGAATTTAACTAACTTCATAAGCAGACTTTGAACACATCTTTTATAGCTATTTTTGGACTTGTGTCTTGTTCTCCTTAACATCACATTCAAAACTCTACTCTCTGCATTGACACGGCCAATCTGCGTCCTGTCCACAACCTTGACTTCAGTCTCTCCCAAGTTCCACCATGGTCAAGTCTCAGCTCATGCCCACTCCTGAGCTGCCTGTCTAGGCTCCAGCCCTGGGATCCAGCATCATACAGTGTTGTCTGTGCCTAATATAGTCTCCTTAACCACCCTAGTGCTCCTTCCAGGTTATTCTGTATAGTGGATTGTTTGTTATACCTTGATATCCTCTGGTTATCTAACTGGTTTTAGATTTTTCTTGTGAATGACTAGTTTCTGAAATAGTTTAACTTGATATAATGAATACTACATAAAGGCAGTAATGTCACATAAAGAAAAGCTCATTGCTTACTGAAACAAAAGAGAAATTAAATGCCTAAAATGAATTGCTAAAATATTACTTTATTGTTTAAAAAATCCTGAATAATAGGTCATTTGGAATCCCATGCAGACACACATTTTAACCAGGTAAGAAAAATCACAATATGCTTTACTTTAGTGTAAAAATCAATTTATTATACAACAATCATACAGAATGCTTTTTATCTATCTACAAAGAAAAATGGCTTCTCCTGCCTCCCTGGACACCCCAATCATGATACTATGTTCTTACGACGTAAGTACCTTTAAAGGAAAACAACAAAGAGATAATAGTCTTATTTGTCAAATAAGGAAGCCCCCAAAACATCATGAAATGCCATGGAAATGTTAGAGAGAACCAGAGGGTCTCACAGTGCTGCTCTGCCCATCGCAGTGTTTGCCATTCTGCCTTAAAATAAAAATAAGCAACGCCTCTCCCACGGGAGTGGGAGGCCTTTCCCCCCAATATGACAAGTAGCACAATATGTAATTTTGAAGGATAGAAAATTTCTATATTTAATTCCATTAAGTAAATGTTTTATTCTGTTAGTTTAAAAATTGGGTGAATTAGCAGATATGCTTATAAGTGTTTTCATTCCTAGAAGAGGAAATTTATTTAGGAAAAACAGTTTTCCGTTTTTTAAAACAGATTACACAGATTTTAAAAAATAGTTTTGTTTTTAGGAAAATCACATTAAAAGTATAAACATTGTGTTTTTTAAAGTTGCAACACAATGACTCAATTTTCGTGGCTAAGAGTTCATAGCTCTGTATAATTTAACTGGCCCTTGAGTGGTTTAAGGCGACAAGTTTTTATCAAGTTTTTCTAGGACTAAAGACCAATGGGGAATAAGCATCCTGAAACCTCCAACTAAACTGAGCTTGAAAGTGTCAACTACCCAAGCTCTCCCTTTGCTCTGAGAGGTCCCCGCGCTCTGCCCAGGGCGCGCCGTGGCTGTGTCACTGTTGAACACTGGCTGCCTCCTTGCTCTGCAGATATGAGCGCCCAGAACTGCAGCTGTGGCAGAATAAAAAGCTGAATAAGGGAATGACCAGTTTATCTGCCTTCTCTCAGAATCTCATCTTTACCTGGAATGTACTGTGAGAACAGATTTTAGCCCACGTCCGAGACCTAAAACAATCTGAGTCCAGTTGCTCAAGGGCCTTCTCCTTGGTCCAACTTGTGCTAGTCAGAGAGGAACAGTAACAGTCATACTCGAAGTTAGCCCTTGTTTTAAAATGAGTTTCTGGGAAAGAACAATCTCTAACAGCACAGTTATAATGTGATGGAAGTGGGATTAAGCACCCTGGAGCACGTCAGTATTAGAAAACTATTTAGAAAAATAAACCCAAGGCAGGGGGGCATCAGCTAGAGATGTCTGTTCAACAGAAATGGGTCAATAAGTAGAGAAGGGAATGTTACGGTCCAACCCTTTCCCAGGGACACTAGTCTAAGCTCAGTCCCTGCCCACCACGGGCCGGAATCCCAAGTGGGTCGTTTACATGAAAGAGAAGATAGAAAAGTCAGCACGATGTCAGTGTACAATGTCAGTACAAAAATTAGTGTTTTTACTTTTTAAACAGGAAAAATAATTTAAAAACTAGAGCTCAGGAAAAAAAAAAAAAAAAAAAAAAGGCCAAAAAGGTCAGCCAGGCACTCCCAGACAGACTGGAGCGCGTTGGGGCAATGGTGACAATGCCTTCCTGGCACTTAAGCATTTGATGTCAACGTTATGACCTAAAACATTTCAAAAAGAAGGTGCAGGGGATAACACTTTACAGGGTATAAATCTTCATCAAGTCTTCAGAAAATATCCCGTTTCCGCTCTTGGAACAATGTGACAGTGAGTACCTGTCCCCCACGTGGAGCAGGACGGAACTATCCAGTAACGACTTCCGTGCTTTTGTGCCGGATTCTTGGTCCAGATTGCATGACAGAGCCGGGAAAGGAGGGCTGAGTTTGCCAAATCGGCATTTTTTGGCCTGACTCTTTACCAGCCCATGGCTCAGTGTTGAAATCTTTCTATCATCCTCCGATTTTTAGTTGCCGTTTTCAAAAATTTAACCTGCATCAGACTGATAGCAGGTAATAAGGAGTAATAGTCACAAACGGGTTCAATGTCTCTTCCCCCCAAAGCTTTGTGAGTTCTGATTTATAAATGTCCCAGTGGCGTATCCTTCTAAGGAAAAGGGCAGACTGGACGCGAGTCCTTGTTCAGAGAGCAACAGGCAGCCAGGTTTAGATCCTGCTTTTGTACTGAGCACTGTGTCTGTCTATATCCTAACCGAGGCAACTTAACATGAGAGGTAGACATGAATAATCAAGGAAACCAAATTAAAACTGAGGAACAACTATTCAAAGCCCCTGAGCTATGAGGATTTGGCAGAGGATTTTTTCTCAAGTTTCATCACCACATCACTATGTTGAAAGTTAGGAGTGGTTGTGGGAATCTGACAGACACAGCTTAAAAGTTTTGTTAGCTTTTCCATTTATAATCCTCTTTTAGTATCTTCTGGGGTTGACCCCTAAAGGAACAGAGGGACTATTCCTTTATGCACTGACAATTATTGCTTCATGTAGATTAGAACACACCCTGTACCTGGGAGGTAACTAACATTTTCTTTTAAACATTTTCATAAGAACAAATTGTTAACTTTTTATTTGAAGACCTGCTGTGACCGACAGTGCCCTGCTCCCTGGCTGTGTGTGAGGCAGCGGGAAGAGCTCCTGTGAGGGGCAGGGGGCGGGGGGGGGGGGGCGGGGGGGGGTGGGGAGGAGAGAAGGGACACCAGTGGGCGGGCTGCAGAGTTCACCTCAAAGCTGACAGAAGCGCTCAATTACCGATTAACCTCATAGCAAGATATTAATACATTCTGGGTACAAATGATTTATAAACTCAAAAGAAGTTAGTGTATGCTAAAGCACATATAACTTTCAATTCAGTCCTTGCCTAAGAGCAAGCGGATCTGTTAGGCCATTATATATGCTTTGTCGGCTGCTCGATATTACTGCGCCTTCTTGTTCATCACCCCGTTAGTTGCAGTGAAGTAGGCTTTGGAGAAACCATTCTTAACTTCTTTCCCTGCTGCTAACTCTTCCGTCTCTTTCTTCATTGGCTTTTTTCGGTATGTCTGTAGGATGTGTACATTTTGAAGAGAAAAAGGATTCTTTAATAAGACGTCTCTAAAGTGGCATGTAGTCTAAAACAGTGTATGATTTTCTTGGGTACTGGACATTGTACTAGTAATAAGAATTCTTGTTTTAATGTGACAATTTTAAAGCTTCTGGATCTACAGTAGCAGGAACATAAGGCAGTGACAGCTCAGGAGCGCTGAGCGACCCTGGGGCCTGGGCAGCCCAGACAGCCTGCCCCGGGACTGGGAGCAGCAAGGGACGGCGCTGCAGCCGGAAGAAAGGGCCCAGGAACAAATGTGGGGACTGCAGTGAAGCTGTGAAAAACAGAGGGCTTCTATTCCGCCTGAGATGACTTTATGCATTTGTCAAAATCCACAGAATGTACAACACAAAGAGGGACATGTAAACCCTGGACTATAGTTAATAATGTACCAATATTGGCTCATCAATTGTAACAAATGCAACCCAATACTAAATGTTAATAGGAGGAACTGATGGGGGTAGAGAGGGTACTTGGGAATTCTGTACTTCCTGCTCAGTTCTGTAAAACTAAAACTACTAAAAATAAGCCTATCAATTATTTGTTTAAAAAGCTTTTGGTTAAAAATAAAAATAGGGTGAAAACAGGACATATGTATGAATTCTAATGAAAGGTTGTTTCTTTCACCTTATGAGCATAGTACTTATGTATTATGGGATTAGCATTTAATTTATTCTGCATTAGTTGCTTACATGGAAAACATATATATATTTGAGGAATAATTGACATACATTATCTTAGTTTATAGGTGTACATAATTCAATATTTGTATATATTGTGAAATTATCACCACAATAAGTCTAGTTCACATCTATCACCACACAGCTTTTTTCTTGTGATGAGAACATATATTTTTTTTTATCCTTACCTGAGGACATTTTTTCATTGCTTTTTAGAGAAAGTGGAAGGGAGGGATGGAGGGTGAAGGGGAGAGAGATATCGATGTGAGAGAGACACATCGATTGGTTGTCTCTTGCAAGCACCCTGAACAAAACTGCAACTGAGGTACGTGCCTGTGACCAGGAATTGAACCCAAGACCTTTTGGTGCGCAGGCCGACATTCTAACCATTGTGCAACACTGGCCAGGGCCTTTGATGAGAGCTTTTAAGATCTACTATCTTAGCAACTTACAAATATAAAACACAGTATTATTAACTATAGTCACCATGCACAACATTACATCCCCAGGACTTAAGGACATAATTAAACAAAAATACAATTAAAGTGAAAAAGTACTATTATTTTAAAGTACTAGTACCTGGGACTTTGCTTGATTTGGGTTTTGGCATATCTTTGCTCTTCTGACAAAATATCTAATCTCATCTTTCTTATTTTTTAAAACAATGGTATTAAGGGTTAAGACTAAAAAAATATACTCAACTTTAAAAGACTAAGATTCAATTGAATTAAGTAGAGTTAAAGCTCTGAGTGCCATCGGCAATCCCTGCTGGGCTATGTGCTTCTCTTCAAGTTTCAACACCAAAATGACTCCCTTAGCTGTCCTTCAACATTCAGCCCCCTGACCCCACCCGACCCGACCCGACCCCACCCCACCCCACCCCCATGGCTTTGTTTGGTTCTATCAATGGCTATTTCTTTAGAAATTCTCAAAGGAAACTTTTATCTCTTACAACAGACAAAGCCTAGCCAGTCTACTTTCAGAAACAAAGAGCTGAAAAACTGTCCAAAGTTCAGTTCCCACAGTTGTACTTTGTATAAAACACTATGGGTTGACTTTCAGCTAATGCAAACTAGAAAATCAGAAAGCACTTGTATGTCTGAAGAAGAAGAAAATACAGCTGAATACAATTTCAAAAATACTGTTTTGAATACAAATGTTCTCATTTTTTTCATGCAGTTTTCTATTTCTCCAGCCCACAGAGGAGAGCAATTTAAACCTAAGCCAGCCCAGCCGGGGTGTCTAAGTGGTTGAGTGTGGACCTATAAATCAGGAGGTCACAGTTGGATTCCTGGTCAGGGCACTTGCCCGGATAGTGAGCTCAATCCCCAGCAGGGGGTGTGCAGGAGGCAGCCAATCAATGATTCTCTCTCATCATTGATGTTTCTATCTCTCCCTTTCCCTTCCTCTCTGAAATAAATATATTTTTAAAAAATAAACCTACAACCACCTGATTCCTGTGTGGTTATCACTTTATCAGTTCTTGTATCACAGAGTTGCTTTGAAATTGCATTTTGAAGCTCTCCTCCCTTTAAATTGTTAATTAAAAAGAAAATAACACCTATCCTGGCTGGGTAGCTCAGTTGGATGGAGCGTCATCTGTGTACCAGGTGACAGTTCTGTGTAAGGTTGACGGTTCTATTCCTGGTCAGGGCACATACCTAGGTTGTGGGTCTGACCCGGTTGGGAAGTGCATGGAAGTAACCAATCGATGTTTCCCTTTCATATCAATGCTTCTCTCTCTCTCTCTCTCTCTCTCCCTCTCTCTCCCTCTAAAATGACACTCAAGAAAAAGTCAATGTGACCTTTGCACACTCATTTTCCTTAAAAGAATGTTTTCCAAGGAAACAGTGAGTCTATAACATCACAGTAGCTGATATGGAAACAATTTTTCAATATTAAATTCATTTAGCCCATCTTTTTCTTCATTCACATAAATTTCCTGAATCCATCTTACTGTACACAGTGTTTAACTTTCTGACTTCAGGCTTTGGTAGCCAAGTGCAAATGTATGATACAAATGCATAATATTTGATAAAACTTTATATGTATACATTGAAAAATGTCTAGCAGAATGCCCACTCAACTGACACTGGATAAGTTATCCTCTGAGGAGGACTTCCTTTGCTGGGAGAGGAGTTAGGGATGCAGGTTTCATTTTTACTTTGTGCATCTCTGTTATTTGAATTTATCAACAAACATGTGCTACTGTAATATTTAATCAGTAAAATTAAATATACAATGGAGAAGCGCAGTCTCTTACGTTTACCACTGAACGTTTACATTTAACTTACCTGGAAATAAAAGTTTAAGAACAGGATGACTAACGTAAGCATGTACGAAGACTGGAAGATCAGACACCCGAAGGGGAAGCCACAGGGTTTCACGACAGCACTCATGGTGTGGGTGATGGTGAGCACGAACTGCACCTGGAAGGGCGGGAAGGGCATATGGTGAGGGAACCAGCCGAGCCACACGGACCACTGCCAAGTTTTGCACATCTAGAGATCAACTACTTTGACTCCTTAAATTGTGTAAGAATAAAACAAAAAAGTACTAAAGCAGCCTACTATCCTATCCAGAAATTTTATTAGTAAGCAACTATAATTGCTCACTACTTTTCTCATGGAAAAGTAGCAGTTGAAATGATTTAACAACGACATTAATTTTAAAAGTGTTGTCTACATTTCAAAGCAAGGAATAAGCTAGTTACACACACAAAGGATGCTTTAGCATGCAAGGTTTCCTTGTCATGGACGTCTTTAGAGAAGCTGGGCGTCTTTGTCACCTACGGCAAAGCCTCTGACCTCTAGGACCTTTCCCAACCCATGCGGATATTTAGGAGCTTCACCTGGAGAAGAGCTGAGGGGAGGGAGGACATACCAGTTGAGCCTGGGTGAGGTATTTCTTCCACCACAGATACTTGTGCATCGACGGAAACACAGACAGTCCGTAGTAGGAATACATAAGAATGTGGATAAAACTGTTCAGAGTGGGTCCAAAGAAACCTATGAAAGTACCACACAGGAATTACTGCTCTTCTAGAAAGTAAGACTGTTCATTCTTTGTCAAGTGAGATCCTTCCTGCTCATCATGAAGATGAATAACAATATGATACTAACAGTTCACACTCATAAACTCCCTGATTACTGTGCCATCACTCCAGGATTCAGCAAGTCACCTAATAGGACTAAACTGCATAGTGCTTAGAGTGTCAACCAAACCGGTAATCCTTGTGCAAAGGTTTTACTGTTCCTTTAACTCATTGCTGTCAACTAATCAGGGAGAAAAAAAAAAAGTTAGCTTAAAGCCAATGACAGAAGTATCTGCTTTAGCTAAATCTTAGATGAGCCATTCTGATTGTAGAAAGAGAGCCTTCAGCCCTGGCCAGTTTGGCCCTAGGACTGAAACGTCAGCAGGTTCGATTCCCGGTCAAGGGCACATACCTCTGTTGCAGGCTCCGTCCCTGGCCCTGGTCCGGGGCACTTGTGGGAGGCAAGGGAGGCAACCAATCGATGTGTCTCTCTCACATCGATGAATGTTTCTGTTTCTGTTTCTCTCTCTCTCTCTCTCTCTCTCTCTCTCTCTCTCTCTCTCTCTCTCTCTCTCTCCCCTTCTCCCTTCCTTCCACTCTCTTAAAAAAAAAAAAATCAATGGAAAAAAATATCCCCGGGTAAGGATAAAAAAGAAAAGAAAGAGAGCCCCCAGGACATGGCTGAAGAGGCTGCTCAGGAATCAAGGGAAATACGTTGCTCTTCATAATTAAGTAAATAAAATCTACCTGAAAGGAACCTAGGAACCAGGAGATGCGGGGAAGGGGAGCGAATATGGGGGGAAAGAAGAGCCAGCAGGATGAGGAAAGGCTGGGACTAAGGAGACGGGCCAACTCATGGACTGAAGGACAAAGACTGTAAAATCCGATTTTAGGATATCTGTCGTGCTGGCTGTGCTGAAGCACTCCCCAGCCCCTGTCACAATCTTCACGACATCCTCCTCCACCCCCAGCGTGGTGAACGGTGTTTCAGGACACCAAGGGGAAAGGACCGAATTCTATGTTGGTCAACTAAAGGTCGAAAAGATGTAGCTGTGAGAGGGAAGATGTCAGAGGGATTATCTGTTGGAAACAGGGAACTCACTATTTATTATGAGGCTTAATCAATATGTGTACAGTGCTTACTAGTGTTCACTTTGGGCTGGGTACTGTTCTGTGTGTGAGTTTGGGGTCCAGAGGGCTGGTCTGCGAGCCATCAATCCTATTTAAAGATACTGTGTCGCTACATGACCCCCTCTTAGCTAAGTTCCCTTGGATATGCTACTTGGACTTTGTAAATTTTTATTTTTCTCACCTGGAAAATGGGTATAATAATAATTATCTCTTAAGGGTTGTGGTAGGATTGAGATGTTATAATACTATATAAACTAAAAGGCACTAGTTAATTAATTTAAATTCCCTAGCCTGGTTTCCCAGTCCTGGGTTAGAGATCTGGATAGATAAATGCAAAGCAATGAGTAAGGAACAAGAGGAGTAACACCATGCATCTGGTGTGTCCTTATGAAACCCTGGCTGGAATAACGTGGTAAGGCACTTGAATTTATATGAAAACACAGATATAGTTTCAGAGTACCAGGTAGCACAATATTAGTGATACTTTTTACTCACCTGAGTTTTCATTTTCATCAATTCAAAATTTGTTGCTGCTTATAATTTTTATACTATTCTAGATTGAATAGAAATTGTCGCACATGTAGTATTTTATTCATAGGAATTCTATGTCTTTATACAATGATTATTTGAGACTCACTTTACATGCTTAGCGATTTGTAATGAAACTGCTGACAATCATAAAAAATACTTAACCCTGATCACTGTCCTTTGGTGTTGATTATAGTCTATAGTTGATTACAGTATAAGTCAATTATGGTCTTAATCACTCAACTCAAGAAACCAGATTCTGTCAGGCCAGGAGAGGTGTGACAGCATCTCTCTCTGCCCAAGGCACCCCAGCCACTCCCTTCTTCAGACCGTGGGGTGTTTTCATCTTCACAGTCACTGATGTAGCCCAAATATCCTTGGTGTTTTAAAATTTCATCTCCACAAGATCCTAAATCCTAGCACAAGATAATTTTGACTTAAGTTTTAGCAATTCTGATTTTTCATAGAATATCCTTTAATTCTTGGGTATAAGACAATATCAAATAGAAAGTACTGCCTCTCTCTAGCTCATGGTTTCTCCAACTGCAGGTCATAACCAACCCATTAGTAAGTCAATGCAGTAAGACTGTCATCAACTTTTTGAAAAAATGAAATAGAATTTGAAATAAAAGGACAGAGCCAGGCAAAATATTGTCTCATGAAATTTTTGTTTCATTCAAAATATCTATATACATCTATATATGTCTATATATAGAAAAGCATAAGTGACCTTTAAGACTGAACAACCGGAGTGACTGGAACGACCAGTTGACCAGTCGCTATGATGTGCACTGACTACCAGGGGGCAGACGCTCAATGCAGGAGCTGCCCCCTGGTGGTCAGTGCATTCCTAAAGCCAACCTCCTGCGGCCGGCCAACCTTCCCTGGTCCCTCCCCCCAAGCCAGCCAACCTCCCACGGTCCCTCCCCATGGCCAGCCAATCTCCTGTGGTTTCTACCCCCGGCCGGCAGGCCCTGATCAGCCTGGCCACTATCAGCCTGGCCCTGATCAAGACTGGGCGAGACAGCCCCAATCATTCCTGATCGCCGGCCAGGCCTAGGGACCTCACCCGTGCACGAATTCGTGCACTGGGCCTCTAGTATAGATATGAGTGATTGGGTGTGATGTGAAACATATTATTGTAGTTCTTAGTAAACAAAACAAGCCAATACTCTGGTGGGTCAGCAACGTGGTTTTCATTTTTTCAGAATGGAAAAACAAGCCCTAAAAGTTGAAATGACTCAATCTATACCACGGCCAAGTGGTGACTGTGAAAGGTGCCACATTTACTAGTATTTCTTCAGCCCAGGTATTGGAGTAAAACTGCTCCAGCCAGGATATGTGCTTCTGGCCATTGGACATTTGGTGCACAAAAAAGAAAATATTTTTAAAATTTAAGGTAACACTCAGACTTTGCCAGTATCAGAGACCAGAAATGAAGGGCCACTGGCAAACATGTGCATCCCTGTGTGACAAAGTGGGCTATGCCACGGCCCCTCATCCCTCTCCCCTGCACGCAATGCTCAACACAAGAGACACACTAGAGGCCTTACAAGATCCATTACATAGAACTGAAAAAGTTAACAAAATCACTTACTTTGCCCACAAGGTATCCAGTTCAAAACACACCACCAGATGTTAAACATAGAGGCATGATGATATACATGAAGAAAAGTAATTTGATTGGTTTTTTTCCGCAAAACAAAGAAAATCGTGTCCAGGAACTCTATTAATTTGGAGAAGTAGTACCACCACAACACCTTGGCTACCTGTAAAAAATGCAAAATGGGAAAAATGAAAGGTGAGCAATGAAAACGCGCCCTGAGCTGCCTTCCCGCTCAGCATTCTGTGTCCTGCACCCCACTGCATGCATTTCTGTCAGATTACCGAAAGAGCGTCTGCCTGGCGTCTCTGCCTCCGTTTTTCCTTATTCCCAGCATTCCAACCTACTCTAGTATCATCTTTCCAAAATACGTGTCTGATCAAGCTACTCCTCTGCACCTACAGAACCAGTGCATACTCCTCTTAAAACCACCCTTCTCTGGAGCTCTACCTCTCTCCTTTCTCAGGCTGAACCAACTGCTTCTTCATTTATATTCACAAATTATTTTATGCCTCTTTTAATAACCACATAAAGTGCAGTCAGTGTTATGAATCTATCTTCCCCAAAAGAATGCAAATCACGTGAAGGCAGAGACTGTCTCGCCTTTGCTCCGGGCCTCACACTCAACAGATCACTACTGTTGGTTACGCTAGATTTCACTTGTTATCTATTCCTCTAACGTACATGTGTGTCTCCTAAAGTTATATTACCCAGGAGCAGTCTCTGACTTCTCCTTCCATGCCTCTTCCTTAAAATGAAAGATTCAAAATCAAGATGCTTTTCTTCCTCACTGGCAGTAGGTCGTGAGCACCACTTCCCTTCCCTCCGAGCCCCTCAGCGCTCACATGTCAACACGAGAGGAGACACTATATAACAGGAACTCTGAAGTTAGGATACATGCTGTCTATTTTCAAGAAGATAAGAATTGGTGGCTTCTTAATGTTTGAGGTGACAATAAATCTTCAAAATATTAATAAAAAAATTAAACCATAAATACATACAATACATACATGCAACAATGACCTTTGGAGGACTGTAAGGTATCCCAAAGTGTACTGGTCTATGATGAGATATCAGAAATAAAATGGGTGTAGAGATATCGATATATCTTCCTTTTTTGCTTTGAAGATGCTTTAAAAATGTACATATTTTAATTGAAAGGACTTCCACCACCTCTCTAATTAATAACCCATGTTTTTTATTATGGAAATTTTTAAACATTCACAAGTGCAAGGAGAACAAGTATAATAAAATTTGTGGCATCTATCACTGAATTTCAAAAATTTTCAATATGATTTCAAATTTGTTGAATCAATTCTATTTCCCACAACTTTTTTTTTTGGGGGGGGGGGTGGTGAGTGTAGCATATAAGAAAATCCAAAGTATTATTTTATCTATAAAAACTACTAATATTGAGGCTTTTTTTTTAACATAACCACAGTGATATTATCTAATAAAATTAGTATTTCTTTAGTATCTTCTAATAGCCTTGTCCATGTTCAAATCTATCTCAAAAATGTCTCTTTATAAATAACTAGAGGCCCGGCACATGAAATTCGTGTGCAGGTACAGTCCCTAGGCCTGGCCTGCAATCAGGGCCATCTTCCCCAGCTGCCCACAGCTGGCCCTGCCCTCCGCCGCCACCCATCCCGGTTCCCCATTCACCATCGGGCGATCGGAGCCTGACGGCTGGGGGAGGGAACCGAGAGGTGGTCAGTGCGCCTCATAGTGACTGGTTGAGCAGTCTTTCTGGTCATTCTGCCATTAGGGTCAATTTGCATATTACCCTTTTATTATATAGGATTTGTTTAAATCAGGGTCCAAACAAGGTCCAGCCTGCATTTGTTTGCCATGGGTTCTTAAGTCTCTTCTAATCAATAACTCTCCCTTTCCTTGCTCCCCCCTTTTCTTTCATGTCTTTTATTCTTAAAAAAGTTAGATCAGCTGTTGTAGAGAATCTAATATTGTGGATTTGGATGACTGTTTTTTGCTGGTGTTATTTCATTTGTTTTTCCATCCCCCACATTTTCTGTAACTAGCACTTAGAGGTTTGATTGGACTCAGGTTTAAGTTGGGGGCAAGATTCCTTCATAGGTTGTTCTGTGAACTTCCTATCACATCAAGAGGGACACGATTTCCTTTTTCTCTCTTTTTTTTAAAGTTTGTTCTTATTTATTACTCTTAGAAAATCCCATTTTTGACTGGACTCTGCCTTAGAGGTAGAAGCTCTCAGAGAAGGCAGCCCATGTCTCTTGGCAATCTGTTCCTGGAGTTTTTCTTTGGCCTCCTTCACTCTCTTGGCCAGAAGTTTAGCATACTCTGCAGCCTCTTACTTATTTTTCTTAGTACATTGTTTCTTCAGAGCCGACGTTTATGCTGAAGGGCACATGGAGTAACAGGACACTGAATCTCGGGTGCTTTGGTCTGAGATTTCTAACCTTTTTTCTCACAACATATTGGCGGACATCATCTCCCTCAGAGAGACTGAAACGTCTGCCGATTCTGCTAGCTCTTTCGGGCCTCAGGAGACGAGGCACAGCGGTATCAGAACAACCAGAATAAACCTTTCTCCAGGAATATCTCTCTTGGTCATGTTTTATGATGACCAAGTTGAGAACTCAGATTGGCATCCATAAGGCAACCCCAAACAGATCTGCGTGCTCTCTCTCCAGTTCTTGGTGTATAACAGGAATGCCCCTTACTCAGTAGCCAGCAGACATGGCCAACAGACACCTGCTAAATGGGGAAACCTTCTTTTTTCATTCCCACCACTAATTCAAACCACATAGCCCTCCATTCTTCATCCAGAGTGTCAGCAGCAACTTCTGTGGCCATACGCTTCTTTCTGAGTTTGCGTTCACTGTCCACTTCAATGAGTCTCTGGCAGCCAGATGCTGGGAAAGAGATGTTCAGCTTCATCCTGAAGCAGCTGGCCACCTCTGAAGTCCACAAAAAGGAGGTACTTCTGTACAGTGAGTTCAGGTGTGAACAGCATAATCCAATCCTTATGAAGTTTCCATTCAACTTTCACCCAACAGTTTTATCGTTTCCTCATCCCTGCTGTCTAGATCCATGACTTTAGGAAGTGTTCCAAACTGATGATTTCAATTCTCGTGTTCCTCATGCCTTTGCTCTTCTTATAGGAAGAACTCTTCCTCTTTGGAGATGAACACATGAAAGGCAAGAAAACGTTTGATTCTTTCCCTTTAATTTTTTTTTCTACAATGAGTTGGTGTTTTGCAACCTTCAAAAAACAATGAGGGTTTTTTAGTATCATTTTAAGCTCGTGGTTTCTAAAATAAATTTAATATGTTTCAATCTACTGCAGTCGGTGTTCCTTTGGATACTCACACTGGCCACATTCGGCAGTGGGAGTCCTGTCCAGGAGGCGCCTGGATCTTTTGTCGACTAGCAGCCTTGGCTAATCCCTGGCTCTCCGCCATGAGAGCTCCTGGATTCTGCCCATACACATTTCCCACCCAACCCAAAAGCTGTCCAACTCGCTAAGAACCTATCCCTTCTGGTGGAAAAGGATAGTACTTACAGAACACAATCTGGGGATTCTCTGCTCATTGTATTGCACAGACTAACTAGGCCTTTTCTACAGAAAGCTAAAAACATGTTTGTTTTATAAAGAATCAAGTTAGTTCTGATAGTTCCAATTTGATTATGGTGTTTTATTTAAATTTTTTACTGATCTCTCCTTTCTTTTATGTTTAAACTAGAGGCCCAGTGCACGAAATCCGTGCACAGGGCGGGGGAGGGTGTCCCTCAGCCCAGCCTGCACCCTCTCCAATCTGGGACAACCCTCTCACAATCCAGGACTGCTAGCTCCCAACTACTCGCCTGCCTGCCTTCCTGATTGCCCCTAACCGCTTCTGCCTGCCAGCCTGATCACCCCCTAACCACTTCCCTGACAGCCTGATTGATGCCTAACCACTCCCCTGCCAGCCTGTTTGCCCATAACTGCCCTCCCCTGCAGGCCTGGTCAACCCTAACTGCCCTCCCCTGCAGGCCTGGTTCTCCCCAACTGCTCTCCCCTGCAGGCCTGGGTCCCCCCCAACTGCCCTTCCCTGAAGCCCCAGTTGTCCCCAACTCCCCTCCTCTGCTGGCCTGGTCACCCCCAAATGCCCTCCCTTGCAGACCTGGTCCCTCCCAACTGCCCTCCCCTGCTGGCCATCTTATGGTGGCCATCTTGTGTCCACATGGGGGCAGCCATCTTGTGTGTTGGAGTGATGGTCAATTTGCATATTACTCTTTTATTAGATAAGATATTAGTTGTAATGATATTAACATTACTGTATAATTACTTTATCCTACTCTGTACCTATAACAGTCTCAAAAAAGCAATACCAATATTTTTATTAATAGCAATAAAAAATTACTGAATACTGATAAGATATATCTCACTAGTGAGTCCCCGTCAAAACACTGGATTTTAATGTCACTTGAAATAATTCTTCTTTGGCTGATTATGTCACCAACTTAATATATGGTATATTCATTTATTTTATTTTATTTCCAAGTTTCTTTTGGGAAGCTACCCTGCTTTTTTTTTTTTTTTAGATTTAATTTTGTTTCATAATTATGTAAAACACTTAATGGTTCCAAAGTCAAATGTAATACAGTGCACATTAAGAGAAGTCCAGCTTCTATCCTGGCCCCTCTTCATTGTTCCCTGACCCAAAGGAAACCACTTTGTTCACTGTTGGTTTATTCTGCCATTGTTTTCTTTAAAAAACATGAGCTATACACACATGTATTCATGTCATTTCTCGCACAAAAATTACTACACTGTAAACAAGGCTACCTAGGCTGCTTCTCTTCACGTAGCCATGCCCTGGAGGAGGTTCTGTAACAGCGCAGACACCCCTCTCACTCCACATTGGAAGAGGTCCATTACGCGGGCATAGCACAATGTGTTCAGTCTGTCTCCCACGGTTGGCCGTTTGAAAAGCATTTTTGCTACCAAACATTTCTATTAGAACAGGAGTTCCTTTCTCATCTACCCCAGCCCCCATCCTCATAGCTATGAGGAGGGAGCCTTCTGTTCTTTTCAGCAAGAAAAGGTTACAGGTGGCCGAGTTGCTCCTCATGACTCACCCGGACATCGGCTTCCCCTGCACTGGCGAGATCCTGACACTGCAGGTTGTAGCCTCCTTCCCAACTGGAGAGAATAAGCTGCCAAAGAAACAAGGAATGCGAGGAATCAACACAGGAATCTGGATAAAAACAATTTCCCATTCATGTTCCTAGTTGGCATCTACTTAAGGTTTGAGTAAAACTTCCCAGAACTTAACTTTGCTTTAGATCCTATCCTTAAACACGTATTGTCAAAGGGTTTAATTCTTGCTGTGAACTGATACCAAAGGTTACAGTCCTTACAGAAGTTAATGTAATTTACTTCTAACATTTTTTCTTTTTAAATTAAATCTAAAAAGAAACAGAATTTAGCTATCATTTGAGTAACAAAATATTTTGTGTAATTACCTGGTCATATATTTCCACAAATGAAATGTAGAATTAAATGTAAATAAATGTGAGGAAACTACACCATAATTTTAATAATACTCTATATTGGCTTTTACATAAATATTTATCTTAATTTATCATCTCAATAATTTTATGAAGTATGCATTTAGTATCATTTTACAGATATGAAAACGAAGGCTCAGAAGGGTTCTTTTGCCACTTCTTCATTAATCGATGATACATGATAATCAAGCATTTGTGTGACTATAATTGATTAATGTCTATATTCCCCTAGCTGAAAATAAAAAGCTCCATGAAATCTATGCTTTTTTCATTTATTTTTGTATCTACAGTCCCCTGTTCAATGCCTACCACATAAAAAATACTCAGTAAATACATAAGTAAATGATTTCTTCAAAAATTACATAACTAGAAAATAGAACAATGGTAGGAATTCAGGCCTTTTAATTCCTTATCTAGTGTTCTTTCCACAAGAAAAGGTTTTTTATTCTTTGTGGAAAATTCTACAAAAGAGGTTTTCTCCCTTTTTTCCACTATTACTGAAGAAAGTTAAAATTCTAAAATATAAGGCATTTGGCTTTGATTTGCATAAGGTATTATATTCAAAAGCCTTCTCTCTGCTGCTGTGTAAAGGCAGAGAACTGTCAAACTATATACACAGCGCAGGAGGGACAGGATATTAATGAACTGAACATTAAAAAGTGATGAGCACTGAAAACATCTATATATATAAAAACCTAAGCGACTGTCTGATCGTTTGACCGTCTGACCGGTAGCTATGATGCACAATGACCACCAGGGGGCAGACACTCAACACAGGAGCTGCCGAGCTGTGGTGACTTGGCAGCAATGGTTCTTGGGTGACGCACCTGGAACCAGAGAGGAGGGAGCCCAATTCCGGGTGTGCCACTTGAGAACCGCCCTCTCGCAATCCGGGACCCCTGGGGGATATCAGAGAGCTGGTTTCGGCCGATCCCCACAGGCCAACCTGAGGGATCCCATCAGTGCACGAATCTGTGCACCGGTCCTCTAGTTCATATTTTAGAATCCTTGTTTTTACTCTACTATCCTGACTTACCTCTTTCCCTCCAACCAAAGCACTTTTCAGTTAACATCATGATAATTACAGATTACCAGGATAAACAGATCTAGTGAAAGGAAAAAGATTGAATTTTCCTGATGGGATCTATTTATTACAAATCACCCTCCACAGTCCCTAGAGTTTTATGCACTTGGTGGGAACCAAGTGACAGGTTACAAGGGATCTTGGGATACCTAAAAGTATAGGTGAATTTTTGTGTATTAGTGCATTTTTCAAGTAGGAAAACTGTTTAACACTGTGCAGAAAGGTTAATTAATATCCTCTACAGGCTACAGTTCTGTAGAAAGGGGCTCTAGTCTCTTCACTGTACCCTAACAATATAGCAGTGGAGAGGACAGACCATATTCTGTACCCCACGACATTTCCTGCTTCAATTAGATTTATCCAGGCCACCCCCATCCCTGTGCCACCTCTGTAGAACTACCTGACAATTTAAGAGCTAACAGCAGAATTAAGCAGCCAAGCTACAGGAGGCTCTATCTGCCTCACCCTGAACCTTTCCTAACCCCCTAGCTGGGCTGGTGTGCAGGAGTCATCCAACCTAGGAGTTGAAGAAAACCAGGCTGTCAAACAGGCTTAGCCTTCAGGAGGCGAGGGCTACTCCAAAGTACGGCTAGAATCCACTGGCTTCTCCCCATCTCCACCACCTTAATCCAAGCCACTAGCATCTGTTGACTGTTGTACTGCAATTGCATCCGAACTGGACTCTGCTTCTATTCTTGCCCCACAACTCACTCTCTTGTCCATTTTCCATGTGGCAACCAGAATAATCTATTTTAAAAGGGAGATCATATTGTTCCCCTCAGTAAAATCCTCCAGTGGCTTTCCATTATACTTAGAATAAAAGTCAAATGCCTTACATGGCCCTATTTGATCTGCCACATCCCACCTCATCTTGAATCAATCTCTCCTGTGTCCTGTGTCCTGTGTCCTTGCTACATTGTTTATTTGTATGGTCCTTGAATATCAAGTTTGTCACCGCCTCAAGAACTTGACACTTTCTGTTCCTCCTGCATGAACATACTCTCCCCAGATCTTTAGATGCCTGGCTTACTTTCATTAGTCAGTCTCAGCTCAAATATCACCTCCTCACAGAGGCATTCCTGCCCACCACCAGCCATCACCCTTCAATGCACTAGGGCAGTGATTGTCAACCTTTCTCATCTCATGGCACACATAAACTAATTACTAAAATTCTGCAACACACCAAAAAAATAGATATTTTTTGCTGATCTGACAAAAAATAGGTATAATTTTGAATCATTCACACCAGATGGCTATTGTGTTGGCTGTTATAATTTTTTTTTATTTGATAATCTAAGGCAGGGGTCCTCAAACTTTTTAAACAGGGGCCAGTTCACTGTCCCTCAGACCGTTGGAGGGCCGGACTATAGTTTAAAAAAAATACTATGAACAAATTCCTATGCACACTGCTAAGTCGGCTGTTAAGCAGGACAGGCAGCGGCGGCAAAAACACCCGGTGGGCTGGATAAATGTCCTCGGCGGGCCGCATGTGGCCCGCGGGCCGTAGTTTGAGGACCCCTGATCTAAGGGAAAAGAGGCCAATGCCCCTGACTAAATAGTCAGGTACTGCATTTTTTAAAAATATATTTTTATTGATTTCAGAGAGGAAGGGAAAGAGAGAGAGAAACATCAATGATGAGAATCATTGATTGGCTGCCTCTTGGACCCGCTCCCCCCCCCCCCCCACTGGAGACCTAGCATGCAACCCAGCATGTGCCCTTGACCGGAATCGAACCTGGGACCCTTTGATCCACAGGCCAACACTCTATCCACTGAGCCAAGCCAGCTAGGGTGGTACTGCATGTTTTAAAAATTCTTTCAGCACACCAGTTGAAAATCGCTGCAATAGGCAAAGGCTCTATTCTAGGATCTAGAATAGAATCTGACACAGGGAAGGAACTCAATACACATTTGTTGAAAGAATTAATAATTTTAGCAATAATTTCCTGGACTAAGCAAACATCTGGTCTGGGCATAACAAGTCAGCAAGGTTAATGCAACTTATCATTCAACTGGTATCTATTAAATGTATCCCAAACTTATCAAAGAAAAGACCGTATGCCCACCCTGAAAGAGGTTACAATCAGAGGAGATAAGGAAGCAGCAACTGATAGTAGTGATTTTGAACCAAGAGATACCAAAGTGTGAGAAGAGAAAATGGATAAAATTCGTAGCAGGAAACTAGCTCTGTGCAGAAGTTCTCCCTAAGAAATCATTTACTTGGTTGTTCTTCTTTCTGTTGATGGTGACTGATATTCACTTTAAAATGTACAAAGCCTTTTCACACTTACTGACTCCTGCTGTACTCATCTGCGAGCATGCGTGCAGAACCCGCCGCTCTGTCTCTATCCCCCGGCTAGGACACTTTGCACCACGTGCTCACTGAACAGAACTGATAACCCTAACCTCTCAATCATGAGCACTCTTGGACAAGTACCACATCTCCATATCAGAGATAAATTGCCTAAAGTCCAGAAGGCCTGAGTGCCTCCTCTGAATGACAGAGGAAGTGACAGATGACAGGAATTCGGATCTCCTGACTCCACCGCAGGAGCTCCAGCAGGTGTTGGAGCTGCCTTCTGACACAGCTGCTCCCTGTGACAACAATCCAATGAAGAGCATCTTCCCCTTGGTTGTACAGGGATAATTACCACCTCACAAGCTCATCCGTGAACTAAAACTCACCTAGCAGAGGACCTGAAACAAAACTTGCCCTTTCAGGGTCAGGTAAATCGGTAAGCACTTATGTGTGTAATTTTAGACCTGTCAGCATGGCTTTCCTCATCCCAAACCCCACCCATCTCCTGCTCTCCGACTGACGTCCCTAACTCCATTAGTAGAGTTTTGTAGGGAGTGGCTATAGGGTTAAGCCTCGGACTGACCTGTTGGCAAAGCCACAAACAAGTCCCAGCTTAGAGGGCACAGCCCTCTTAGCATAATTGAGCTTGATCTTGTGACTGCTCCCTAGATCTTTCCTGGGTAGCTAATGGCTATGGGAGGTGCAGCAAGTGCTGCCAAAACAAGTGAAACTTATAAGAAATTACCTTGTTTACCTCTGACTATAAAATAAAGGCTCAGCGTGCGGTCTGGATCTTTTCTGTGGTCTCAGGCACAGAAGATCCACCTAGACCCAGCTTATTCTCTTTGTCTGTCTTTTCTTCGTCCTTTGCCGGCCCCCCTCAGGCTTCCCGAACCCTTGGCTGTGCTGGCGCGGCACAGAGTTTTATTACAGTCATTTTAGGTAACGGTTGTTTACCATTATTAGAATGGTGAATTTCAGACTAATGTACATATTAAACTTCATAGGTGAGACAACCTGTTTCTTTAGCAAGGATTTATTATTATTATTATTTTTTAGTTCAAGGATACAAGGAAGGCAGCTATACTTGTGCCATAAGCAGCCATTTATAATTTATATGAATGATTTTATCCTAACTTTTCCTTAAAAAATATTTTATGTTTACCTCTGTCTCTCCTCCTGTCTCTTCCCCTCCCCCTTCCTCTGTTTGTCAGGTCTTAGGTTGTATAGGCAGGACAATTATGTTTTTGTTTTGTTTTTTTTGGTAAAATACCTGGGTTTGGCACTTCACAAAGGCATGGGGAGCACATGCTGTAATGAGGGCAGCTAGAGTGAGCCGAGATGCCCACTCAGGCCTCCAGAAGTCAGTTCTGAGAAACAGCTATCCCAGGGTCAGCAGCCCAAAGATGTGGGAAGTATTCTTTAGGGGACAATGTACTTGTATTTCAGTCAAACTAACTGCATTTGGTATTTAATTTTAAAAATGCTCTGTTACTCAATAGCTGTCTATTCTCAGGCAAATCATGTAACTTTTCTAAGCCACAATATCATAATCCATAAAAAGAGAAAATTATTACATATGATCTTTAAACACCCGTTCAGATCTAAATTGTGAGTTTAAATTACAATGAAAGACTAAGGACTAGAGAAATAGGCCTAAATTTGGATAAGAAAAGTTCAAGTCAGAAACAAGACTTAGGGGCTTTTGGTAGGAGCACTATCAGGTGCTGAACAGGTACCTGGGACCTGAAAGAGCAGCCCGAGCACCTGGGCAGCTCTGGGATGCTGGGTGTGCTTGCCCTTAAATGCCTCCCAGTGACAGGATAAGTGATGGGACAGAGGCAGGTTAGCTGCCCTGGCACTTACCTCCGCCAGCATGTACATGGAGAGAAGTGTGATGCCGAGGTTGTACAAGGTGAGGATGCTCCTCAGGGAGAGAGCAGGCCTGTTCTTCATGCATTTGTTACCCAGCCATATTGAAAGCAGATACATGACAGTAAGAGAAAAGGTAGGGAGGTAAGAGTCCAACATAAACCATCCTCTGACTCGAGTATCTGAAAAGAAACACAGACAGTGAGAATCCTGCAGAGTAACACTGCTCAGTAATAAAGTACTAGTGTCCTGGTAGATGGATTCGTGCACATTGAACGGAAATTAATTAGAAGAAATATTTTAATATCACTATTTGCAGCTTGCTAATGAAAAGAAAATAGGATTCTACTGAGTCTCCTGTCTATCTACTCCAGGACTTCTGTGAGGATCCAATGAGATGAGGCATGGAAAAATACTTCACAAACATTTGGTTAAACTGTAAAATGTTTGTACCTGGCTATAAAGCAAGTCATGTTCCTGGGCTGAAGAAACTGCAAGGAGGCTACTCGCTAGGGAGAGAAAGCTGGGCATTGCTACGTGACGTCATTACCCGGTGCCCACAGTGACCGTTTCCAGGCTGGGCTGTGGGTCACGATTTGCACCATGGGGTCTTGGCAGTGTTGGCTACAATTTGGTGGGGTGTTGCTCCAGGGTGGTGGCAGTACCTGTGTCCCACTTGGGGAAAGCTGAGTGTTGGTTTGCTGGTGCCAGGTCTGGGGTGCTGTTTATTTTTAAATGGCCAGTGCGCATCATGGCAGCTCCTGTGTTGAGTGCCTGCCCCCTGGTGGTCAGTGTGTGTCATATCTACTGTTCGGATGGATGGACACTTAGCCTTTTATACAATACTAGCGGCCCGATGCACGAAGATTCGTGCAAGAATGGGCCTTCCTTCCCCTGGCTGCTGGCACCACCTTTGCTCTGGCCGGAGCTGCCTTTCCACCTTCCCACGCTGCCCAGAGGCCCGGAGTGGCTGGGGCGGTGAGGAATGCCTGCGTCATCACCATGGTAATGATGCAAGCATCCCGCCCCACCCCTGGCCACTTGGTGCCTGCGTATGCAAATTAACCCATCATCTTTGTTGGGTTAATTTGCATACTCGCTCCTGATTGGCTGGTGGACGTCGTGAAGGTACGGTCAATTTGCATCTTACTATTTTATTAGTGTAGGCTAGGGGCCCAGCATGCAAAATCATGCGAGGAGGTGCCCCGCCTCTTGCCGCTGTGAGGAGGCGCCCCGCAGGGCGCCGGGCTGAGGTGCTCCATGCACCTCCTGGTGACCGGTCATTTGGTCGTTTCGGTCATGACGCCTCTTTGCCTTTTATTATTATGATATATAGATTGGCACATATATTTCGGTGGTACATACCAAATACAACAGGGGACACTGTGACGCAGCATTAAGGAACTGAATGACAGAAAAATTAACAAAGGTGGGAAGTAATAGTTCTTGAATGTCTACTTTGAAATAATTACTACGTTTATTTACTCTAACTCAGTAAATATGCCACTTTATGAGTAAAAAAAAAACCAGCTCAGAAAGCTTTAGGAACTTGCCAAAGGCCATACAATAGTCAGCAACAGAGTCAGAATTTGAATTCACACCTGATGCCCAGCCCGCCATACCTTGCTGCTGCCTCCTAGGGAGAAGCCTGGAGGAGACAGGAGAGAAAGTTTATTGACACTATTTCCTAAAACCCACGCTGGCCAGAACTTGCCTAGGATCACTGTGCAGCAAACCAAGAGTGGTTTAAGTTCAGCTGATCCAAAGAGAGCAATGAGATTTCAGAATGACAAGCATGAGAGCTGAGTTAATGAAGGCAAAGCCTTGAAGCTGATGATTCAGAACTGAGAGCAAAAAATAAAGCCAAGCACCCAAAGCTTGACGAGGGACTAGGAGTACAAACAGCCAGGAGGCAAGAACCTAGGTACATCAAGTGTCCCTTACTCTGGAGAGTGAAAATTTAAAAACCTGAATAAAACATACATAATAGCCCTGGCCAGTGTAGCTGAATTGTTTGGAGCATCTTCCCATACACCAAAATGTTTCAGGTTTGATTCCAGGTCAGGGCTTGTAGGCGAGGCAACTGATTGATGTTTCAGTTTCACATCAAGGTTTCTCTCTCTCTCCTTCTCCCATCTTCTCTCTCTAAAATCCATAAAAACATATTCTCTGGTAAGGATTAAAAAAAATAAAATAAAACACACATAATAGATCTATAATATAATGAGTAACACCTGAAAATAATTATGGACATATAAATGATTTTTGTTCTTTATATTGTTCTTTTTTGTTGTTTAAATAAAGAAAATTATTTAGCCTAGGATTATAAAAATGGCCTGCTGTAAAGAGTTGTAAGGAGCTGGTTTCTCCAGAGACAATGCTCTTTTCTTGATCTCTGTGGTTCCCTCAGCCTCAGTCTCTCTTTCTGCTTAACCCCACCCTGTCCACCAGCCTCTCTTTAAACCACCACCCTCCAGAGTGCCACTTCTAAGGAAAGTGTCTTTTCAAGCTCTGTCCATCACTTATCCTGCAAACTTTCCCCTTTTGTGACAAGGATAAAAAGGTAAGAAAGGAGCGTTCAGGTGACTAACAGTGATTACCTTTCCCAGACTAGCTCGTAATTATCGGTCATACAAGGCTGTGCTATGTGCCACTTCCTAATGTGTATCTCCACATCTAAGGCCCTGCCTTCTGAAGGAAGCCACTTCCTACTGCTCTTTCATAACCACAGCTCCTCATCAGCATCAAATAATCACCACTTCATAACTTATGTTATTATGGCTATAATACTATTATAACTAACATGTACTGAGCACTAATTCTGTGGCACACACTGTTCTAAAGCCTTTTACATGCATTAACTTAACTCTCAATACATCTTATTATATAGGTGATACTATTTGTAGTAACTTTATTGAGATATAACTGAGATACAGAATCCTATAAATATTTAATATGTACAATTTGATGAGTTTGGACACACGCACACACTGGTTATGCCATCATCGTAATCAGGATAACAGACACAAGGTGATACTGTTACCCCCAGTTTACACCTGAGAATAATTGAGCTACAGAGGGTAAAAAATTAAATAACTTGCACTAAACTGCTACCCTCCCTCCTACTATGGTTGAATTGTAGTCCCTAAAAAGATATGCTCAAGTCCTAACTCCTCGTATCTGTGATTGTGAGCTTATTTGGAAATTAGGTCTTTGCAGATGTAATCAAGTTAAGACGAGGCCACAGTGGATTAGGGTGGCCCCTGACCAGGTGACTGGTGTCTTTAAAAGAGGAGGTTTTTATTCAGGGACACTCTGAAGGTGGAGCAGAAATTGGAGCGATGCAGCTACAAGCCATGGAAGGCCAAGTATTGCTGGCAACACCCAGAAGTTAGGAGAGAGGCGGAACAGATTCTTCCCTAGAACTCCGGAGGGAACACAGCCGTGCCAACACCTTTACTTGAAACTTGTAGCATCCAGACTGTGAGAGAATAAACTGCTGTGTGGTAAGCCATGCAGCCTGCGGCACTGTTACTGCAGCCGTAGAAAACGAATACCCATGGTTTACTTGATGGCTCTCCAATGGTTTCAGATGTGCTACTTTTACCTTCTCAGCTACAGTATATGCTCCATGAGACAGAGACTAGATCTTATATTTCAATTCTGTCTCATTTATAACTTACATCCATGTAGTGCTGAGAGAAAATATACTAATATGTAATTAAATGTATACTAATTGGCACACTGAGTCAAGCACATATTGCAAACCTAATACAGCACCTGAAGTTTTTGTTTCCTTATGTCATAGTCCTAGAAATATTTGCCAAAATTGTGACAGAGGAACATAACTGATCTAACTAAAATACGGGAGCAAATACCTGTTGGAATATTACTATCTTTGGGACTTGAGAGGTGCCAGCTCTTCATCTGTGTCAGGTATTTGCCCAGGACAACATCCTCTGATGGTACTAATATGGTGTAGGTAAAATGAGAGAAGACCTGGGGATACCTAGAAGCTTACCAGGTGGCTTCCAGCAAACATAAATTTGTGCCACCTTTAGGACGGGGACAAGAATTCATGATGGTCTAGATGTCATGGTGGGGGTGAACTGATCCAGTTGTCAAATGCCAATCTTACAGTCTCTTTGCTACAAAGGAAACTTCCATAAAAATGACCACAGCTGAGTAAACTGTAATACTATCCTTAATTGATCCCACAGCCACATAATTCCTGATCACCATGACCTTACCAATGGCAAAGTTCAGTGTGAAGTTGGCTCAGAGAGACTGTTATTTAACTCTCCAGTGGGAGTGTCTACTAGTAGAAAGCCACTGTCACCAAGAAGCCTGCATGTGTAAGTTAGGAATCATGCCCTTCATACGACCCACTACAGCTGGGAGCAGAGACATATTAACTGAGTAGGTTGCAGACACGGTGTCCCACCCTGCCTGTCCCACGGGGTCACCACAAGGATGAAAAGGAAAAAGCAAAACAGAACTAAGGACTATGGGAAAGTATTTTTTAATGTTCTATTCAATCACAGGGTATCATTTAATTAAAACGTAGAACAGAAACTGGAGAGTGGTCTAAATAATCTCCAAGTGATTCTGTTGAAAGATTTTGAGAAACAGAAAATCTCTTTATCTCCTCTCCCCCCACCAACAGTGCTGAGGAAATAATTTGCAGATTTTTCACAGCTTTGTGATACAGCAAGGCTCACGTGAAACAAAACATGTTGTTCAGAATTTATTCATTTATTTGCAAAATATATAGTGCCTACTATGTTCTTGGAGCTGTAATAAGCACTGGAGAGAACGGTCACAGTTCTTGTCCTCATGGGAGAAAGAGCTATTAATAACAATAAGGTTGTTTATGAAGGAAATAAACAGAGACTGACATAGAGTATAACAAGAGGTCTACTTTAGAGGGGCAAATTCCCTGACATCTTTGTTAGAGGAAAAGGTAACATTTAAGCTGATACCCGAAGTATGAGAAGGAGCTCGCTATATTAGAGGATGAATGAGGAGGAATTCTAGGTTCAAGGAACAGCGTATGAAAGAATTTTCTATATTTGAGAAAGTAAAAGACATCAGAGGTCAAAGTGAGTGGGGAAGTGGCACTGAGTGTTGGAGAGAGCTGGGGCTAGATGTACAAAGGTGGGCAGTCCATATAAGAAAGTTGGTTTTTACCTGAAAGGGCCCTGGGTGTTAAGCTAGAGCACCATATACTAGGACTTAAGCTTTTAAAGTATTATTCCAGCTGATAGTTAATAAGTGATTGGAAGGGGGAGACTAGTTAGGATAACTTAAAACCACTCAGTGCTGAGTTGAGAGGAAAGAGTCACTAAGTATACATCAACTGGCACGTTGCAGTAGTCATAGAGATTGGTGATGGAGGAATGACTGAGCGTTTAGAAGCTCAACCTAAGGGGCCTGGGCAGAGAACGCTCAGAGAGCAAGGGCAGAAAGACTATAGATGACTGCATGTGAGGAAGGTAGGATGTGAATGGACAGTACAGCCAGGAGAGAAGCAGCATACATTTAGAAGGAAAGCTACTACCTACTTTGGTAGCCAGAGAGACGCCAAAGGAAAACATTGCACTGCACTCTAGTTCTGCTTCCTGCTCCCAGAACTTTAATCCCAGGAGAAACGGGGCCTTTGGATGTTCTGGGAGAAGGATGTCAAAGGTGAGAGAGGTTAAGTCTCTAAACCTTAGGTACCATACTATTTTCAAGACACTGGAAGTGACATAATTCTCTTCTATAACAAAATACTGTGTTCCTTCCACATTAAGTTCTCAGGTAACTCACTCACCTCGAGGTCCAAACATATTGTCCAAAAAAGCATTGATTTCATCATCAAAGGCCTTTAGAAGCTCCTGAAAAGATAAAGAAAACAATGATTAAAGTGGGGTTTTTTGGAAACTCAAAACAAACCACTATTAACAATGTGCAGTTAGGAGAATCTCCAAGGGTCCTGGGTTCAAGGACGTTTGACTGCAAAGATCTCAGGAAACTGAACCAGTAAATGTAGCCTCATTTCTCACAAGCTTTGAAAGATGTGGAAGCAAAACAATTCCTCTTTCATTTCCTTAGGCAAGAAGAATTCTGAAAAACAGGCATGGTACATTTAAACACTGAAGAATTCTGAAAAACAGGCATGGTACATTCGGCCTTAATTCTACTTCCCTCTACAATGCTTAGAGTTATAAGCGGTTCCATAAGTAACTTCTATTGTTACAGTTAACAGAAGTTGTGTGCAAGCAACAGGGAAGTCTAACCTACAGGATATAGTGAAATTCAGTTGAATTGTATTTCATGTAGCTGATTCCAAAGCTTTAAAGGGTACTTTTCAAATAAGGAAATTAAGCATTACAGTTATTTTTTCCATTATCTTTATATTTTGTTTTCAAAACTTTTTCATACATTAACATCTATTTGATATTATAGTAAACAGTGTCACTAGGGTACAAAGATTAATTATTGCCACTTTAACTGGATTCAGATTGGAACTGGAGAATTTCTGCTAAGAATCTTAAGACTGATAAACCAGTTTCTGGCACTAGATTCAGCTCCTGTTCATGCTGGTCTGCTATAATACTGCTCAAAAGACCTACTGAGGTATTCCCTACCCCTCTCAAGCAAAGCAAACTAGAGACAGAGTACTTCCCAACGTTCCTAGGAAAGAAATCTTTGATGAGGACTCTGGGCCTATGGGGTGGCCCCTGGCTGTATGTGAATTGAGTGTGAAGGCCCTCAGTTCATACAGAACATTCTCTATTATCAATAGCTGGACTGCAGTCAAGAGCATGTCACTCTCAAAGAAAATGTAAGTGCCAGAGAGGAAAATTAAGTTACTGGTCTCTGAAGGGAAGGTCTACATGTTTAGTAGCTGGCATACACCATTTGGGCCTGTTCCTTATCAGATCCTAAGAGAAATTTCAAGGAAACTTAGGTCATTGTCGTTGGGAACTTTAGGAAGAAGGATGAGAATTAGAGACTAACATTCATTAGTACCTTCTACTGCTGGCCAGTGTATTAGGGACTTTATTATTCCCTGATTTCGATACAAAGAGTATCTGGGATAAACAAAGCTTGAAGTTTTGTGTGTATGTGTGTGTGTGTGTGTGTGTGTGTGTGTGTGTGTGTATTGTTATTGTTGTTAATCCTTATCCGAGAACACTTTTCCATTGATTTTTAGGGAGAGTAGAAGAGAGAGGGAAAGACAGAGAGAAACATCAACGTGAGATAAACACATCAATTGGTTGCCTCCTGCATGAACCCGGACCAGGGCCCTGGCCGGGGAGGAGCTTGCAGCTAAGGTACATGCCCTTGACCAGAATCAAACCCGGGACCCTTTGGTTCACAGACCGATGCTCTATCCACTGCGCCAAACTGGCTAGAACAAAACTTGAAGTTTTTAAAGTGTTTTTATCTTTGGCTTCTATGAAAGGCATCTCAGGAGACCTCCAGACTTGAAAAAGATCAGTTACCTAACATCTAGTGTGACAGACAGACTTTTGTTGCCCTTAGAATAGGGCAGCTCTGTCTAGATCCCTAATTCTTGAGCAAAACCTTACTGACGTACCCACCCTCATAACAAATACCAATAAAATCTCTCTTTCACTGCCACACCTACCCACAAATATTTAAACATTTTCAGTTTGTTTGCTAAGGTTCAAAATCCATTTTCCAACAACTGTAGATCTAAGAACACTCTAATTAAAGGTCACAAAGATTTTATTCTTTCTACAACCTTGCAAAAACATAGTCACAGCGGAAGAAGAGCGGAAACAAAAGTAAATGAGGGAAGCCACGAAGAGAGAGCAGAGTGAAGAAAACAAATGAGAAGGGGCATTCCATTCTTTCAGTCATTAATTCACTGACTCACTGACCAGTCATCTAAACATTACTGGGCTGCCAGCACCATGCTAGATGCTGAAATACAAAGTCAGATGAGACGGGTCCTTATCTTCACACAGGATAATAGAGAAGTAAATCTACAATTACCCAGTGTCTTAAGTATGCTGAGAAAGGTTTAAACGGATGTGCTGTAAGAACCCAGAGGAAGGAAATACCATTCAGCCATAGAAAAGAAGGAAATCTTGCCATTTTGACAACATGAATGGACCTTGAGGGCATTATGCTAAGTGAATAAATAAGTCAGAGAAAGACAAATACTGTATGGTCTTACTTACATACGAAAAACAAAATAAAATGAAACAAAAAACAAACTCAGAGAACAGGCTGGTGGTTGCCAGAGGTGGGGCTGTGGTGGGGGTCATAATAGGTGAAGGTGGCCTGAAGGTACACATGTCCAGTTATAAAATAAATAAGTCATGAAGATGTACAGTAGGGTGACTATAGGTAATGCCCTGTGGTATATCTGCAAGGTGCTCAGAGTACACCTTCAAAGTTCTCATCATAAGAAACAATATTTGTAACTATGTATATAACTAGACTTATTGTGGTGGTCATTTCGCAGTATATAAAAATATCAAATCATTATGTTGTACACATGAAACAAAAAAGAGAACACAGAGGTAGGACATTTAATTCAGATCTCTTAAAAGGAGAAGCCTTCCAGGAAAATTGCCGCTGCTGGCGAGTTCTGAAAGAGCCCAGCATCATCCAGATGGAGAGGAAAGAGAGCAGCTGAGGGAGAAGGGTCAGCACATGCGAATACACTGAGGCATGACCTGGGAAACATTTATGGCCAGGTCTCTAGTGACCTGTGTGACAGAAATAAAGCCAATCCTGGGAAAATCAGAAACCTAAAAAAATTACTTCTTTGTTTCTGGGTTACTTAATACAGTTAGTAAGAATGTAATGTAAAAAGACAATGGTGAGATGAGATCAGATCAAAATTTACCCTGGCTTGGTAAAACGTAGTGCAAGTATGGAGTTTGGGTAGTGTTAGTCAGCTAAGGATGAATGCTTAGCAAAGGTGATGAGAAGAGCTTGGGTAATGAATTAGTAGCTATACACTGGGTTCTACATTTGCAAATGCAAAAGCATGCAGGGCAATCTCTCAAGACTAACACCATAACCTAGGAACTAAGGAAAACCAACCAACAACCTGCAGCACTTCATTCAACCACCATCTTTACCAGTTGTTGTGTACACAGTACTTTGCTGGACATATGAAGAAAAAAAAGAACACAGTGGTGGACTCAAAAGCTTATAGACAAATTGGGAAAGTGATAAATACAAACAAAGGTAAATAGAAACAGTCGAGAAGAAAGAGACAAACAGAACTGCCACAGTGATGGAAGATGCAGTAGGAGGGATGACTTACGATGGGTTTTGAAGATGGTCAGAATTTGGATAGATAAGGAGAGGAATAGTACTGTCCTTGGACCTTGGCAAGGGGTGGTCTCCTGAGCTCCATACTTTAGAGGGCCCCACTCTGGTCATCCTTTGGCCATACCCCTCCACAAAGGGAAAAATCCTTTGAGCCCAGGGAAATGCCTACTTATGGCCACAGCTTTCCACCTCCAGACTATGTTCCAAGTACCCCTGGTCACAAATTCTCTGCCGAACAATTCTCTGAGCCCACTTCCAGAACAACTTCAGTGATTTCTCCTTGCCCACTTAGTGAAGTCCATGTCCCATGACTGTGGATTCAATTTGTTACTGTGTACAGCAATAGTTGAAGGAGAGAAAGATTGGAAGCCAGTTGGGCCTTATTTAGTTGTGTATCCCTGATTGTCTGCCACATCTAGTGATAATATAAAATGGTACGACTACTTGGAAAATAGTTTAGCAGTTTAGTGAAAATAAACATTCAACTTTTGGGTGTTTACCCAAGAGAAAATAAAGCATCTACCCATGCAAAGACCTGTACACAAATATTCATGGCAGCTTTCTTTGTAATAGCTAAAAATGGAAACCTCCCAATTACCCATCAACAGGTGAATGGATAAACAAATTGTGGTACAGCCATACAATGAAATACTACTCAGCCACAGAAAGGAATGAACTATTGATGCACATGAATAGATCTCAAAATTTGATGCTACATTAAAGAAGCTAGACAGAAAAAAAAGAATACATATTATGTTTCCATTTACATGAAATTCTAGAAAATACAAACTTATCTATGTGACAGAAAGCAGATCATGGTGGCTGGGGATCTCCAGGGGAGGGGAACAGAATATCCTTCAAATGTGAGGGTGAGATAAGGATGTTTTCACATATGCATAAGCTAGCAGAACTGCACCACAAAGTATGCTACAGATGTTCTTCGTGCCCAAAGAAATGATTCCACAGAAAAGAATCAAGAGCACCAGAAATGGCTCTATCTAATCGAAGAGTCATAATTCAGAGCAAGCTGGCCTCCACCACCTTATCACCTCAGGCGTAACTGCAATCATCTCTTCCTCCATGCTCATCCTTACTCAGGAGCGGTGATTCATAACATCCGGGTGATGTCCTATACCTGCTCCTTCTTCTACCTGGCCATGTGACATGCAACTCCCAACACGGCTAGATTGGATCTACAGGTAGTCCTGCCTCAGAGAATACTCGGGAAACAGGACAGTCACGCAGGTTTGGTTGGGACTTCCACCCAGCTCTCAATGGAAAGCAACATAAAGCAGAGGCATCTAATGGGAGGCCATTTCCTGGTCTGTTCTCGAAGGTACAAACACTGTAATCACTGTGTCGATGGCCTCATCCTGAATATCTTGATAACCCAAGATTTTCTTTAGCAAAGGCAGTCTCGCAATCAGAATCCTTAGCACTGTGATTAAATAAATCCCACCGTGCTTTCTCTGATCTTTAAATGACAGGACTCCAGATTCCGTTTTCTTCCCTTTCCTCCTTCCCTTCCTCTCTTCGGTTACTTTCCTTGTTCCCTTTCTTACCTTCTTGCACTCCTTTCTTTCCTCCCTTTTCTTCCTTCATTCCACTTTTCCCTTCCTCTTTTCACTTCCCTTCCTTCCTTTCCTCTCTCCTTCACTCACTCCTCCTTCTTGGCATTCCTTCTTTTATTTATGTTTTAAGTATTTTGTGGTTTTTAGTATTTATCTACCATGGGCATTTAAAAATCCAGTGACTGGATATCTTGTCCTATTTTGTTGACGTAGTTCTATAGACCATTTAAAAATATTTTTCAATCAGAATAGTTATTTCCCACCACCAACTCCTTTTTTCACTGCTTTTTAAAACGAGCAAAAGCAATTAAGATGACAAAACTGAGTTAAGTTTGGAAGAAGTCATAGTATCAAAATTCTTAACATTCTTTTTTAGAAATATATTTCAGAGAAAATGAAATCTGAAGTGCTCAATGACAGCAGGTCAGGAAATGGAATCTGACCAGCTCTGGAATATATCATATTTCAGACTCACCAGACACAGCTCTGAAAGGCTCCCAGGAACTTCAGGGTCAAGACTGAGACAAGAACATGGAATCTCCCCTCGGGGCAAGGGACACAGACTAGAGTGCCATCCCACAGTGAGTCTCCATGCTATTCCCAGGGCTCAGGATGGATGTCCACTGTTGAAAGCTCTTTGGTAGACTCCTGAGAGACTGTTCCCAGCCAGTCTCTCAGGAATTTGAAATGTGTTCACAATTGTGAATGCAACTAGGTTTACAGAATGACTAAATGTGTACATAAAAAATTCTTTGCTTTCTTGCAGCTGACTTTACACAATGTATTCATTCATATTTAACAGATACCCCTAAACTGCCTTTGTGAGGTCTACCCACTCAACATCTCTACCTCTCACTACTGTACTCTAGAGGGAGCAAGAGACTAAGTTAGAGGGTAGGCAATAGGGAATTATTACTCATTTATGGAAACTCTAAATCTTATGGAGTAATTTTCATAAGATTAAAAGTAAGGTATTATAGAATCTGTGGGAACATTTATACTTGGTTACCACATCTTCAGACAGATATAAACTGAAGAACAATATGCTACCCCCAAAATGCCACTTTTTAAATTAAAGTTACTTAAGAAACAACTGGTGCAGGAAGAACACACTGACCCTCCTTCTCCCCTGAAGGCAGGAAACAAATCTCTTCTGAACTAGGAGGGTAGCCGGCATCCTTATCACCAGAGACAGGGAATTTAGGGCAAGAAGGCAGTATAAACAAACTTTGTTACTTCTTCACCAATTTACTACCGCAAGTCCAAATGCTGTCTTGTCAATTCTTCACAAATTTATTGTTTCCTTGTCTAAAAGGTATAAAAGCTGCCTGCTTTGGACACCTTTTTAAGTCTCATAATTTTTATGGCGCTCCCATACAAAATTAAATTTTTTTCTTCCTGTTCACCTCTGTTATGTCAATTTAATTATTAGGACAGTTAAAGAACCTACAAGGAAAAAAGGAAAAGTTTTCTGCCCTACAAAATGAACTAACCACAATGGTGGGTAATAATAGCTCCTGTTGATCTAAGTAATATGTGCCAGGCATTTGATATATATTTGCTATGACTTTTACAATAGCTTTGCAAGTTGGGTATTGTTCCCAGTTTACAGATGTGAAAATTGAGACTGCAAGCTCCAGTGACACTGCTGTGTGAAATGTGAACTAAAATAAAGTGCAGTAACAATTAATCAGTGCTTTTATGCCTGCATATTAAAAGGTTTCAGGGGTGAACAGCAGAGGAAGGCGCATGTCTATATTTCTTGTGCTGTAGTCCATCTCAGAACCCTCAGCTGATGAAGAAAATGGGGCTGCTTATATTTGCAATCTGGGTAATGCTGACACTGCAGGACAGCATAGCAATTATAATTAATACTGTATTGTATATTTGAAAGTTGCTAAAATCTTAAAAGTTCTCATAACAAGAAAACATACATAACCACACATAGTAAGTTAACTAGACTTACTGGGGTTATTGTTCCCCAATATATAAAAATATTGAATCATTATGGTGTACATCTGAAACCAATATAATGTTATATCTCAATTAAAAAAAAAACCTCAGAGCAAATTCTCAATAGAAGGACTTGGTAAAGATACCAAAAATTGACAGCAAACATTTTTTTTTATTGATTTTTTACAGAGAGGAAGGGAGAAGGATAGTCAGAAATATCGATGAGAGAGAAACATCGATCAGCTGCCTCCTGCACACCCTCTACTGGGGATGTGCCTGCAACCAAGGTACATGCCCTTGACCAGAATCAAACCTGGGACCTTTCAGTCCACAGGCCAACACTCTATCCACTGAGCCAAACCAGTTAGGGCAACAGCAAACATTTTATTTAATGTCAAAAACTTCAACTACATTCTCTAAAAAAAAAACACCTGAAAATAAGGCAAGGAAGTAGACTTCCAATGTGTACCCTGGTACTGAAGATATTGGCCAATACTACGAAAAATGAAAAACAAAAGATACAGGTATTGGAAGGGGAGAGATAATATATTTCTTTTTGCTAACAATAGAATCATCAACTTAAAACAACCAAGAGAATCAACAAATAAACTGTTAGACCTAATAAGAATTCAGCAAGATTACTAGACACAGGACTAAAAAACCCATTATCATCTTTCTACTTTAGCAATAACCAATTAAAAACCAATAGTAACAAAACTGTAAAAAATCTAGAAGTTAACCAATAACACATAAATTCTTATAGAGAAAACTATAAAGGACATAGACAATGATTATAAATAAATGCAAAGACATTTTGTATTTTTTTCTGAATATTTTAAAGATGTCAATTCTCTTCAAGTTAATCTATATATTTAATACAATTCCTATAAAAATTTCAGTGAACCTCTTAAATAACTTTATCTACTTTAACATTTTTTTAAAATTTAAATTCTTTATTGTTGAAAGTATTACATATGTCTCCTTTTTCCCCCATTGACCTCTCTTTGGCCACTCCCGCCCCCCAGCACTCTAAAATTTTTTGAAATGATCCAGCAATTTCACTTCTGGGTATATGTTCAAAGAAAATGAAATCTGAAGAGATATCTGCACCCCATGTTCTCTGCAGCATTGTTTACAACAGCCAAGACATGGCTAGGACCTAAGTGTCCACTGACAGATGAATGGGTGAAGAAACTGTAGTATGTCTATACCATGGAAGATCATTCAGCAATCAAAAAAGAAGGAAATCCTTCAATTTACAACAAATCAGATGAACCTTGAGGAAATTATGCTAAGTGAAATAAGTCAGACAAAGAGACAAATATGTGGGCTGGAAAAAAATGGAAGTCAGAGAAAGAGTAAAGTGGTGATGGGCTGGGGAATGAGGAAATGGGGAGATATTGGTCAAAGGTACAAAGTTCCAGTTATAAGATTAACGAGTTATAGGGTCGTAATACACAGTATTGTGAATATAATTAACAATACTGAATTATATACTTAAAAGTTGTTAAAAGAGTAGATCTTAAATTTTCTCATCACAAAATAAAGGTAATTATGTGAGGGGATGGATGGTGGTAATCATTTTGTAATATATAGGGTATCCCAAAAATGCATACACACACTTTGAATAATTATAAAGTCAGTGTTTATTAAAAATACATTTTATTTTCAAAATTGAGCTATCAACTCTGAAAGTATCTATACATTTTTTGGAACACCCATATGAGCATATCAAATCATTTCATTGTACACCTTAAACTCACACATTATCATATGTCAATTATATCTCAATAAAACTGGAAAAAAATAGTCGTCAGCCCACCTTTCAATAGCAATTAGGAGAAAGTGGTTAAGTCTTGAATTTCATATTATATAATCTAAGTGACCAAAATCCAACTATCTTTAAACGATCAGGAACAACTATCTTTAAACGATCAGTAACTGTCTACTCTAATATTTCTCTATACATGATCAGAGGGTACAAGAAGGGTCAATCCACTCTGCTTTACCTACTAATACACCCATGGGAATAAGGTATCTGGGTAAAGAATGACCCATCCCCACACGGAGAAGAATTTTTCTTCAATCAAAACAAATAAACCCACGCAGGACTTCCCTCAGTGGGTTTGCGGCAGTCTCTTCAAATTATTGGTCAAATTACCATTTTGTTAAAAGTAAAAACGGTATTTTTCCCTTAGTAGGTTAAAATTACAGAAAAATCAAAGCCCCTAAGCAAGCCTAGTTCAGTGATAACCTCATTATTTTTATCATTACAAGTGCTGTTAGTTATTGTTAGCCTATCTAATAAAAGAGTAATATGCAAATTGACCATCACTCCAACACACAAGATGGCTGCTCCCATGTGGTCAAAGATGGCTGTCCCCATGTGGACACAAGATGGCTGCAACAAGATGGCCAGCAGGGGAGGGCATTTGGGAGGGACCAGGCCTGCAAGGGAGGGCACTTGGGGGCAATCAAGCCAGTAAGGGAGGGCAATTAGGGTTGACCATGCTGGCAGAGGAGGGAAGTTGGGGGTGACCGGGCCTGCAGGGAAGGGCAATTGGGGGGTACCCAGGCCTGCAGGGGAGAGCAGATGGGGGGACCAGGCCTGCAGGGGAGGGCAGTTAGGGGTGACAAGGCCTGCAGGGGAGGGCAGTTAGGGGCAAACAGGCTGGCAGGGAAACAGTTAGGCATCAATCAGGCTGGTAAGGGAGTGGATAGGGGGTGATCAGGCTGGCAGGCAGAAGCGGTTAGGGGCAATCAGGAAGGCAGGCAGGCGAGCAGTTGGGAGCCAGCAGTTGGACATCCCTCGAGGGATCCCAGATTAGAGAGGGTACAGGCTGGGCTGAGGGACACACCCCCCCCCCCCCCCCCGTGCATGAATTTCATGCACCAGGCCTCTAGATTTAATATAATGCAAATAATACAGTGCAGAGCTCAGAGGAAGGAAAGTCTACCTTGTCAGTGGACTGCACTAAGATAGTCCAGACATATACACTAAGCATTTAACCTCAATTCATTGGCATCCAACTAGATACTGCAGGAAGAATTTGCATTCTGTTTGGCATAAAATCTGAAGTATTTTTTAAAAATCAAATAATTGTTATTAAGTTCTTTGGCTGACTGTGCCAAAATTCAATGGCCTCTACCCACTTTTCTTAATCTCCTCTCCAAGATGCCTTATGTGCCCTCTGGGCTCCAGGCATATCTAGTTACCTGAAGCTCCCCATGCATCACTCTCTCTGAGTGCCCTGCAGATGTTCTTCCTTTTCCCTAGATGGCTCCTAATCGTCTTTGGTTTTCCCAGACCACTCTCCTTTTCCCAAACTTGTCAAGATCCTCTGTACCTGGCACACACTAGACTGTAACTCAATAAAGCATTTGGAGCATGCATTTAGTAATGAATAAATTTGCCAAAATCATACCAGGAATGGGGCTAGCAAACTTTAGGCATCCACTTTTTACCTCTTTTTCCTTTGATAGTACTTGTCTTTATATATATACTAGTGGCCCAGTGCATGAATTCGCGCACAATGAAAAGAAATTAGCTAGAAGAAGTATTTGAATATCGCTATTTGCCCTTTCTCTTTAATAGAAGTGTCAACCAAATTCACGATTGACAATAACAGGTGGAAACATACGTGTGATTGGCGCCAGTGAGAGCTTTAAATGTATCACTCATGAGCGAGTCAACTTAGCCTTTTATAGATATAGAATAAACTTGCTTAATTAGACCTATTTTCTGATTTAGCTAAAGTTTTCCCAGCCCAGTGAAGCACCCCAACTTCTCTTTCAGGTACTTGTCAGCAACACAGCAGTAAATATCAACACGAAGCAGATTATTATTGTAGAACATGCAGGGAGAACAAAGGGTAAAATATTTAACTGCAGCAGTGTATGACTATATTCTGCACAGTGAGAAAACCTGAAGTCGTTTTTAAGGTCCACCATTTCTTACTTCTTTTCAGTCGGGTCAAGTTTCTAAGCTTTCTAAATCTCCGTTTTCTGGCTAATGGAAAGAAAATAGGATTCCACTGAGTCTCCTATCTACCTACTCCAGGACTTCTGAGAGGATCAAATGAGATGAGGCACTTCACAGACATTTGGTTACAGTGTGAAATGTTTGCACCTGACTATAAAGCAAGTCGTGTTCCTGGGCTGAAGAAACTGCAAGGAGGCTAGTCGCTAGGGAGAGGAAGCTGGGTGTTGCTACATGATGTCATTATCTGGATGGTCGGACACTTAGCATATTAGCCTTTTATACACATACACACACACACAATCTTTTTATTAATTTCAGAAAGAAAGAGAGAGGGAGAGAGAGATAGAAACATCAGTGGGAGAGAATCATTGATCAGTTGCCTCCTGCATGCCCCACACTGGGGACCAAGCCTGGGTTGTGGGAATCTAACTGTGACCTCCTGATTCATAGGTTAACACTCAACTACTGAGCCACGCTGGCTGGGCCAATACTTGTCTTTGACAGGTTTAGAGTGCTTCCAGGATTAAGTATATATGAATATATACATGGCAAATAAAGAGCATTGGGGAGTAGGAAGAGAGGACAGAGATACTGAAAGAGCTTTGTTAAAGTATAACTGTACTTTAAAGCAGAGGGATATTGAGACATTCCAAAATTGTAGAGCCATAACTCAGCAGAAACCAACTAGTAGAACTCTTAAAATATCTTTTTTTAAAAAGATTTTTAAGAGATAAATACCAATGTTTAAAATTACTAATTTCAATCATGTATTTTATTTTTTTTCAATCATGTATTTTAAGTAGTTTTCTAATATGCCAGAGGGAGTGCACACATTGTCACCTGCTATAACTATACAGCGTGAGATGGCTTCACAATTCTCTGCAAAGTGCTGGGGCAGTCTATAACTATACAGCGTGAGATGGCTTCAGAATTCTCTGCAAAGTGCTGGGGCAGTCTACTTCATGCTAGAGCCTGAGCAACATCTTGGGAGGGAACCCACCTAAGGAGAGGCACTGGTGGAGTGGTCAGATACTGACAAGAATGTCTCAGTAACGAAGCTTTGGACATAAGAGGAATAACATTCAGAGGGTAAAAAGCTTATTGCTTGGCATTCTTCATGGCTAGTGATACCTGTGGGGGAGTGATGAAAAAGAAAAGGATGTGCTGAAACTGACATAAGATATTGGGGTTGCAAGACAGGCTTTGTGTGATCTCAACAGAAAAGAAGAGACAGGTATTCTCCTCAACTTTTGCACAGAATCCTGAGTGGAATCTGGTACCTGCATGCTCCTCTGCATCCGCAATGGTGCCCAGCACAGTGTGGGATACCTGATAAGAGCAACTGTGACCCTCTGCCAAGCAGCAGTGCTCAGCAGGCTATCAGCACTTCACACATGTAGTGGTGGATGTTTGGGGAATATGGCAACATCAGCCTCACCCAGCGTAAGGGTATCTGAGCAAGAGAAGAGGACTATCTGCACACATGTATGAAATAACCGACCAGAGTTATTCATGAACAACCCATAAGAAGTCCTGAAAAGACTGTCTGGGTCTGAGTATATGTTATTGGTAGAGGATAGTGCAGGGAATTTGTGAGGAGGTAGGGAAAGAACCAGTGAAACACAAAACGTACATACACAAAGTACAGTGAGCTACTGCTCAGATCTGTCCCCGGTTAACAAAGATATGAGACAAGTATATCTGACTTGTTAAGTCTCAAAAACAGATTTTAAACACTTTCAAATATATTCACATAGCTTAAATGATTTGTAAATTAATCCATTAGTTACATAGAAATGTATTAAGTTTAAGGAAACTGAAATTTAACTAAATAAATACATATTCTTAATAATGAGTATTAGTTTCTTTCCAATCATTTTGCAAGTTATGGCCTTCTCTCCAAGAGTATGGAAATAAAATCCAAATATATTTCTTTTATAACATTCTGGTCTCATTAAAATATATTAAATAACTTGCCTTAATTCCACGTGAGTAAAAATGAAATCCGCTGTACAGAAAAACAAAATGTGTCAATTTCAAAATTGGAAAATAAAGTCATTCAGTGACTCAATACTAAATATTTGAGGAACAAAAAGGCTAACGAGGCTGCTAAGGGTGCAATTCAAGATATTTGTAATGATCATTACAACTTCTACTTCCACAGGAAGTAGGGAGTGAATACAAAGCTCCTTGGAGATTTAATCCAAAGCCAGACAGCTCTATTCAGGACACACTGGAACTGTACCAGTTTTTGAATTTGGGGACATGGCGGAGAATAAAGCTCTTTCACAATTAACCACAGCGATGAAAGGAGATTCTGTCTGTGTGTGCTTTGGTTATCAAGTACTGACCAGAGGGGAAGCAGGTTGGCTCTTCTGCATGTACAAGTGGTATCCTTTTCAATGGAAAAGGAAAGGAAAGCTTTTAATGATTTCTTGGAGAAAACGTGTGCCAGGTTTTATTTCTAACCTTTTAAGCAATAATCATACCTATCTAGTCTATTTCTATATATTCTAGTTTATCTATTCTAAAATATCTACAGTATTTTAGTATATTCATGGTAAAGTAAAAAATATTCTTTTACTGCTAATACAAAGCAAGAGACAATCTGTGAGTCATATGGATAGGCTATTTTACATTTTCCTTCTTTCAAGTTAATAAACAAACCAACATAGGGATTTACTGAGCAGTCCAGATTATTTCCCTGGTGAATGAAATTATCACATACTTTTTTGTTTGACAGTGCATTATCATAAAGTGACAGTTGATCTATACTTCACTGCTTAAAGTCTTTTTTTAAGAGGTAAAAGAAAATCATACCTTTCCCTTAGCATTTTAATCCAGATAATGTCAAATCAAATTGAACATCCTTAGCAGGCTCTAAGAGGAAAAGAAATCATCAAATGGCAAAATGCAGCCTGAGCTGTGAATAAAGTGGCCTTTTTTGATGGCCACTTGAATTTTATGATGGTTAGAGTTTTGATATTTGAATAACATGTTATTTTAAATATCTTCTGGAATATCACCTTAACTCATGTTAATTAACTCATCAACACTCAAACATCAGCCCAAGTGGTCTCCCGATATTGGACTGATAGAAAAAGACAAATTTATGGGAGGGGAGGAGAGGAAAGAAGAGCTGACAAGCATTATCTATTTTACAGATAGTAAGAGGAAGAAGATAAAAACGATTTTATTACCATTATACACCACTTGTGACTAAGCCCATTGCCTTTGCCAAAATAGTGCATCAAAAGACAATTAAGTAAAAGTAAGTCTCTGACCCCCATTTTTTAAAAAGTTATCATTGCATGTCACAATCCGCTCTGGGTTCTTCTTGAGCTACTGTTTTGAATTCTGCTAAATGAGCACTTTTATGAAATATTACTATACTTCTTTCTTATTGATAAATCATTTCTACTCGATGGAGAATAGAAAGCATTTTGTTGTATTTTCTTAATTTTTTTTCAAGTGCTAAATAATAGAGGTTTCAAGCCCTTCCCCATTTATTCCTTTCAACTAGACAGCTGTTTCATTCTTTGCCTATATAAAACTTTTGAAGCTACTACTGGAAATAAATATAAAACAATAATAAAGTAAGTGATAACTAAATTAACATATTTTTAGCTTAATACATGGTGCTAATATCTGATGTAGAACTGAAGCATAATTTGGAAATGAACTGGGCAGATAGAACTGAAATCAGTGAAACGGAAACCTGCAGCCTTTTAAATTAACACAGTAATTTCTGTTTGGTAAGTTAGGTTACTTCAGTGATTTCATTTGTTCAATAATTTTTTAGTTCAACTGCATGCAAGCAAGTTATTCTTTTGAATGCTTATCTTCAGTGTAATTCTTAACAGGGTATAGAAACATTTTAAAGTGAATAAATGTCTATTTAAAACAATATAAATAAAAATTAAAATGAACTTAGAGCACAACCATTTTGTCATATAAATAAGAGAATATTAGCAAATTTTCTTTTAAAAGCAAGTATGGGAGGCAGCCAACCAATGTCGCTCACATCGATGTTTCTCTCTCTCTCCACTCCATCTCCCCTCTCTCTAAAAAAGTCAATGGAAAAAAATATCCTCGGGTGAGGATTAACAACAACAAAAAGTGTGTACATCAATCTATCCTTCTGTTAGAAACTAGTTGACTTCTAGAAAATAAAGAACCATACATAAAGTGTACTAATTGTTCTTTTCATGATCTCATAATAGTAAAATATTTTCTTGGTGGAAGTCTTCACCTAGTTTTAGCCTTTCAGCAGTCAAAGATTATTTTTTTCTTTTAAATGTAGATTTTAGAATTGTATTATTATAGAGAATGTTAACTACTATAACTAATGCATCTATAAACCATTTATAGTGTTTTCTCTCCTAACCTCTAAAAGAGAAAGGATACATTCAGTAACACTAATGGGCAGTGACTCTGGGCAGGGGAAGGAGTGGGTGAGAAACACTCCTGAGTTTTCTTTAAAATACAGATGTTTTCAGGAAGATACAGTGGAAAGAGAAATTGCAATAGTTATGAGAGCATGGCTTCCACTTTGTTAGTGATCTCACTTGATTAGTGGATTTTATTGTTTCTCAAATAATGGCCGAAATTAGTCTCAGAGAAATAAAGACTTAAATTTTACTGGTGTGATTATGTGAAAATACATGTGTGTTGAATTTAAAATATATTACAAAAGTTAAAGAAGGAGATGTTAGACTATGAGTTTTCTGTTTGTTTTTCAAAGGAGAAAGTCTCACTTGTGTAACTTTAAAATAGCTCTAGGAATGAAAATGTAAATGACTCCTGAGGCCGGTAGCAAGCTGGGCAAAAAGGTCAGATAATGCTGAGCAGGGCTCCTAAGATCCAACTGGGCAGCATGTGGCAGGAAATCCTTTGTGATCCTTCTTGGCTGTAACAGGAGGGACAAGGCAACTCATACATTAATCCTGAACTTGGGAAATAAGTGTTATATTACAGATCTCTGGGACAACCACCAAGAAACTGATTCTTAAATAGAGAGCCTCCTTTGTTTCACTAGACAAACTAGGAATTGTGGGGAAATGGAAGCTCTTTATTAGTGTTTCTTTATGTCCATTGTCTCATTAGTATACAACTCTTAAGTCCACCAAATGACTTAAGTAGCAGCTGGTAAAAATCAGAGGAGAAAACCTTACAATGATAAATTATATTTTTTTTCATTCACTACTTTCCCTAACTCTTCCCTTTGGAGGATTGGAGTGAGGATCAGTCTGATTTTCACCTTCTTGTTCATTCCAGCTTGCTATTCCTTCAGCCTCAAAAATACTCTAATTCAAGAGTCACTTAAACATATTCACAGAGAAAGCTATATAACTCGATGACAATGATGGTTATTTTAGCTTTTGGAATAATACATGTCACACCCATATGGGTAGCTTGCATGCACTTAGCAGGATGACTGAAAATAAACTCAATATTATATGGGGGGCAGAAGTAGCTTTACATCTATGAGTATGCAAAACAGAGTTTATTCTTATATTATTATTTATTAACTAGAGGCCTAATGCACAAAATTCTTATATTATTATTTATTAACTAGAGGCCTGATGCACAAAATTCATGCAAGAGTAGGCCTTCCATCCCCCGGCTGCTGGCACCGGTTTCCCTCCAGCACCTGGGACCCAGGCTTCCCTCGCAGCCCCGGCTTTGTCCGGAAGGATGTCCAGTCTAATTAGCATATTGTGTTTTTATTATTATAGATTATTGTATTCTTTTTCCATACAAACTGTAAACCTACTTTTGCCTTAGTCTGTATATTAATTAAAAACCCTATTTAACCAAAATGGACTTTCCCAATTCCCTGGAATCTCTTGAAGGGAATGCCAGTACATTTAGCCACTGTAAAGATTATGCTTCACTACCAAGTTGCTAATCATCATAGTAAGCCTGAAAGCACCAGAATATAAATTAAGAAACTCAGGTGCGTCTTTACTCTGAAACAAGTTTTGTGGCTTAGAACCTCATTTATGGGGGGGGGGCGGGGGGGGGCAAGTTCTCTTCTTATGATGACTGAATTAACTGCTGTTGATTTGTCATTTACCTAGAAACAAAGATTTTATAAGACAAGTATTCATGGAACATTAATATGCTTAGGATGCTCAATTTTGTTTTAGAATCAGTAAAATAAATATACTTTTGTGCTGTTATTTATGTGATTCCAGCATGATCACTGGATTAATATGAAATTTTGTCTTTGGCCATACACTTCACTCATACAAAAGCCTCCATATGTATCCAGCTTATGAAAAATTGAAGTAACAGGATTTACTGACAGTTTACACACTGTAGTCTAATAGACAAAAAAAGGGACCACATACTACACCTGACAAGCTCAGGGGGGCCCTCATGGCAGGCCTTACAAACCCAGAGTCCAAAGTAACTACACAGGGTGGTCTAAATGTAAAAATTCTTCACGGTGGGTAGTCATGTCCTAGGCCTATAGCTTCCTTAACAAAGGTCAATCTTTAACTTTGGAATTGTCTATTGTCTTTGTGCATCTAAGATAACATACCTTTGCAATGTCAGAGTAATCTTTTCCAGATCTCTTGAAGGCACATTGCAGGCACCAGAGCATGAGACCACATTGTTGTTGCTCATATACCATCTTATATGCTATAAATGTTAATGATTAACAATCCTGTACCCACCAATGTAAAAGAATAATTGATGGGGAATTCAAGAAGTTAAATTTTTTTTAGCTTTATTTATAGTTAACTAGAGGCACGGTGCATGAGATTCGTGCACTGGGGGGCGGGGGGTCCCTTGGGGGATGTCCGCCTGCCGGCAGTTAAGACATAATTCTCTCAGTCCGAGGCTCTCGCAGTTCGGGACCCCTCGCTCCTTACCGCCCACTTGCATAAGAGGTGGGAGAGGCTTCTGCCACCACTGCTGTGCTCGCCAGCCATAAGCCAGGCTCACTGCTCCTTAGAGCACACTGACCAAACACTGTGTTTGAGCGTCTACCCCCTGGTGGTCAGTGTGCTTCATAGCGACCTGTCGTTCCGCTGTTCGGTTGATTTGCATATTAGCCTTTTCTTATATAGATAGGCTTGGTAATTAATGCATGTAGAAAGTTATTATTCCAGGAACTTTTGTATCTGTCCCAGGAAGACTGGAAATGATCAAAATGGTATCCGAGCCCTTGGCCGGTGTGGCTCAGTTGGTTGAACACTGTCCCATGCACCAAAAGGTCACTGGTTTGATTCCTGATCGGGCACATGCACCTGGTTGTAGGTGTGATCCCCAGTAGGGGGCATGAAGGAGGCAGCCGATGCTTTTCTCCCTCCCTCCCTCCCTCCCTCCCTCCCTCCCTCCCTCCCTCCCTCCCTCTCCCTTCCTCTTTCTCTAAAATCAATAAAAATATATTTTTTAAAATGGTATCTGAGCCATTGTGCTCCAGGGAGAGAATGTCCGCTACCCAGGATGCAGATGAAGGGATGCTAGGAAAATCGCCGGACTGCAGCTTTTATCTGATTATCCTATTTCCCTGAATTCCAAATCCTTTACCTACACTTTTCTTTTCCTTATAAAAAAGGTCGGTTTGAGATAAGATGTAAGACTGTCCTTAGAGCACATAATCCACCATCTTCTTAGATCTCTACCATCTGAATAAAGTGCCCATAAAGATTTAATCCTTGTACTTACTGGTTCGGGTAGTGACAGGTACCATGAATAACAACTTTTCTGGTTTCATATTCTGGCAACTCTGGAGGGATAGCTTCAGGGCTCTCCCGGAAGTTTGGATATTTGGCAGAGTCCCATTGGTTGCCTGGACCGGGGGGCCCTGGAGTGTGGATTTGGAGACTCCCTAGCATCTGCCAAGTGATTTCATTTGGGGACTCTCTCTAACCCATCACTTTCACTTTTAAAAAAAGATGTTTTTATTGATTTCAGAGAGGAAGGGAAAGGGAGAGAAAGATAGAAACATTGATGAGGGAGAAACACCAATTGACTGCCTCCCACAAGAGGAGGATTAAGCTGGCAAGCAGGGCATGTGCCCTGGTGGGGAATCAAATGGGTGACCTCCTGGTGCATGGGATGTTGCTCAATCATCTGAGCCACACCGGCCGGGCTGCCTTCACTTTCAATTGAATTGATGTGCTTTCTGTTTCAGGATTACAGTCCTGGGTTATGACTTAGGTCAGTCAGCAGGAATTAAGGTACCTTCTGGTTTGGTTTGTGTGATCTACAGAGCTCCATCTGGTAGAATGGGGGGAAGAGCCTCCGTTCAGGGAAATAGCCCTTTCAGGCAAGTTTTGGCTTATAAAATTACTAGTGGCCTGGTGCACGAAATTTGTGCATGGGGGTCGGGGGGGGGGGAAGGGATGTCCCTCAGCCTGGCCTGCACCCTCTCCAATCTGGAACCCCTCGGGGGATGTCCAACTGCCAGTTTAGGCCCGATCCCACCCGGCAGTTGGACATCCCTCTTGTAATCCGGGACCACTGGCTCCTAACCACTCACCTGCCTACCTGCCCGATTGCCCCTAACCACTCTGCCTGCCAGCCTGCTCGCCCCCAACTGCCCTCCCCTGCCAGCCTGATCGCCCCTAACCACCTCTGCCTCGGTCCCGCCACCATGGCTTTGTCTGGAAGGATGTCTGGAAGGTCTCCTGGTCTAATTAGCATATTACCCTTTTATTAGTATAGATGGCTAAAAAGAAAATGATTTTTACTATATTGGTGTGTTTTCTGCCTCCAGATGGTAGAACTAGGGTGTAATATTTTATTGGCCTAAAGAAATTAAATACTTACATAGATTAATAAGCAGGATCCTGTGGTCTGCACAAAATATTTAATATTAAAACCAGTTTAAGTTTTACTGACATCTTTTAAAGTTATTGCCATAAAATATGTTTGTTTTACCCAGGTTTATGAGAAGTTGATGTTATGATCTTTTGGTTAAGTTTGGCAACCTTCCCAAAGTTTAAAATTTAAGACACTTTTTTAAACCGAGAAATGACTTTGAAGTATTCCAATGGGGCCTTGGAATACCTCAAAGATTTGTTCTTTCTTCTTGAAAAAGAGAAGTTTTTTTAAAAAAACTAATTAGGCCTATTTAATATGCTTGAAATCACCTGGGAAGCTTTGCCCAATAAAATAATAATAACTATGTTCTATTTGTATACAAACACTCGGTGTACTGGTTAATAATGTGGATTTTTTTAATAGATGGAGTTACACATATGTTGATATATATGCAATTTGATATGTATGCTATTTTGTTGTATTGACAACAAGCTTCAAAACTTCATGTCAAATTTTCTGAAGGTGTTAACATCATAGATATTGCTACGCTTAAAAATGTAGAATTTCGTGCCAAAAAAAAAAAAAGAGCATTTGTGGGAAGTTTTAATTCATTACTTTTTTTTTTTTTTTTTGGAAGAAAAGTGCTGCTGAAAGTTATTGTATACTTCGGGAAGCTTATGGTGAACATGCTCCATCTCAAGATACTTGTGAACGCTGGTTTAAATGCTTTAAAAGTGATGATTTCAAAGTGAAAGACAAAGAATGTCCCGGTCAACTGAAAAAGTTTGAAGACCAACAATTACAAGCATTATTGGATGAAGATGAGTGTCAAACTCAAAAACAACTTGCAGAAAGATTAAACGTTGCTCAGCAAACAATTTCTGATCGTTTACAAGCAATGGGAAAGATTTTAAAGGAAGAAAAATGGGTGCCATATCAACTGAAAGACAAATGGAAAACCAAAAAGGTCATCAGTAAAATGTTGCTTCAATGGCACAAAAGAAAGTCTTTTTTGCATCAAACTGTGACTGGCGATGAAAAGTGGATTTATTTTGAGAATCCCAAATGCACAAAATCATGGGTTGATCCAGGTCAACCATCAATATCAACTTCAAGGCCAAATTGCTTCGGAAAGAAGACAATGCTCTGCGTTTGGTGGGATCAGGAAGGTTTGGTGTATTATGAGCTTCTAAAACCAGGTGAAACCATTAATACTGATCGCTACCTATCACCGATAAGGGTTTAATCTCCAACATTTACAGGGAACTCATACAACTTAACAAAAGGAAGATAAACAACCCAATAAAAAAAAAGGGAAACGGACCTAAATAGATACTTTTCGAAAGAAGATAGAAGGAAGGCCAAGAGACATATGAAAACACTAGAGGCCCGGTGCACGAAAATTCGTGCACTCAGTGGAGGGGGTGAGGGGTGTCCCTCAGCCCAGCCTGTGCCCTCTTGCAGTCTGGGACACCTGGGGGGATGTCCGACTGACAGCGTAGGCCCGCTTTCTGGGGGAGCAGGCCTAAGCCATTAGTCAGACATTCTTAGTGCTGCTGCGGAGGCAGGAGAGGCTCCCGCCACTGCCTCTGCACTGGCCAGCCATGAGCCAGCATCTGGCTGAGTGGCGCTGCTCCCCCTGTGGAAGCGCACTGACCACCAGGGTGCAGCTCCTGTGTTGAGCATCTGCCTCCTGGTGGTCAGTGCACATCATAGCGACAGGTTGTTCCAGTTGTTCTGCTGTTAAGGTCAATTTGCATATTACCCTTTTATTATATAGGATGCTCAAAGTCACAAATCATCCAAGAGATGCAAATCAAAATGACAATGAGGTACCATCTCACACTTGTCAGAATGGCTATCATCAACAAATCAACACATGACAAGTGCTGGCGAGGATGTGGAGAAAAAGGAACCCTCATGCACTGCTGGTGGGAATGTAGACTGGTTCAGCCACTGTGGAAAGAAGTATAAAGTTTCCTCAAAAAGTTAAAAATGGAACTCCCATTTGACCCAGTAATACCACTTCTAGGACTATATCCCAAGAACCAGAAAAACCAATCAGAAAGGATATATGCACCCCTATGTTCATAGCAGCACAATTTACAATAGCTAAGATTTGGAAACAGCCTAAATGCCCATCAGCAGATGAGCGGATTAGAAATCTGTGGTACATCTACACAATGGAATACTACACTGCTATAAAAAAGAAGGAGTTCTTACCATTTGCAACAGCATGGATGGAACTGGAGAGCATTATGCTAAGTGAAATAAGCCAGTCGGAGAAAGATAAATATCACATGATCTCACTCATATATGGGATATAATGATCAACATAAACTGATGAACAAAAATGGATCCAGAAACAAGGTGGCACTGAGCAGATCATCCAACCTCAGGGAGAAGGCAGGGGAGGGGGTGGTTAGAGATCAACCAAAGGACGTGTATCCATGCATATTAGCATGACTAATGGACACAGACACTGGGACATGGGGGCTTGCCCTCAGAGGAGTGGCGGGGGGGGGGGTTATTTGGGAGGGGAAAGAAGACATGTAATACTATAAACAATAAAAAAAAGAACTATTTAAGGTAAACAACATTTAAATCAGACCTTAGCTGTAATGAATGACCTTGCTTGTGTTAGAGACCTCTCCTCCCCAGGTTTGCTGCATTCCTTTGAGCCTGAAGAACATGTGCTACTCAAGACTTGGAAGACAGGACCCCAGAGAGTCACTAGAAGAAAAGTGGACTGGATCTTGGGATGTACTCCCACCACCCCAGCCTCGGTGAAGCTGGCAGGAATAAAACCGGGATTCATCACACCAGAGTAAAACAAGTACTGGAAGAACAATGGACCACCATTCTGAAAACAATTATTTTTATTTTTTTCATTACTCTTCGTTTAACCCCATGTTATGGAGAACTTACTCCTTTCAAACGAGATGAAAATGTTTGGGTATATTTAGCAAACAAAATGTTCTAAACATCTCTGACTTTTGTCTTGCAGGAGGAACCTATGTTGAATGAAGTTTCACTTCATGTCTTAGAGGTTTCTTGTACTCCCCTGGAAAGCCTTGGAAATTATTCTTTGTTTCAGCATCTCAATAAGACCACAACCTACTCCGATGTTTATAACTGGGGATCTATGGTAACTCTAAAGGACAGGGAAATGTTTTCCTTAAGAGTCACTAAGGTAGGCCCAGCTGGAGAGTATACAACTTTTGTCAACTGCACTAAAATCTGTTTTATGCTTTCAGCAGGCGTGGAGATGAATTGCCGCACCACCACGAATGTATCTTATGCCTTTGGTCACATCAAATTGCCTGCAGGATAGTTTCTAATATGTGGAAGGACTGTTTATTCCTATGCTCCAGCACACATTTCTGGGAACCATGTTCTCTAGGAAGACTGATGGTGTCTATGCCTCAGAAGCCCCACTCCACCGGGGCGTGACGGAACTCTCCCTGGCACCTGATTTTAACAGTGATTTGCACCTTTTTAGCGCCACTGGATACAGGGTGTCCCAAAAAAAATGTATACACACTTTGAATGATTATAAAGTCGGTGTTTATTAACATGCAGTTCATTTTCAAATTTAAAAGAATCTGTAGAAAAGAATAATTTTTTTTGGGGGGGGTCAATGCTTGTTTTCAAACTGCTGACCATTATGGTCCAGGCACTGCTGATAACTCGAAGTAATGGAATTGCAAACATCAAGAATCATTTCGTTCAGTATTTGTGAGCCTTCAATTCATCAACTATTGCCAGTTTTGTGCCGTAAGCTTTATCTTTTATGTAGCCCCATTAAAAAAAGTCTAGTGATAAATTTTCTTTGTTCAAAACATAGTCTGGCTTCACCCATTATTTCAAATCAGTTAAACCTGAAAAGGAGTAAAAATTAAGTGAGTTATCAGTTGTTAAAGTGTGTATACACTTTTTGGTACACCCTATATATCCTTGACTATATTTGTAATGCCGGTCATAGAAATAAGTAGATTAATATGTGCTATGATAAAAGCCTTGAATGCAACCTCTCAAGCCATTAGTGCCATCAGTCAAGAACTAGGACAAGTTAAAGAAGCAGTATTAGAATATGGCACAACTATAGACTACCTCCTTTTTAAGACATAGTCATGGATGTGAAGAATTTAAAGGATTCTACTGTTTCAACTTGACTGATAATTCACAGCTCACAGAGCATAAAGTAAAATAAGTTAATGAAGTAGTGTCCAAGATAAAACAAAGAGAGGGATTCTTTGGTATTGATTTGTCTAAACTAACCTCCTGGCCACCTACTATTATTGGTCTTAGTGAGGCATTTGTTTTCATCGTTTTTTAGTACCATAGCTTGTTGTTGCAATGTGCCCCCTTCTGTGAATCTGCAATTAAGTGTATTCCTAGAGCCCCTACAAGACTTTCTAATGCTAAGATACATGCCCAACAGCAAAATGAATGCTTCCATATGAAATTAATGTCATAGAAATAAGATAGTTAAAGACTTATGGTATAGTGTGGAAGTATGGGGAACTCAAGAAGTTAAAAATTTTAGCTTTAGTTATAGCTAATAAGCTTGGTTATTAATGCATGTAGAAAGCTAATATTCCAGGAACCTTTGGGCCCCAGGAGGATTGTGAGAAATCAAGATGGTATCTGAGCCATTGTGCTCCAGGGAGAGAATGTTTGATGCCCAGGAGGCGGATAAAGAATCACCAGTCAGCAGATGAAGGGATGCTAGGAAAATCCCTGGACTGTAGCTTTTATCTGACTAATGCTTTTCCCTGAATTCTGAACCCCTTACCAACTTATCATCTGAATTCCAAAATCTTTACCTACACTCTTCTTCTCCTTAGAAAAAGGTCAGCTTGAGATGAGATGGAAGACTGTCTTTAGGGTACATAACCCGCAGTCTTCTCTGATCTCTGCCATCTGATTAAAGTGCCAATAAAGACTCAATCACTGTCTCTACTGGTTCTGGTAGTGACAGGTAGCATGATCACTGACTTTTCCGGTTTCAGTATGTGTCTCAATTTTACTTCTTACACACTCTCAGAGATTTCCCCACTTTGCCTTCTCCTGCCTTCCTAATCCACCCCAATGGATTCCATGTAACCCCCTTTACATCTTCTCCTTTGATTCTAATGTATAAAATAAGTTGCAAAACTGCTTGCCATTCTCTGGAGCATTTTCTCAAGTCTGTTGAGATTTTGCTTCCTGGCAATTGTCAGTTTGGCTCAAATAAATTCTTCTAAGATTTTTTCTTAGGCTGGATATTCTTTTGTTGACAGCCTAATTTCACATGAACTTTTTTAAAAAAAATATTGATTTTTAGAGAGAGAGGACGAGAGAGGGAGAGAGAAACATTGATGAGAGTGAAACATCAATTGACTGCCTCCTGCACTCCCCCCACCATGATTAAACAGGCAACCCCAGGCATGTGCCCTGACTGGGAATCGAAATGTTGCACAGAACAATGCCCAACCAACTGAGCCACATCGGCCACGGTTCACATGAACTCTAACATAGCTATATGAAGTGTTAATATTATTATATCTAAAGTAACTATCTAACTTTCTAAAGAGTATCCTTTTGTACATAGAAATTTAATATATTTAGGTAAAACAATATTTGAAAATATCTGAAGGGTTCTGATATGATTACATCTCCATTTCTTAAACTTACCCTTCTGTGTTTTATGAAAAATGACTTTTAAAAAGTATTACAGTAAAAATTAACATACTTATTTGTAAGAATTTCTTTCCTAACACATAGCGCTATAAAAGCATAAGAATTAGCTCTGTATGGATCAGAGATTTTGTCATGAATAGGAACAGGAAGGAAAAACAGAGAGTGATTTTTAAACCTCAGATGAACCAGCAGTACCTTATTGGTTCTCATAATATCAGAGAATCATAGACATCTAATTCAACTTTTCACCCACACCTGGTAATAATTGCTTTCTACCATAATTCTGATAGAAATTCATCCACCTTACTGGGAAAACTTCAGAGAAAGACTTCTGCTACTATGCAAAATAGCACATTCTAATTTTAAAATATTTCTTGTTTTTAGAAAACCCTTCCCTATTCTAAGCTAAAAATATTTCTCTATAAACTGTTTCCCACCAATCCCAGTCCTTCCCTCTGAAGACATACACACTAATAGTATTTTTCTTCCACATGAGAGCCCTCCAGATATTTGACGCCAGGCATCATTTGACACAAGCCTCCAAACAGCCTCAGCAAATTCAACTTTTCCTATTCTCCTTTCACTCCCCCCTTCCTCCCTTTGCCTGACCTTCCCTGCTTCCCTTTCTCCCTCTCTCCACAAGCTCTAGGTATATTAGACACATGCTCATATATGAAATGAGCTCCAGACCCTCACCTTCCTGGGAATTCTTTTCTAGATTTATTCCAGTTTGTCAACATCTTTTTTTTACAAGAGCTCTCAGGAGTGAACATTTTTCAGAATGTGGAGGAACTATTCTCCTTCTTACTCTGAAAGCCCTATTTCTATTGATATAACCAATCCCTTTTGCCTGTGCCTAGTCAAAAGCTTTCCCCTGATACCACTCCTCCAAATGGAACTAATTGTTGGTGGTAAAATCTGCAGACACATGGATTTCTCGTCCATCAACCAAATGACTAGAGTTTCTTCATAACAATGTAAGTTGCTTTGGTTACAAGCCGTCTTTTCCTCTTTGTGGGGTTTGGTTTTGCATTGAATTTGGAAGTAGCATTTTAACTCCATAATAGATTAAAATAGCTCCTTGTTGCCCTTGCTGGTTTGGCTCAGTGGATAGAGCATCGGCCTTCAGACTGAAGGGTTCTGGGTTCGATTCCAGTCAGGGCACATGCCCAGGTTGCAGGCTTGATCCCCAGGAGGGAGTGTGCAGAAGGCAGCCAATCAATGATTCTCTCTTATCACTGATGTTTCTATCTCCCTCTCCCTTCCTCTCTTAAATCAATAAAAATATATTAAAAAAAATAGCTCCTTGTCCTAGAGGAAGGCTGCACCGTCCTGCCACTCAGATAGTGATTATTTTTAGCCAATCCTGTGTCTTGTGGGGGAGAGGTGGTCACTTAAGGCTATTGTTAGACAAGTAGCATGGCATTCCGTGTGGTTTGTTGCAAATAATGGAAGTTTCACAGGGTCCTGGTCTTTGCTCTGACACTAAGTAGCTGCAAATAATGGAAGTTTCACAAAGGTTCTAGTCTTGGCTCTGACACTAAATAGCTGCATAACCTTGGGCAAAACATCGCCATTATCTATAAAAGGAGAAAAATAATCCTGACTTCACAATATTGTGAAGATTAAGTGATGTCATGTTTGGAAAAGCATCTAAGACAGGCCTGTATACTAAGTAGAAATAGACATCCATTCAGTGTCCTGCATTTTTAAATTCCAATTCAGTGGCATATCATCATATCCTTATATCTCCCACTGCCATCATACTTGGAAAATTTCAAGGGAGGCGACATTCATTATACAGGGGAAACGTCTTTTCTTTAGTCAGTGCTTGTCTCAACAGTGATTTTTTTTTTAAATCAGCAGTGGTGTAAAAAGGAGAGTAGCAAAATTCCAGTTTGAGGTGTAACACTGGAAATGGATCCAAGGGATATTCGACATAAGTATTTTCAAAGACAACACTGGGTAAACGAGGGACTAGAGAAAGAAAAGTGAGAGGATAGGACATGCAGTGGGTTCAGAGGCTTTTCATAACGTTCGATTAGGAAACACAAAAATTTATGGTGTATAATTTGAGTAAAAATGCTTTCCTTTTATACTTCTTTCCCCAACTTGCCTCAGTTTCCCTATCTGCAAAAAGGAAATGACAGTACCAACTCCAAAGGTTGCAGGGAGGATGTGTGAATACAGGAAAGGTTCTTACAACAGTACCTGGGACATAGTAAGAATTCAATAAGTGTTATTAAATGTTGCTAATTGCTATTATTGTTAGTATTTGCTATGCTTCTTTCACACATGGGAAAATATCCTTATTCCTTTAACTGATGCTGAGAATGGCAAACATGCCCTACATTGTCCTTTTGTTCTCTAAAACTGCACGGATGCTCAGCCTGATCCCGTAAGAACTTTCCAATGTTACTGGTAAATCAACCAAGAAGAAAGGATTAGGGGTTAAGAAAACAGTAGAAGGCCCTCCTGCCCTGTGGCTCACCTGTCCTTCATGTGCTACACCTACCAGATCTCTGACCTGAGACTCTAACGCAGATCCCAAATCCAAACCTATTTTAACTTGGGAAAAATGTAAAGGCATAAAAATGTAGAGAATGGCAAAATAAATATATCACACATGTTAAAACTGTGTCATATTTGTTTCAAATATTTTAATATTAATTCAATAAATATCTTTGAATATACCTACGAGGTGCTGGGAACTGAGAAATAAAATCTAATAAACTTGTCATTTCCTTTGTCTATCTCCCTAATCCTGTGTCCCGTGTTCCCTCCTCAGATATAAGTATTGTAATAAATTTGATGTCAAGCCTTCCAGATTTTTATACATCTATATTCACAACAAAAATAGTACTGCTTTGTACATGTGTACACACATATATATAAATTACCTCATACTTATCTTTCTGCAGCTTGATCTATCATGTTGTTACTAGTTCATTCACTGTAACTGCTGTATCATATCCCATCATGTTATGGAGTATATTGTTATATATCTATTTCCTTACTGATGGATATTTCAAGTTGCTCCAGTTTTTTGCTATTACAAAAAATGGTGCCTTTATACTAATCTCCTTGTGTTTATAAGTGAGAATTTCTCTGGGAATAAATCTAGTTGTGAAATTGCTATGTTGTTTGAGAAATATACTTTTAATTTTAGTAAAAACTACCATATTGCTCTAAAAATTTCATGGGATTCTCTGTCAGAATTTTAAACTTTGCCAAGTTCACGGGTGTGGAATGGTTTTGATTTGCATTTCCTTATTACTACTGCAGTGGTCCATGTCTGTAAAATGTTCATTGGCTGTGCAGATTTCCTCTTCAGTGAGCTGCCATTTAATAACTCTAATCCACATTTCTAATGGATTGCCTGTCTTCTGTTTATTGATTTATAAAAGTTATTTGTATATATAACAACCTATAATGCTATACTGATTGCAAATACCTTCTTTTAGTCTGCTGCCCTTTTTTTTTTTTTAATCTCTGCCTATGATGTCTTCCGTCATCTCAAAATTTTAAATTTTGATATGGTCAAACCTGTCACTTTTTATGGTCTGTTTTCAGTCTTGCCGCAATTGTCTAGGGTACCAGGAAAGACAGTTGGTATAATGAAGCAAGCAATGGGGTAGAAGACAAGAGACATAGGTATAAAGTGGGTCTGAATCCCCAATCCACCATTCACTTAGTTGTAGGACTACTAGTAAATAATATAATCTCTGAGTCTGTTTCCTTAAACATAAGAAAGCTAATTTACACATCTGTCTATTTACCCAACAAGTATTCTTTAAGTATCTATGATGTGCTAGTCCATCCTAGTGCTGAAATTACAGTGGAAAATATGATATTCAAAATTCTTGCCCTTATAGAGCTTATATTGCAGTGGGGGAGATAGATAATAACCAAGTAAACAAAGATTTTAAAAAAAGCAACAAGCTAAATAACATACAACTGAGATAATACTGTGAAAATGTCCTCTAAATTTAGAAGTATTATACAGCCCTAGCTGGTTGCTCAATGGTTAGAGCATCGGCCAATGGACAGAAGGGTTGCAGTTTCGATTCTGGTCAAGGGCACACATCATGGTTGCAGGCTTGATCCCTGGTCCAGTCGGGGACATGCAGGAGGCAACCAACTGGTGTGTCTCCCTCACATAAATATTTCTCTCTCTTTGTCTCTCCCCCATCCCTTCCACTCTCTCTAAAAATCAATGGAAAAATATCTTTGGGTGAGGATTAACAAAAAAAAGTACTATTCAAATATGGTATTATAATTACTATTATTAGGGACATTGTAGAAAGTTCCCCTAAAGTTGCTCACTAATTGAAGATGTAATTATTCTATTTTCTTTTCTTTTTTTTGTTTGTTAATCTTTAGCTGAGGATACTTTTTCCATTAATTTTTTAGAAAGAGTGAAAGGGGGGAGAGAGAGAGCAAGAGCAAGAGCGAGAGCAAGAGCGAGAGCAACAATGATGTGAGAAAGACACATCGATTGGTTGCCTCATGCACATGCCCCAACAGGGGCTGGGGACTGAACCTGCAACCCAGGTATGTGCCCTTGACTGGCACTCAAACTGCAACCCTTCAATGCACAGACCAACTCTAACCACTGAGCACACTGACCAGGACAAAGGTGTAATTATTCTATTTTATGTGAACAGGAACTGATAGGGAGACAAGCCATACAGATGTCCACTAGAAGGACAAATTTTTACACTGGAGGGCATCATGGCCTTTCACCAGAAACTCAGAAACTTCACTCCCTTTGGTTCGTCCAGCCTTGTTGCACCAGTCCTCCATGCAGCACCTTCACACCAGCCAGCTGGTCTGTTCACTGCCCTCAACACGTTCAATGTGCCTTCTACTTTTTCACCGGATCTCAGCTTCTTTTAACACTGTCCTTTCCTAAACCATGCAAAGTTTCATATTGTCCACTTATTTCAGTTTTACACCCACACTTAAAGTTCTAATCAATTTTCACTACTTTCAAACTGACAGGGAAAAAGTGGGAAAAGAAGCTATGTACATATATGTATTCACTTTCCTCATTATTTTCAATACAATATATAAATCCAATAATCTGCTCTACTTAGGGTTTTAGCAACTGAAATAATGCTGATCTAGTGGGAAAGGCAGAGAGTGAGAAAACTTTTCTTGCAGGGAAAATTTTTAGGGGGTAAGGCATCAGATTAAGGGCTATAAAGAAGCTCAAGACATAGGCAATTTGATGTAGGCAGTTGGACAAACAGCTAAGGCTTGATCTGATTATGTGGAGCTCTTGGGATTTTCTAAAGTTGTGATTCAAATCCATGAAACAATTTTCAAAATACATTGTTTTATAATTAGTACATCCATAGGTGAGAACTACTCAGTAAGAAAAACTTTTTACCTTGTTTTTTAATCCTTACCCAAGGATATGCTTATTATTTTATATATACTAGAGGCCCGGTGCACAAAATTTGTGCATGGGGCAGGGGTGGGGAGGTCCCTCAGCCCAACCTGCACCCTCTCCAATCCAGGGTCCTCGGGGGATGTCCAACTGCCAGTTTAGGCCTGATCACATCCCTCTCACAATCTGGGACCTCTGGCTCCTAACTGCTCACCTCCTGCCTGCCCTAACCACTCTGCCTGCCTGCCTGATCCTCCTAACTGCCCTACCCTGCCAGCCTAGTCACCCCTATTAACTTTCTTTTTTAATCTTATCCCCTTCACACACAATTGTATTTGACTTCCTTATTAGCTTCTCCCTCTCACACAATTTTTCTCTCTTCTTTATGTAATACTTTTTCCTACTGACTCATTTATCAACTTTTCTTTCCTCCTTATTTCCTACTTCTGTTCCATCATCCTTCTTCCCATCTTTCTCCTACTCTCCCTCCCTCCCCACATTCCTCCTTTCCTTTATCTTTACCCCTGCCCTCCCTCCCCTTTTCCTTCTTTCCCACCTTAATTTTTTTCTTCACTTCCTCCCTCGGACCTGCTTTTCTCCCTCCCCCATTTCTTCCTATTCTCCTTTTAAGCTCTACCGGCTCCCCTTTAAAACTTTTCTTCCCACCCTTTTTCTCTCTCATCCTACCTTTCCCATACATTCTTCTCTACTTACTTCCACTGTTTTAATATCTATCTATCTACCCGCCTAATTATTCACTATCATTTATCTTTTTTCTTTTCTGACTCCTACTTTTAAAATCTGTCCCCAGTACACAACTATATTTGATTTTCATTATAGCTCCTACAGTTCACTCATACTCTTTCCTTCTTTAACTCTGCTGTCTACTGACTCCTTTATAAAGTTCTTCCCTCCCTCCTTCCTTTTTTTTTCTTCACCGAGCAATTCTATTGGTTTAACCCTTTGCACTCGCTTGCTTTTTTCTCAATTCCTTTATTCTACTCGGGATTTAATTTTTTAAATACCCCAGATTTTTACAAAGCGCGGCAGTAGAATAAAAAACTGGAGTTTCTTTTCATACAAACTTATTTATTTGGATTTTTTTATATTTCAAATTATTGATACATTCAAAGAGTAATTTTAATCTCGACATCGGAGTGCAAAAGGTTAAGATGAGCTGCATATGACGTAATAAAGCCATCTGGAGGGGGAGGGGGAGCAGGCCCGGGGGCATGGCCAGGTAATCTGTCCAGAAGTTGTGTGTCCTCATTTTTGGCATCTCTGGTAGGTAGGGCAAGGCTGGCGTCTCCACAGATCCCAGAGCAGATAAGGGGTGGGGGAGAGAGAATGGGTGAAACCAGAGAGAGAGAGAGAGAGAGAGAGAGAGAGAGAGAGAGAGAGAGAGAGAGAAACAGAATAGTCATGTATGTGTATGAGAGAGAATGTATATGTGTCTATAGAGAAACAATAGTTTTGTATGTGTCTATGAGAGAGAGAGAGGATCTGAAAGATAGGATTCTGGGTGTGTTTCTCTGTAAGAAATAGGGAGAGAAAAAGATTGAAAAGAAGGGAAAAAAGGGGAGACAGACCCCACTTTCCCCTTAGGGGAGCCCCTCTCCTTGCCATGTAGTCAGCAACCCCAGCACTGAGTCGGCTGGGGTAGGGCGACCCCATTTGCCCTTCTCCATCTTGTGCTTCTCCTGTGTCTGGGGCTTGTCCTCTGGATGCCTTTGTCCTCTCGACAAGAGTCACCTCGTGAGCCCCCACCCTGTGGCCGTGAGGGGTGAGATCAGTTGGAAGTGTCAGAATGAACGCGCCCTGGTCCTTCTGTTGGGGACGTCACTGAGGACGGGGTCACAGCCTCCTGCCAGCCGCCATTTGCCCTCATTTCCCGAGGGCTGTACATATGGCCTCCCCCGAGGTTATCTCTGTAGCCCCCGGGGCCCATCGAGTGTCGGAGTGATTCCACCTGGGAAGCAGGGTAGGAATCTCCGTTGAGCCCGGGCATCCCCAGAAACATGTCTCTGGATCCTGAAAGACGAAAGAGCCGCCAGAGCCTGTGGAGGAAGCGGGGAGAGGGTGTTGGGGAGCTGGTGCGGCTGTGGCCCCCCTGGGTGACAGACACGGCCGTCTTGATGGCATAGATGTTTGCCTCCTCTTGAAACTTTCCATATTTTTCTTATAGCGAATCCGCTTGTTGCCAAACCAGTTGGAGACCTGAGAGACAGTGATGCCACACTTCTTGGCGAGCTCCTCCTTAGCCTCCTCACTGGGATATGGGTTACTCAGGTGGGAATAGAAATACTCATTTAGGTGGCCTGTTTGCTGAAGTTCCGGCATTTCCGTCTGGCATCCAGGTGTTTCCATCTGGCGCAGGATCATGACGGCCTTGCAGGTGCTCTGCTTGAGCTGCATCTGGATGGCGCTGGACTTATGGTGTGTGATGCTCACCATCCGCTCCATCTCCTTGGGTGCCACGGGCCTCGTGCGGCTCTGCTCCCTCAGCAGGTTCATGACGTGGGTCGTGAACTCATTACACGCCTGCTCATACTTCTCCAGCTCTAAGTGGTAGATATGGCGAGTCTGGGCAAGTTTGCTGCGATAATCTGAGTGTTTGATGGGAGTTGTCAGGGGACATGCCACCCCCGGAAGCTGCTGCTGAGCGCACCCCCCCCACCCCCCTCGCAGGCCAAGCCACGCCTTCTGCCAGAAGCTTGTTGTCCAAGCGCATAATCTGGGGGTCCACCGGCTCCTCCTCCTGGGAGCTTCGGATGCTGAGGCCGGTCGTCTCCTTGATCTCACACAGGACACTAAAGAGCGCGGGCTTCATTGGGTGGCAGTTTAGGGCGTGTTTCTTGGCCTGGGCCTCATCCAGGCTCTGGTCCGTGATGGTCAGTATCTGCTGCAGAATGTCCCTGATGTCTTGCTTCCCTCGGTCTCCCGGGACCCCACCCCCTGCCACCCCAACCGGGAGGCTCGCCAGGGCCCCCAGGCTCCCCACCCACCAGCCCCAGGCCCCCCCGGCCCCCGCCTGGATGGGGCGGCCCCAGCAGCCGCTCGTCCATAGCGGGGGCCCTGAAGCCCCTTTCCCTATTCCATCCCTCCCCCACCTGGTTACTTCCCCCCAAACTCACCGGGGCCACTGCTCCCTCCACCCCAACCCCTGCCTGTCTCTCCATCTCCTGGCTCCCCTGGGAGTTCACCCCAGCTCTGAAGGGAGACCTGGGGTACCGGCTGGGCCCCCCACAGGAAGCCCCGGCCCCTGGTGGTGGAGAAAATGGATCCAGAGAGAGAGGAGGCCCAGGCGGGGGTGTGTGTGAGCGAGAGGGAGGAGCCCTCCTTCCCTCCTTAAAGCTTCCGTGGGGGGGGGGGGGGGAGACGTTAACCCCCAGCCCAGGGCTCAGCCCCGGCCAGGTGTATGCTTCCCCCCACTTCCCCGGCCTCCCTGCCGCCGTCCTGCTCCCATTCCCTGCCCGAGACGCCCGGCCCAGCGAGGGTGGCGGAGGCCAGAGCGGCCTGGGTGCTGCTGCCGCAAAGCAGAAGCGCCTCCACCCGGAAGGCCTCAGACCGCCCACCCCTCTGTCTGGGGACCTGCCAACGGCCTGCACCGGCGTCTGGGTGGGGCTCCCCGCTCCGCACTACCTGGGTCCTGCCCCTCGCCGGCGTGTTCCCTTTCTGTATTTCTGTTTCTCCTCTCGGCCTGTCTGCATGCAGGCCTGCCTTCCTCTCCCTCTCCCTTCTTATCCCCTCCTACCTCGGGCCTTGCAGCTGCCTGAGCAGAGGGCAGGGGCGCAGCCTGCTGATCCAGTCGTGACATTATGGCATAACGGACAATTAGCATATTCCTCTCTTACTATATAGGATTATGATATAGGATACTAGAGGCCGATGCACGAAATTCGTGCAAGAGTAGGCCTTCCTTCTCCTGACTTCCCTCTGGCACCTGGGACCCGGGTTTCCCTCTGGCCGCCAGTAGGCACCTGGGACCCAGACTTCCCTCACAGCCCCGGCTTCATCCAGAAGGTCATCAGGAAGGATGTCAGGTCTAATTAGCATATTATGCTTTTTTATTACAGATGGGAGATGGCGATGTAACCACAAAACAACATACATCAAGTCCAACATAACCCGAGGACTGACTGTATAATAAAAGGGTAACATGCAAATTGACCCTAACAGCGGAACGACCAGTTGCTATGACGCGCACTGACCACCAGGGGGGCAGATGCTCAATGCAGGAGGTGCCCCCTGGTGGTCAGTGCGCTCCCACAGTGGGAGCTCCACTCAACCACAAGCCGGGCTGACGGCTGCAAGCGCAGTGGCAGTGGCGGGAGCCTCTCCCGCTTCTTCAGCAGCGCTAAGGATGTCTGACTATGGGTTAGGCATGCTCCCCCAGGGAGCGGGCCTAAGACAGCAGGTGGACATCCCCCAAGGGGTCCCATACTGTGAGAGGGCACAGGCCGGGCTGAGGGACTTCCCTCCCCCCAAGTGCATGAATTTCTTGCACCGGGCCTCTAGTTTTATAGATAAACAAGAAATTCATGCACGGGGGGGGGGGGGGGGGGCAGTCCTTCAGCCCTGCTTGCACCCTCTCACAATCTGCCTGCCAGCCTTCCTGATTGCCCCTAACCACTCTGCCTGTCTGATTGCCCCAACTGCTCACCTGCCTGCCTGATCGCCCCAACTGCTCACCTGCCTGCCTGATCGCCCCTAACTGCCTCTGCCTGCCTGCCTAATTGCCCCTAACTGCCTCTGCCTCAGCCCCGCCACCACAGCTTCGTCCAGAAGGACATCTGGAATGATGTCCGGAAGGTGGTTTGGCTATCCTATCTTATTAGCATATTACACTTTTATTATTATAGATGGAATAGAGAATTAAATCCAGGAGTGTGTGGTTAAAGAGATACATTTTTTAAAGTTGATAACATGAAAACAAGTAAGAACTGACATATTAGTTCTTCTCTCTATAACCTCCTTATCCAGGATCTCCCAGCCCCAAATATTATGCAATCAGGTTAATCTTCCTAAATGATACTTTCATCATCTGACTCTCCATTTACAAAATCTGGTTTACAAAATCTAGAAGAAACTTCTTAGCTTCAGATGCAATATTCTTCAAAATTTAACTGATCCATACAATTATCAGTTGTTCCATAGCCTTCAGGAATGTATTACTGAACACCTAATCTATACTAGGCTCTGTGTAAACATGACCTTGTCTATATATTGCTCATAGTATAGTGTTCCTCAAATACATCTGCTATTGCTTTCTGGGTCCTTACCCACTTATTTCCTTATATGGAATATTCTGCTCAATTCTACATTCCTCCCTTTTCCTTCATATCAAAATCCAACCTATTCAGATTCAGCGTTGATCCCAACTGCTTCATGAAGCATACAATAACATTTTTGCTAGGAAGTAGTCCCTCACTCCTTTGAGCCCCTTGAGCACTATTCCAACTTCGTGTGAACTTGATTCCTGGCATGCAGACTTCTAGGCCCCTCACTCAGCGGTTCTGAGTCAGTAGGTCTGGCTTCCCCGTCTGGGAATGTGCGCTGAAACATGTCTGTCCAATTCCTGAGTTCATGCTCCTTCTGCCCAGGCTGCCTCTCAGACAGCTGTTTGAATCTTTTCTCCTCTCACTGAGCTGACATCTTTTGAACACTCCAGTGTCACAATAGACACAATCTTGATCTCAGCTTTATCAATCTGATGATTTTGGCTCTTTAATTACCAACCACTGCCTGGCTCTAACCAATTCTTGGAATGATAAAGAAGTAAAAGAGCTTAGTGTCAGCTTTTTTTTTTTTTTTTGTAATAGCATCATTAGTCACTTTATTAGACTAAGTTTTTATGTTGGATAAAATGGTACACACACGAAAGCATGTTTACTGGCCTGAGTGACTCAAAGGCTCAGCTACTGCTGACTGACAGTGCCTATTCACTCAACACATGTTCAATAACTGCCTGTTATTGGGCACGTGTTGAATGAATAAATCAATGAGTATATTTAATCAAAAGTTTACTGAGGCAATATACAGGGTGTCCTAAAAAATGTATACACACTTTAACAGCTGACAGCTCAATTTTGAAAATGAAATATATTTTAATAAACACTGCTTTTATAATTATTCAAAGTATATGTATACATTGGGGGGGGGAACACCCTGTATTTTCGTGTCTCCTTGGTATCACTTTTATAAAATATGGTATTCTATGTAGAGAGTGTAATTTTTTCCTTTAAAAGAAATGGTGCAAACAATTAATTCCAAAGCTTGTACTAAGGACTTACGACTATTACATACCTTATCAAAAGTGAGCACCAATAAGATTAGTGTTTTCGGAAATAGATTACAACCGGGACATTTCCATTTACTTTTTAAATTGTAAAAAGAAGCCCTGGCAGGGTGGTTCAGTTGTTTGAGCGTCGTCCTGTACACCAAAAAGGTGGCAGGTTTGATTCTCCGTCAGGGCACATACCTAGGTTTCGAGTTTGATCCCCAGTCAGCGTATGTACAAAAGGCATCTGATGGATGTTTCTCTCTCATATCAATGTTTATTTCTCTCTCTCAAAAAAAAAAATCAATAAACATATCCTCGGGTGAGGATTTTAAAAATTGTAGAAAGGAAAGGATGATATAGTAAACCTCATTTACGAAAGGGACATGGCAGTACTTTAGTAGCAGCAGCAGGACCTTTAAGGGGCTGATGTAATAACCAGACTATTGTTTAATGAACAGCAGGGCTTACACAACAGTGAAACTGCTCTGTGCTGGTGAGTCTGAAGCAGACTTCAGGCAATAAATCTGAAAAAAAACAACAACTTGTGATACATGCCATTTCCTTTTAGGAATCTGAACAGAGAAATGGCCAAAGGAAAGCAGATAATGCCTTTCTTAAAGATATAAAAGAATAGCAACAACAATTTCCCAGCCTATGGAGAGAGGGAGGTGAAATAGCCTCTAAGTGCCATTTTGCCTAGGGCTGTGGTCGGCAAACTGCGGCTCCGCGAGCCACATGCGGCTCTTTGGCCCCTTGAGTGTGGCTCTTCCACAAAATACCACGGCCTGGGCGAGTCTATTTTGAAGAAGTGGCATTAGAAGAAGTCTAAGTTTTAAAAATTTGGCTCTCAAAAGAAATTTCAATCGTTGTACTGTTGATATTTGGCTCTGTTGACTAATGAGTTTGCCGACCACTGACCTAGGGGAAAGTTCAGCCTACAGACATGTCACTGAACAATGCAAACAAAAATCGGTCTTCTCAAAGTTGGCATTCAGGTAGGAAGGGACAAACAAGATCGCATAATAAGTAAATTATTAGAAGATCCCAAGTGTTATGTAAATGAGTAAATATTCAGGTTATAAATGTCACAGGGGGGAAAAGAGAGCCCTGTAGAGCTGGCATGCAGTGGATAGAGCGTCAGCCTGTGGTCTGAAGGGTCCTGGGTTTGATTCCGGTCAAGGGCACATGCCTGGGTTGCGGGCTTGATCCCCAGTGAGAAGGGACGTGCAGGAACCAGCTGATCAATGATTCTCTCTCATCATTGATGTTTCCATCTATCTCTCCCTTTCCCTTCCTCTCTGAAATCAATAAAAACATATATTTTTAAAAAGGCTAATATGCAAATAGACTGAATGGCAGAATGACCAGTAGCTATAATGCACACTGACCATCAGGGGCAGACGCTCAAAGCAGGGGCTGCCCCCTGGTGGTCAGTGCGCTCCCACAGGGGGAGGACCACTCAGCCAGTAGCCGGGCTGACGGGGATAGCGCAGTGACGGTGGTGGGAACCTCTCCTGCCCCCGCAGCAACGCTAAGGATGTCTAAAGAGCCATCAGTCGGACACCCCCCGAAAGCTCCCAGACTGCGAGAAGGTGCAGGCCAGGCTGAGGGACCCTTCAAGGGCACGAATTTCGTGCACTGGGCCTCTAGTATATATATAAAACCCTAATATGCAAATAGACCAAACGGCGGAACAACAGAACAACTGGTCGCTATGATGTGCGCTGACCACCAGGGGGCGTGCACGGAACATGGCGGGCATTGGCCGCAGCGGGATAGTGGAGCAGGTGAGCGGGGGTGCCAGACCAAGACGGGGCACCGGTCGCTGTCATTGGGGCGAGCCTCTGGTGGTTACTGAAAATTCTTTGCTCCCATGCGCCATGGTCCCGTCGGGTGCTCGCACCTGCTGCTGGCGCTGGAGCTGCCACTCGCACCCGCTGCCGGCGCTGTCAGCGGGTGTGAGCGGCAGCTGCTGGCCCCGATCGCCCCTCAGGGCTTCTCCACCTCCCCCTGCTCCTTAGGAGCGATCAGGGCAGCAGCCGGCACTTGCACCCACTGACCCACTGAGGGCGCCGGCCCCAATCGCTCCAGGCCTTCAGCAGGTACGGTGGGGCCAGCTCTATCGGTGCGTGGGAGCAGCGGTGGCGGCGGGGGCTGCTGGCAGACAGGGGACCGGGGGCTTCAGCGGGAGGGGCCCGGCCCGGCTTGGAGGATAGGCCGAGATCCGCCCCTGTGCCCTTGCAGCCGACAGTTCCTTTCAAGGTGCACTGGGCTCCTAGTTAATAAAGCCAGGACTAGAAACCAGGTTTCCTGACTTGTGGTCCATTCTTTTGTTTTGTGCCTCTGTTTACTAGGAACAGAGCAAGTGCTGTTCCCTATAAAGCACTGAGTAAATGTAATGTGTCATCACTGGTGTGGTTGTTGCTATTATTATTATTAATCAGGTACTCTATTTCTTGAAAGTAGATAAAGTTCAAGTAGTTTCATTTCCCCTTCCCATGGTTTATTTTTTTCCTTCCTTTGTGCCTCTTTACTTGGGTGGATCATTTTAACATCAGACTATCAGTTAAAGTAATTATACTTCTTAGCTATCTGGTAAAGGAAAGGTGTTTAACATAGACATAAACTATAAGATAGAAAGCATTCGTGACAACATGAAAAAGGGCTGATGAAAGAGTGGAGAGAACGTGGAGCCCAGTGATTCAGAGGGAGAGAACTAACATTCTCAAGAAGGGAAAGAGGAGAATCTTTGAACATAACAGGAGACTAGAGCCCCCCAGCATTAAGATACTACATGAAAATGATGAACCTGGCCTTGAAAAAAATAACAAACTTCAAGTAAAAAAGTTAAAAACAAAGAGACCACAAAAGAGGAAACCTGCAGAAAAGGTAGGAATAATAGAAAGGGGGCTGGAGAGGAAAGGAGAAGAGATTTAAAGATATTTTCAAGTAAAAATATGAGAATATTATACAATAAACATAAAAGAAAAAAAGAGTAAGAATCAGATTTCAGACACAGTAGACTTGAGAGCTGGTGGAATTACTAACAGCAAAAGGGAACAGAGAAGAGAGTCTGAAAGATGAGCTTTCTTTTCGTAATGCGAGGTTTAAGGTGGCAGTGAGTTCTCACAAGTGGAAAGGGTCTAACAGATAAGAGGTAAATTTGAAAGCTGTGAAGAAAGAGGTAAATTAGAGCTGTTTTGTCCAAGACAGTAGCTCCTCACCACATGTGGCTATGGAGCACGTGAAACTGTGGCTAGCATGAACTGAATGTGCTGGAAGTATAAATGTACACCAGATTTTGAAGATTTCAGATAAAAAAGAAAATATCTCGCTAACATTTTTCACACTGATTACATGTTGAAATAATATTTGCACGAATTGATTTAAATGAAATATATTAAAAATCAATTTCATGTCTTTTTACTTTTTAATGTGACTACTAAAAATTTAAAAATGACTATGTGGCTTGCATTATATTTCTACTGGACACTGCTGATGTAGATGTGTATTAGCATCACGTAAGGGAAGAGAACTAAGGTGAATCACAGACATCATTCTGAGGTCTCTCAACTGAAAACAGATGTGGGAGAAAAGGAACACGTCATTATAATAGTTCATATTTACTGAGCACTCGAAGCATTGTGTTTTTTTTTTACATTGAATTGCTTTTCCTTTTTTAAAAAAATATTTTTATTGATTTCAGAAATGAAGGGAGAGGGAGAGAGAGAGAGAGAGAGAGAGAGAAATGTCAATGATGAGAGAGAATCACCGATTGGCTGCCTCCTGCATGCCCTCCACTGGGTATCGAGCCTGCAACCCGGGCACGTGCTCCTGACTGGAATCAAATCTGGGACCCTTCAGTCCACAGGCCAACGCTCTATCCACTGAGCCAAACTAGCCAGGGCAGCATTATGTTTTTTAAAAGTGCATTATCTTATTTGTTTCTCCCAATAACCTTAGAAATATTGCAGTCTTCTTTTATAAAAGAAAAACCTGAGGCCTAAAGAAGTTAATCTGTCCTAAGTCACAGTTAAGTGTTGGCCTTGTGATTCAAACTCATGACTGACCCCAAATCTTAAGTTCTAAATTGCCACATCATCAATTCCAGAACAATTTATACTCTGCAATGATTAAATTGTTAGATTTTTAAATGGTTATACTTAAACTAACAATTTATTAGAATGGTTCATTGTCATCTGCAATGATTAAATTGTTAGATTTTTAAATGGTTATATTTAAACTAACAATTTATTAGAATGGTTCATTGTCACAGTCAGTTATATACCAGTGATGTCCTAATTTCTATTAAGAAAAAATACAAATGTGTAAATGTGTAACTTTGGAATTATGATAAGCTACTGATGTTGGCATATTTTCACCATGCTGTGCCTAAATAAGAGTTTCCAGGGCAACTTCTTGCCCTTTATCAATATCTACTCTTAAAAACCCAAACCCATCAAGTTAGATGGTACAATGGAGATGACTGTGGACATAACCCTGAACGACAGGGCCCCGTTTTCTGAATATAACTAGATAGATGACATGGATCCACTTAAATTTTAAACAATGCCTTTCAAACTATAAAAGCACCTGAAGCTCCCAAACTGTGATTTAAATGTTTTGGAGAAAAACGGATTAAATTGCAACATTTTGTTGAGGAACCAAAAATTAAGTTTAACCAACCAGAAAATTTTAAAATGGATTTTGTATTCCTTGAAAATGCAACACTTTCAAGAAATAGAAAAAATGGCTTGATACTTTGACTGGAATCATAACATAGCAAAACTCCTAGAAATATAAATTGGACTAAAAAAAAATAAGGTGTTTTTAATTTATGTTTGTTTGGTTGATTTTAATTTCAAATACAAACTTACCTTCCTTTGCTTTTTACCTGTAATTTCTACCACCTATCTGGACTAAACGGCAATCACAGAACCACTGCACTTGTACAGTGATGGCTATAATTATATCATTTTCAGAAACTTGCCCATGAAAATTTTATCAAGCAGTCTGGCTCAAATTATACATAAAAAAACACGTCCATAGGCTTAACACAAAGATTGCCATCAACTTACACTATGGAAATGGGAAACCAAAAGGGAATTTCAAGGGAAGAATCTGTTTTGGAGTAAGACTAATTAGTACAGACACTGTGAGACTGTTCATGTCAAACATGAATCCAAAGGGGTATCTCTCTCAACTGACCCACTGATTTATGAATTTCACCCCAGGCCCTGTATTTTTTTTTTTAAATAGTGAAACGACTTGGATTTAAAAATAGCTCCTCTGAAGACTCAAAGTTACTGAGAAATGCTTATCTACAGAGGAAGTACCTCAACTGTATAGAGTAGAGTTTATAAGAGCTTGCCCTTAATTTTGGCTCTTTCAGATTAATTCCCACAACTCTTCCATCCAATCAGGGAGTTGTCCTTAGACTTGTTCCCTTACTCATTACAATTTGTAATCATTTGAAACAAAGGTTCTGACCTGGAGGGAGAGAGCCAGTTAGCCCTAAAAATGATTTGCCCACTGAGGTGTCAAGGTGTCAAGAGCATGAAGTTGACAGACCCAGGCATAAATGATGGCCACCCAATACTCCTATCACTGAGGGTCACCAAATCCACTCTCTTCTTTCCAAGAATATCCCTCCTCTCAAACTTCACTTGAGATTCTCATCAATTGTCAACTGGGTAGAAAATCCTTATAGTTGCATTGCTGCTTCCCATTTGCACATTTGCATAAAGTATGCCGCTTTATTGGGTTAATTTTAAAAAAAATATTGAGCACTTACTATGTGCCAGGCACTGTCGCAGCCTGCTACTAGAAATACAGCAGTGGAGAACATGACAAACATCTCAGCCATACTGAAACTTACATTCTGGTGGGGGAACATATTCAATCAAGAGAAACAAAACCCATAGTAAGTTAAATATTAGATGAAGAAAAAAAAAATGAAGCAGTTAAGGGGAATATGAACTGTGGTGAACGGGGTGGGAGACGCTGGAGTTTTAGATCAAGTGGCTGGAAAAAGGCTTCCGATATAATCAGATACACAGTGTGCACCTGAAAGGGTAGAGAGGGCAAAATCTAGGACTGATTCGTGTCAGCTGGAGTGGGAAACGAACAGGAGATTAGCATATTCTACCAGCCCCGAAGTGGCGAGGAAACCATATGGGGAGGGAGGGGAGAAGCAAAGATAAAATACGGACCACTGGAGACAAACGTGGTCTCCACGTTTTGCCCGGGACTGGTGTTGGAGCGTGGCACACCACACTTAATCTTTTCCAGCCACAGAACCAGGCTGTGCCGCCCAAACCTTCGGGCAGGTCACGGGACACGGACAGACACAACCCCCCGCCCCGCGCCCCACTACCACCTCCCCTGTCCCCGGGCGCGGAGCTGAGTCCAGCAGAGCCCAGCGCTGGCCTGGGACCCGGGCGGCGAGCTGTTGAAAGAACACACCGGCACACAAATGGAAACCTGCCCGCCGCCGCCGCCGCCGTGCAAAGCCAGGCAGGCGCGGGCCAGCACGCTGACACACCCCCGGGACGGCGGGCACGGCGCGGGGAGCCCTGACTCCAACCGTTTAGAGCCCAAACCCCAGAATTTCCGACGCGGGGTCGGTCGGCACCGCGCGAGGGAAACGCCGTTCCCCACGCCCGGAGCGGAGGGCGGAGGGTGCGGGCGAGAGCGGGAGTGGGAGGCTGGGGGCGGCCGCGGGCATGGCTGCGGGAGCGGGTGTGGACGGAGGAGAGGGCGGTTTCGTCGGGCATTCCGGGCGCCGGCCGGCCGCGTGCACTCCGCGGGGGGCTGACGCGAGCGGGCGCCTCGAGGGGCCGGGACGGGGCCGCGGACCCGGACAAAGTGCCCGAGACCCGCCGGCCCCCCGACAGCGACGGATTCCAGCAGTCGAACCCGCAGCTCCCGCAGCTCCCGCACGGCCCCCCGCTCGGCCCCTTCCCGCCCGGCGCGTCGGTCCGGGAGCGAAAGAAAGAAAGAGCGGCGGCGGCGGCGCGCGGCCCCACTCACCATGATCCGCGGCGGCGGCGCAGCGACCCCGGCGGGCGGTGCGCTGTCCAGGGTAGCCAGCGTCCTCTGCCCGCGCTCCCGGGCGCCCGCGCTCCTCACCCACCCACACCCACGTCCAGCGCACGCACGCCGCCCCCGCGCCTCCCCGCCCCCTCGGGCTCGCGCCACTCCAGCGCGGCGAGCGGAGCCGCAGGGCCGTTTCGGGCGCCCGCCGCTCTCCGCCCCCTCCCCTGGCCGGGGCCTCGCCCGCCGCCTCGCGAGGGGGCTGCGGAGGGGCGGGGCTGGCCGGGCGACGGCTCGGGGCGGCCTCGCGCGCCCCCTCGCGGGTGCCCGGCTTCGCCCGCTCGCCCGCGGCGCCCCCTGCCGGGCGGGCGGCGATTTGCAGGCTCAGCGGGCTCCCTCAGGGCTGGAGGGCGAGGAGCCCCCCGCCGCCTGCCTCTGTCTCCGCTCCCTGGGAGGCTGCGATGATTGCGGGGGGCAGTGGGAGGACGGGGGTGTAGACGGTCAGGGCACTGGTCCTGCTGTTAGTTGGGCTCCGTGGCTTTCAAGCGCACGTTCAAGGAAGAATGGTCTTGCTCATGCAGATTTGCGGGCTGTAGGTGGTTTAGAAAGATGAATTAGTCGGGTTCCTTTAGGGATGAGGTCAGCAGTGGATCAGTCTGAGCAGGAGATTCCGTTTCTGACACTACGCTTACCTCCAGATTCCAGGGGCTAATGCCGTCAATGGTTATTTTACCACATATTTGTGAACAGAAAGTATGGGATTTTAGATCTTGGGCTTTAAGTTTCTTCCTTCCTTCCTTCCTTCCTTCCTTCCTTCCTTCCTTCCTTCCTTCCTTCCTTCCTTCCTTCCTTCCTTCCTTCCTTCCTTCCTTCCTCTCTTTCTCTCTAATTTATTTACTAGAGGCCTGTTGCACAAATTCATGCACAGGTGGGGTCCACAGGGGGTACCTGGGATGTGATCGGCCCTCTGAGTGGGCAGTGGGATGCTTTGCCACCTGGGATTCGGATCTGGGAGCCACCTGGGCGACTGCTTTTATATCCTTTCTTCCTTGCAGAGCGCCTAGGGAGGGGAAGCTGCTGCAGTGCCCGAGGCTGACTTCCAGGAGGTCGGCGGTGCTGGTCCATCAGTGCCTGGCCCGTTCTGGGGAGATTGGACCTGCAGGACCCCTGAGGGAGTGAGTGGCTGCTACTGGGCTGGTGGGCCACCGGGACGGGTTGGTCAGCTGAGCGCACTCCTGCTGTGGGAGCACACTGACCACCAGGATGCATCTTCTGCATTGAGCATCTGCCCCCTGGTGGTCAGTGCATGTCATAGCAACTGGTCGTTTGGTCATCAGTCACTTAGGCTTTTATATATATGTATATATATAATATATATATTATATATGTGTGTGTATATATATATATATATATTTTGTCACCCAAGGTGAAGATGTCGGGAAAAGTAAGAGTGTTACATGACCTTTCCTTAAGAATGTGTATTTGCTTTATGTGGCCAGTGTGGTATACTAAAATGCAAGCAAAGTAGACATGTTTATTGGTGGCGGGAACATCACATCTGGATTGTGCACAGAGGAACTTGCAACATAAACTGAGTATTCCACACTTGAAGTGATGCAGAGGTATTTGTAGTTTTGTAAAGTAGCACAGTGAATAAACAGGTGCCATTTCTAAGTCTTTTTTTTAAATACACTTTTATTTATTTTATTTTTTAAAATAATTCTTTATTGTTGAAAATATTATATATGTCCCCTTTTTGTCCCCATTGACCCCCTCCAGCCCATACCCACCCCAGGCCTTCAGCACCCTATTGTCTGTGTCCATGGGTTATGCATGTCTAAGTCTTAATTGTCATACCTAATATTTAGAGTTTTCTATAGTTAGAGTGCTAAACATGTGCATGTGGTTAACTTTAGGCCACAAATACGTAGATATTTGTTAACCAAGTCTTATAAAATCTCACTACCTGTGGGCTCAGGAGCCAGTCCTTCCACATACTGGCATTGTGATATTGGATTAGTTATTTAACCTCTCTGTGCTCCAGTTTCCTGATCTATAAAATGGGGGTTAAAATGGCACACAGCATATTGTTGTTAGGATTACATTAACATGAATAAAACACTAGAAAAACTTCTGGTGCAAGAGTACAATTTATTGATATTTTTATTGATCTGATGCCTGTGGGAATCAGAAAGTGATATTCTATTTAATGCTGGCATCCTATATAATAAAAGGCTAATATGCAAATAGACTGAATGGCAGAACAACCGAACAACCACCAGGGGCCGTGTGCAGAGCATGGCAGGCATCGGCCACGGTGGGATGGTGGAGCAGGTGAGCAGGGGCTCCAGACCAAGGTGAGGCACTGGTCACTGTCATGGGGGTGAGCCTTGGTGGTTACTGAAAATTCTTTGCTCCTGCACACCATGGTCCCGCCCGGTGCTCGCACCTGCTGCCAGCACCAGAGTCACTGCTTGCATCCACTGCGAGCACCAGCCCTGCTTGCACCCTCACCTGGTGCCGGAGCCACTGCTCACACCCACTGCTGGTGCCTAGCACCAGTCCTGATCACTTGGTGCCATCAGCAGGTGCAAGCGGCGGCTTCCTGCCCTGATTGGCCCTGAGGGCTTCTCCACCTCCCCTGCTCCTGAGGGGCAATCGGGGCAGCAGCCACCGCTCACACCCACTGACGGCACCGGCCCCAATTGCTCCGTGCCATCAGTGGGTGTGAGTGGCGGCGCGAGCGGGGCTGCCCTCAAACAGGAACCATGGTGGGAGGGGCCAGGCAGGGGCATGGAGGATGGGCTGAGACCCACCCCTGTGCCTACTGCAGCCTCGTGGCCCACAGTTCCTTTCAAGGTGCACAAATTCGTGCACTGGGCCCCTAGTCTTTTTATAAAAAGTGTCCATATGACCAAAACTAAGTATACAGTTTGATACCAGTTTCATTCATTCATTCACTTTGCTCATTCAATAATATTTGAGTGCATCCTATACCAGACATTGTAGTAAGACCTGGGGATACAGTGACAAATGTACAAACATAGCCCCTGCCTTCATAATCTATGATGATCCATATTATGACATCCAGTGATTGGAAGGAAATTCACCCAAATATTCACCAAATATTAACTGTTTATTTCCCCAAATAAAAGTGTTATGACATTATTTTTCTCCTTTTACTTTTTTTTCATTTTCCAGATTTTTTTAAAACATATTTTATACTTTTAAAGCCATAAAAATAGTTACCACATGCTTTGGATATTAAACTAGCAAATACAGGATCTGAATTTCACTGTATCAATAATCTAATGTAGTAGCATATGAATTCTTAATCTAGATAGTGATCCTCAGACATTTTTATGTGTAAATTGTACCTGAGGATTTAAACAACTGCAGACATCTTGGACTCATCCAGTTGATCGCTGGTGCAGGCTAGAAATACAATTTTTTTTTTTTATTGTTTATGCCCTAACCAGTTTGGCTCAGTGGAACACAAATTTTTAACAAGTATCACAAATAATGCTGATGCAGGCAGGTGGCCCATGGACTACATTTTGAGAACACAAGACAATCATCTACTTAGGGAAAGTGTTAGTCTATCTTTTGAACAAAATTAAGGGGGCAGGAAGTATGACAACCAGCCTCTAAGCACCCTGCTGTTTGCTTGCAGGAATTGTACCATTGATGTTATCTATAACTTGCAAAGCATACCAGGTTAACATGTGGAAGAAATTCTTAAGCTTTGAACTATCCTTATACTTCCCCCTGCTATTTAGCCTGATAATCATTATTTTACATTTATCTAAGAATGCATATCAACCCACAGGGCCAGAAGGAGGTCTAAAATGTCACCTATATCTTATCTATTTCTTAAAATATTATTTTATGGCTTTCCTTGTCACTATAATAAAGGAAAAAGATGGTCAGAGGGTATTTTTTCCCACCAATATTTCATTAAATAGAAAAAGGAAGTTGTTCTACCTCTATAAATATAGAACTGGGATAGTACCTTAATGTTCTAAACAGATGTAACGTGAATTCCCTCTTATTTATCAATAAAATATTTTAATAAGCCATCAACATGATTTTATAATGTCTTCTTTATTATTTGTTCTCTTGTATGGATTATGCAAAAGCTGGAATCTACTTGTGTTTCTTAGCTGTAGGGCAAAACTGCACTGAGGACGTGTGTCAGTTATAGTGCCACAATAACAGAATTATAGCCTAATCATGTCTTAGAAATAGAGATCAGACTTTCTCTTTTCTATGTTTATATTTTATAGGTGAAGAAAGTTTATCTCAGAGAAGTTAGAGGTGACCAGCCACTAATAGATCATAGCCCTAAAGCATGATCTTCTGACCCCTGGTCTAGTGTTCTCATTGTCACTCCTGCCTCTAGAAACAGACTCTGGAAGTCACATCCTTCCCTTGGGCATATACTTTGCCTCTGTGTAAAGAAAGCTCTGTACCTATGAGTTTAAAAAGGAATAAAGCCATACAACTTAGGTTACCTTCAACAAACTTAGTGCGCCTTTTTATTCAATACTAACAGGGCTAAGGATTTATGGTGTATACGTTTATGCCATTTAAGCCATATATGTATCTGCTTTTTATTTGGTTGGAATGGAATAACAAGTGGATAATCATTACCTTGAATTAATCAAGACAAAAATCATTTACTTTAAAACATTTACTGAGTACTATGTTCCAGTACAATGTTCTAGAGCAGAGGTTGGCTGACTACAGCAGCGGGCCAAATCTGGCCGGCTACCTGTTTGTTTCGTGTGTTGTTGTTTTTTAAATTTATTTTTATTGATTTCAGAGAGGAAGAGAGAGGGAGAGAGAGATAGAAACATCAATGATGAGAAAGAATTATTGATCTGTTCCTTCCTGCATGCCCCCTACCGAGGATCGAGCTCACAACCCCAGGCATGTACTCTGACCAGGAATGAAACCGTGTCCTCAATTCATAGGTAGATGGTCAACCACTGAGTCACACCAGCCAGGCTAGCTGCCATTTTTTGTTTTGTTTGTTTGTTTTGTTTTTGTAAATAAAATTTCATTAAAACACAGCCCATATCCACACATTTCCATATTTTCTCTGGCAGCTTTCACATTACAATAGCACAGCTGAGTAGTTCTGATAGAAACTGTATGGCCTGCAAATCCTCAAATATCTACTGTTTGACCCATTATTAGGAAGATGTGTGATCTCTGTAGAATCTAGATGTTATGAATAGGCTTTGAGTAATATAGATAAATCCTGTTCTTTTATGAAGCTTACTAGAGGCCTGGTGCACAAAATTTGTGTATTTGGGTGGGGGGGTCCCTAAGCCCAGCCTGTGTCCTCTTGCAGTCTGGGAGCCCTCGGGGGACATCTTTAGTGCTGCCATGGAGATGGGAGAGGCTCCCGCCACCGCTGCTGTGCTCACCAGCCATAAGCCCGGCTTCTGGCTGAGCGGCGATCCCCCTGTGGGAGTGCACTGATCATCAGGGTGCAACTCCTGCATTGAGTGTCTGCCCCCTAGTGGTCAGTGAGCATCATAGTAACCAGTTGTTCCACCATCAGGCTAAAACCAGCTCTCCAACATCCCCCAGGGGTCCTGGATTGTGAGAGGGCTCAGGCAAGGCTGAGGGACCCCACTGGTGCATGATCGGTGCTGAGGAGGGACTGCAGGAGGGCTCCAGGGCGTTTCCGGCCCATCTCACTCAGTCCTGATTGGCTGGACCCCAGCAGCAAACTGACCTACTGGTTGGATCATCTGTCCTCTGGTGGTCAGTGCATGTCATAGCTAGCAGTTGAGCAGTCTTAGCATATCATTATCGTATTACGCTTTGATTGGTTGAACAGACAACTGGACATTTAGCATATTGGTTGAACAGACAACTGGACATTTAGCATATTAGGCTTTTATTATATAGGACTAGGGGCCCAGTGCACAAAATTGGTGCACTGGGGGTGGGGGAGTCCCTCAGCCCAACCTGCTCCCTCTCACATACTGAGAGCCCTCAGGGGATGTCCTACTGACGGCTTAGGCCCACACCCCATGGGGAGCGGGCCTAAGCCGCAGTCTGGCCTCCCTTTGTGGGAGGCAACCGGGCTGATCAGGGAAAGGCACCAGCCCCATCACCCCGCTGCTGCAGCCACTGCCAGTCACCACAGCCACCAAGGTGTTTTCATCAACACGGACTCCAGTCCCTTCACCAAGAAAAAATGACAACTTTCTTTAGGCATTTTCAAGATGTGTCTTTCATAGGATATGCATTTCTTTCTTTCTTTTTTTTTTTTATCCTCATCTGAGGATATGTTTCCATTGACTTTTAGAGAATGTGGAAGAGAAAGGGAAAGACAGAGAGAAACATCAAAGTGAGAGGAACACTTTGATTGGTTGCCTCCTGCATGAGCCCTGACCTGGGCCCCGGCCAGGGAGGAGCCTGCAACCTAGGTACATGCCCTTGATCAGAATCGAACCCAGACCCTGTGTCTGCAGGCTGAGGCATTATCCACTGAGTCAAACCGGCTAGGGCAGGATATGACATTTCTTAGCCCTCCAGCAGCAGACCTTTGTTTTTTTCTCCAGGAGTGAGGTGGAAAAACCCTAGATCACCTTTTTGGATTCTTATACCCAAGTTACTAAGAATATTACCAGTGGCATACAGGAAGCTTAGCCAATGTACAGTCAGAAAAAGTGTTTCCTCTATAGTTCACACCAATCGCGGGCTGGGTCCTGCCCAGGCCTAAAGCCTCTGGCTGAAGCTTTAGGCCTGGGCAGGGGCCCTCCAGCTCCCTCTGATCACCGGCTCCACTCCTGCCCAGGGCAGAGGACCCCCAGCTCCCTGTGATCTCAGGCTCCGCCCCTGTCCAGGCTTGCCCAGACCGAAAACCTCTGGCCGAGGCTTTTGGCCTTGGGCAGGGGACCCCCAGCTCCCTGCGATTGATCGCAGGCTGTGCTCCTGCCCAAAAGCCTTGGGCAGGGGACCCCCAGCTCCCTGTGATCGCAGACTCCACCCCTGTCCAGGCCTGCCCAGACCGAAAGCCTCTGCCAGGATTCCTGTGATTGCAGGCTCCCCCCCTTGGACATGGGACCCCCAGCTCCCTGTGATCGATCGCAGGCTCTGCTCCTGCCCAAAAGCCTTGGGCAGGGGACCCCAGCTCCCTGTGATCACAGGCTTTCGGCCTTGGGCAGGAGCAAACCCCCAGCTCCCTGCGATCGCAGGCTCCGCTCCTTCCCCCTCATTCTGATTGCAGACTTGGCCCTGCCCAGGAGCCCCCTGGCTCAGGCCCTTCCCAGGCTACTCTAGGCCCACGCAGCCTTACCTCACAGTGACCTGGGTGCCAGGATGTTCCTGAGACACAGGCATTGGGTGCCTATGTATGCAAATTAACTGCCATCTTTTTTGGGGGGGTTAATTTGCATACTCACTCTGATTGGCTTTGGGTGTAGCAAAGGTACGGTCAATTTACATGTTTGTCTATTATTAGGTAAGATACTTTAATGAGAAGGAAGAAGACAATAATTTTATTTATTTTTTATTTTTTTTTTCAATTTTTTTATTAAGGTATTATATGCGTACATATCTTACCATTGCCCTCCCCACACCCCACTCCCATATATGCCCCCACCCCCCAGAGTTTTGCATCCATTGGTTATGCTTATATGCATGCATACAAGTCCTTTGATTGATCTCTTATCTCCCCCACCTCTCCCTAACCTTCCCCTTGTAATTTGACAGTCTGTTTGATGCTTTACTGTCTCTGTATCTATCTTTTTGTTCAAGTTTATAATGTTCTTTATTATCCATAAATGAGTGAGATCATGTGGTATTTTTCTTTCATTGACTGACTTATTTCACTTAACATAATGTTCTCCAATTCCTCCCAGGTTGCTGCAAATGATGAGAATTCCTTCTTTTTTATGGCAGCATAGTATTCCATTGTGTAGATGTACCACAGTTTTCTGATCCAGTCATCTGCTGACGGGCAGGTACCTAGGCTGTTTCCAAATCTTAGCTATGGTGAATTGCGCTGCTATGAACATAGGGGTGCATATATCCTTTCTAATTGGTGTTTCTAGTTTCTTCGGATATATTCCCAGGAGTGGGATTACTGGGTCAAATGGGAGTTCCATTTTCAGTTTTTTGAGGAAACTCCATACTGTTCTCCACAGTGGCTGCACCAGTCTGCAATCCCACCAGCAGTGCACGAGGGTTCCTTTTTCTCCGCATCCTCGCCAACACTTGTCGTTTGTTGATTTGTTGATGATAGCCATTCTAACAGGTGTGAGATGGTACCGCATTGTTGTTTTGATTTGCATCTCTCGGATAATTAGTGATGTTGAGCATGTTTTCATGTGTCTCTTGGCCTTCCTTCTGTCTTCTTTTGAAAAGATTCTATTTAGGTCTGTTGCCCATTTTTTTATTGGATCATTTATCTTCCTTTTATTAAGTTGTATAAGCTGCCTGTAGATGTTGGAGATTAAACCTTTATCAGTGATGCCATTTGCAAATATGTTCTCCCATGCAGTGGGCCTTCTTGTTGTTTTGTTGATGGTTTCTTTTGCTGTGAAAAAGCTTTTTATTTTGATGTAGTCCCATTTGTTAATTTTCTCTTTAGCTTCCATTGCCCTAGGGGCAGTGTCAGTGAAGAATTTCTTTTGGCATATGTCTGACATTTTGCTGCCTGTGGATTGCTCTAGTATTTTTATGGTTTCCCGTCTTATGTTTAAGTCCTGTATCCATTTTGAGTTTATTTTTGTGTATGGCGTAAGTTGGTGATCAAGCTTCATTTTTTTGCATGTATCTGTCCAATTTTCCCAACACCATTTATTGAAGAGACTGTCTTTATTCCATTGTATGTTCATGCCTCCCTTGTCAAATATTAATTGAGCATAGTGGTTTGGGTCAATATCTGGATTCTCTATTCTGTTCCATTGATCTATATGTCTGTTCTTGTGCCAGTACCAGGCTGTTTTGAGAACAGTGGCTTTGTAATACAGCTTGAAATGTGGTATTGAGATCCCTCCTACTTTATTCTTCTTTCTCAGGATTGCTGTGGCTATTCGGGGTCTTTTTTTATTCCAGATGAATTTTTGGAGAGTTCTTTCAAGGTCTGTGAAATATGCCGTTGGTATTTTAATGGGGAGTGCATTGAATCTATAGATTGCTTTGGGTAGTATGGACATTTTAATGATGTTGATTCTACCAATCCATGAACATGGTATGTTCTTCCATCTGTTTACGTCTTCCTCTATCTCTTTTTTCAGTGTCCTGTAGTTTTCCGTGTATAGGTCTTTTACCTCCTTAGTTAAGTTTATTCCTAGGTATCTTAATTTTTTTGGTGCGATGGTAAATGGGATTGCCTTTTTAGTCTCTCTGTCTGTAAGTTCACTATTGGTGTATAGAAAGGCCATAGATTTCTTGGCGTTAATTTTGTATCCTGCTACATTGCCGAATTCATTTATTAAGTCTATTAGTTTTTTGACGGAGTCTTTCGGATTTTTTATGTACAATATCATGTCGTCTGCAAATAAAGACAGCTTTACTTGTTCTTTTCCAATTTGGATGCCTTTTATTTCTTCTTCTTGTCTAATTGCAATGGCTAATACTTCCAGTACTATGTCAAACAGGAGTGGTGAGAGTGGGCATCCCTGTCTTGTTCCTGTTCTTAGGGGAAATGTTTTTAGTTTTTGTCCATTGAGTATGATGTTTGCTGTGGGTTTATCATATATAGCTTTTATTATGTTGAGGTATGAGCCATCTATTCCCACCTTGTTGAGAGTTTTTATCAAGAAAGGGTGTTGGATTTTGTCAAATGCTTTTTCTGCATCAATTGATATGACTATGTGATTTTTATCTTTCAATTTGTTTATGTGATGTATCACGTTTATTGATTTGCGGATATTGTACCATCCTTGCATTCCTGGGATAAATCCTACTTGGTCATGGTGTATGATCTTTCTGATGTACTGCTGGAGCCGATTTGCTAGAATTTTGTTGAGGATTTTGGCATCTATGTTCATGAGGGATATTGGTCTGTAATTCTCTTTCATTGTGTTGTCTTTATCTGGTTTTGGTATTAGGGTGATGCTGGCTTCATAGAAGGAGCTTGGAAGTGTTCCTTCCACTTGAATTTTTTGGACTAGTCTGAGGAGGATAGGTTTTAGTTCTTCCTTGAATGTTTGGTAAAACTCTCCTGTGAAGCCATCAGGCCCTGGGCTTTTGTTTGCCGGAAGCTTTTTGATGACTGCTTCAATTTCGTCCATAGTTATTGGCCTATTGAGCTGTTTAGATTCTTCTTGATTGATTTTTGGAAGGTTATATTTTTCTAGGAATATGTCCATTTCCTCCAGATTGTCCAGTTTGTTGGAATAGAGTTGTTCGTAGTATTTTGTAACAATCCTTTGTATCTCAGCGGGGTCTGTTGTTATTTCACCTCTTTCATTTCTGATTTTGTTTATTTGGGTCCTCTCTCTTTGCTTCTTGGTGAGCCTGGCTAGAGGTCCATCAATCTTGTTTATCCTTTCAAAGAACCAGCTCTTGGTTTTGTTGATCTTATGTATTGTTTCTTTGGTCTCTATGTCATTTATCTCCGCTCTGATCTTTGTTATTTCCTTCCTTCTGGTTACACTGGGCTTTTCTTGCTGCTCTTTTTCTAGCTCTTTGAGTTGTAGGGTTAAGTAATTTATTACCATTGTTTCTTGTTTTTTGCAATAGGCCTGTAGAGCTATGAACTTCCCTCTCAAGACTGCTTTCGCTGTGTCCCATAGATTTTGGATTGTTGTGTTTTCATTGTCATTTGTTGCCATGATGTTTTTTATTTCTTCCTTGATCTCTCTGGTGACCCAGTCCTTGTTTAATAGCATGCTGTTTAGTCTCCATGTGTTTGATTTCTTTGGATTGTATTTATTGTAGTTGATTTCCAGTTTTATGCCACTGTGATCTGAGAAGATGCTTGATATAATTTCTATCTTCTTGAATTTGAAGAGACTTTGCCTGTGACCCAGCATATGGTCTATCTTTGAAAATGACCCATGTGCACTTGAGAAGAATGTATATTCTGTGGCTTTGGGGTGAAATGTTCTGAAGATGTCAATTAATTCCATCTGGTCTAGTGAGTCATTTAGGATTGCTGTTTCTTTGCTGATTTTTTGTTTAGAGGATTTGTCCAGTGGTGATAGTGGGGTATTAAAGTCTCCTACTATGATTGTGTTGCTATTAATCTCTCCCTTGATATCCTCCAGGAGTTTTTTTATGTATTTGGGTGCTCCTATATTGGGAGCGTATATGTTTACCAGAATTATTTCTTCTTGTTGGATTTCTCCCTTTAGTATTATGAAGTGGCCTTCCTTATCTCTTGTTATGGCATTTACTTTGAGGTCTATTTTGTCAGATATAAGTATTGCTACCCCAGCTTTTTTTTCATTTCCATTTGCCTGAAAGATATTTTTCCATCCCTTCACTTTCAATCTGTGTGAGTCTCTTGTTCTGAGGTGGGTCTCTTGTAGACAGCATATATATGGGTCGTGTTTTTTTATCCATTCAGCTACTCGATGTCTTTTGATTGGAGCATTTAGTCCGTTTACATTTAAAGTTATTACTGAAAGGTATTTGTTTGCAGTCATATCTATTTTTGTGTCTGTATTCCTTCTTACCTGTTTATTTCTTCTTTTTACAGTATTCCCTTTAGCAATTCTTGCATTGCTGGTTTGGTGGTGATAAACTCCCTGAGGCTTTTTTTGTCTGCAAAGCTCCTGATTTCCCCTTCAATTTTGATTGATAGTCTTGCTGGATATAGTATTCTTGGATTCAGTCCTTTGCTTTGCAACACTTTGTATACCTCCTTCCATTCACTTCTAGCTTGTTGTGTTTCTGATGAGTAATCATTTGACAATCTGATGGGTGTTCCTTTGTAGGTAACTCTCTGTCTCTCTCTTGCCGCCTTTAGGATTCTCTCTTTATCATTTATATTTGCCATTGAAATTATGACATGTCTTGGTGTGGGTCTTTTGGGGTTGATCCTGCTTGGGACTCTCTTTACTTGCGTAACTTTTATCTTTCCCATATCCGGGAAGTTTTCTGTCATTATTTCTTCAAATAGATTTTCTAATCCCTGCTGCTCTTCTTGTCCTTCTGGCAGCCCTATTATACGCATGTTACTTCGTTTCATGTTGTCCCGAAGCTCCCTTAGGCTTTCCTCCTGCTTTTTAATTTTTTTCTCCAATTGCTGTTCAGCTTGAGCTTGTTTCTGTACCTGATCTTCTAACTCACTAATTCGGTCCTCTGCTTCTTGTAATCTACTGTTGAAACTTTCCATGGTGTTTTTGATTGTAGCTATATCACTTTTCATTTCTTCCTGATTCTTGCATAAGTTGTTGATTTTCTCATCCATCCTATGTATAAATTCTATGACCATTACTCTGAACTCCTTTTCGGTCATGTTGCAAGCTTCATTTTCACTAATTTCCTTTCTTGGCGACTCCACATTTTCTTTCCTCTGTGAGTTATTTCGTTTCCCCATTCTGGCTATTACCAGAAAGCTCAAGCTTCTGTTTGCGTGGACCTGGGCCGTGTGCTGTGGGGACTTCGCTCCACCCTAGTTTCACTGAAGTGCTCTGACACTAGGACGTGTGGCTGTCTTTGGTTGGTGGGAACCAGACTTGCCCAGGATCAGTGTCCCCAGTGTTCCATGTGGTCTCGTGTGCACATTTAGAATCAGGGGCCCTGTCTGCACCACACTGTTGGTATGTGCCGAGAATGAGATCCTTAGCATGTGCCAGGAGTCAGAGTTTCCCTGTGTCTGCACCAAGACTTGAGTGTCAAAGTCTCTGTTGCCTTGTGCGGTTTCTCGTTGAGAATCAGGGTCCCTGTGTGTGCACGCACCAACAATTGGGGTCGCTGGCTCTTAGTGTGAATGCGCTGTGAGTCAGGGATCCCAGGCAGCTGTGTCCTGCGTGCCAAATTCCCTGAAGTGGAGCTGCGTCCTGTGTGTGCTCTCTCTACTGAGCCAAACCGGCTAGAGCGCACATTCTTAAAAACCTGAAGGTGAGCCAGCTCAGTGCACTCTCCCAAAGTCCCAGAAGGGGGGCAGAGTTCGTCCTGCGCGCCAAATTCCCCAAAGGGAAGCCCCTCTGTGCACGCTCTTAAGAATCTCCGAAGGGGGAGCTGTGACCCGCGAGCCAAATTCCCCCAAATTCCCCGAAGGGGAGCCCTCTGTGCGCACTGACAGATTTCCCCGACGGGGAGCTGCTTCTGTCCCGTGCGCGAGCGCGCGCCAAATTCCCTAAGAGGGAGCGCGTCCCTGCGCAAAGCTCGGCAGCCTGGGCCAGGGGCGGGTCTATCAGTTACTATGGCGCTGTCTGTGCGCGCGCCTGTGAGCAGCTTGGGCGAGGGGCGCGTCTATCAGTTACTATGGCGCTTTCCGCGCGCTGTGGGCGCTCAGCAGCTTGGGGGAGGGGCGGGTCTATCAGTTACTATGGCGCTATCAGCGCCTGCGAGGAGGGGGATAGGCTCTTTGACTCACGGAAATCTGCCGGGAAGTCTGGATTCTTGTTGTTTGTTTGTCTGAAGCTGTGATAGCAGTTCTCTGTCCCCAGTGGCTGCAGGGTCCTGGTTTGTGTCAGAAGCCAGGATCCGAGTCTCAGGCAGCTCTGTTTCTCAAGATGGCGTGGTCCCCGCGTCCGCACCAGCCGCCGAGAAGTGTCCGCTTTGTGCGCGGGGCTCCGCCGTCTAGGGCTGCCCTGTTCGGGAGCCCCTTGGAAGACCTGCAGAATCTAACTGACCCTATCTCATACACACACACACACACCACACACATCTACACTCTCCTCTATGGGTTCCTCACTCACACTCTCTCTCTCCCTACCTTCCTGCCGGTCGCCATCTTTTTTCCTCCGAAGACAATAATTTTAGATAGAGAAGTATCATGAAAAATCCTCTATAATAAAATACTAATATGCAAATCAACCAGGAGGCCTGGTCACTATGATGTGCACTGACCACCAGGGGGCAGATGCTCAATGCAGGAGCTTCCCACTGGTCGTCAGTGCACTCTGTGGGAGTGCCGCTCAGCCAGAAGGCAGGCTCACGGCTGGCGAGCGCAGTGGTGGTGGCGGGAGCCTCTCCCACCTCTGCAGCAGTTGGACATCCCCCAAGGGCTCCCGGACTGCAAGAGGGCACAAGCTGGGCTAAAGGGACCCCCCCCCCCGAGTTCATGAATTTCGTACACTGGGCCTCTTATGATAGAGAATGACTTGGTGGGAAGACTCAATTTAGACAGGACACTCAGGAAAGGCGTCTCTAAACAGATGATAGGTGACCTGAGATCTCCATGGCAAAACAAGCCAGCTGTAAAGCCATGAGAAAATCTAAGGGAAATCTCTCTAGGTGGAAAAACAGCAAGTGAAAATGCACTGAGACAGAAAAACTGGGCCTCTTGGAGGAAAGGAAGGGGGCTGTTATGGCTGGACATGTGAGTCAGGGGTTGTAGTTGGATGCAAGACTATATTTCCCTCACCCACTCTTGTGAATAGAGATCCATGGCCATCAGCCTCTACCTTGATGCCCTACCTTTGAGATGTTAACAATGTGAATGTATTTGATGATTAAATTTGCATGAACACATAAAATGTAATAGATTGCTCCCTGACTTTTTCCTTACTTTAGACTGATTTCTCCTGCATGTTTGAGGACCTCAGCCCTAGGGAACCTGCTACGACAAGCTCATGTGATAGCCACTGGTCAGCTGCAGCCTACCTAGTTCAAGAAACTCTAGTGGGGCCATCACTTCATACTCTTAAAACCATATGACTTCCCCTCTTTTTGTTATGCTCATTTTACAGAACTTACCGTATTTTCTGGTGTATAAGACGACTGGGCGTATAAGATTTTCCTGGGTTAAAAAGTCGTCTTATATGCCGGAAAATACGGTATTTATGTGAAGCATTTATTCACTTTACCACTTTGTCTTTCTTGTGTGCTATTTTAGTTAAATTATTTATTTATTTTTTAATATTCTTTTTTAAAAATATTTTTTATTGATTTCTAGAATAAGAAAAAGAGAGGGAGAGAAGAAGGGAGGGAGGGAGGGGGAAAGAGAGAGAAACATCAATGTGAGAGCGAAACATTGGTCAGCTGCCTCCTGTATAGCCCCTACCAAGACTAGAGCTTGAAACCCAGGTATGTACCCTGACCAGGAATCAAACCAGCAACATTTTTGGTGCATGGGATGATACCCAACCAACTGAGACACACTGGCCAGGGCTTCTTTTTAATATTCTTTTAAAAATTATTTTATAAATTAAATGTCAAGTAGCCCAAGTATACAATGGTACATCCAGTTCACATGGAAGGTGAGATTTCATAGTTCCTCCAGACAACCTGAGAGCATCTTTCCACCCCATACCATAAAGTGCTATTCCTTTCTCAGGTGTACCCTTGAAGATTAACCCTAGACAGTAGTCCTCCAGCCTATCTACATTAATAAAAGAGAAAGATGCAAATTGACCATACCTCCGTGACACCCGCCAGCCAATCAGGAGTGATTATGCAAATTAACCCAACAAAGGAGGCAGGTTAATTTGCATATGCAGGCGCAGAGCAAAGACTGACAGCTCCATCCCGAGCGAAGACTGAAGACTGAAGACTGAAGACTGAAGACTGAAGATGACTGAAGACAGAAGAGGCTTGGCTTCTCCGCTGCGGCCTTTCTTGGCTTTTCTGCTTCAGCCGGAGCGGAGAAGCCAAGCTTTGTTGCGGCCAGAGCAGAGAAGCCTGGCCTTGAGGCTTGGCTTCTCCACTGCGGCCCGAGCGAAGGCCTGGGTCCCGGGTGCCGGAGGAAAACCAGTGCCGGCAGCCAGGGTAAGAAAGGCCAATTGCATGAATCTTTGTGCAACGGGCCTCTAGTTTTGTTATAAACCTACCATACTGAAGTTGAGGCCCAGAAATAAACTGAGAAAAGTGAGAAATTGCTGATTAAAATCCAACCATTTAGGTCTCATGACCCAAACATTGCATGGACTCCCCTTACCCCTTGTAAGTGTAAGCGTGTGTGTTGAGGAAAGAGGGGCGTGTAGTCACACATCTTTCTCTGCCAGAAATATTCATGTCTGGAATGGGAGTGGTAGGATTAGAGACTATGCCCTCATAACTAATCATTTTGAAGTTTCTGATTTTCTGACCAGTGGTAAAATTTGGTCAGAAATAGGTGATCTATAACAAATCATTTGTACAACATTATTGTAAATTATTGAGATGTTGACAATGGGAATGTATTTGATGATTAAATTTTCATGAACACATAAAATGTAATAGATTGCTCCCTGACTTTTTTCTTACTTTAGACTGATTTCTCCTGAATATTCTTTCCATCCTCATCCATAAAATAATACAATAAAATCATATATGTCAACAAAAAAATTCTCAAAATTTTTGTTGATTCCACCAAAATGAAAGTAATTTCATTTGAATTTGAATGTTTCAAGATGACAGGCTAATAAAAAAACAGAAGAGTATAGTTTTATTAAAGGTTAACTAATATATTACTTATATTTGTTCTCTTTGGAATTCAGTGAATAACAATTCCCGAATAGTTAACATTTTATTTTACCAGAATATCTGTGAATGAGCCTCTGAAGCAGATATAGATGAGGAACCTAAATGACTTTTAGGAGTTTGAAAAGCCTTTTACTTGACACAGGTTTCAACCATGTGCATTGCTGCAACCCAAGCAACTTCTTCAACATCTGGGAAAAGACCAAAGGGATCCTAAGATTAATCCAGAAGTCATAGCAGGTACCCTCAGTTCATAACCTCATCATTCTTTTAGCTCATCATTCTTTATATGTGATATTTGCAGTTAACTATTGGATATCTCTATATATAAAAGCCTAAGCGACTATTATGACCAAACAACTGGAATGACGGGTCACCCCCACCTGTCCCCCGCTTTGTAAATTTGTAACTAGTTCTAAAGGGTTGGGATTCAGATTGGAAATTTTTTGGCAAGAAAACTTTCATAGGTGTTATTGTGTGTTTCCATTGGGGGCACATGATATCTTATTGTTACTCTTTGTGGTGTTTAGGCATCAGTTGGTGCTCAGTGCCTACATCCAGTGATTCATTAGGGCTTGCAAAATTGTGCTATTCAATCTCTATCATTCCTTCTTCGTTTATTAGCTTATTTACTTCCAGAAACTTTTCTTTATATACTCTTTGGGTAGCCACTGCACAGTTTGGATAAGAAAGTCAGAATAAATAACAGTTATAAAATGAAGCATTGGTTCAGTAGCAATTCAGAAATTCAGGGAGAAAGGTGAATATTTCAATATGGAGATAAGAACATGTAGAATTTGGAAATACTGAGGCTAGCTGCCAATATCAACAATGCCACACTAATTGTTGTTGCCCAATTTGTTTTTTTACATCTACCATATTCTATCTGAAAATAGAGTGACTTTCAAAGACTTTTTAAAATTTACTTAAGCTCTGAAAAGAAAAAAATTAACTGGAGGCTTTATGTAATGTGATTGGTTCTTTTCAAGGAGACAGGTCAGAATTCAAGAAGAGAATGATTGTGAAGAATTTTTGAGTAAAATATTGCATGGTTCTCTCATTAAACTAGTTGAATAGAAAAATATATATGACAATAATTTTGATATAGTCTGGCACCATTCTATAAGTAGTTCTTAAAGGTAATTTATAGTTAATTTGATTATACAAATACTTCAGTTTACATGAGAATTTTACTTAAGATGTTAATTCCAACTGTCTTTATAGTTTCTGTCACATAGTAGACATTCAATTTACATTTAAGCAGAACTTTTTTTTTAATCCCGTGCCACCTAAGGTTTCTCAGATATTTTAGTGATAATCTCATTAGATTCAAAAGTCTTTGAAAAGTATATTAATACTATTAACAGGGAAATGTAATCCCTGAACAAATGCTAATTTAATGATATCCTCCTATATAATAAAGAGGTAATATGCAAATTAACCCTCACAAGATGGCTGCCTATGACCAGGCCGGCAGGGGGGTTAGTGAGGAATGACCAAACAACTGAACAAGCATGCTGCGTGGGGTGACCAGGCCTGCAGGGGGGTTAGTGAGGGATGACCACACGACTGAACAGCAGGTTGCGTGGGGTGACCAGGCCAGCGGGGGGGCCATGAGGGGTGACCAAGCCAGCAGGGGGAGCAGTTGGGGGTAACCAAGCCAGCAGGGGAGGCAGTTGGGGGCAACCAGGCCAGCAGAGGGGGGCAGTTGGGGGTGACCAGGCCGGCGAGTGGGGTGCAGTTGGGGGCAACCAGGCTGGCAGGGGGGCAGTTGGGGGCGATTAGGTTGGCAAGGGGGCAGTTGGGGGCGACCAGGCTGGCAGGGGGGGAAGTAAGGGTTGACCAGGCTGGCGTGGGGGGGGGCAGTTAGGAGTGACCAGGCCGGCAGGGAAGGAGCAGTTGGGGGAGACCTGGCTGGCAGCGGGGGGCAGTTAGGGGCAATCAGTCTGGCACGCAGAAGTAGTGAGGGGTGATCAGGCCAGCAGGTGGGGGGGAAAGTTAGGGGTGCCCAGGCAGGCAGACAGGTGAGCTATTAGGAGCCAGCAGTCCAGGATTGTGAGAGGGATGTCTGACTGTTGGTTTAGGCCCGATCCCTGGGATTGGGCCTAAACCGGCAGTTGGACATTCCCCGAGGGGTCCTGGATTGGAGAGGGTGCAGGCTGGGCTGAGGAGACCCCCCCCCCCCCCCATGCATGAATTTCATGCACCGGGCCTCTAGTATATAATAAAAGCCTAATATGCAAATTGCCCCCTTGACTGGGAGTTCGACCAGGGGGCGGGGCTGGCTGACCAACTGCCCGTGGCCCCTCGCCCTGGCCGGCCCTGCCTCAGCCGGCAGCAGCAGCAGGCAGCAGGGGGAAGGGAGGACCCGGATGGCAGCCGGCAGCTGCTAGGGACCCTACCCATGCACAAATTTGATGCACTGGTCCTCTAGTAATTTATATAAGCAGTAGAGGCCTGGTGCACAAATTCATGCACCAGTGGAGTCCCTCAGCCTAGCCTGCGGGATTGAGCTGAAACCAGCTCTCCGACATACCCCGAGGGGTCCTGGATTGCGAAAGGGTGCAGGCCAGGCCGAGGGACCCCACCAGTGCACGATTGGGGCCAGGGAGGGACGCGGGAGGTTGGCCAGCCAGGGAGGGACCGCAGGAGGGCTCCAGGGCATGTCCAGCACATCTCACTCAGTCCCGATCGGCCAGACCCCAGCAGCAAGCTAACCTACCAGTTGGAGCATCTGCACCCTGGTGGTCAGTGCATGTCATAGCAACTGGTCAACCAGTCGACTGTCTGCCCCCTGGTAGTCAGTGTATGTCATAGCAACTGATTGACCAGTCAATTGTCTGCCCCCTGGTGGTCAGTGCACATCATAGTGAGCTGTTGAGCAGCCTTAGCATATCATTAGCATATTACGCTTTGATTGGTTGAATGGATGACCGGACACTTATTATATTAGGCTTTTAGTGTATAGGATCATCATGAAAAATGTGATCATTACTCTTGCAAGGCCTGCACTTGGAAGACATAGTTCCAGCCATGATGGCTGTGTTAGGAGTTTGTATTTCATAACATTATGTCCACACTTCTGATAGGGAAGCTGGACATGGCATGAGCAGTGAAGAATCCTCACCAAGGGGCCTGTAGAATTCTAATATTAGTTGCAACTCAGGAAAGTAGGAATTCACTTCTAGGAAACTTACATGTTAGAGCATGAAATAAAGTTAGCTAGCAAGTGTGCAGCCAAGTAACATTTCTGTTTTTGTTTTGTTAATCCTCATCCGAGGATATTTTTTTTCCATTGATTTTTAGAGAGAGCAGAAGGGATGGGTAGAGACAGAAAGAAACATCGATGTGAGAGAGACACATCGATTGGCTGCCTCCCTTCCCCCCCCCCCCCCCCCCCCCCCCAGGGCCTAGGGATTGAGCCTGCAACTAAGGTACGTGCTCTTGACCGGAATCAAACCCAAGACCCTTCAATCCGATGCTCTAACCACTGAGAAAACTGACTAGGGCCAAGTAACATTTCCTATGGAAGAAGTAAAATTTAACTCCTTTGCACTTTTCTGTGTTTATTGGTTTTAAAAAGACACATCAATTTACATGTGCTTATGCTGATCATCTATCCTCCCTGCATCGAAACAGAATGAAATGTGGTGATACTTTCTGTTGAATTTGTTCTCACCTGCTCTTTTACATTAAGGTCTGCAGCAGCATTAAAAGGCACACCACCACCCTGGCCAGGTACTCAGTTGGTTAGAGCGTTGTCCTGGTAACCAAGGTTGTGGGTTTCATCTCTAGTCTGGCACAAACAAGAGGCAACCAATGAATGCATAAATAAGTGGAATAACAAATTTCTCTCTCTCTTTCTCTCTCCCTCCCTCTCTTTCTAAAAAATCAATGTAAACAAAGGCAACACACCAATAGCTAGAATTCTTGGTGCAACAATTTGTATCATTTCCAGTAAACTGAAGTCACTAAATTCTTGAACTTTGGCACACAGTAGTCACTAAGGACCCCACTTTGGAGGATGACCTCTGTTACCAGGCCCGCCCCCCCTCCCCCCAATCCTCACTTGACCTCCAAACTCTCTAGCAAGTACTGTATAGCTTTGGATCTTGCTAAGTGAACTTCTGTTGCTGACTATACTAAGTTTATCCTCCAAACTAAGCTGTATTCAGTAGCCAGACTATCTCTTGACACTTCAGCGCTCTCTCAGTAGTACTCAGAGCATATGAATAAATGCAAAGGACTGACCACCTTTGCAATTCCTTAAACCCGTGGTCGGCAAACTGTGGCTCACGAGCCACATGCGGCTCTTTGGCCCCTTGAGTGTGGCTCTTCCACAAAATACCACGGCCTGGGCGAGTCTATTTTGAAGAAGTGGCGTTAGAAGAAGTTTAAGTTTAAAAAATTTGGCTCTCAAAAGAAATGTCAATCATTTTACTGTTGATATTTGGCTCTGTTGACTAATGAGTTTGCCGACCACTGCCTTAAACAAACAGTTTAAGACAAACTGATGTCCTTTGGAACTGGCTGAGGGACAGGTCAATAACCTTTACTCCACTTCAGGAAAAAAGAAAAAAACAGGGGGAAAAAACCCAAACTATGTTTTAATGAGACTAGTTAAGATCCTTTATTCTCCCAGAAGATAGGTTGCAAACCAAATTTAAAATATGAAATAATGGAGACCAAGAGAGAAGTACCTAATTTCAGAGCTTTCTAAAGGTCCTCTGACAAAGTCTTCATGAAAAAGGTAATAACAGCTTTTAATTCTTAGCTACTTTCTGCAAATGAGGATCACTGAGGAAATAAGCTCTTATCATTGAAAAAAGCAGAAACTCCCATGACAGCCAAGTTGTGGTGGGGTGGTCTTTTCACACACACAGCCTGTTAGGGTCATTAATGGATGTTCATCTGCACTGTTAGTCTAGTAGTACTATCTGGAACTCACTAATACTGAGTATCAAAAGCCAAATTGAGAAAGGAATTTTCGTGCAAATTTGTCATTTTTGTAATCTTATCTGTTTAAATTCACCCCTGCATTAAGCCAGATCTTTGGAAAGCTGAGGACCCGGACAAAATAAAATTGACACCCCCCCAAGTTGATTGACTCAAAAGAACTTTGCACAATACCATCATTTGATGTTAAGATATACCATGACAGCCCTGGCTGGTGTGGCTCAGTTGGTTGGGTGTCATCCTGTGCAGGGAGAGGTCACTAGTTGATTCCAGGTTAGGGCACATGCCCAGCTTCTGAGCTTGATCTCCAGGGCAGGTGTGCAGGAAGCAGCCGATCGATGTTTATTCAATCTCTCTTCCTTTCCTCCCTCTCTAAAATCAACAAAAGCATATTTTATAATAATAATAATAATAATAATAAATAAACAAAAGCTAGAAAGATTTTTAAAAGAAATATCTTAACAGGCAGCTTTATGAGATACTTTTTATCTGAATGTAGCCAAGTTTAAAAAAATTATTTGCCCTACTAGGAGGGACCTGAGACAGGCATACTCACAAAGTATTTTTAAATGGCTTTAGTGTGTGTTTTTGTACTAGAGTAATTTTCACTTGCTCTAGTTACTAGGATAATCGTCAAAATGAGTCTTAAAGAGTTAATCAAGTAGGAAAAACCTTCAGGAAGACCAAACATCATTCATTCATTCATTCATTCATCCATTCAACAGGTTTTTCTGAGTACTTTTCATGTGTGTATTTGCCACCAGCACGTTTCTCCAGTAGAGTATCTTAAAATCTTTTGCCCATTTTAATTTTTTTTAAATTATTGAGTTTTGAGAGTCCTTCATATGTTCTGGATATAAGTTATCAGTTATGCATAGTGCAAATATTTTCTTCTTGCCTACAGCTTATTTTTTCTTAAAAGAGCCTTTCTAGAGTTTTTAATTTGAATGAAGTTCAACTTTTAATTAAAAAATATGAATTGTGCTTTTGGTGTTTGTTGTATATAAGAAATATTTGCCTTGGGAGGAGGGGATGGGGGGAGATGTGGGCGGTATAGGGAGGATAAATGGTGATGGGGAAAAATAAAATAAATATTTGCCTTCCTGACGTCACAAAGATTTCTCCCTATATTTTCTTCTAGAAATTTTGTAGCGTTATGTTTTATATTATGCCTATGTGCTTCATTTTCAGTTAGTTCTTGTACTTGGTGCAAGGGAAGAATAAAAGTTTGTGATTTGTTTGCTTATTTGTTTTTGTGCACGCAATGATTCCAGCACCATTTGTTGAAAAGATTTTCTTATCTTTGAGTTGACTTTGTCCCTTTGTCAAAAATCAATTGGCTGTCTATGTGTGGGTCTGTTTCTGGCCTTTCCATTCCGCTCCATTGATCTCTGTGTTTATCTTTTCACCAGTGCCAGGTTGTCTTGATTACTGTTTTCTTTAGGGTAAGTTTTGAAATCAAGTTTTGTAAGTTTTCCACGTTCCCTTTCAAAATTGTTTTGGCTATTCCAGCTAAATTTTAGAGTCATCTTTCCATATAAATTTTAGAATCAGCTTATCAACATTCCTCCAAAGTTTTTGCAGAAAGTTGGATTGGGACTGTGTTGAATCTGTAGAGCAATTTTGGGAGAATTGACATCTTAATAATATTGTTTTTCAACCCATGAACTAGTATTCCTGTTGTGCTATTGTTTGCATACATTTTTCTTTTATATATACCATAATGCTATAATTTTACAATTTATTGCTACTAGTTTTTGCTTTAGGTAATCAATTATGTTTTAGAGCAATTAAAAACAAAATATCCTTTATGTTTTACTTTTGGTTGAACCATTTCTGGAGATCATTTCTTTGTGTAGATCCAATTTTGTGTCAAGGATCATATTTCTATGCCTGTAGAATTTACTTGACCTTTGTGTGTGTGTGTGGTATAGGTCTTCTGGTAACGAATTCTCTTAGTTTTTCTCATATTTATGTGAAAATTTAAATATTGTACCTGAGGTAGATGTTGTTGTTCATCCCTTTTTCCCCATAAGTACATCAAGAGCTAAAATCAATTTCCCTCCCCTTAAACCTGGGCTGATCTTGTGACTTGATGTGACCAATAATATAGCTGTAGTAATCACATTACAGTTCTGAGTCTAGCCTATATTGGCAGGTTCTGCATTTGCTTGAGGAAACCAGACACCTGGATGTAAAGAAGCTAAAGCATGCTGCTGAAATATGAGACACCATGTTAAGAGGAAAGAAATCACATGGAGGAACACCAAGCACCAGGCAGGTATGTGAAACCCTCTGGGACCTTCCATCCCAGCCCAGCTATCTGCTAAATTCAGGTGAGAGAGTGAATGTCAGCTGATTCCACACAGAACGCAAGAGTCCAGATAGAATTGCTCCCCCTCCACTGATGTGCCACTGAGTAAGAGTGAAAAACTTAAAATTCCATAGGGCTAGGCCTACTTTCTAGTTTAGGATTATTAGTTCTTTACTAGCTGATTGTGTGGACTAGTAATAATAATTTTTCTCTGTACAGTCAACTAACAGAAGTTTGAAAATACAGTTCAAACCTCTCTTCAGTTACATTCACCAAGGCTTCAGATATTCAGGATCTACTAACATTTTTATTCAATTAAAAAAACACACCTTGCAGCCCTGGCTGGGTAGCTCAGTTGGTTAGAGCATTGTCCCAGTATGTGAAGCTTGTGGGTTTGATTCTCTGTCAGGGCACATACAAGAATCAACCAGTGAATGCATAAGTAAGTGGAACAGCAAGTCAATGTTTCTCTCTCTCCCTTTATCTCTCTCTAAAAATCAATTTTTAAAAATCTTGCATATTTTCTTCATTCAAATTTTAAAGTGCATTGTGGCAGAAAAGGGGAAGGGTTGTTTTTGCTCTTTGTTGAAATCGAGTTACAGCGCTCTGGCCACAGGCTTTTAGCTGGCTATGTACACAGAGGGCCAGAGCATGTGTCTGTGCTGAGTGAGATGAGACACTCTTGTGAGATGGAATCAGAAGCCTGCCATTCAGCTTTTGAGAGAACAAAACTGACTGCAATAATGTGCTGATGTGGTTTCTAGGGATTTTCAATGTTTTTATTTACTTTCTCTAGCTTCCTCTCAAGGAAGGTTTCATTATCAACCTGAAGAAGCATATAAGCACACATGCCTCACTCACTGGCATCCATTCTATAGAGTGACAGAAATGTCTTCCTCAAACTAGTAACTGGTAGATAGAATAATGAGGAGAAAGTTGACTTGCTAAAATACAAAAATAAAATACCCACTATCAGAAAGTCTTTATTAAGGATATGAAAAAATCCAGTCTTTGTACTTCAGATGGAATAAATAAGGTTTTCTTTTTTTGTGTGCGGGTTTTTGCTATTGACCAACATTTACTATAATTCATGTCCACTTATTCCCCCAGTTCCTGCAAGTGTTGGCTTCAGCCAGCCAAGTGTGTTTCTGGACCTCCTCCAGGCTACAGAGCCTTGCCGCCTTGCTCAAAGCGACACTTCCTCTTTTGCCCAGGATATGCCCATATCCAGTGACTGGTCAAGTGAGGATAGAAAGGCCCAGTTCCCTTGACCTAATTCAGGAGCACTCTGAAGGGCTATCCTGCTCCCGAGTGACCAATAGGATTGAATGAGTCCTTCTCCCCCTGCTTCCTTCATTCCCTCGCAGATGTTGATTCCCAGTGCACCCCCAGGAAATTTTCTTCATCTCAGAGACTGCTTCCCAGGGGGGAAGTGACCCATGAATATATTCAAGGAGCTAAATTTTTATAGAAAACTCCAAAATTTCAAATGAATGAAACTGCCATGCACCCATTATCCAGCTTCAGTAATTATCAAATAACAGCCAGGTTTTGCTTCATCCAAACCTTCACTTGCTTCCCCCAATCCCACACTTGCTTATTTTGAAGCAAACACCAGATATTATAAATCATAATTGGTGAATGTATCGAGATGTTTCTCTAAAAAATAAGAACTCTTCTTTTTAAAATATATTTTTGCAGAATAAATACACACATGAAAAGTGCTTAGAAAAACCTATTTTATTGATTTCAGAGAGGAAGGTACAGAGATAGAAACATCAATAATGAGAGAGAATCATTGATTGGCTGCCTCCTGTATGCCCCCTACTGGGGATCAAGCCCGCAACCCGGACATGTGCCCTTGACCCGAATCGAACCCAGGACCCTTCAGTCCGCAGGCTGAAGCTCTACCCACCATGCCAAACCAGTCAGGGCAAGAATTCTTCTTTTTATTTTTATTTATTTATTTATTTATTTATTTATTTATTTATTTATTTAAAAATATTTTTTTATTGATTTCAGAGAGGAAGAGAGAGGGAAAGAGAGACAGAAACATCAATGATGAGAGAGAATAATTGATTAGCTGCCACTTTCATGCCCCACACAGGGGATGAAACCCGCAACCCGGGCACATGCCCTGGCTGGAACTGAACTGTGATCTCCTGCTTTATAGGTTGACACTCAACCACTGAGCCATGCTGGCCAGGCGAGTCCTATTTTTTTTTTTTTAAATTGTTTAAAGTATTACAAATAGTAGTACATATGTCTCCTTTTTTCCCCCCATTGACCTTCCCCGGCTTCCCCTCTCCCCCTTCCCCCCCCCCCTGCACATGCCCTCCCCCCCGCCCCCTCCCCCAGTGTCTTGCGTCCATTAGTTATGCTTTTATGCATACAAACAAGTCCTTTGGTTGATCTCTTGACCCCTCCCCCATCCCCAGCCTTCCTGTCGTAATTTGACAGTCTGTTTGATGCTTCTCTGCCTCTGTATCTATCTTTTGTTCATCAGGTTATAATGTTCTTTCTTATCCATAAATGAGTGAGAGCATGTGGTATTTTTCTTTCACTGACTGGCTTATTTCACTTAGCATAATGCTCTCCAGTTCCATCCATGCTGCTGCAAATGGTAAGAATTCCTTCTTTTTTGTATCAGCGTAGTATTCCATTGTATAGATGTACCACAGTTTTCTAATCCACTCATCTGCTGATGGGCATTTAGGCTGTTTGCAAATCTTAGCTATTGCAAATTGTGCTGCTATGAACATAGGAGTGCATAATCATTTCTGATTGGTGTTTCTGTTTTCTTAGGATATATTTCTAGAAGTGGTATTACTGGGTCAAATGGCAGTTCCATTTTTAAATTTTTGAGGAAACGCCATACTGTTTTCCACAATGGCTGCAACAGTCTGCATTCCCACCAGCAGTGAAGGAGGGTTCCTTTTTCTCAGCATTGTCTCCAGCACTTGTCATTTTTTGATTTGTTAATGATAGCCATTCTGACAGGTGTTGTTTTGATTTGCATCTCTCGGATGATTAGTGACTTGGAGCATGTTTTCATATGTCTCTTGGCTTTCTGAATGTCCTCTTTCAAAAAGTGTCTATTTAGATCTTTTGCCCATTTTTTGATTAGATTGTTTATCTTCCTTTTGTTAAGTTGTATGAATTCCCTGTAAATGTTGGAGATTAAACCCTTATCAGAGATAACATTGGCAAATAAACTCCCATGCAGTGGGCTTTCTTGTTGTTTTGTTGATGGTTTCTTTTGCTGTGCAGAAGCTTTTTATTTTGATGTAGTCCCATTTGTTTATTTTCTCCTTAGTCTCTCTTGCCCTAGGATCTGTGTCTGTAAAGATATTGCTACAACATATGTCTGCAATTTTGCTGGCTATGGAGTCTTGTAGGATTTTTATGGTTTCCCGTCTTACATTTAAGTCCTTTATCCATTTTGAGTTTATTTTTGTGTATGGTGTAAGTTGGTAATATAGTTTCATTTTTTTGCATGTATCTGACCAAATTTCCCAGCATCATTTATTGAAGAGACTGTCTTGACTCCATTGTATGTTCATGCATCCTTTGTCAAATATTAATTGAGCATAGTGGTTTGGGTCAATATCTGGGTTCTCTATTCTATTCCATTGGTCTATATGTCTGTTCTTGTGCCAGTACCAGGCAGTTTTGAGAACCGTGGCTTGGTAATATAGCTTGATGTCTGGTATTGTGATCCCTCCAACTTTGTTCTTCTTACTCAGGATAGCTGTGGCTATTTGGGGTCTTTTTTATTCCAAATGAATTTTTGGAGAGTTTGTTCTAGATCTTTGAAATATGCATTGGTATTTGAATAGGTATTGCATTGAATCTATAGATGGCTTTATGTAGTATGGACATTTTAATGATGTTGATTCTAACAATCCATGAACATGGTATGTTCTTCCATTTGTTTATGTCTTCCTCTATCTCTTTTTTTCAATGTCCTGTAGTTTTCTGAGTACAGGTCTTTTACATCCTCAGTTAAGTTTATTCCTAGGTATCTTAATTTTTTTGGTGCAATGGTAAATGGGATTGTTTTTTTCATTTCTCTTTCTGTGAGTTCATTATTGGTGTATAAGAAGACCATAGATTTCTGGGTGCTAATTTTGTATCCTGCTACATTGCCAAATTCATTTATTAGGTCTAGTAGTTTTTTGATGGAGTCTTTGAGGTTTTCTATGTACAGTATCATGTCATCTGTGAATAAGAACAGTTTTACTTCTTCTTTTCCAATTTGGATGCCTTTTGTTTCTTCTTCTTGTCTGATTGCTATGGCTAGTACTTCTAGTACTATGTTGAGCAGGAGTGGTGAAAGTGGGCATCCTTGTCTTGTTCCTGTCTTAGGGTAAATGAGTTTAGTTTTTGCCCATTGAATATGATGTTGGCTGTAGGGTTGTCATATAGGGCTTTTATTATGCTGAGGTATGATCCCTCTATTCCCACTTTGCTGAGAGTTTTTATCAAGAAAGCATGCTGGATTTTGTCAAATGCTTTTTCTGCATTAATTGATATCATTATGTGATTTTTGTCTCTCAGTTTGTTTATGTGATGTATCACATTTATTGATTTGCGGATATTGTACCATCCTTGCATCCCAGAATAAATCCCACTTGGTCATGGTGTATTATCTTTCTAATGTATTGCTGAATCCGATTTGCTAGAATTTTGTTGAGGATTTTAGTATCTATGTTCATCAAGGATATTGGCCTATAGTTCTCTTTTAATGTGGTGTCTTTATCTGGTTTTGGGATTAGGATAATGCTGGCTTCATAGAAAGAGCTTGAAATTGTGCCTTCCTTTTAAATTTTTTGGAATAGTCTGAGGAGGATAGGTTTTAGTTCTTCTTTGAATGCTTGGTAGAACTCCCCTGTAAAGCCGTCCAGACCAGGGCTCTTGTTTGCTGGAAGATTTTTTATTGCTGTTTCAATGATATTGAGAAAATGAAAAAAAAAAAAAAAGAGAAAAAAGAAAGAGAATAAAACAGAAGGGAGAAAACTATTTATATGGGAGGAAAACTCCAATAGAACAACAACGAATCCATAAAAAATGCAAACAACTAACACCCAGATATGAATGCAAACTACAAACAACAACTAATAACAAGTGAGGAGAGGAAAACAGAAGCAAAAAAAAAAAAAAGAGAGAGAGAGAGAAACCATCACACAAACAAACAAACAAACCAATCTAATCAACACTCAAACTAACAATAACAATAGGACAGAGAGAAAGAAGGGCAAAACAAAATAAAACAAAAAACCTAAATAAAAACAAAAAACAAAAAAAGGGAAGAGAGAAAAAAAAGTTGGATAGTGAAGAAAGAGAAGAAAGAAGTGTGTATGGACTTGGAGCAGGGGATCAAAAATTAGATATATAAGTAGGATGAATTTTTAACAGGGGGTAAAAAGAAGGAATAGGAAAAATCTAAAGCAGGAATAGGGTAAAAGAAACAGGACAACAGAAGGGGAAAAGTGAGGAAGAGAGTGTTGGCATAAAGGTAAAGTTGAAATAGAGTAAAATGATGATAAAGGAAAAATGGAAATAGAATGTAGAGCACTAATCCTAAAATAAAATAAAAGAAAAGAAAAAGAAAATAAAATGAAACTTTAAAAAAGGTAAAATAATAGTAGTAATAATACTGATTAAAAATAAAAATATAATAATTACGGTAAAATCAAGTGAGAAAAAAAGAAAAAAATTAGTTTCTTTAGTAAAAGATAAAAAATAAAAATGTGCAGTAGTGAAGGTCATTCACTTCCTCTACTGTTCTGTTTTGCATGCCTGTTTCCTGTCAGGTAGTCTGGACAGTATTGAAGCTCCCTGCGTCCCACAGCTCCTCCGTGGCGTACGCCACAATCTTGTTTTCAAGCAGGCAGTATTTCTTTGTTACTCAGCCTGCCTGTGGTTGTATTTACACAAGAGTAAGTTTGTGATTCAACCCCTGGGTGGCAGTGTTTCTGTATTGACATCCGGGGCTATAAGTCCTCTCTACCCAGTATTTAAAATTTGTTTTCCCTGCTGCACTTAATACTGGTTTGGGGGTATGGACTGACCCAGAGCTGGTTTTCTGATCCTTTCTCCCCATTCTGATCCCTAGGTTCCACAAAAACAACTTTCCCCTGCAGTCTCTGAGAGTGTTTTTAATTGGGTGACCCAATGTACTGGGCTTGGTAATCAAAAGCAAGGATTTAAAGGAAAAAAGAGCCAGAGTAAGTGCGCGAACTCACGACTTTTTCGCCCCGGCACTGCGCGCGACTCTGCGCACATCTCTGTGCACGTCTTTTCCCCCTGGCACAGCACAGCCAGTTTACTGGTAAAGCTTCAAGCTGCCTTTCTGTGCCCAGCCCAGCTAAGGGTTGATTTCTAGAGTTCCCTTCTGTCAGCAGCCCTGTGGACCCCCTTCCACATTCGCGGACTATGCTGGCCCCAACGTGCGTGAATTTTGTGGGGCGCAGACTTCCTCTGAATCTCTAGATCCCGCTGTGCGCGTTTCTCTCTTCAGCCTGGATCACAGACCTCACCTTTCTCTGGGCAGAATCTGACCTTTCCGTGAGGAGGTGCAGAGCTAGTCCGGGTCCCCGTATTCAGACTGCTTGAGAGCCGGTGTTTGTGGGTTCGCTGCTGGTCCCTGGGTGTAGGGTCCCGTGAGGTATCCGATTCTTCCTGATTAAAGGTAAGGCTAGGCTTCCGATCACAGCCACTCTCCCCTTCAAGATGGCACGGTCTCTGGGCCAGAGCCGGTCCCTCCAGGAAAGATTTCAGCAGCAGTGGAGGCTGCGTGGTCAGGGGAGCCCAGTCCAGCAATTCTCAATAGTCCCTTGGAATATAGCTGTCCCTCACTCACAAATAGACACTCCCCGTATGTCCACACACTCTCCTTTCGTTCTCTCACTCACACACTATCTTGCAGCCTGCCTTCCCGTGGGCAGCCATCTCCCTGTCCCAAGAACTCTTCTTTTTAATAACTACAACTTCAATGCAATTATCACATCTTAAAAATTAATAAAAATTTTTACTGCCAGTGGTCTCTTTGCCGGTCCCTTTTGAAAGGCCAAACAAAATACCAACAAAATCGGTGTTCAGTTAATTTCAGTTAGGATCTATGTAAGGTCCCCATACATTGCAACTGATTGATACATCTTAATTATCTTTGGGTGCATAGATTATCTTTCTCTCATCCATTTTTACACAGTATACTTTTGGACTTTTATGATTATTGTGCTTGGAGTCACGGGAGCTTGTGGGAATGTTCATGATACTAACAAAAAGGTCTTTTGAGGCCTTTTTATGAGCCAGGCACTATGGCAAGTGCTTTGCATATTTTATCTCATTTAATCCTTAAAACAGCCCATTGAGTTAGGTATTATCAGCCCCATTTTATAAACAGAAAGCTTAGGGTTAGGGATATGAAATAATTCGCTTGGAAAAGAGCTGAGATTCAGAACCAGGTAATTCTTATTCCAAAGTACACGTTCTTCATTCATATCTAAGCTATACTGTCCGAGTAAATGCATTAGGAAAAATTAATGCCATCCCAAGTATGGGCTTTATTTATTTTTGAAAAAAAATATTTTTATTGATTTCAGAGAGGAAGGGAGAGATAGAAACTTCAATGATGAGAGAGAATCATTGATGGGCTGCCTCCTGCATGTCCCCCACTGGGGATTGAGCCAGCAACCTGGGCATGTGCCCTGACCTGGAATTGAACCATGACCTGGTTCATAGGTCGATGCTCAACCACTGAGGCATGCTGGCCAGGCTGTGCTTTATTTTTATTGGTACCTTTTTTTAAAAAAATATATTTTATTGATTTTTTACAGAGAGAAAGAGAGAGAGATAGAGAGTTAGAAACATCGATGAGAGAGAAACATCGATCAGCTGCCTCCTGCACACCCCCCACTGGGGATATGCCCGCAACCAAGGTACATGCCCTTGACCGGAATCGAACCCGGGACCTTTCAGTCCGCAGGTCGATGCTCTATCCACTGAGCCAAACCGGTTTCGGCTTTATTGGTACCTTTATGGATGTTTGAGATATATCTTAGATTAACAAAGGAAATTGAATGCCATCATAAAATGTCCATGTTGCCATCTAAATAAACAGATATGTATTGAGCACCTTCTGTGTACAAAGAACTGGGTAGGAGCTGAGCAAAATCAGCAGAAAAATTATATTTGATCAATGCTTCCAAATGCTCACAACCCAGAGGTGAGAGTGAAGGAGATAGACAAATACACAAGCAGATGCAATGGAAAGAGGACTGTGGTGAGCGCCATCATAGAGCTACAGATAAAAAGTGATGCAGAACAGAGAGAGAGAAAAAAAGAATTCTAATTTGGGGGGATTAGAAGAAGTTGTTGGAGAACATGGGAGCTGCAAGGCCCTTGAATGATAAATAGGATGTTAGCAAACAGAGCTTAGGTGGATGGGGAGTGATGATGATGAATATTAAAATGTAATGCCACATTCTGATGAGGTTTATTTGGGGCTTCTGTTTCCCCCTGTTGATTCTCTGGAAATGCACTAAATATTCTTTGCAGCTTTCTCCACAACTCAGCAGCTTGCACCATAGGCAGGAGGGGCTAACACTTCACCCACCGCCACCACCTTCCCAGCAGGATCCAGGTTGGGGTGGCATGTTGACCATCCATAACTGCCAATGGTCTCTTTGCCGGTCCCTTTTGAAAGGCCTGGGGTTGCTTTTGGATCACTAGTGGCCATGGTCCCCGTGGTCCCTGCTGCCATTCATCTCACCAGCCTGCTTCTGACCTAACGCTTCCTTCGGCTTTGCCGAGGTCAGGCAGCTTGCCAGCTCCACCTTGGCAGGAGCCTCGGTTCCCGAGATAACTAGCTTTGTGCCTCTCTGATTACGACCTGATTACAACCCTGGATTGTTCTTGGTGAGCAGTGAGGGCTATCAGTGCAGGAGGCGGTCAAACCCTAGGTGCTTAGCGGAGATCCATCTGAGATTTCTCAGGTCTGTTACATTAAGAAAAGAAGCTCTTTTATCCAGTACTTTACAAGACTTCCATTTTACATCTTTTTTAGAGACACCTGTTTCTATGGTTTTCTGAGGTTAAGCAAAAAGGGAATGCTGAGTGGCAAATTTTTCGTTTTTATTTTGTCACCCATCAGCAGCAAAAGCTTAACCTCTGGCTGCCTGAACCTTTTCCCTAAGACCAATTGTTCCCTTCCCATCTCTGTACACACACAGCAGTTATTGTGTTCTCAGCAAAGACAAATAGGCTTCAACATTAATCGAAGAAAAGCCTAAGTACAGAAGTAAATCTAATATTCACTGCTCCCCTCCAAACCATATATGACAATAAATGTAAAAGCCAAAGGCAAAATATGTCAATTATCCATGCAGCAGTTCTCACAACTAGGGAAGAAAGTTGGGTTAATAATACAGCCTACAGACCCTTACTTGGAAGATATCATGATAACTTCAACATCCGCATTTCTATATTATAATGACTTATTATTACTACATTGGTTGTATGTGGTAGTCACTAGGTCTATCCTTCCAATATTTCTGGTTTTCCTCCCAGATGCACCATAGTAGTATACATTTCAGAACTCTACAAGTTAGGTGTGGCCAAGTAATTTGCTTTAGTTAAGAAAATGTGTGGGCTGGTAGCAGATGCCACCTCCAGACAAATTTGGGAGTCAATGCGTGATGCCCCATGCTTCTCTTTCCCTCTGCTATGGTGACTGGCGACTGTGACTGGTGACTTTCAAGGTGGTCAGCCTCGTTCCTCTAATGATAACAACACTGGGCAGAGACCCCAGCCAACTATATGATGGACATGAAGCAGGAGCTAGAAAATAAACTTCTGCTGTTTAAGTTACTGAAACTGAGCTTGTTACCACGGTATTGTCTTGACTTGCTTGACTGATACACAGGGTTTCTTAAAAGCTTCCGAGGATTAAAAAAATGAGCCTCCAGATAACCTTTTATATCTAAAATAACCTTTTATACCGTTTATACCTTTTTGGCTTGATGAGAGTGATAAAATATCCGCTGCAAATTTGAGGGACTAACGAGAATTTTGCCAAACTTCCTTAAAAGCTCATTTTCCAATCTCCTGGTAACTAACATAATATCTAATATATTACATATAATATATGTAATACATCACCCTACAACAAGTTTGCTTTTCCCTCCGGGGAATATTAACTAAAAGTTTTATAAAGTGACAAGGCAATATGAAGTGCCCTTGTATTTAAGATTTAATATTAAAAATTTCACATATTAAAAATTTTGGTTCTAAGACCTCCTATGCCCATATTGTACAAGACTAGTCCTTTTAAGATATATTTGCTATAAGAACTTGATGCTCAAGACTGAATAGGCGAATCTATTGGTTAACTAAACAAATTTTTGCTAGGCTTCATTGTGCCAAATTTATATTTTAGCGCCCTCTGCTGGAAAAATGTGCACCTCTGATAAATATAGGTGATTTTTTGATGTGTGCTTTTCAAGTATAGACTCTGAAGAATGTCTTATTTATAATCTGTACTAAAAGAATTTTCTCCTTTAAGCAAATATCCTTTTGAAAAACTATTAATCTACAAATGGTATTTGTCTATTGTAGATCCTATAGAAGAATACAGATGCACATGCATTTATGTATGTATAATTTACACATTCACAATGTTAAAAAGTACTAAGTAAAAATTAGAAATTTGTAAGACCATAATCCCCTGCCCCATGCCTACACATGCCTGTGCTTGCCAGTGTCCAACTCTCTACAATGTCTTCTGAGTTATGTACCAAATCTCAGTCAAAATATGTTATTCATTCCATAAACTATGTAACAAGCACCAGTGCTAAGGGCAGGAGTTCCATTCTGAGCTAAAAGGATGTTAAATCTGTCTTTAGGCAATTTATAGTCTTATTGGGCAGCAGAATTTCACCAAAAGAAAAGATCAATAAGTGTTTAATTACGAATTATTGTTACAGAGAACCGGAATAAATCAAGCAATGCTCAGAGAGTTGGGAGTCACACTTTATTCACCGCGGTGGGCTTAGAGAAAATGAATTCAAATTCTAAGCAAAGCTACAAGCAGAACTTCCCTTTTTATTAAAGAGCCAGCCCTATGTGTGCTTAGTGGTTATCTCGCTGCTGGCCTTTAAAACAACACAGTTCTATCCAATTAAAAAATACACTTGGCATGGCATTGAGAGTATGGATATATCTAGTCTCTGGCCTACAAGGCCAGACAGCTAAGTTTATCTTCCTCATTATTCAAGCAGGCTAAAGCAGGCTAGAAAACAAAGTTATTTTTTATAGAATAAGAGGCCGTCTAAAAAATAGCAGAGAATTCCAAACAGTAGTTTTACAAAATAGGGATTAGCCTTCTCACTATGAGATGTTCTTTGAAAGAATATGGTTTTCTGTGGATAACAATGAGAGCTAACTTAGGTTGATTAAGTCAGAAAGCAGTAACTGAGCTGAGATAAACTGTGTCCATGGACAGGTGCTAACCAGATAAAGAGCAGGATGGGTGGGAGGAGGAAGAGTATGCTAGGCACGAAAGCAACAAGTTGAGAGGAAGCCAGAGTGGTCCCCTGAGTAAAAGACAGCAAGGTTCGGTGAAGAGATCAAGGGGAGAGGGGAGGGAGGGAAGGCAGAGCCAGACCAAAGGGCTTTGTGAGTCCTAGGAGGCAGTTTTGCGCTTGTACTTAAGAATTATGGGAGCTGGTGAAAAGGGGAACTGGAGGGTAGGGTAGATGCTATAGGCAGGACACCATCAGCTCTGTGTTTCTAAACAAAATTACTCCTCTGGGTTTTGGAGCAGAAATAACTAATTGGATATAACAAGAGTGGTTTCCTTAACCTATAATTGAACCTAGTGCCTGAGCATGACATTGAGCTCTCTATAACTTGGCACTATCTATTCTTTCAATCTCACTCTCCCATAGATTCTATGTATTGGTGTTTATTGTTCCCTGAGAACATCATCATGCTCACTTGAAATGCCCTTTCTTTTTCTCCTCTCTCCTTTCTCCACCTACAGAAATGCCATTTATTTTAAAAGACCAATGCAAAGCCACCCCCTTTGGGAACATTTCTCTGAGTCTCTCAAAATAAATTCTGCTTCCTTGACACCCTCTTAACATAGAATCTGCATTTGTACATGTTTTATCTCCACCCCATGACATTGTAAAAAAATCAAAAGGAAATATTCTCTTCATCTTTGTACCCCATCCCCATAATTCCTAGATCATTGGTTAAGACTAAATAAATGCATTTTAAAGTAAAATTTCACTATGCATTTCATTGTATCCCCTAATAAATGTCATTAAATCTATCATAGACACAAACTATGAAGGATATATCCACACACATAAATCCATTTAGATGGGCACTCCTAAGAGCAGAATGGGCAAAAGGTTAATGTTTTGCTTGGGTTGAGAGAGAGTATAGCAGAAAATATATAGAGAAAGAGAAAGGGCAGGGGGGGGGGAGTGAGAAGGAATAAGGAGGTGAATTACAGCAGATGGGCAAGCAGGTGAGAGACAGAGTAGTAGGTGACCAGAGAATGAAGACATAAATAACCATGCTTATCTCTAAAGCTGAAGTCTTGCTTCACAAATCTTATATCTTTCTCATACATTTACACTGAGTTGGAAGAACGCATTTGTAATAGTCTCAAAGAAACTATTATACATACATACACACATATACACATACATACATATACTCATACATACATATACATAGGTATCTACAAATATGTACACCGATGCATATGTACACACACACACACACACACACACACACACACACACACACAAGTTTTACTTACTATTCTCCCTTGTCATTTTATAGTTTTGGGAAAAGCTCTATTAAATCTAAGTTGATGATGTTGTTTCCCTTGCTAATATCTAAAAGTCCTGATTGTAGGGAGGCGAAGGATGAGATCAGTGCGTAAGTATCAGCTATGGATCTTGCAGATCTTGATGAGTCGACCTGGGTGGAGCCTGAACTTCTCTTTGGTTGCTGCTGAGTCTGCTGGTCTGTGTACCACACTTTGAGTAGAATAGACTGATGATTTCTGGTAGTTCTTTGGCTAATTTTTTTTGTTGGAAAAATTCTCCACTTTTGGAGGTATTCACCTGTAAACCACCTATAAATCACTTATGCTTAAGCTATATAGCTTTAGATGAAAACAAAACAAGACATTGCAAGGCCAAGGGTTCAAAAGTTAAGTAGCAATCTTAAATATAATCTAGAGTTATTCTTAAGGCAACAAAAGCTGGCAAAGTAAGTTGTAAGTGCTAGACTTGAAATTTTAAGGGTGCACTTAAGACGAGATGTACAACCGTTGTTGAGTGAAGGTTTGGTCCCAGTCTCCCCGGGATATAGACTAGATCAGTAGATATCAAAGTTTTTTGTTTGCAACCTACAGTAAGAAATGTATTTTAGGTTGTGATTATGTACAAAACAAAAGTTTCATAAGTAAGACAATATCTTACTCTATGAAATACACTCTGATATTTTTTATTCTATTATATTCATTAAAAATGCTTCTCACAACTCATGAATGCATGGTGGCTTGAAGTTTGGAATATCTGAACTAGAGGACGCTTTCAGCTTTCTTTCTTTTTATTTTTGGTCACTATTCATCGAAAGAAAGTCATGAGACTATGTTGCATGGTCTTTCTTATGGTGGAGACGGAATGTTGGAAGGAGGGCTTCCAGGGTGGGCTGGATGGCAGAAAAGACCTGCTATGTCTTCCAGGAGCCATTTATATTACAGGTGCCAGTTGTTTGATTTCCCCCCAATGTACAACATAACTGTGTGTGATTCTTGGAATTTTATGGAGGCAATCTGGAGTATCTCCCACCCCTTTCCCAACAATAACCACTTACCTTTTACTTGAGCAGGCAGAATAGGAGAAGGGTTAAGAACATGGTCTCGAGGCTGACTCTCTGGATCTGAATCTCCACTCCCTTTTTTTAGCTATGTAAATTTGGGTTAGTCATTTAACCTCTTGTGCTTCAGCTTCCTCATCTATAAAATGGAAATAATAGCCCTGACTGGAGTGGGTCCGTTAGTTGGGCATCCTCCCGCGCACCGAAAAGCTGCCAGTTCAATTCCTGGTAAAGGCACATGCCTGGGTTGTAGGTTTGATCATCAGTTGGGGTACGTGGGGGAGGCAACCAATCGTTATCTCTCTCTCTCTCTCTCTCTCTCTCTCTCTCTCTCTCTCTCTCTCCTTCCCTCTCTCTCTACATCAATAAAAACATATTTTTAAAAACTGCTAAAATGGGAATAATAATAATTCCTACCTAATAGAATCAAGATGACAATTAAATGAGCTAACACAGTAGACAAGTTGTACTACAGGAATGTTATTAGCCACTGTTAGCCAGACTTTAATTAAGTTACAATGTAAACTTTGAGCTTAACTTTACATTTTCATGATAAGGAGGAAAGATACTCTATTGATAAGTACTTTCTAAGCAGTGGCCTGAAAATAGTGGCTTGAACTGCAATATTAAATACAATTAAAGTTTCTGATAATTCCCCAAATGCAAGTTTTCCGCAGTCCTGATTCAAATGGATATGCAATAACTTAGTTACTGAACTGATTAACTTCCTAAAACTAAACTGGGGAAAAAAGAAATTAAAATTTTTGTACTAGAAAATAAAAATCCAGTGAAGCATCACATTTCCTTGGAAATGTAAGAGGGTTTTATTGTTCAAAAGGAGGGAGGCAGATTCCATTCTGTGTATCACCAAGGAAAATATGACATGATTTAATAATTTTTTATTTTTGATTAGTGCCTCCCTTCCCCCATTGTTACTTATTATTATTTTTTTTTTTTTGTGAGTCAGAGGTTGCTATGGTACTTTAGAAATAAGATAGGTTGAGCTGCTAAAGGAAATAAATATGATTATGTTATAGACCAAATGTTTGCCTCCCCCAAGTTCATATGTTGAAATCCTAACCCTCAATATGATGGTATTAGGAGGTGAGGCCTTTGGAAATATTTAGGACATGAGGGTAGAGCCCTCATAAATGGGATTAGTGCCCTTGTAAAAAGAACCCCAAAAAACACTCTCTCTCTTTTTTTTCTGCCATGTGAGGACACAATGAGAACATGGCCTTCTATAAACCAGGAAGTGTTTCTCACCAGACACTGAATCTGCTGGTGCCTTCATCTTGGACTTCCAGCCTTCAGAACTGTGAGAAATAAATGTTTGTTATTTAAGCCGCACAATTTATGGCATTTTTGTTGTAGCAGCTGCAACTGGCAAAGACAATATCCATTATAAATGTTCAACCTATTGTGAAAATAATAATATAGTTATCTCTTAAAATTCTTAATTAGTTTAGCTTTTCCTTATAAAACTAACAAACTAACCTAAACAGCTACAATAAAAAACTTTCATACATATGGTCTGCAATTAAATATTCTACCTGCTATGGGAATGGTTAGCCCAAGAAGGGAAATGAGTAGCAGCTGTATGTGCTTTCTTGCTCACGACAGTTGTTGCTATCTGTGTAGATAAAAATCTATTGATACAGTTATTTGTTTAAGTTGCTATTGGGAAAATGGTGTGTGTTCAGTGCTTAACTGTAATTTAATCAAACCACTTCCAAGACGTAAGCCATATTTTTGTGGATTTCCTTAAGTTTAAGATGAGAGTAGAGGATAGTTGTGTATTTGAAATAAAAATATTTTTCCAAATAAGGTCTAAAAGGAAAATTGAACTCTTCTCCCTGGTTTCTCACTCCTGTTAGGCAGAAAGCTCACCTTTCTTAGGGATATCTCTCTCCCTTCCATCCCTCTGCCCTCCCTGTGCCCTTGCCTAGGACTTTGTTAGCCTGCATCTGCACCCCTGTGGCCTCCTTAACATCCCCGAGAGACTGTACAATTCTCCTCTACTCTCCAGCTGGGCCTAAGAGTTAAACTGACATAAGACAGTTTAACAGGAGAAAAGCATACACACTTTACTTAGTAATTTTTACATGCACATGGGAGGCTTCACAAGAAAAATGAAGACCTAAAGAAGCAGTTAGGGTCCAAGCTTATATTATAGGTTGAACAAGAAATAGTAAATTGTGAAAATGTGACAAGACAAAGGGGTTTGGACTAAGGCAGTTAATCATGGAGACGTGGCTGGGAAGATAAGGGTTAATGTAAGAAGGCTGGTTTGTACCGTTTTCTCTTGGCCTCGATTCCCCATCTGTGGTGATAGGAATGTCTTCCTTCCTCCTGGCACAGGAGGCACCTTTCACGTGGCAGTTTTTATCTCCCGCTTTCAGGAAGAAAAGGGAGGTCAGAGTGTCCTTCTTGCATATACTACTTTTCATCAATATGCCTAAGTGGCATATTTTGAGGTAACATGCTCAGAACCCCTATAAGACCTAAGATTTTCCCAACATATCCTCATCTCCACTGCTAGGCCTAATATTTTGTGTGTGTTTTGGTGTGTTCTTTTTGTTTTGTTTTGTGTTTTTGTTATTCCAAGATGTCTTTTTAGGCCTAATCTTTTTAAAATCTTCACCAAGGATATGTTTCATTGATTATTATTATTATTATTATTATTTTATGGAGAGGAAGGGAAAGAAAAAAGAGAGAGAGAGAGAGAGAGAGAGAGAGAGAGAGAGAGAGAGAGAGAGAGAGAGAACATCGATCAGTTGCCTCACACACACACCCCAACAAGGGATCTAACTTGCAACCTAGATATGTGCCCTGATGGGGAATGAAACCAAGCTAGGCCTAATCTTTTTTAAACACTATTTCAATCTTGTTCTATTCTTACACTTCATCACTCCTTTAACTTTAACACTCCCAAATATGCAGATGGCTACTTGAATCCTGACTGCTCTGTTGAACAACTTCCAGACACCCACTAAGATCTTTCTGCTGAACATCTTTATCCAGATGTCCCACCATCATGATCCAAATCTAACATGGCAATATTACCTATTCCCTAACTCACGGCAATATTACCTATTCCCTAACTCAAAGCTTTCTGTTCAGTACAAGGACTTTCAATCAGTCACTGGGGCTAACAATCTGGAAGTTATCATTGGCTCTCTCTGTGGCCTCAGTAGAACAGACAACTCATTGGTCCTGTCTTCATAGTGTTGTTCCCTCTGCCCTTCCTTTGCCACACTCAGTGTTTAGGTCTTGTGTCTTTTTGCCCAGATGAATAGAATGTGCAATATCATGCATTGAGAATGTTGGCCTTTAACAAAGAGATAATAATATATCTAGCTAGCAAAAATAGGTTTATTTAAGAACAACAAAAATTTGCAATTCAGGATGCATGGTCTAATGGTGAACCTCTCAAAAGTCCAAAGAAACAAAGAAGATGAATGTTTTTTTATGAAGTTGGGGTGGGGAGCGCTATTGTAAACAAAGAGTTCATTGTAGGAAACCAAGTTTGAAGCATGTATAGTGACTTTTCATTGGCTGAGTTATGGCAATCTCCTGTTGGCTAAGCTGTTACTGTATGAGGAGGGATCATTTCTTATTCCTGCTGAGTATCACTTCTTTTAGAGGATGTCTTAACAATAAATGAGAAAATAATTGCTTTTTCCTGTTGGGGTGAGTAGTATATTGAGTGTCATGTGCATGAGAGTCCTCTGCTCCATTTTAAATGTGGTTTCTGTTTATTAATTTTCATATGAACATAACAAGGAAATATGAGGAAAAAATGTACATTTTTGTTTTAAAAGGTAAGAGAACAAGCTTGCCTAACATTTACTATAGGGATTGACCCTGTGGCTCTCACTTGGTCCATGTGATATATGGTCATATGTGAAATAGAATAATAGGAAGTATCCTGAGGGCATAGTACGAGTTCCACTTTCGATGTATCACAATGCATTGCTGTTTCCTTGTTATGAGTTGATTCCAATGGGCTTAATTTTGTAAAAGCAAGACCTTAACATAGTAAACATAGTAAGTCATTTCTAGACTGGCCAGGCAGTCCTTTTGTACCACACAGGAGTTTTCTGTTTTGTTTTTTTCTTGGCAAAGCAGGTACTAGTACAGACAAGTTACATTTTTTTTTTTTCTCTTAAAAGATGGTGTTGCAGGTTGGGTTTCTGAGAAGGAAATTCTGAGACACAGCCTGCAAGATGATTATGAAGGCATGCCCTTGTTTCAACATGAGTAAAAGGAAGGAGAAGAAGGAAGCAGGACTGAGAAGAGGGAAAAGACAAGCTGCATTGCAGGCCAAAGGCCCCTTGGCTGACCCCACGGGAGCTCGGGGGCTAGATTGACCTTCCAAGTTGTGCTTAGGCTGAGCCGGCCAGATCTTTCTTTCCATGCATGGATCAATCCTGGTGTAGGCCGCCACAGGACGGGGTGTGGGTGAGGCAATCCCTGAAGTGCCACCAGCACTCCCTACAGGTAGAGCCACACTCTGACACTGAGGGGGTGGGGGGCACATAAGGATGGCCCACCCAAGAAGAGAACTATACAAGGTTTGCTGGCCTTTTCTGCAACAAAATGATAGAGCGGCTCTTTAAAGCATACTACATAGCAGGCAGTTCTGAGGGAAAAAACACATTTGATCTGTTTCCTCAAGATAAAGAGGATGGCTTAACAATAAATGAGAAAGTAGTTGCTTTTGAAAGAAATGAAGCCTATTGAGAGACTATTTTGAAAACACTTCCATTATTTTATGACTTAATTGTCAAAAAGTACACACTTATGTGCCTATCTGCACACACACTTGGAGCCAGATTTTTTTCACTTGTTTAAAAATTTTCCAAAGAAACAGTTCCCATGGATTTATTTTATTTTATTTTAGAGAGAGAGGAAGGGAAAGGGAAAGGGAGAAAGAGAGAACATTTGTTGTTCCATTTATGCATTCATTGGTTACTTCTTGTATGTGCCCTGACCTGGGATCCATCCCAAACCCTTGGTGTACCACGATGATGCTCTAACCAAGTGAGCTACACAGCCAGGGCTCCCATGGATTTTTAACCTATTTACAAAAGTAATAAAAATGGTCATCTTCCAATTAGTGTTTGAGAACAATTAACACAGGAGAGATGGAAATTTACTAGCTAAATATCAACAAAAACCTTTGTGTAGTAAGTGGATTGGGATTGAAACAACTTGTATCACAATGTAGAAAGGTGGTCACGAATGCCCTGCTTTAATTTGCATCCCTGGATATTTTGAGTAATTTTTTTACAATCCTGACAAACATTAAAATTAAACATTAAGATAAACCAAACTTAGATCATTGAGCTGCTGAATTTCAAAGTATTAATCATCTTCAAAAGATTTTTTTAAGTAATGGACACTATTTTGTGATTGTTATGGGTTGATCAGTGGAAATCCTCACCTTCAATTCTCCAAGATGAGTGACTTGGAAATAGGGTTGTTGCAATCATACAGGTATTGCCCCCTTTTCAAAATTTTGCCTTACCCCACAAAAGACCTACATTAGTGCCTGCTTTCACTATTTGGAAGAAATCCAAAGAGTTTTTTGCTTTTACAAATAAAGGGGAAAAACGAAAATAGCATTCAGTGTGTGTTTTGCAGCAAGCCCTCTCAGGGGCAGCTCGGGGCAGCCCACACCCCGAGCAGCGAGGGTGGCCCCTTCAAGCTCCTTCCCCGCGAACCAAACTCAACCTTTCAGCAAACTCGCCAGGGCTGTGGACTGTATCTGTGACCACCTGCGCTTTATCTCAATTTACACTGTGCATCTATCTGTTAGCAAGATGTGTCCTAAGGTACCAGAGCTCACAAGGTGTTATGCTTAGTGTAAAACGGGCGTAATTAAGGGTATTTGGTATAATTTGGTCCGTTATCTTTGGGGTCTGGGAACAATACAAATTTTTCCATATAAAGTACTAGTATTGCTTCTTCGTTTTTTTTTTTTTGTTTGTTTATGAAAGGTGTCATGGGAACATTCTAATTTCAGATAGTGGGGGAAACCTGGAATTAGTTAAATTAACGACTGTTGATCTTATAAAAAGAGAAGGCAGTGGCAAAGAGGGAAAATAGCCAGGAGAAGAGGAGGCAAAGATTGGGTGTATGCTGCCAAAGGTCAGGGCATGTTGGGGTTGGGGGGGGGGGGTAGTATCCAGAAACTAAAAGAGCCAAGGGCAGATCCGCCCCTAGAAGCTTTAGAGACGGCATGGCCCTGCCATCACTTTGATCTCGTACTTCCAGCCCCCAGAACTGTGAGAGAATACATTTCTGCCATTTTAAGTTACCCAGTGTGTGGTACTAAACATGAGTATTAATATTGGCAAACTAAACATGAGTATTAATATTGTTGCCTATCATTAAAAATAAAAACTTAAATACTTTATTTCATTTCTAGCTCTTTTTTTGTAAGCAAAAAAAGCATGTATTAATGTGTGTGCTCATAAAAACATTTTAACAAGAATGGCAAGCAATAAAAAACTGTTTGCATTTGTGCTGAAAATTACTTTTGAAAGGTTATTTGTAGTAACAATTTGAGGCCTAGGATGTTGAGCTTTTTCATTTGTTTCAGCCAAGCCTTGGAGCTGTAGTAATCCAGGATTCCCTTAATCCAATTTCAGGATTTGAACTTTTAGGGGTCAGGTAGATCAGGCAAAGCTGACCAGGTTGCAGGTTTATTTTTGGTTCCTCCTTCCTCCTGCGGTGCAGCCCTCTGGTGTCTCCAGGCACCCAAGCCTGGGCCAGCTTCACCAAAATCCCCAGCATGCTGGAAAGCACTGCTCAGCCTTCTCTTCAGGACCTTCCAGTGCTCCCCTGGGTAAATGAGCCCTCAAATGCCAGCTCACTAACATCGCTGGATTTCCATTTCTGCCTATTCCCCAATCTTGGCCCAGTTATCACTTATTATTTTACTAGAGGCTCGGTGCATGAAATTCGTGCATGGGGGGGGTGTCCCTCAGCCCCGCCTGCACCCTCTCCAATATAGGACCCCTCAAGGGATGTCCGACTGCCTGTTTAGGCCCGATCCCAAACGGGCAGTCAGACATCCCTCTCACAATCCAGGACTGCTGGCTCCCAACTGCCTTCCTGATTGCCCCTAACCCAATGGATCTCAACCTTTCTAATGCCACGACCCTTTAATATAGTTCCTCATGTTGTGGTGTCCCCCAACCATAAAATTATTTTCGTTGCTACTTCATAACTGTAATTTTGCTACTGTTATGAATCGTAATGTAAATATCTGTGTTTTCCGATGGTTTTAGGCGACCCTGGTAGCGGTTCTCAACCTGTGGGTCACGACCCACAGGTTGAGAACAGCTGCTTTAGAGCCTCCCCTGCTGGCCTGATCGTCCACAACTGCCCTCCCTTGCAGGCCTGGTCCCTCCCAACTGCCCTCCCCTGCTGGCCATCTTGTGGTGGCCATCTTGTGTCTACATGGGGGCAGGATCTTTGACCACATAGGGGCAGCCATCTTGTGTGTTGGAGTGACAGTCAATTTGCATATTACTCTTTTATTAGATAGGATAAAGGCCTGGTGTACGGGTGGGGGCCGGCTGGTTTGCCCTGAAGGGTGTCCCAGATCAGGGTGGGGGTTCCCTTGGGGTGTGGGGTGGCCTGGGCAAGGGGCCTGTGGTGGTTTGCAGGCCGGCCACACCCCCCGGCGACCCAAGCAGAGGCCCTGGGGTCTGGGATTTATTTACCTTTTATAATTGAAACTTTGTAGCCTTGAGTGAATGCCTGGGCCCGCCAGGGTGTGCGGAAAGCTTGGCTTCCTCCATTGCAGGAGAAACCCAAGCCTCCTGCTCTCTATGAGGCCGCAGCCATCTTGGTTGGGTTAATTTGCATACTCGCTCCTGATTGGCTGATGGGCGTGGCTTGCGGGTGTAGTGGAGTGATGGCTAATTTGCATATTACTCTTTTATTAGATAGGATTAGTTATTTGACACTTAGAAAGATTTATTTTATTATCCTATGTAATAAAGAGGGAATATGCAAATTGACCATCACTCCACCACAAAGATGGCTGTGCCCACAGCGGAGGGGGGTGGTTTCCATAACACAAGTTGGCTGCACCCACAGCGGAAGCCAAATTCCCGTAATGAGCCTTAACGAGCAACCAGCAGGGACCTAAGGCTGTGGACCCTCACTGCCCCCATGGGACTTGACAGGGTCCTCAGACCGCACCCCCCCCCCCGCCCTGGCTCAAGGCGGGCACCTTAGGCCATGCCCCCCACCTGGCAGGGCTTGATGGGGGACCTCAGGCTGTGCCCCCCACCCCGGCGCCAGGCCGGGGGACCTCAGGCCATGCACCCTGCCCTAGTGCCAGACTGGGGGACCTCAGGCCACGCCCCCCACCCCGGCGCCAGGCTGGGGGACCTCAGGCCGTGCCCCCCGCCCCAGCACTGGGCCAGGGGACCTGAGGTCGCATCTCCCACCCAGCAGGGCTTGACTGTGGACCTCAGGGCGCGCCCCCGCCCCAGTGCTGGGCCAGGGGACCTGAGGCTACACTCCCCGCCCGGCAGGGCTTGACAAGGGTGGGCCGGCCAGGTCTGGATCTAGCCCAATGGGGGGAGGGGAAGTCAGGTCTGGGTCTCCCACGATTTTGAGGTATACATTGTTGGGTGGGAACTTGACTCTGGGTCCTGTGGTACGCCTCAGACTCTGACAGGAGGAGTATTTTCATATACATTTTACTAATTTTCTTTTATCTCTGATACTTCTATTATAGAGAAAGGGCAAATAGCAATATTAAAATATTTCCTCTAATCCCCTTTTAATGTGCACAAATTCCGTGCACCTGGCCACTAGTATATATATTTAAATACATTTGTATTGATTTCAGAGAGAAGGGAGAAGGAGAGAGAGATAGAAATATCAATGATGAGAGAGAATCATTGATTGGCTGCCTCCAGATGCTGCACACTTGGGATTGAGCCCGAAACCCAGGCATGTGTCCTGATCGGGAATCAAACCTTGACCTCCTGGTTCGTAGGTTAACGCTCAACCACTGAGCTATGCTGGCCAGGCTAGAAAGATTTTTTAAATTTAGATTTTTAAGTTGTATTCAGCCAGAGGCTTGGCCCCACTTATCTACTCTACCTTTACCAAAAGCACAATAAAAAACGGTCCAGAGACCACTCTTCTGGACTATGCCAATGATCTCTTTATGTCTCCAATCTTTCCTCACCCCCAATCTTACCTCTACTCTGCTGACAGATCTATGTTTTAAAAACATTTCCATCAAGTCATTTCCTTGTTAAAAAAAAAAAAGAAAGAAAAGAAAAGAAATAAAAAAGTCTTAGTGACTCTCACTGTGTGGTGGCTTTTACTATGTCAACTTATCCTGTGTGGTTCTGGATCAGTTAGCCCATTAGAGACATTTTGGATGCTATTTGGGAGATAGAAATGAAGCAACTGCTAATTATTTTTTTAATGTTTTAATGGCTGGTGGAAGGTGCCAGGCACATTGTCTCTGATCTGCAGCTAGCCCACCTCGTGTGAGCAGCTCCATGGTGAAGGGATCCAGCATCGTCACCCAAAGCATCAAGGATGGAGGTGAGGCGAGGCAGACGTGGGTTCCAGTTAGTAGGTAATAGTTGTCTCCTTGGTCCTAGTTCACCCTTGCCCTTGTCCACATCCAACTTTCCTTCCCCAATTCCAGTATAGCCACTATAGGCTCGGCACTAGACCTGGAGGCAACTGCCTGCATGGACTGCCCTGCCTTTATTCTTATAATAATAATTGCTGTTAATTCTTATAATAATTGATTTTAATTCACACAATTGCCTTTGATTTTTACAACAATTCCCCTATTACCTTATTCCATGTGCACATGGTGGTTCTGCTTCTCTGATCAAACCCTAACAGCCTGTATTCCAAATGAAGTAAAAATGAATTGAATAACACCAATCCTGCTACCCAGTTCCTCCATTGTATATTAGAATATATTAGGTTATTGAGATTTGTAGCTAACATTTATTGAAGACCTCCTAGGTGCAGGGCGCTTGTTAAGTAAGCTTTTTATAGCATCTTATTAAATTCTCAAAACAATCCTCTGAAGAAGATACTAGTATTATACCTATTTTACAAATGTTTACAAATGTCACAGAGGCTTAGTAATTCAATCAAGTCAGAAGTCACAGCCACAGTCTAATTATAGAACAGGAGTTCTCAACCACCTGTACTCCAAATTCATTAGAACTGAAAGAAATTGTCTTTTCCATGGACTCTTAAGGACGCTCACCCTTTCTCCACATACATACACAAAATGCATTTTCATGACTTTAAGACTTTTCCCTTAATCTTCCCCTTTTCTTAAGAACTTTCCTAATGTCATAGCCAGTCTTGTGGTAAAACAGAGACAAAATTTCCAGCCAAACTGACCAGGGTTTGAATGTCATATCTATCCATTACCTACTACCAACTTTTTTAGATTCCCTAATCCTCGATCTCATATATAAAATTTCTATGATATATGTGTAAAATAAGATTTAATATTGTCACTTATGTACATACCTGGATCCCCCTGCTGGAGTATGGATTTTCAACTTTTAAAAACTATAACCCACACTAAGAATATATTTTGCATTGCAACTGAATTTACACACACACATACACACACAGATAACTGAAACAAGTTTCATGAGTACTGCTTGCCTTTACTACTTGTACTACACAGTGATCTATTCTATTCTATTCTATTCTATTCTATTCTATTCTATTCTATTCTATTCTATTCTATTCCACTAGAGGCCCGATGTGCAATAATTCGTGCAAGAGTAGGCCTTCCTTCCCTCAGCTGCTGGCTCTGGCTTCCCTCGGCTCCTGGGACCCAGGCTTCCCTCCTCTGGCCACCAGCAGGCACCCGGGACCCGGGCAAGATTCCCTCTGCCCTGGCTTCGTCAGGAAGGACGTCTGGTCTAATTAGCATATTACCCTTTTATTATTATAGGTTCTATTCCATTAGTGGCTGGTCATGACTCACTAAATTGATTTCATGAAGCACAGATGGGTCAACATTGAAAAAATGCTGAGCCAGTTTGGATTCTTTTATGTAAGGAGGCATATTTTGTTTATTTTTTTTATTAGTTTTGGCACAGAGTAGGCATTTGGTAAATACTTGCCATAGAACTGGGTTTTCTTGAGGACAGGAGTCTTGTCTTAGTTACCTTGTATGTATCCCACATTTAGTATAATTCTCCCCACAATATTTAGAGAACAAATGACTAAAATTCAGGCCTATTTCCAGGCTTTAGAGATCAAACATTTGGATCAATCAATATGTGACAAGCACCTACTATGTGGCAATATGTAAATGCCAAATTCCTGGCTCCTTCCCTTAATTATCTTAAAAGCAGTGTGGGATCATTGAGGGGAAACAAAGAATACATGTTGCCCAACTGAGAAATTTAAAAAATGAATAAGACATATGGAGGCCATAATATCACCTTTATTAATAATGAAGACTAAGTCAGAGAACACATAATAATGTGAGAGCCAGTCAGGCCTGTTAATTAACCCTTAATTTGAGGCATTGCTGAAGTGGGGTGGCCCTCCCTAATGCCCAAGAAGAATGTGGGAGGAAAGGAGCTCAGTAAACCTAGTTTGTTTTTTCTAAATGTACTAATTAGATAAGTCACTCCTCCCCTGATCAGTGACAGAGGGAGTAAAAGCATAGAGAGACTAGATATATTATTACCAATTAAGCTTCCTCCTTAATGGAAGGAAATAGCAGAGGAGTAGATGTTCCCTTTAAAAAATCATATTTTGAAAATGACATATATAGGTGAAATGCTAAATAATATATATGTATGTATATGTATATATAAATTACTACATAATATAAAACAACCCAAGGAATATCAAAGGTGGATACCTAATTAATTTTTAAATATATTTGGCACTAGTGTTTCTCAAGTCTGACTGTTTATCAAAACCTGGAGGACACTATCAACAATAAAAAATACATATAAAGTGTGTCGGGGTGTGTGAGTGTACACATTCTGAGTGTGTGTGTATTTGTGTATCGACAGTCCTGCAGGTCCTGGATGTTGCAGACAGTATGAAGCGAGCTCAGGGGGACAGGGACGAGTTTAAATATATATATATATATATATATACACACACACACACACATATATATACACACATATATATACACATATATAAAAATTACAAATGTCATGCTGGCCATTTGTAATTTTTAAATCTCTGTGGGTGACTCCAAATGGGCATCCAGGGTTGAGAAACAATACCAAGGCTAAGTTTGTTTGCTCCTCGTGACTTTTGCACTAGCTGCTCCCATTATATATATACACACTAGAGGCCTGATGCACGAAGATTTGTGCGAGAATAGGCCTTCGGCACCACTTTCGCTCTAGCTGGAGCCGCCTTTTGGCCTTTGCTCCGGCCAGAGCTGCCTTCTGCCTCTCGCCTTGTCGTGTCAATTTGCATATTCCCTCCTTATTGGCTGTGGGCGCTGCCATCTTTGTCGCGGAGTTATGATCGATTTGCATATTCTGTCTTTAATAGATAGGATCCTATATAATAAAGGGCTAATATGCAAATCGACCAAACAGTGGAACGACTGGTTGCTATGACATGCACTGACCACCAGGGGGCAGATGCTCAACACAGGAGTTGCCCCCTGGTGGTCAGTGTGCTCCCACAGGGGGAGCGCCGCTCAGCCAGAAGCTGGGCTCAAGGCTGGTGAGCGCAGCGGTGGTGGCTGAAACCTCTTCCACCTCCGGGGCAGCACTAACAATGTACGACTGCTGGGTTAGGCCCGCCCCCGTGGGGACAACCCCCAAGGGCTCCTGGACTGTGAGAGGGCACAGGCCGGGCTGAGGGAACCCCCCTCCAGTGCACAAATTTCGTCCACTGGGCCTCTAATATATATTAAACTAGCGTTCCCATTGCAGGAAAAATCCTGCAATAGGGTTTCCTGCTGCACTCTACCCCGCCCTGCCTGCTCTCCTCCCTTGTCCCCCGCCCCGCCTTCTCCGCCAGCCCCACTGCTTTTCTCCCTTCTCCGCCAGCCCGCCCGGGCTCTTCTTCCTTCTCCCCCTGCCCGCCTGCTTTTCCCTTCTCCCCCGGCCCCGCCTCCGCTCCTCCCTTCTCCTCCCCCCGGCTTGCTTGCTTCTCCACAGCTTTGCTCCCTTCTGCAGCTCTTGGCTTCTTTCTACGCGGTCTTGATATGCAAATTAGCCACCATCTTTGTTGGGGTAATTTGCATACTCGTCCTGATTGGCTGGTGGGCATGGCGAAGGTGCGGTCAATTTGCATATTTGTCTATTATTAGGTAGGATTATTATTATATTTTAAAAATTATTTTATTATATATTAAATTAAATTAATATATATATATATTTAAAAAACAACAAAACAAAACACCCGGAGGACATTAAATAAAACAGACCATTTATTCCCTCTTCCCCACCTTTAGTATGCCCAGCATGAAACCTGTGATCTGTGTTTTAAGCTGCCTGGGTAATCCAAGTGTACATGTAAGGCTGAAAGCCATTGCCTTAGATGAGCTAGACAGACAAATGAACAGGAATTGAGAGGTTTTCTTAATGAGGAAGTTGGACAGACATTGCAGGAGAAGAACTGAGGTAGTCAGAAAGGAAGGGGCAGAGATTTTATGCAGGGGTGAGAACAGTAAGTAGAAGGATTCCAGAAATAACTGTGGCTCAAGTTACCTCAAATCTTATTCTTGAAAACGCTTACAAAATTTATCTTTAGAAAAATGATCTATGCTAATATAACAACTGATAAGACATATAGCAACACAGTTTAATAGAAAAGATCTTGGACTTGTGAGAGTTAGGAGACTTGTTTCCTGGTTGTGTGAATTTGTCCCAAACACAACGTCTTCATAGTTAAGATAGTTAAGACTCATTTGTAAAGATAGGAGTTCCTAAAGCAGTCTGGGGAGATGGTTGCCGTCTTCCCCATTTCAGGAAACGGCACTGCCATTCATTTAGAAGCTTTGGCTAAAAAACCTGACAGTCATTTTTTTATTTCTGGTGAGAACCAGTCCCCACTAATCCATCAACTAATCCTGATAATTTTCCTTTCAAAAAACATATCCCTAACTTTGTTCACTGTTCACCTCATTGACTATGACCCCAATCCAAGACACCTTTTACCTGGATTGCTCCAGAGTAGGGCTGAGAACTTATGTTTCTAACAAGTTCTCAGATGCTGCTGATTCTGTTGGTCGGGAGACCATTCTTTGAGAAGCACTGCTTTAGAGCAATGGTTCTCAACCATGATTCACAACAGAATCGCCTGATCTTTTAAAAACAACTGAGCTTGCGCCTGACCTCTACTGATTCTGATTTATTTGGTATGGGGATGAGGGCTGGCCATTTGTAATTTTTAAATCTCTGTGGGTGACTCCAAATGGGCATCCAGGGTTGAGAAACACTATCAAGGCTAAGTTTGTTTGCTCCTCGTGACTTTTGCACTAGCTGCTCCCATTACCTGGTGTACTCTTCCTCTTAGGTCTTTCCATGGCTGAATCCTTCCCGTCATTTAGGTCTCAGATTAAATGTCACTTTGTCAGGTAGCTTTCCTTGATCCTCTAATCTAAAACAACACCCCTGTCGTTATCACATCGTCTTGCTTGTTTTCAATATAGGAATTAGCAGTTCCTGAGATTTCCTTATTTACACTTATTGTCTGTATCTTCCAACTATAATAATAATCTTGAGCATAAACACCTTTGCTTGTCTTACTGACTGCTGTACCCCTGGCACTTACAACAGTGCTTGGCATCTGTTAGGTATTCAACATATGTGAAGAATAGAGAGAAAAGCCTTTAAAATAATTTCTTCCAGTTCTGTTTCTTCAACTCTTCAACTAGATTTTAATAAAATGTGTTTTATTTATGCAATAGAATTGAACCGTTTATTAAAAAGGCATCAGTTGATTAAAAAATACATCTTAGTTGCACAGGGCTCATTCTCTCCTCATAGAAAATTGTATTAAATCTTCTGCAAAGTCATTATCCCTTAATATTTTCATATATAGTATGGATTTGTTCATAATACTGTTGTTGTGTAGGGAATTCACAAACATTTTCAAATATATCCTGACATGGTGAGGATATATTTAATAAATCCAGAGATTGGTGCATAGATTCTGTTTGCCTTTTTTTTTTTGAGAGAGAGAGAGAGGAGAGGGTAAAGGAATTTGTAGAATGGAAAGGTACTGCAGGGAGCAAGAGAGTCATAGGCAAACATGAAGGCTCTATCCTGTTCTTTCTAAAAGTGGACTACACATTTATTCTCCCTTTTGGGGGCACCTCCTTAATGAATGAATGTAATCTGGCGGAATTGAAGCCTTTTTAATTTCAGGTGGAGAGAGAAAACTTGAGATTATGAGAGTGTCCTGTTTCATAGTGGTTTGTTCAAGCCAGTGCGGCAAAATCTTCAGTTGTGGGTCATCTGTCGCTTGGTCTCCAGGGAGCAGCATGGATTAAACTGACAACTGAGGTGCATTAAGGGCAAAGCAGATGTCCTTAAGTCCACCGCGGACCATTTCTAAAATACATTATCTTTGGAAACATACATTTGTTACAGGGAGAAAAGGAAGATTCCGAGCCTCAGGCCGGTGTCTCCGCAGGGATGTGAGTACTTGCTCCAAAGTCCCAAGTAGACAACCAGCACCCCCAGCTACACAGCTCGGTTCACAGGCAACCAGTTTTCCAGGCAGCTGCCACCCCTTTCTTTCCTCTCCGTGCTTCGTCAGTCATGGTTTTAAACAAAACGGCTTTGTATGTGGAGTAATGGCTCAACTAACGCTGGCGCTTTGGCACAGACAACTGCGCGGGTCTTGGGAATACAAAACCCGCAGTCTGAAGACAGAGGCTGTGGCTTGAGAAAAACCAAAGGCAGAGAGGGGGAAAGAGGGAGGGAGAAGCAAAGCTGCTGAATCGGTGGTGTATCCTGGGAGTTGTAGTCCATGTGGGACAACTTTCTCCAGCCTCCACCGGGCTCTGGACTTCATCTCCCAGCCGCCCCCGCGCCACGGAGGAGGCCAGGGGTGGGGACTACGGGGGTTGAGCTGCCGCAGGGGGAGGGGGCCAGGGGCTGAGCAGCAGCTGTTAGCGGCTGCCCGGAGACGTTATCTGCCGTTCGTTAGGGCCGAGGAAACCCTCGGGAGGGCGGCGACGAGGGCCGTGCGGTCGCCGCGCGTCCCCGTGCCTGTGCTCTCCTTCCACAGGCGCGTGGTGTCCGCCATGGAAGCGCATCCGGTCGCCGCCGGGGTCTCCCGGCACCGCGTCCCAGGCTCTCGGGAGCGGTGAGGGGGTAGAGGCATTCCTCGACACGCCTCTGCCCGCGCTCCGCCCGCCGCGGCGTGAAGAAGGGTCGGCCGGGTTGGCCCGCCGGCCGCGGTGTCTGCCCCGCGCCGCCCCGCCCCCTGGGGGCGCCCGCCTCCCATGCCGCCCCGGCGCCGCGCTGCGCCCGGAGCCCGCCGCTGAAGCCGGGGACCCGCCCGCCCGCCCGCCGGCCGCGCGCGCCCACCGCCCCGCCGCTCGGAGCCGGACGCCCCTCCACCCCCAAGATGTGGCACAACGTCGGGCTGACCCTGCTGGTGTTCGTGGCCACGCTGCTGATCGTCCTGCTGCTGATGGTGTGCGGTGAGTGGGGCGTCCGCCGTGGGGCAGTTGCACGCTGCGGTACACACGCCAGCTCTCCTCGTGTGGCTGACTGGCTTGTTCTGTCCGGTTTAAAAAAAAAATTAAAAAATTAAGGCGTGAATGAACAAGTGTCTGAAAATCATGTGTTGTCCGATTACCTCTCAGGAGTGAGCTCCGCGGAGATGTGCCCCTGACCTAGGACAGCCGCTGGCATCCTGGAGAGGGAGAGAACCGGACCCCGGTCTGGGCATCTTCACTCGGGGTTAAACCAGATATTGCTTCACCGGCAGCGTCGGCTCTTGATTGCCATTCTTACCACACTCTGCCCAGATTTTAACCTTGGCCTGTATTCGAAGGTGAAGTGATTGGTTACTCCTTTTTCTTTCTTTCTTTCTTTTTCTTTTTTTTTTTTAACAGATTCTGACCCTAAAGATTAAGAGAGGTTCCACTACCTACATTCAATCAGGAATAGGATCAGAGTTGGCTTTGAAGCACAGGAGAAATTGTTTGTTTACTCGGAGTGCAGGCTTAAACTAAATTCCAAACAGAAATGTTGAGACTAGGCAGAACTTAAAAACACTGGCTATATTAAACTCCCAGGGTCGGGTAACCCAACTCTTAGTTCTGTAATAATGGTGCTATTTTGTTTGCTGTTGAGTTTTTTTCCTTCTTGGAAGGACTTGGACATAAAACTTTCTTCTCAAGGTACTGTTAGCTCAGTTTTAGATCTTTTTGAGTGTTTTTTTTATACACAGTAATTGATAACCACAAATATCTTAGCAGAGTGGCTCGACAACTGTGAAAATTTGGGAAGTATTTCAATGTCATCGAGTTTATTTTTTCATAATTGCATTGAAGTATGGGTTCAGATTAATGCAGTAATTGGTCAGAATTCAAAATAAATACTATAGGGTGTATTCATTACATGAAAAATGTACTAACTGAGTTGGGTTTGGAGAGGATATGGATGTGTTTGTGCATACTTGTATGTATAATTTTTAATTTTCTTGCTTTACTAAGGCACCAGAGTAAAGTTTCTAACTTACAGCCTTTCTTTTCTGATGATAAAACAATTGAAAAGACTTTCTTAATTTCCTGCTTTTGAAGTCAAGATTTTGGGCTAGTTGGAGGTGTTTAGGATACTTGAAGTAAGGAAAACCAGACCTTTGTTATTTGGATATGAAGAAGGAAGAAAGCATATACTTTCTTTTCTAATTTGAAGATGCAGGCTACCTGGAGATGGCAGTGAAACGTATAGACTGTGTGATACGTGACAACACCCTTGGTAGAATATTTGCCAAACTTGCCTTTGGGACATTAAAATTCCTAATTGCTACAAATATCAGACTTTCTCTTGAGACAGACTAGTAAGCCCAGGACAAGTGAAATAGGGAAACTGAGACAGATAGTTAAAAAATCTTGATGCCAAGCAGTATGTAGACATCTAGCAGATCATGTCTTCCCTAAACCAAGGACACTTAAGAGTAGTTTGCACTTCTATTCCCCAAACAGAGGGTAAATAGCTTAAATCACCCTACTCAGGGAGACAGATAGTGGAAATCCAATTAGTGCTATTTGCCAACCACACCCAAGGACAGATGAAGTTAAGAGAATAAACCTCATTTTGGTACATCAGCATTAATCTGATGAATATTCTATTGAGACCCTCCCCTAAGATTGTCCCTAAACACCCAGCTTTTTCTTTTTTTAATTTAAATTATTTTTTATTTTATTTTTAAAAATTATTTATTGTTTAAAGTATTACATATGTCTCCTTTTCCCCACATTGACCTCTCCCCGGCTGTTCCCACCCCCCAACACATGCCCTCACCCCCTTACTCTCTGTGTCCAAGGGTTATGCTTATATGCATGCATACAAGTCCTTTGGTTGATCTCTTACACCTCCTCTCCCTCTTCCCCACCTCCCTTCTGAAGTTCAAAGGTCTATTCGATGCTTCTTTGTCTCTGGATCTATTTGTTTTTGTTAATCAGTTTATGTTGTTCATTATATTCCACAAATGAGTTCCATCACGTGATATTTATTTTTCTCTGACTGGCTTATTTCGCTTAGCATAATGCTCTCCAGTTCCATCCATGCTATTGCAAATGGTAAACGGTCCTTTTTTATAGCAGCGTAGTATTCCATTGTATAGATGTACCATAGTTTTTTAAAAATATATATATTTTATTGATTTTAGAGAGGAAGGGAGAGGGAGAGAGAGATAAGCAACATCAATGATGAGAGAGAATCATTGACTGGCTGCCTCCTGCACGACCCCTACCGGGGATCGAGCATGCAACCCAGCATGTGCCCTTGGCAAGAATTGAACCTGGGACCCTTTGAGCCAAACCAGCCAGGGCAGTACCACAGTTTTTTAATCCACTCATCTGCTGATGGGCACTTAGGCTGTTTCCAAATCTTAGCTATTGTAAATTGTGCTGCTATGAACATAATGGTGTAAATATTCTTTCTGATTGGTGTTTCTGATTTTTTGGGATGTATTCCTAGAAGTGGGATTATTGGGTCAAATGAGAGTTCCTTTTTTAATTTTTTGAGGAAACTCCATACTGTTTACAACAGTGGCTGCACCAGTCTGCATTTCCACCAGCAGTGCACAAGGGCTCCTTTTTCTCCACATCCTCACCAGCACTTGTCGTTTGTTGATTTGTTGATGATAGCCATTCTGACAGGTGTGAGATGGTATCACATTGTCGTTTTGATTTGTATCTCTTGTATGATTAGTGACTTTGTGCAGGTTTTCATATGTCCCTTGGACTTCTGTATGACCTTTTTCGAAAAGTGTCTGTTTAGGTCCTTTGCCCATTTTTTGATTGGGTTGTTTATCTTACTTTTGTTAAGATGTAGGAGTTCCCTATAAATTTTGGAGATTAAACCCTTATCAGATATAACTTTGGCAATATGTTTTCCCATGCAGTGGGCTCTCTTGTTGTTTTGTTGATGGTTTCTTTTATAGTGCGGAAGCTTTTTATTTTTATGTAGTCCTATTTGTTTATTTTCTCCTTAGTTTCCATTGTCCTTGGAGCTGTAGTGGTAAAGAAATTGCTACAACATATGTTTGATATTTTGCTGCCTATGGATTCTTCTAAGACTTTAATGGTTTTCCGTCTTACCTTTAAATCTTTTATCCATTTTGAGTTTACTTTTGTGTATGGTGTAAGTTGATGGTCTAGTTTCATTTTTTTGCATGTATCTGTTCAATTTTCCCAACACCATTTATTGAAGAGACTGTCTTGACTCCATTGTATGCTCTTGCCTCCTTTGTCAAATATTAATTGAGCATAATGGCTTGGGTCAATTTCTGGTTTCTCTGTTCTGGTCCATTGGTCTATATGTCTGTTCTTTTGTCAGTACCAGGCAGTTTTGAGCAGTGGCTTTGTAATGTAGCTTGATATCTGGTATTGTTATCCCTCCAACTTTGTTTTTCTTTCTTAAGATTGGTGCAGCTATCTTTTTTTATTCCAGATGAATTTTCGGAGAGTTTGTTCTAGGTCTGTGAAATATGCCATTGGTATTTTAATGGGAATTGCATTGAATCTATAGATTGCTTTGGGTAGTGTGGACATTTTAATGATGTTGATTCTACCAATCCATGAACATGGTATATTCTTCAACTTGTTTATATCTTCCTCTCTTTTTTCAGTGTCCTGTAGTTTTCAGAGTACAGGTGTTTTACCTTCTTAGTTAAGTTTATTCCTAGGTATCTTAATTTTTTTGGTGCAATGGTAAATGGGATTATTTTTTTAGTTTCTCTTTCTGTGAGTTCATTATTGGTATATAAAAATGCCATAGATTTCTGGGTGTTAATTTTGTATCCTCCTATGTTGCCGAATTCATTTATTTAATCTAGTAGTTTTTTGATGGAGTCTTTAGGGTTTTTTTTTTTTTATGTACAATATCATGTCACCTGAGAATAATGACAGTTTTAGGTCTTCTTTTCCAATTTGGATACCTTTTGTTTCTTCTTCTTATCTGATTGCTATGGCTAGCACTTCCAGTACTATGTAGAACAGGAGTGGTGAAAGTGGGCATCCCTGTTTGTTCCTGTTCTTAGGGGAAATGGTTTTAGTATTTGCCTGTTGAGTATGATGTTGGCTATAGTTTGTCATATAAGGCTTTTATTGTGCTGAGGAATGATCCCTTTTTATCTTATCTATTCAACCATCTTTTGTCTTTTGATTGGAGTTTTTAATCCATTTACATTTAAGGTTATTATTGATAGGTACTTGTTTGTTCCCATTTTTATTCTTCAAACCTGTGTTCCTTCTTCCCTTTCTATTTCTTCTTTTTACAACAGTCTCTTTAGCATTTCTTGCATTGCTGGGTTGGTGGTAATAAATTCCCTTAGACTTTATTTGTGTGCGAAGCTCCTGATTTCATCTTCAATTTTGATTCATAGCCTTGCTGGATATAGAGTATTCTTGGATTCAGTCCCTTGCTTTGTATTACTTTGTATACTTCATTCCATCCCCTTCTGACCTCATGTGCTTCTGTTGAGAAATCATTTGATAGTGTAATGGGAGATCCCTTGTAGGTAACTTTCTGTCTCTTGCAGCCCTTAAGATTCTTTCTTTGCCATTAACATTTGCCATTGTAATATCGTGTCTTGGTGTGGGTCCTTTGGGTTCATCTTGTTTGGGGCTCTCTGTGCTTGTGTGACTTTTCTTCCCCAAGTCAGGTAAATTTTCTGTCATTATTTATTCAAATAGGTTTTCTATTCCTTGCTCCTCTTTTTTACCTTCTGGCACACCTATTATGCATATGTTGCTTCGTTTCATGTTGTCCCAAATCTCCCTTAAACTTTCCTCCTGCTTTTAATTTTTTTTTTTTTTTCCTATTTGCTGTTCACATTGAGTGTGTTTTTCTGCCCTGTCTTCTAACTCGCTGATTTGGTCCTCTGCTTCTTCTAGTCTACTGTTGTAACCTTCCATTGTGTTTTTTATTGCCACTATATCATTCTTCATTTCCTCTTGATTTTTACATATGTGGTTGATTTTCTCATCCAGCCAGTTTAGGAACTTTATGACCCTTACTGTGAATACTTTCTCTGACATATTGCTTGCCTCCATTTTCATTTAGTTCCCTTTCTGGTGATTCCTCCTTTTCTTTCCTTGGGGGATTGTTGTTGTTTTTTTGTCTCCTCATTTTTGCTGTCTCTTTCTGGCCCTGGGCACCCTGCTTGAGGTTTGAGAGGTTGAAGACCCTGTCTGGCCAATGGTCCAGAAATCGTTAGCCCAGAGGCTTTATTGTCTCTGCTCTGAGTTGTATCTCTTTCTCCCATGGATCTGGTCCCTCAGTTGTCTGCTTCAGATGCTCGGGGTGGTGGGAGCGCGTGCACAGTTCCTCTCATATGCGACTCTCTGTGAGGACCCAGAGCCCTCTGGCATGCAATTTGCTGTGTAGCCCAGCACTTGTGGCAGGGTGGCGCCCTAAGTCCCTCTGGCAGCATGCTTGCAGCATGGTCCTGTTGCCCCTGGCTGGGCACACTGTTGCTCTGGACTGCCCTGGCAGCGCTCTCCTGTGGCCCGGAGTGGGACGTGTGCTAGGTTGCTCCGGGTAGCCCAAGCAGCAAGTCCCTGGGCCCAGGGTGGATCGTGCATGGGTTGCTCTGGGTCACACAGTCCTTGCTTTCCTGTGGGCAGAGTGAAGCGTGAGCTGTGTTGTTCCAGGTTGCCCCTCCCCAGTGTGGAGTGGGCGCAGGTTGCTCTGGGTCACAGTCTGTGGTCTCCTTGGCCCAAAACACCCAGCCTTTTTAAAACCCCTCAAAATGAAGGTCCAGTGCATTCTCTCCCTCCACGAGAATCCCTTGCATTTTGCCTCCCCTCCCCCTCCTCTTGCTACACAGGCATGCACCTCCTAAACTCTAAGGCTTGCAACCAGGGCATCAATGGGCAGTGGCAGTTCATCCTGGGCAAACCCCCTGACTCTGTCTCAGATCCCCTTTTCTCTGACTTCTTAAGTGAGCCAAAGCAGTCTCATTTCCCCAGCCCTTCCTTGTTTCATTGTCCCCAGTTATAATAAACATTCTCTAAAATTCACCTGGACTTGTATTGTGAATTTTTTCCTGCACAAAGTCCAGAACCCACACACTCCCAGCTGGCCCTAGGCAGACCCACTCAGGGCCAGGTCCTCTTCCTGGTAACACTCTCAGCTCTCAGTAGCTATTTGACTTTGGAGAAGTAATCCAAGATTTTCTGTTGGAAGAACTAATGATGGTGGTGTAGGTGGCAGAAATAGCACTGGATGTTAGACCCATGGGGTCAGACTGGACCTGGGTTCAGCAATCTCAGTACTTGAGTTCTGGCTAGGAAAGAATTCAGAGCCAAGACTCAAACTGTAATAGAACATTTATTTATAAAATCACAGAGGTGGTTATAGAGGTAAAGGAAGGGCCCTTGGAGCTTGGGAGTGAGGAAGCTGATGGTCGCCTTGTGTGTCTATGTGGGGGGAGGTGAGGGAGGGGAAAAGGAAAGGGAAAGGCCAGGCTGGCTCCCAGGAGGGAGAGCAAGCTAGGTCCTCCCTCCTAAGGGTTTTAAGGGTGGAAATTTTAGGGGAGGCCCCAGGAGAATATCTCAATAGAATATTCAGCAGTTTTCTAGGTTGTCCTTTTAGGGTTGTGGTCTCCATTGATTAATTGGCTGGCATTAGGGGAGGGGGTCATTATTCAATGCAGCTGGTCCTGAGTATAGCTCTGGCTGGTTTTGTTGCTTATCTGGGCCTCAAGCTGAAATACAACTGAGGTCTAGATGTTATCTCTAGGGTGCAAAGGTCAGAGGGTCCAAACTGCATGACCAGTGATATGCTAGGGGAGGAAAGGCCACTCTGGGGGTTTGGGGAGGGGAGATACCACCTTACAATTGTCCATTGCTAGGCACCCAGGGCTTTCCGTCCCGCTGACCTTCTGTACCTGGCCCATCATCCTTGCTCTGCTCATGTTTATCTAACTGCCTACCACAATGCGGTAGCTTTGTGTTTTGACTAGGGTGGGCCTGGGGCTTGTGGAGAGGAGGGGAGGATCCACCCAGACTTGAGGGAGAAACTAAGGCCTTGTATTAGTTTGCTAGGGCTGCCATAACAAAATACCACAGAGATTAAACAACAGAAATTTATTTTCTCACAGTTCTAGAGGCCAGAAATCTGAGATCAAGGCGTCAGTAGGGTTAGTTTCTTCTGAGGCCTCTCTCCTTGGCTTATAGATGGCTGCCTCCTCCCTGTGTCCTCACATGGTCTTTTCTCTGTGTGTCTGTGTCCTAATCTTCTCTAATAAGGACAACAGTTATATTGGATTAGGGTCCCATCCTTATTAATTTATTTCACCTTAATTAACTCTATAAAGGCTCTATCTCCAAATACAGAAATACCGTTGACTTTGGGGGTTAGGCATCTGTGACACAGGTCTGCCCCATGGAAATCATAGCAAGTTTATTTTAGAACTCTGATTGGTCTCTTTTACCTAGTGAATTGATTTTCAAATTTCAAATTCCTGGGGAGGTTTTCCTTCTGTCTCTATTGATTGTGTCTACTTTGTCAGTCTCTCATTCATTCTAAAATGTTTTGCACTCTCACCATTCACTGGAGTGCCTTTGTCAAGGTCAGTAACAAATGGCTTCCATATTGCCAAGTCTGTGGTCGCTTATTAGTCCCAATTGTACTCAACCTTTTACACAAGTGAGCATTCTTTCCATGAAACATTTCTCTTGGCTTTGTACATATACTTTCATGGTGTTCTTTCTACCTTTGTGGCTAATTATTTGTCTTTTCCTGGCTTCTCATCCTGTAGAATTTTTAATTTTTTCTTTATCACAACTTACGATAGGAAATACATTTTATGTTATTCCCAGTACATTCATAAGTATGTAAATTATATATATGTATGTATATATATCCATCAATTTATATATACATCTATCTACCTGTCATCTCTCTATGAAATAAAAATTTATTGCCCTTTCTCCATGAGATGCATGGTATTTTGTATTATATTTCTATAATATACTATGTTGTAATGCAAACATATTTCTGTTTCCAATTTCTTTCCTTTCGTTCTCTATCTATATAATATACTAGAGGCCCTATGCATAAAATTTGTGCAAGAGTAGGCCTTTGTAGCCCCGGCTGCCTCGGCCCTTGCAGCCCTGGTTTTGTCCAGAAAATTGTTTCGCTGTTCGGCCATGCGGTCGATTTGCATATTATGTTATTATTATTATCGATTATCTAGTCCTAGAGACTTAAATATAAACTAACTCTAACTAATGACTAAAATTAATAACTTCAGCTTTCACTTCTCTCCTCCATCCCAGGCATGTGCATTAAACTTTTTTCTTTTTTTTCCTTTAAGAGAGAGAGAGAAAATTGATTTATTGTTCTGCTTATTTATGTATTCATTGGTTGCTTCTAGTATGTGCCCTGACCGGGAATCAAACCCACAGCCTTGGCATATCAGGATCATGGTCTGATCAACTGAGCTGCCTGTCCAGGAAAATGTTTTTTATTTTTTTAATATCCCCACTTGGAGATCTAATAAGCATCTCAAATGTAATACAGGTGGTCCCTAACTTACAATGATGGTTCAATTTAGGATTTTTTGACTTTTTGCATTTACAGTGGTGCAAAAGCCATATGCATTCAGTAGAGACTGTATTTTAGATTTTGAATTTTGATCTCTTCCTGGGCTAGCAATATGCAGTTGTATACTCTTGTAAAGTTGGGCAGCACAGTGAGCTGAAGCTCCCAGTCAGCCACAAGAGCATGAGTGTAAAAGCTGATCACAAGGGTAAACACCACTGGTACTCTACAAGTGTACTGTGTTGCGTTTTTTGGATATTGTGTTTTGACATCCCGTCATTTCTACAAAACGCCCATTTGTGTCTCCTGTTACTGGTGAGAATAGGAAGGCAATTACCCTTGATCACATTTAAGGTAGGCTAGGCTAAGCTATGATGTTTGGTAGGTTTAGTTTATTAAATGCATTTTCAACTTGTGATGTTTGTGTGTGTATGTGTGTGTGTTTGCATAACCCCATTGTAAGTCGAGGAGCATCTGTATATCTAAAACAGAACTCTTGATTTATACCACCTGTCCCTCCTGTCCATCTCAGATGTTACCGGCAGCCAAGGATTTGGGTGTAAATCTAGGTTTTACCTTTTATTTACTTACTTTCTATCCATCTTCCCTTACAAACAGCCACTCCATCTGGTAGTCCAATTTTATCTTTTTAAAAAATCTGATATGGGTCAGGAGCACGGTGCAGGACGGCGGGGCCCGCGGGCTGAGAACAGCAGCCTCAGTGGCCAACAGAGTGCTTCTGATTTCGTGTATTTTTGCTGAATTTGTAAAAGGGGCACGTCGATGATGGATTAACAAGAACATTGAAATTCTATGCACAGTTTCAGATTGGAGCATATTGAATTTCCACCCTAGTTCAGCAGCTTTGCTGCTCACTTAAATGCAGATGAATGAAGACCCCATTCGGGAAGACACCTGGCCAGCGGTCCAGAGCTGATGCAGGCCATGCTGGTGTATCTGCAAGCAAGATGAAGAAAAGGACGTCCCACAAAAAACACTGGAGCAGCGCGGGGCCGAGTAAGCCCATGTCCCAGCCTCGGCAGAACATCGTAGGCTGCAGGATTCAGCATGGGTGGAAGGAGGGCAGTGGCCCTGTCACCCCGTGGAAAGGAACTGTTTTGGACCTACAAACCCTTCTGTATCTTATAAAATAAGATGGATTTGACTGTGTTTATGGACTAGAACTTAATAAAGATGAGTTTCTGCACTGGATGTCCTCGCTGATAGAGTGGCAACATCTCGAGTCAGTGATGTACACTTAGCTGACACAATGATTGGCAAAGCTGTAGAGCACATGTTTGAGACCAAGGATGGCTCTAAAGACGAATGGAGGGGAATGATCTTAGCACGTGCCCCTATAATGAACACATGGTTTTACATCACCTGTGAGAAAGACCCTGTCTTGTACATGTACCAGCTCTTAGATGATTATAAAGAAGGTGACCTTCGCATTATGCCTGATTCTAATGATTCACCTTCAGCAGAAAGGGAACCAGGAGAAGTTGTGGACAGCCTTGTAGGCAAACAAGTGGAATATGCCAAAGAAGATGGCTCTAAAAGGACTGGCGTGGTCATTTCATCAAGTAGAAGCCAAACCATCTGTCTATTTAATCAAGTTTGATGATGATTTCCATATTTATGTCTACGATTTGGTGAAAATATCCTAGATGTCATCATGAACTTTGCCGAATTTGTGGAACAATTAATTTGTAGACATAAAGACTCTGCTTTCTAGTTTAATGAAAGCTTAAATGACCCTGCGAACCCACAATCTCTGCCAGCAAAACAGGTTTTGTTCTGAATAGTACAGATTTATGTGAACACAAAGCATTTTGTGTAAGGAACTCCTTCCTCTTAAAAGAAGTCTCTCTGTTTGGAGGGGAGTTACAGGTAAAAGTTAAGCTAGTATCATTGTCAATCAAAAGTGTAATAGATTAAAAAAAATCTGATATGTTTTCTTCTCCATGTCTACCATCACCACCACCTTAATTTTTGGCTTGTCTTGGTTTCCTAACTAGTGTTTTTCCACTCCCTCTTTTCTATATAACCTACTTTTCACATGCTGGTCAGATATTTTTATTCAGAAAACATTTTCTCAAAAGTTTTGAACAAGCCCGCTGGCGTGGCTCAGTGGTTGAGCATTGACCTATGAACCAGGAGGCCACAGTTCGATTCCCAGACAGGACACATGCCCTGCCCAGGTTGTGGGCTCTATCCCCAGTGGTGGGCATGCAGGAGGAAGCCAACGAATGATTCTCTCATCATTGATGTTTCTATCTCTCCCTCTCCCTTCTCTGAAATAAATAAATATATATGTATTTTTAAAAAGGTTTGAACAAAAGAAATCAAGTTAAAAAGTCAGTAGTGTTACTGGAGAGGGGAACTGGCCCTGAGTGGGTCTGCCTAGGGCCAGCAGGTAGTGTGGGGTTCTTGAGTTCACGCAGGAAAAATTTCACATGAGTCCAGGTGAATTTTAGAGCAGCGGTCGCCAACTGGTGGTCTGCGGACCACTGGTAGTCCATGAGGTCCGAAAGGTTGGTAACTGCTGTTTTAGAGGACGTTTATTAAAGCCGGGACAATGAAACAAGGGGGACTGGGGAAATGAGCCTAGGCTGGGGTGCTTTGACTCACTAAGAAGTCAGAGAAAAGGGGGCCTTGGGGACAGTCAGGGGTTTGCCTGGGATGAACTGCCACTGCCCATTGTTGCCCTGGTTGCAAGCCTCATGGGGTCCCTTAGAGTTTAGGAAAGGCATGCCTGTGGGGAAAGATGCTGGCATGCACCTGGAAGGGAGAGCATGTGCTAGGACCTTCGTTCTGGAGGTTTTTAAAGGCTGGGCGCTTAGGGGAGGATCTCAATAGAATATTCATCAGATTTAGGCTGATGTACCAAAATGAGGTTTATTCTCTTAACTTCATCTGTCCTTGGGTGTGGTTGACAAATGGCACTAATTGGATTTCTGCTCTCTGTCTCCCTGAGTAGGGTGATTTAAGCTATTTACCTCTGGTTGGGGAGAAGTGCAAATCATTTACTCTTAAGTGTCCTTGGTTAGGGAAGACATGATTTGCTAGATGGCTGCAAACTGCTTGGCATGTAGATTTTCTAGATGGCTGCAGACAGCTGTTTAACTGTTTCAGTTTCCCTATTTGGCTTGTCCTGGCTTACTGGCCTGTCTCAATAGTACTAGGGAAAATGCAGTTCCCTTCAATTCTCAGTTTCAGTTTCCCCTAGTTAATTACTTTCATATTCCTGAATAATTTATTCATAGTTATTTCTTGATTTTTGCAGTTTTAGACATTACTAACCATGGTAAGACCCAATTTCTTTTCCTGCATCCCATTAATAATGATAATTTTGGGCTAACTTGATAGTCAAAATTTGTATTTTGACTGTGTAAATTGTCCCTGCTGGTCAAATAGTATAGTTTGACTACACTTCCTTTCTTATATGGTTCTCTCTCTCTCTCAGGAACTCCAATTATAAGGGAAAGTTTATTTAGAAGATTGCAGAGGTAGTAGACGGGCGCTTGGAGCTTAGGAGAAAGAGGGATAGAGATACATCCCTTGAGGGATGAAAGAGGGAGGAGAGGCCCAGGTGTGCTCCAGCAAAGAGAGGGAGAGCACGTGATTCTCCATTTTTCTTGAAGTTAATAATTGAATTTTTAATTTACCTTGTATTACTGTTTTGTATATACACATTATTTGTCCCCCTCCCCTAGGTTCCATAATCTTACACACATCCATTAGTAATATTTGCCATATGTTCAAAGAAATTGTTCCTTTCCTCCCCTGTTCCTACCTCCAACTCTCCCACCCAGTCCCAAAGCCCTTCTTCCTTCTCAACAACTTTTATTCTCTGCTCACCCTTACCCTCTCTGCTGGAAACTGCTTTCAGATCTCATGTCACCATCTTTCTCAGTTTACACTCTTGTTTTGCTGGAGCACATTTTTCAGTAGCTTTCTAACAAAGAATTCATGGAAAATAATTGTTGAGCTAATGTCTGCCTGAAAATGTCTCTTTATTTATTTTATTTTCTACCTTTATACTTGATTAATAATTTGAATAGATCTTATGATGCAAATAATTTCATCCAGAATTTTAAAATATTACTCCATTGATTTCTAGCTTCCTAGGTCTGATTTTGAGAAATGTAATACCTTCTGTTCCTTTGTCCTTATTGCTATTCTGAAACATCATAATGATATGCTTAGGTATGTTTTTTCATTTTTCTGGTTCCTTTGATTCAGGTTTATTCTGCATTTCTGAAAAATTTTTCTGTTATATTTTTGATAATTTTCTCCCTTCGTTTTCTTTATCCTTTCTGAAACTTCCATTGGTTGGATGTTGGGTTTCTTGGGCTGATTGTTTAATTTTATCTAAAGCTTTTATTTTCTACCTTACCTTCTTCCTCTCCCTTTCTTTTGGAAGATATTTGGGCTTTTATTTTCTACCTCTTAATTTTTTGTTTTAGCTACCGAATTTTTAATTTTAGAGCTTTCTTGTTTTCTGATTACTCCTTTTATGGCAGCTGTTCTTGCTTCATGTATGTAATATCTTATCTCCATAAACATATTAGTTATAATTGTTTTGTTGTTTTTAATAAAGTATTTTTCTCTTCCTTGTATTGCTCTTGTTTTTATCATATATTTCTTTTTGCTTGTTCACTTTGGATTCTTTTTGTGATTGGAGGTTTTCTGCAAATGTCTAGTGATCTGTTTTCTGTTCATGTTTAAGGATAAAGTAGTAAAAGATAGTGATAAATTCTCAGTGTCTGCTTCAGGCTCACTGAAGGATGATAGGGTTTCTTCTTTAGAGGAATCTCCAATTGTAAGTGTCTGGAGGTCTATTCTCTGGATATTCCATCTCTCCAGAGAGGCGTTTTCTTATTTCCCTCTTGGGTGTTGTAAACTGGGCTGCCTGCAAGATAGTTCTGTAAGTGGACTTTAAACTCATCCTTTTTTTCTTCCCTCCCCTCCCCTCTTCCCATCTCAGGTCTTTTCTATGGGTCCTTATAGAATTTTGGTTCCAATTAGTCTCCTCCTTTCCTGCCATCTAGAGTTTTCTTTCTTTTGCTTTGATGGATCAGTTGCCACTCTTAAAAATATCACCCTGTTAATGGACAGGGCCTGGGCCCGGAGCCCGTCTCCCTTGGGCCGGCCTGAAGTGTGTGGGTTCTTGACTTTGTGGAGGAAAGATTTCACAACAGGAACCCAGGTAATTTTGAGAGTACACTGGCTGGGGACAGGGAAACAAGGGAGGGCTAAGGACACAGAAGCAACAGGGGAGAGACTAGGTGGGACTGCTTTGGCTCTTTAGAAATGTTGTGGGAAAGAAGTGAGCAAAGGTGGGACTGCTGTCAACTCAGTGGAAAGTCAGAAAAGGGGGCCTGGAGGAGCTGCTGCCATTGCTCCCTTGGTTGCAAGTCTCATGAGGTCCCTTAGAGTTTAAGAGATTGGTGCCTAAGGCGAAGAAGACGGGGGAAGGGAAAGTACCTTTGTTCTCTTGGGAAGCATTCTGTGTCCTTTGTCTTGAGGGTGTTAAAGGCTGGGGGTTCAGGGGAGGTCTTAGGGGAGGATCTCAATAGAATATTCATCAGCTTTATGTTGATGTACCAAAATGAGATTTATTCCTTTAACTTTATCTGTCCTTGGGTGTGGTTGGCAAATGACATTATTAGATTTCTACTATGTATCTCTCTGAGTAGGGTGATTAAGCTATTTTACCCTCTAATGGGCAGCAGCTCCTCCTCTGGTTGTGGAGGAGAAGTGTAAATCATTTACTCTTAAGTGTCCTTGGTTATGGAAGATAGGATTTTCGATTTACTAGATGGCTGTAAACTGCTTAGCCATTTAACTGTCTGTCTCAGTTTTCCCATTCCATTTGCCAAGGAATATTCTTAGCTTTTTATTGTTCTGCCTCAACTCCTTGCTTAAAATCTATTCTCCAATGGTTTCTCATTTCTCTCTAAATCAGTGGTTCTCAACCTTTCTAATGCCGCGACCCTTTAATACAGTTCCTCATGTTGTGGTGACCCCCAACCATAAAATTATTTTCGTTGCTACTTCCTAACTGTAATTTTGCTACTGTTAATGAATCGTAATGTAAATATCTGTGTTTTCCTGTCGCGACCCACAGGTTGAGAACCGCTAGCAGGGTCGCCTAAGACCATCGGAAAACACAGATATTTACATTACGATTCATAACAGTAGCAAAATTACAGTTAGGAAGTAGCAACGAAAATAATTTTATGGTTGGGGGTCACCACAACATGAGGAAATGTATTAAAGGGTGGCGGCATTAGGAAGGTTGAGAACCACTGCTCTAAATACAGTACAGCTTAAATTTCTTACTGTGGCCTTCAAGGATCTGTGTGATGCAGCCCTTTGCTCCATGCATCTTTTCTTCTTCCCATTACTCTCAACAGTCCACCAACAGGCCGACCTTGTACTTTTCCTGGGTTCTCCATTGGCTCTTCACATGGCCAGTTCCTCTCATCGTTCAGGTTTTCACATCAACTGACCACATAGGTAGTCCAGCCAGTCACTCTATCTCATTTAACCTTAGTTTTCAGAGCTCTTGGCACTCTCTGAAATAAGCAGTTTCGTTTATATGTTTCCCCAGTTTTGTAAGTCTTATTTGTCAATTTTGTTTTGTTTTGTATTTAATGTTTTTTTGAGTCCTATCTAAGAAATAATTATTTATCTCAAGGTCACAAAGATTTTTCTCCTACAATTTTTTTCAAGGAGTTTTATATTTTAGGTTTACCTATAGGTCAGCGATCTACTTTGAGATCATTTTTGTGTTTGGTTTGAGTTAAGGATTGGGGTTCTTAATTTTACATAATTATATCCAACTGTTTTTATTGAAAAGGCAATTGTTGCAAATCAATTCACTCTATATGTATAGGTTTATTTCTGGACTATTCTGTTCCATTGACCTGTATATGTCTATTTTTATGTCAACTGTGTAGATTATATAGTGTTACTAATTTCAAAATGTTTGGGCTATTTTAGGTTCTTTGCATTTCCTTATAAACTTCAGAATCAGCTTGTCAAAATTGATATATTGACTCTATAGGTCAAGTTGGAGAGAATTGACCTTTAATGTTGAGGTCCATGACCATATTATATCTCCATTTCTTAAAGGACTTTAATAATTTATCTTAGCAACATTTTGCAGTTTGATATGTAGTCTAGTTCTTGCACTAATTTTGTCTAATTTAACTATAAAGGTTTCATATTCTTGATGCTATTGTAAATGGTATTCTTTTAATGTTTTCTAATATGTAGAAACAAATGATTTTTGTATATTGACAATGTATTCTGCAAAACTGCTAAATTCATTCAAATCATTGTCATGCATTCATGTATTTGCGTATTGCCTTTATATCCTGCAATCTTGTCAAATTTCACTGTTCTGTAAGATTTGGGGAGGGGAGAAGAAGCAGAGAGAATTCCTTTATTTATTTTTTTTTAATTCCACAGGATTTTTAACCCAGAGTCATGTGAACTGTAAATGAAGATTGTTGTACCTATTGTTTTTAATTTGTATGTCTTTTAATTTTGCCTCATTGCACCTCCAGTACAGTTTTGAAAGAAAGGGTTTTCAACTGATGGTTCTTAGCACCAATTCAGTGCCAATAGGAACCCCCAATTTTGGGTATGGTGTAAGAAGAAAACTTTATTATTCATTGTAAATAACTCAATTGTGATTCAGCATGGTTGTGAGGACAGCATGGCTGTGAGGTGGCCCTGGAGTTAGGTCCCTCTCTGGCTAGACAGCTCTGCTCTGCTCCACTTGCTCAGGTCTGGTCTGCCCCACTTTGCCCTGCCCACTCTGCTCCGCAGATATTAGGAAAGTAATCTTCAGTCTTTGATAGGAAGGGAAAGTGAGTGTCCTCTTGGAGCCAGAGGGGCCTCTAGTTTTCAGTAACAGCGTTAGTAGCCTCATGTCTGGAGCCGAGGAGATAATAACTGTGACTAACATTTGATGAGTGTTTACTATGTGCCAGGCATTCTTTTTAGCGTGTTACATGTATTAATTTTTTTGTTAACATATTGACTCTTTGAACATGGGTACTGTTATCTCTGATAGAAGAAGAAACTGAGACACATAGATGTTAACCTTCCCAAATTGCAAGTAAGTTGTTGAGTTAGGATTCATGGCCAAGCAGTGTGGTTCCAACATGCTTCTGAGATGTAAAAGGTTATGGTGATAATCTAGTTGACAGATAATAAGGATTTGATCTAGGATAGAGAAAGACACTAGGAACGTACTGAAGGAAACAGATGGGAGATGGTTTATTAAGGTGGAATCTGTAGCACTGAGGGGGAGGGGCAATGTGCCCACTAGAGAGATGGGGAGAGGATACAGTCCCTAGTACATAAATACAAAATCAAAAGAAGGAGCTAGAAGGTATGGATGAAAAATTTGGTTGTTATTTGTAATAGAGGTTATATTTGGATCCATGGGAGTATTGTGACCACCAAAGGGAAGAGAAAATTGAGAAGAGGAGAGGTTTTAAAAGGCAACTTTAAAAATGTCTTACAGGTTTTGGATAAAAGAGTTTTGGATGTGGAGGTATTATGGTTCCACATTGTGTGGATTCAGTAATGGTATCTCCAGAGGCTTATCTTCTGGTGTTGCCCAGTGTGTCATCAAGAGCGGACAGTAGAGGGAGCAATAGAGGGAGCGTTGTGGTAGGAATTGGAAGAGCATGGCTCTATTTTTACTTAGCTTATATTGTCTTAGAAGTGAACCTTAGCTGCCTTTAGAGTAAAATGAAAATAAGGTAATAGGATTGAAAATGGGAAAGAGCTTTATACAAATTGAGATTGATAGTGTGCCAGTTAGTTAACCATTTAGATACCATCATGAAGGTGGGATTATGTAAAACTCCATTGGGATGATTCCACAAAGATAAGAATTTGTGATTATTCTGCATCTAGGCTTTTGACCTAAAAAAATCTTGAGTAATGAAATCAAATTCTCATTCCCTAATTACCTTACTTTCACCATGAAAATCTAAGAAATTGGATACAATTTTAAAATTGATTGCTTTATTTTGCCTGGCTGGCCTTCTTCAGTGGTTATGAGTCACTTTTGAGCCTTCATTTTATCTAGAAATTGGGGATGATTCTGAGTCCTATTTATTCAGAGGCTTAAATGGAATGTTGAATGTACCAGTAAGAGCACTTTGTGAACTATGAACTCTGTTAGAACTATTCCTCTGTTTGTGGTGTGTTGATGGTGAGGATTCATCACTCAAGTTCATTACTACCCTCCTGCTGCCAGCCCATTTATCTTGCCTAGAAAAACAACGTATAGTGTAATTCATTTTTTGAGCCAACTCTTAGTTATTGGCATACACAAGTGAATGCTCCTTTGCTTATCCCAGAATACATACCCTCTGTTACAAGCCAATTTTTCTGATATACAGTACTTATTCGGTCTGAGACTGGAGCAAGGCACAGACTTGCCTTAATTTAAACTATAAAAAAACTGCAATACTTATTTTAACAGTCAGCATAAATTTCTGATTAATTGTGGACAGTCCTTCCTCACACCTCCACACTTCTCCTTTTTTTCCCTCTCTTGCCATGTTTTCGTACTAAATCCCAAGACAAGCTATAAGACACATGCCTCATAGAATAAGGATAAGTAAGGAGTTTCTGGTCTGCATATTAGGTTTGGGTGGGAGGAATTTTATGAGCCATACTTCGATAAGAGGTTCTCTCTGCTATAGGCATGTAGGGTACACTAGGCAGGTCCCTTTTAGTAGCCCGCGTTTAATTTAGTGGTATTATTTCTCCTATCCTGCTGTCCCCTAAAGACGCATATACACACCTGGGAGAAGTTAGTCATTAAAGCCCAGAGTCCAAGTTAGGTTGGTCTATTCTTACGTTAAAGTAAGAGCGAACTGGTGATTCTATCCCTTGGGTCTGTGGTGCCTCTCCCCCTCCCAAACTCCACTGCATATTCCTCTGTCCTTAATTTGATGATCTCTTTTTTTTAAATATATTTTATTGATTTTTTACAGAGAGGAAGGGAGAGAGATAGAGAGTTAGAAACATCGATGAGAGAGAAACATCGATCAGCTGCCTCCTGCACACCCCCCACTGAGGATGTGCCCGCAACCAATGTACATGCCCTTGACTGGAATCGAACCTGGGACCTTTCAGTCCACAGGCTGCCGCTCTATCCACTGAGCCGAACCGGTTTCGGCTAATGATCTCTTATAACCAATAACATGTAGATAGAATGTGATGCTTCATTTTCTATTATGTAACTTTCCACTTGTTTTCTCTTATATTCATAGTATACAAAAGAATGAACTCTGACTACATAAATGTTATAATAAACCATTCTGTTTAACCAGACAATACAATTTTACTTGGAACAAAGATTTTCTTTTTTTAAAAAAAAATATATTTTCATTGATTTCAGAGAGGAAGGGAGAGGGAGAGAGAGATAGAAACATCAATAATGAGAGAGAATCATTGATCGGCTGCCTCCTGCACACCCTCTACTGGGGATTGAGCCTGCAATCTGGGCATGTGCCCTTGACTGGAATTGAACCCAGGACCCTTTAGTCCGCAGGCCAATGCTCTATCCACTGAGCAAAACTAGTTAGGGTGGAACAAAGATATTCTTTATGTCCAACTTCTGACCATCTATTGCATCATTCATCGCACATCCATTATCTTCTTGCAGCATTGCCCCACCCATCAGCAATATCTGGGCAGTGTCTTTACAGCTCCCCTTTATATACTCTGTCCAGTTACTAATACTAACGTGGCTTTTCCTGCCTTTGTGAAGTAGAATCTTCTCAAATAGTTGATCTGGTCAATTGTTGTTTCATCTCTTCCCCACTGGTGCTCCATTGCTAATCCTTTCGTCCTTTTCCTTGGCCAACCTTCGCGTAATTGATCTGCAAAAGTACTCAGGTATCTTCTTCACTCCATTTGTCTTTTCCAAACCTGTGTGTGCATCAGAATCATCTAGGGAACTAAAAAATGAGTAAGTACAATCTCTGGAGATTAATTTGGGAATTCAAGAAGAAGTTGCTGGGAATCTGTAGTTTTTCAAAGCTCTGTAGTAGAATAAGATGAGTACCCAGTCTGAGTGATTCTTCTTGTGAGTGACTGTAATGTGGTAACCACATTGTCTCCAACTGGGGTCATTTTGCTGGATATTAAATGCTTTTGAACTTTCTTTGCATTTACATGTGCCCTTTTCTCTAAAAGGGACATGTGACTCTCATCTGATGCCATCTCCACCTCTACCCTAAGTAGTTCTTCTGCTACAGAGGTTGAGGACCTCTTGCCGTGTGAATATTCATCAAAGGTCACATATGTGTTGAGATTTTAAAGGAATTGAGGCAGATCCCAAGAAAATTGAAGGTTTGGGTTACATTTTATCCAATAAAAGAATTGCCTGCCCGCTCAGGGATTTTGGGGTGTGAGTCCCTTAGTGGAGACCATCCTTCAGGAACCTGTTACCTAATAAAAGTAGAGGAGACATTTTACTTGAGTTTTTTCTATCCACTCCTCTCCAATCTCTAAAATCACTTGAACTTTTAGGGGTAGGCCCTACAGCCATGTTCACAATACCTAACCCAGGTAATGCACATTGGTCTTGGGGCTTACACTTGACCCAAGTTGGGACAGAGATTCCAGGTTGCTTTTTTGAGGATATGAACTGAAAAGTCATATAGAGCTGGGAGAAAGCAGCTATGTGCAAGAGAAGCCTAGTAGAAAATGAAGCAAGCTTGTAGAGAAACACACAATGCTGAGAGAATGGTGTCAGTTCACAATGGCCTAGTACAAGTGCTTCCTTCCATGTGTTCTATGAGACACTTCTGTAAGCTATAATAGTTTTGCCCTTTTTGGTTAAGCTAAGACAGGGTTTCTGTTACTTGAACTAAAAGCTGTTTTATTAAAGTAACAGGAGATGGACTATGTCTGCAATGTTCTGCTTTGTGTTTATCATAAGACTAGAGGCCCGGTGCATGAAATTTGTGCATGGGGTGGGGGGTGGTCCCCTCAGCCCAGCATGCACCCTCTCCAATCCGGGACATCCCTCTCACAATCCTGGACTGCTGGCTCCTAATCGCTCACCTGCCTGCCGGCCTGATCGCTCCTCACTGCCTCTGTGTGCCAGCCTGATTGCCTCTAACTGCCCCCCCCCTGCCAGCCTGGTCTCTCCTAACTGCCCCCCACTGCCCACCAGGTCGCCCCCAGCTGCCCTCTCCCTGCCTGCCTGGTTGCTGCTAACTGCCCCCACCACTGGCCTGGTCACCCCTAACTGCCCCACCCGCTGGCCTGGTTGCCCCCAACTACCCCCCTCTGCTGGCCTGGTCACCCTCAATTGCCCCCCCCCCCCCTGCCGGCCTGGTCGCCTCTTACTGCCCCCCCTGCCGACCTGGTTGCCCCCAACTGCACACACCTCCCCCCCCGCTGGCCTGGTCATCCCCAACTGCCCCCTCCCCCACTGGCTTGGTCGCCTCTTACTGCCCCACCCCCACCAGCCTGTTTGCCCCTCATGGCTCCCCTGCCAGCCTGGTTGCCCCATGCAGCCTGCTGTTCAGTCGTTTGGTCATCCCTCACTAACCCCCCTGCCAGCCTGGTTGCCCCATGCAGCCTGCTGTTCATTCGTTTGGTCATCCCTCACTAACCCCCCTGCCAGCCTGGTCGCTCCATGCAGCCTGCTGTTCAGTCATTTGGTTGTCCCTCGGGCCAGCCCTGGGCGGCTGGGCAGTCGCCATCTGAGGCTTGCTTGCACCTCAGGCTGGCCCTGGGCGACTGGGGGGCTGAGGGGACTGTGTACCGCCATCTTGTGGCTGTGGGCGCTGCCATCTTTGAGGGTGTGACAGTCAATTAGCATATTAGCATATTTCCTCTTTATTAGATAGGATCAGAACAATAAAATACTGTCGGTGAATAAGCCAAGGCCCTACTAATTAGACAAAGGGAGTGTGACATACCAGGCATATGTGAAGGGATGTTAGTTAAATTACAATTTGGTCATTAAATGGTATGTACAAAAAATTTCCTCACAGTACCTGTCCCAAAGTTAGCTATTATTATATTTCCATGTCTAATTAACATAGCCTGTGAATCTTTTATTAGTAGTTTTATCTGGTGCTGTACTATATCCTTTGTGTTTTTTTTTCTAAGTCATGCTTTTCCTGGTATATACCCACTGGAGTTTTAGAAATGGTACTTTTTCCAAAATACAGGGTGGGGCAAAAGTAGGTTAAAGTTGTTCATATGGAAAATAATACAAGAATTAATAAGTAAAATATAAGAATAAATAGTTTCACATACTTACAACTGTAAACCTACTTTTGACCCACCCTGTACATATGTAGTGTGTGTTTCTTCCATTCAAACTGCCTGGCATTTTTAGTATTGTTCCTAGTTCAGACTCTTAACACTGATAAAGAATCTGTTGTAGAAGCATTAGATTTTACTAAATCTGGATACTGTGATATGGAAATCCCCCTCCCCCACATCTTCCTCCCACCTCTCTCCCCAAATTACAGCTATGTAAGAACTTAGTCATTTTACTTAGAGGACAACTTGTTGAACTTCCCTTAATGTAGTGAACACTACAGCAGTTCTTATCAACACTACAATTTATCCCTTAACGTTGCCCTCCCAGCCTGTCATTACAGTAGCCGTTGTACAAACCAAGCACAGTGGGTATTTGTTCTTTGTGGCTGCCCAGCAGATGAACTTCATATGTATATTAGGGGAATTCTCTATGATGATTTTTTGTGTGTGGGAAACGGTGTCACTATCCACATGCTCCCCCCACCCCCCACCCTACCCTTGCCCACCTTATGCCCAGGGAGAACAGGGGAAAATAAGCATACTTTTCAGGGTTGCTTAGCCCCATATTTGGGGGTAAAAAAGAAAGAGATGTGGAGTCGAGCGGTGTAACTGGTGTGGAGGGCAGTGGTAAGTGTGGAGGGAGTGGTCTTAACATGCTGCTCTACACAGGAGTTTCTCTCACTGGCCATCATGTTCTCAATTTTGACTTTACAATTGAATCCCTTTATTGTTTGGTTGTTACAGTGATTTAAAAAATTGGGAAAGAGAGTTTGTGATCTAGTTGAATGCTCTTATGTCTCCCTAAACTGACTCCTACAGCTATCCTCAGTTCCTTGTTTTTATAGATTTCCATGCTGGGAGACTTTGCTTTCTCATAATCATCCCAAGGGCACTACGGTATTTTATGGTGGGAACTCCGTGGTGACAGCCCTTCACCATAGTTTCTTTTTAGTCAAAAGACCTTTAGTAACCTCCCTTACTTTTCTTTGTGGTCATTTTATGCCTTGTAGCCACTTTTGCAATCTTTCATCTTTATGAGGTTAAGACTCTCATCTTTGAACTTGACTATAATTTCCTTCATGGTAAATTCACTTTCATGATCTCTATGTATAGCACAGCACCTTGGGTAAATGAGTTCTTTTAACTTTTAGATTGGGTTCTCAAAACTAACCTAAGAGTTAAGGGTTTTCCTTAGTATATGTTGATATTAATTGGCTTTATTAATTTAAGCCACTTAATGGCTTTGGGCTATTTAAAACATATTATAAGCCTACAGAGTATTTATTATTTAGTTATCAATTTCTCCTGATTTTCCTGATTATCAAAACCACATGTGTCCATTGTGGAAAAATTTGGTAAGTACAGAGAAGTATTAAAAAAAAGTGTAGATCCCTACATTGATCTACAGATTCAGTGCAATTCCCTTTAGAATTCTTGCTGCTTTTTTTTTTTTTTTTTTGCAGAAATTGACAACATAATTCTGAAATTCACATTGAAATGCAAGGGACTCAGATTAGTCAAAATAGTGTAGAAAAGAACAAAGTTGGTGGGCTTATACTAGATTTCAAAACTTAACACAAAGCTACTGTAATCAAGATGGTGTGATACTGGTAATAAGGATAGACATTCAGATCAATGGAGTAGAATTGAGAGTCCAGAAATAAACTGTAACATTTATTGTCATTTGATTTCTGACAAAGTTTCTAAGAGAATTTAATGGGGTTGGGAGGAAGAACAGTGTTTTCAGCAAATCATTTGGGAACGACTTGATATCTGTGGGGAAGCACGGGACTTGGTTGGAATGTTTGTAAGGAGAATTCTCTGAAAGGTCGGGGGTCTCTGAGGAGACCTTGCCGAAGGCAGCAGCCCCTACCTTGACTTTTCCCAACAAGTCTGATCCCCCGGGCTGTTTCTCTAGAATTTCAGTGTTTAGTCTTTAAAGACCTGACCTTGTAAAAGCATATACTTTCTCAAGGATGTTTATCCTGCTAATTATATCTAAAGATTAATTTTAGTTCAAGCTGTTATGACAATAAAAGCCAAAGAAGACAGGCGAACAGGGCTACTTGGAGGCGATAGCCAAGTAGTGCCTCAGCCCTCTCTGTCACAGAAACGTGTGTTAGAATAATCATTCATCCGTCGCTCAGGGTCTGCTGGTCAGCCCCGGCAATACCCACATGCAAAATAATGAATTTGGAACTCTCTCTCAATGTTAACTAAAATAGATCAGAGACCTAAATGTAAGAGCTGAAACAATTAGAATACATAGGTATTCATGACCTAGGTTTAGTCAGTGGTTCCCTACATATGGCACAAGCAACCAAAGAAAAAAATAGATAAATTGGATTTCATCAAAAAAGAACTGATAAATTATGCTTTATCATAATTAAAATCTTTTGTAGTTCCAAGGACATTATCAAGACAATGAAAAGACAGCCCACAGAATGACAGAAAATATTTGCAAAATCATACATTTGTTAAGGGTCTAGTGTCAAGAATGTATAAAGAACCCTTACAACTTAATTATAAAAGAAAAACAACCCAATTTTAAAAAAATGTGCAAAGGAATTAAATAGACATTTCTCTCTCTAAGAAAATAAATAACCAATAAACATGAAAAAAATGTTCAAATCCCTAGTCATTAAGGAAATGCAAATAAAAGCCACAAGGATAAACAATTCACATCCAGCAGGATGGCTAATATAAAATGGTGGACAATAAAAGTCTTGGTGAGGATGTAGAGAAATTGGAACTTCACATTTTGCTGGTGGGAATGTAAAATGATGCAGCTGTTTTGAAAAACAGTTTCACAAATGGTTAAGCATAAAGTTACTATATGACCCAGCAGTTCTCATAGATATATACCTGAAAGAAATGAAAACATGTCCCTGTGAAAACTTGTACACAAATTGTTATTGCAGCCAAAAGGTGGAAACTTTGTTTTTTATAAAACCCCCAACTAGAAACTAGCCTTACGTTCATTAATTGGTGAATGAATAATAAAAAAAGTGATTTATCCATACAACGGAATAATATTCAGCAATAAAAATGAATGAAGTAATGCAAGCAATAACATGGTTGAAGAACCTTGACGATCTATTCTGAGTGAAAGAAGCCAGACACAAAAGAAAACATTGTAGTTCCATGTATAGGCATACATCAGAGATATTGCGGGTTTGGTTCCAGACCACCGCAATAAAGTGAATACTGTATTAAAGCGAGTGACACACAATTTTGGTTTTCCAGTGCATATGAAAGTTAGTTTACAGTATACTGTAGTCTCTTATGTGCGCAATAGCATTATATCTAATAAAACAATGTACATACCTTAATTGTAAAATACTTTATTGCTAAGAAATGCTAACCATCATTTGAGCCTTCAGCAAGCCATAATCTTTTACTGCTGGAAGGTCTTTCCTCGATGGTGATAGCTGCTAACTGATCACAGCAGAGGTTGCTGAAGGTTGGGTGGCTGTGGCAGTTTCCTAAGGTAACAATGGAGTTTGCCACATCAATTGACTCTTCCTCTCATGTGCGATTTCTCTAGAGTGTGATGCTGTTTGATAGCATTTTACCCACAATAGAATTCACTTCAAAATTGGAGTCAGTGCTCTCAGACATGCTGCTGCTTTGTCAACTAAGTTCATGTGATATTCTAAGTCCTTTGTTGTCATGAGAAAGAAACACCGATCGGTTTCCTCCTGTACGTGCCCTGCCTGGGAATGGAACCCAAATCCTTTTGGTGTTTGGGACGATACCCCAACTGAGCCACACTGGCCAAGGGCTGTTTCTTTTGTATTCTCATTGAAGAAAACTTACTTTTAGTCAATATTAGCATTGAGATATGAATTTCCAAGTGAATAGCAAAGTGTATTATTTATTCCCAAGAAAAATGCTCTCAAATATTTTATTTTAATATAATAAACACTTTTACTTAGGTATCAAAGCTCATTATAATTTTAATGTAGATGGACTAAGCTTGGATTCTAAATTCTGTTAAGGTAGAAACTGTTTCTGCCATCCCTTTATAAATTCAGAGTTGATCTGTATACCTTGTCCATAGTAAATGCTTAGAAAATACTTGTTTTATAAGTGTATATTTGTAATCACTTATGGATAATAATGTTTTGTAATATGCGCCCCACAATTAACTGGAATGTTGTAAATTAATAACATATAATAATTATTCTTAATGTTTTTGTCTCTCTTTAGGTTGGTATTTTGTGTGGCATCTTTTTCTATCGAAATTCAAGTTTCTGCGGGAACTGGTGGGAGACACAGGATCCCAGGAGGGAGATCATGAACCTTCAGGGTCTGAAACCGAAGAGGACGCTTCCTCCTCTCCACACAGGATCAGATCTGCTCGCCACAGGAGGGTGCCTGCTGAGGAAGGCCACTGACCCACCGTCACCCTGTGGGAGCGGCTGATGGAAGGCAGCGATCCTCGGTCTTTGCAGTTGCTAAAATATTGAAGAGCATTTGTGGTTGGACTTCAAGTCCCATTCAAAAAAAAGATTTACATGTAAGCCATATGAACATAAAGGGAATTTAAACCAAATTGGACCATTACAAATTTTATGTTAAAGATAATCTTTTGCTTTATTAGCTTTTACTTATATACTTATTCCTTGGCTCTTGGGCTTATTGTTTTTGCACTTATGTGAATCTGTTAAACATTACAGGCTTGAACACTGTATTTTATTAGTTCTATAATGTACTCTTTCCCCTCCCCACACACACATTTTAACTTTTCTGAACTTGGGATGCATCTCACTCACTATTCCTGTCAACCAGGCAATAGCTGATAAATAGCCTGTGTGTGTGTGTGTGTGTGTGTGTGTGTGTGTGTGTGTGTGTGAGAGAGAGTTCACAGCTTGTCATAGTGTCATCACTGTGTCATTGCTATCAAATGTGTCAGATTTAATTGGCATTTAAAAATGTCTCCTGAAAGATTTCACTATGATTCAGCACTGAAATGAAGTTGTGTATGCAGACAAGTACGGAAGCAGAGCAGTGGGGCATACATTTGATAGTAGCGAAGAAAATATCCGTCGCTGGAGAAATGACTGCAATTCCATATTTTCTTGTAAAGCAACAAAATGCTTTCCAGGCCCTAAGAAGGGAAGATGACCACAAGTAAAGTTGTACTACATTTTGTCACTGAGACACATGCAGAAGGATTTCCTGTCACACGCTAAGTGATGCAGTGAAGGTGGAGAAATTGCCAAAACCTTGGAATAGATGAAACACAACTCAAAGCAGCGAGAGGCTGGTTCGATCGATTCCTGTCAGGCAGGACCGTCGTCATTAAGGTGTCAAACATGTTTGCCCAAAGCTTCCCACTGTCATTAAGCAGAAGACAGTGGTAGAGCACCCTTTCCAGAAATGCTTCTGATGACGCCACGGGGCCGTTGTGAGGAAAGGCAGGTATCGGTGACTGATGTAAGAAGTGATTCATAAAAGTTGCACTCAGAGTATGAAGTTATAGTATAACTTAACCAGTTTATTTCATAACACTTACATATGCACAAGACTGTGATAAAAGTCTGTTTAATTCAAAAGGTTCTGTTTCAGTAAATATAAAATAAACATTCTACGTGATACGAAAGCATTGTGTCATAATTTGATGGCCTGTGTTTTTTCCTTAGTGATACATATGGTGCATCTGACAAGTGATGGTATCTTAGCTTAAATAAGAAATAGTTTGTACATTTATTTTTTTCTAGGATAACAATTATTACTAACTTAATTCTAACTCTTATAATGTTAAAATAGTTATCCTCTATGAGACATTTTTTTGGCAACCTATTCAAGACTTTAGTAGCTTTGGAATCTGAGAACTGTCTTCTACTTTAGGGAGGTAGGATTAGTCACTCCCTTTGTATGGAAGGACTTCATGCTCAAGGCATGTGTCGTGGAGAAAACACTTCTTCACAAATAGCAGTTCAGTGGCAAGATCCCAGAGACAGGATTGGGGGAAAATGGAGAGTGGGTGAAAATGCCTGCTTCGCTGTAAACTGACTTGCCAGGTCTGCATATTTGTCCTCATTGAACTTTGGACTGAGTGTTTACTGGGGAAGAGATATGGATTAAAGAACCTTTCTGTTTACTGTTACCTGCTTTGTACAAGAGTGAATTGTAAAGCCAACTTATTTTACTAATTCAAGTTCTTTTTATATGTTTAATCTTCGTTTCTAAAGAACTGGTCACCACTATTTTCTGACTGTGTGTAATTATGTTTGGTACCTCATACTTCATGCTGACAGTTTTGTTAATAGTTCACTTGCTCTGACCCAAGTGGTATTCCTGGTGCACACTTCTGTTGTCATTGTAGCCCTTTGTATATACGGAAAGGGAATTCACAGAGCATAACTTCAATTTTAAATATGTGCTACAGGCAGATCCCCAGCAGCTGAGAGTGGGGCATAATCTTTCTATTTTCGTTTCTTTATTGGATGCCATTTTCTATTTTTATGTGACTGTAGGAATTAAAAACAATGACACAAATTTCATGCATTAATTTTAGTGCTTCCTACTAGCTAAGTATTGCATTAAAATGATCATCAGTTAGAAAAAAAAGCCTAAAAATCTTCTTGGTACTGGGAGGATTCAATTAGATCTTTCATACTCTAGTATTTTGAACTGTGGATTCTGCTTTATAGTGGACTAGAGGCCTGGTGCATGGATTCGTACACCAGTGGGGTCCCTCAGCCTGGCCTGCGGGGATCAGTGGACCTCCACACCGCCACAGCCTGGCCTTACCTGCCAGCTTGTTAGGCTCCAGCCCGCTGTCTGCATCGATCCCGCACAGCGTGAAGTAGTGGGAGAAGCGGCAGATAGCAGGGGAGGAGCCTGAGCCCAGGCTGGGCGCTGCGTTGCTCCCGCTCATCCTGGCCCTGCTGTGCCCACCACTGTGGCCACACTCAGGCGTGCAGGGGGAGTGTCCACGGGAGAGGCTCACGCCGCCACAGCTGCGCTCACCAGCTGTGAGCCTGGTATCTGGCACCCATTTGTCAGCTGAGCGGCGCTCCCGCTGTGGGAGTGCACTGACCACCAGGGGGCAGCTCCTGCGTTGAGGGTCTTCCCCCTGGTGGTCCGTGCATGTCATAGCTACCAGCCGGTCGTCTGGTCACTTAGGCTTTTATATAAATAGATATCTTAGGTGTAGAGAATAATTGCTGACAGCTTTTAAGTAGCTGGCCGAGCTTCCATACTGTTACCAGTATTAAAAACATGGCCGTTGTAATCCCTCAAAACCTACAAGTGTCATCCACAAATTAAACAATTTAATCCATGTAAAGGTATATATGTTGGTATTATTTATTAATACTTATGCTTCAAAAATGTCTTTTTAAAAATAATTGTAAGAAATGTTCTGCTTTATTTTTGGGGAAAATATAGTCAAAAGCATTTTAACAGCTCACACCCTACCATGTTTTAACTCTCAAGAGAGTGAAATCCCTGATGCCAATATGAAAATCCTCCAAACTAATTCCTTTGTTTAAAACCTTTTTTCTCCTCTGTACTCCTCTGCCCTCAATATTCTCACTATAGCACATATTTCTAAGGCCACTGAAAGAGACAAGAGAAATACTTGTTAGCAGAATTATTTGTGTGGTGTAGTGTTTCTGTTTTTTACCCGTTTTAGAGCTTTTGTAGCTGAACTTAGCGGAACTTCATAAGGGCATTTTCAGTTTCTCAGTAGGAGATGGACTAGCCTGTGGTTAATTTTAAAGTTCAGAAGTTCTGAGCATTAAAAATGCGGTCAAGTGTTAGTCGTGTCTAAATACTCATTAACAATGATGTTGATCAGGTATACCATCTTTTGAGGAGTAATTTTAAAATTGAGGACTCGTCAGTTGTTTTTATTACCTTCCCAACTAACCATTCCCAAGTCTTTCTCTTTGCCTCTGAAACTTGTGAAAATTTCAGGTATCAAATATATTGGTAGCATTACTCTGACTTAAATGCCAAAAAACACTAAATATTTGTGTAGCACTGTTAAGTGAGGTTTTTAATATTTATGCCCAGTTAAAAATAGAATGCATTCAGTGGATTTTATAGTGTTTTCATGGTGGAAACATAAATATGTTATTTGGAGGATAGCCAATTCACAGGTGTGCCGACCCATTTCTTTAGATATTATTAGGTTTTAAAATAGCTTCAAACTGTTACTTTGTTGAAAGTTGAGAATATATTAAATAATGGTTTCACAAATATGGCTTTTTAAACCAAAACATGTTAAATGATTTGAAAGTAGTAATTTTTACTTTTAAAAGCAACATTTAAAAAATTATTTTAAGTCAGTGATGCAGTATTTTTTGAAGTCAGTTTTTCTGAAGTTATATTTTAATGTAACATGTAACCAATGTAACTTTAGACTTTCACTGTAAAATTTTATATTTGTAGTTCACTTAAAAAGCCAGTGAAGCCCAATTGGTGTGGCTCCAGTGGTTGAGCATGACCTATAAACCCAGAAGGTCATGGTTCCATTCCTGGTCAGGGCACATGCCTGGGTTATGGGCTCGATCCTCAGTGTGGGACGTGCAGGAGACAGCCGATCAATGATTCTCATCATTGATGTTTCTATCTCTCCCTCTTCCTTTCTTTCTGAAATCAATAAAAATATATTTTAAAAAAGCCAATGAACAATACTAATATAATATAGACTCAAGCAGCTAACGGAATAGTATTTTGTTATGGAGTCTAGAATGAAAGCACCTTGTATTGTCTGCTTCTAAAGTATCTTGCAGCTTCTACAGCATAAAGAGTAACATTTTATCTTAATAAAAGTTACATTTTCCATGTGTTAATGTACATGTGCTTCCTGTTTTATGGCCAATGTTGAATATTACCCTCCAAGTCAGTTGTATGCATAACCACTCACCAAATACTGCTCCTGTGGTTTCTTAAAGGAGACATTCTGTGCTGTGCTATGACGCATTGTCATCTCACTGCTTGACAAATAGGTTTATAAGGAATTAAAATTGTGTGTTAATAGTTCTTTGTATAATAATATGTAAAATTAGAGATGAGGAGTGATCATTCACTGTTTTTGTTTTAAAACTGGTCAATACTATACCTAAAGCCTCTGTGGTTTGTTTGTATGATGTTTTAACTGTTACTTTAAACCGCACAGAATAAATTAAAATGAACACAAACAAAAGTTGTGTATGTTTCATTGACAAAGTATAAGTATGAAGGGTACCTTGAACATAAAGAGATTGGAAAGCAGCCATTATTCCCAGTTGTCCATTTTTCAAACTCCAAAAAGCTCTAGGAATTAAGACAGCAGTAGTATTCTGAGTGTCATGAAAGTAATTGACTTAGAACCTGAAGGACATACAGCATTAGAGCTAAATTACATTTACCATGATTAGCCTTTTTGTTTCTTCTCAGAATATCATAGATCATGCCTTATATTTTTATTAGTATTAACCACCAGGAAGACTGAGTGAGAAAACTGACCAAAACCAAGAAAAAAGATTGAGGAATACCTTTGAAAACTAGTTTGTGATAAGAAACCGTTAGTTGCAGTGGCTGGAGGCCAACTTTTGCTTTTTCTCCAGCAGTGCTGAGCTGCCAAGAATGAAGGATGGGGAAAAACAGATTGTGCCAGGATCAGTCTTTGTAAGGTAGGAGTGTCTAAAGGGCAGGTCATTTGAGATTGCTGGAGAGTGGCTTTGGGATTTGGGCTGGGTTGTATGTAAGAGAAGTCGGATCATTAAGGCACTGATAAATTGGATGAATGGGAAGGGGTAGAGATGAAGGAAAAAATGAGTGTAACATTTGTGTATAATGGATAGAAGGAAGTTTGGGGCACAGACTAGGATTTTACAGGTGAAGCAGTTCTGAATAGTTGACACTACAGCCAGAGAAAAGGAATCTGAGAACCACTTACTCTACAGCCATTGTGGACTGTCAGCTTGGCCACCGATACGATACTGAAGTTAAGATGGAGAAGATGACCATGACCTGGAAACCACGTTAGGGACTTGAAGACTTATCTCAAGGTCTTGGGATGACGGAGGAAAGAGCCACAGTCATTTTGGCTCAGTGGATAGAACGTTGGCCTGCGGACCGAAGGGTCCCATGTTCGATTTTGGTCAAGGGCACGTACCTCAGTTGCAGGCTCCTCTCCGGCCCAGGCCCTGGTCAGGGTGCGTGCAGGAGGCAACCAATTGATGTGTTTTTCTCACATCAGTGTTTCTCTCTGCCTTCCCCTCTCTCTAAAAATCAATGGAAAAATATCATCAGGTGAGGATTAAAGAAAAAAAAATAGTTTCCTGAAAATGAAAGAGGAAGGTTGGGGAGCTCTGAGAATATTTTCAGCTTGCCCTCCAACCCCAGCTCTATAGGCCAGGGTATGATTGTTAGGTACAAATAAGTACTTCAATTATAAAATTATGCTATTTATGGAGAACTTTGTTGGGGGGAGAAGAAAAAGAGGGAAGAACAGCAAAAGTTGCTCTAAAAATCTTAAAGGGAGAAGCAGGAGTTTTTCTGGTAGAGATGAGGATTCCAGAGGGAAGAAAGAGCATGTGCAAAGTCAGTGACATAGGAAGGTGACTTGTCTGGAGAACTGTAGATAGTTGATTATTCCTGGAATAGTGATGTTATGGGAGACAATGGTTTGAGGCTGGAAAGATCTAATGAACAATGGCAAAAGCTGTGAAGTGCTTGCCATGTGTGATGTAGAGCATTGCAATATTTTAAATTGAGGGAGAGCATTGAATCACTTGTTTAACATGTATTGAGTGGCTACTCATGCAGGCATCTGGACTAGGTGCAGATGGCTTAGAAAGCTCACATTAACTGCAGCAAAGAGGATTGATTTGTAGGCTCTCACTGTAGTCCAAGCAAGAAAGTAGCTAGTGGCAGACTGGAAATGAGTGACAACCATGGGAAATTTGAAGACATGAAGAATCAGTAAGACTTGAGATTGGATTGTGAAGGAGAAGGATAGGTGAAGGATGATTTTAACATCACTTTCAGATTGATAACATTGAGGAATGCATAGACAAGAAGTAGGTTTGAGGTTGGTCTTGGGGATTGAAGGTGGAGAGTTCAGTTTGGGGCATATCTACTTGAATTTGAGGTGCTTATAGGCCACTAGGTAAAAATACTGAATGGTTGCAAAGTTAATGAGGGGCATGGTTGAAAGCAGATTTGGTGAGCATCAGTATGTGAATGTAGTTGAAGCTGTCGGCAAAAAATAGGATCTGCTGAGAGAGGTTAGAATAAGAGACCTAAGGAGCATGGAAATTTAAGAGGCTGATAAAAGAAAAACAGGCTATTAAGGACATTGAGAAGGACAAGAAAGAGAACCAGGGACTTACGTGGAAGCAAGGTACTGGAAGCCAAATGAAAAAAGAATGTGAAGGAGGAGCCACGTGTCCAACTGATACATAGTGAAGAACGATGCTGCTCAGATCCGACTGGTTAAGAAATGTGGCAACAGGAACTTTGCAGTAGTCCATGCAAAAGATGATGTGAATCTGTGCAAGGCTGGCAGTGAGGGCAAACTGAATAGATATTGATGGAAGTCGACAGATTTGGTGATTGATTAGATATGGGAGGTGAAGGACAAGGATGAATCATGGATGGGTGGCTGGGGGAGGACATGGAGGTGGAACATGTTTGAGGATAAGTCCAAGTGTACGTAAGACTAGCGGAAATGGCCAATTTAGACATGAGGATAATAAATGTCAGGAAAACTGAATTTATACCCAAGTTCTAGAACTTGGTAGTTGGTAATTTATTTAACCTCTCTGTTTCTTGGTCTGCTAAAGGAGAATGATAACGCCTAGGGTTGTTATAAGGAGTAAAATTTAAAAAATACCTGTCAAATAGCAAATTTCTTACTATAGGTAGGCAACCCATAATTAATCTCCCTCTCTTCTTTCCTTCTTTTTTAAAAATATTTTTATTGATTTCATAGAGGAAGGGAGAGGGAGAGAGAGATAGAAACATCAATGATGAGAATCACTGATCAGCTGCCTCCTATACACTCCCTACTGGGAATTGAGCCCACAGCCCGGGAATGTGCCCTGACCAGGAATCGAACCGTGACCTCCTGGTTCATGGGTTGATGCCTTTTATAAAATTTTCCCAAAACCTTCAACCTAAATTTTCATAGAAACAGCAGTCCTTTTTTAATACTCATACTTCATTGTAATGTTTAATTATGTATTTATAATATCAGGGACCACTAAAATAAGCAATTCTGGGAACCATTTCATTTAAACAAGTGATTTGGTGAGGACAGAAATACATGAGCATAGGAGGGAGCAATCTCTGCCCTTGGTTATGCTCCCCACCCAGGCAGGTACTGTGCATCTTATCACAGAGCAAATGGAAGCCCCAGCCCGGAGTCCCCTCCCCCTTCTGCAGAACTTGCCCTGCTGATGCATTAGAGGACAGGCCCAACTGCCTGTCTATTCACTCTGTCAATTGGATAATTCTCTTCAACATTAAAAAAATCTCATTAAATATATTCTATCTTGAAAGAAAGACTTCCTTCTACTCTGCCACCTCAGCTGCCCTCAACTCTTCACTTCACACCAGACGTCTCTAAGTAAGTATTTCTGTGATCCTGACACAAACTTTGAAGGACATTTCCCTGTCCTCACCTTTGCCTCTCCCCTGACAGCATTTGTCGTGATCGCTCAACCCTTCCTTGAAACATTCTTTTCCTTTGGATTTAATGATACTAACTTCTGGCTTTACTGGTTTTAATCCTGTCTGTCTGGCCACACCTCATTTGCAGGCTTATCCTGCAATTAAATGCCAGAGTTTCCAGGGAGGCAATCCTATTTGTGACTTAACCACCCTCTCTCTTCACCAGTGGGGCCCCATTCCTATCTCTTAAGACAATAGTCTCCTCAGTTTCTCCTCTTGGTTGAGTTTGACACACCGGTCAAACTCAACATCTGCAAAGACAAATTTGTAATTCATTCTGAACCTGATTTTCTTCCAGTGTCCCTGTATGGTTGCTAAAGTCTCATATTCAACACATCATCTTGTTAATTTTACTTCAAAAAAGCTTTTGAATCCACTTTCTCCATTTTTAAATGACCACCTGCAGGCAATGTAGTATAGTGGTCATGAGGGTGGCCTCTGGAATTAGACTTCTGGGTGCTTCGATTTCCATCTGTAAAATAGGTGTCAAATAGTACCTATCTCATAGCGTTTGTATAAGGATTAAATAGATGAACACACATGCACAGCACTTAGAATAGTGCCCAGCATATCGAGCATTCCGTACCATTCCACTCACCTGGATGACTGCAGCAGTGACTATCTCAGATCTGGTAGAGCCCCTTCCAGTCTTTTCTCCTCATTGTTGCCAGAATGATCTTTTTGAAACTCAAATATGACCCTGTCATCTCCTTATAACATATGAATGGGTTCCCATTGCTACTACAAAAAGGTAACAAATCCTTCACAGGCCCAGTGACATGCCACAGGATTTTGTTTCCCAGCCTCTCCAGCTCATTCATACCACAGCACCCCCACACCAGCAACGTGAGCACCCCCAGTCACACAAACCTGTGGTGCTCACCCCGCACTCCCCATCACTGGTTCTTCCCCCTGACTTGGACACTTGCCATCCTCCTCCCCTTATCAGATTTCAGCTCACAAGTCACAAGTCAGGGGAGCTTTTCTGAACCCACCCCACCCCTTTCCCAAGCTGTTCCTTTGTTACATTGCTCACAGTCTTCTTTCCTTCAGTGGTGTGATCCCCAGACAAGAATCAGACATTTGTTGGTGGATTTATTTTATCAAGCACCATCATCCCCACTATACTGAATTAATATTTCAATGTAAGATAGAATTTATGTCAAATAACATTCTAATCCACAAAACTACTAGTACATATATTTGACCTTTTAGTCAGAATCTGAGTCTCAAATCAGAGTCCTTATCAGCATCTCCAGAAAATGGTTACCATTTTATTTGATCAGTGAACACAAAAGTGTATGTTAATGGGATACTTAACTTTGCAAGCACTTCAGTCTTTCTGTGTATTTTGTGTCCCTTATTCCATTCTGTCTGAAAAGATGAAAAGATCCTGTGAGATCCTGTCAGAACAGCAGCTCGTAACCACTAGATGGCGACAGATTTCAAGAGTTAGCAGGTGAGCAGCTAGGGTGAGCATATCAATCATTGATCAAACTGGACTATTTTGAGAGTGAAGGGTGGGGGTAGATTATTCATCATTGGGCCAGGCCAACAGGGCTGTTCTGGCCACACGGGGAAGTTGTTCCCCTTCATCTGAAGCTTAGGTGAGCCAGATGATACTATTTGTAGTCCTTCTAATTCCTGCTGATGTGGATTTAAAGTCAGAAAAAGGAGTGCTCACAAAAAAAAGACACTGGAGAGCCACAGCAAACTTGAGAAAGAAGAACAAAGTTGGAGGGATCACAATACCAGGTATCAAGCTATACTACAAAGCCACTGTTCTCAAAACAGCCTGGTATTGGCACAAGAATAGGCATATAGACCAATGGAACAGAACAGAGAACTCAGAAATCGACCCAAGCCATTACGCTCAATTAATATTTGACAAAGGAGGCAAGAACATACAATGGAGTGAAGACAGTCTCTCTGTATTTTTAATGTTTTCTCTCCCAGGTGATTACTATCCTTTTTTTTTTTTTACCCCTTGTACTGGGTTGCATAGTGTCCCTCCAAAATTCAAAATTCATGTTCCCCTGGAACCTGCAAATGAGACCTTATTTGGAAATAGAGTCATTGCAGATGTAATCATATTAAAATGAAGTCCCACTAGATGAGGTTGGACCCTAATTCAGTAATTGGTGCCGTTGTAAGAAGACACACAGAGATACAGAGGCAGCACCATGTGAAGGTGGAGGCAGAAACTGGAGCGATGCATCTAACCAGATGTAGGATGCCAAGGATTGCCGGCAGCCAGCAGTAGCTGGGAGAAGGGCCTGGAACAAATTCTCCCTCAGAGCCTCCAACAAGGAATCGAGCTGCCGACATCTTGATCTCATACTTGTAGCCCCCAGAGCTGTGAGAGAATACATTTCTGTTGTCTGAAGCCATTCAGTTTGTGATACTTTATACTGCAGCCCTAGGAAGCTAGTGACCCCCCACCCCTTTCCTGCTTCTATTGTCTGAGGTTATCTTTATTTCCCCCTCCCTTCTACAGGAAGTATAACTTCCTATTTGAATTCTTTTAGTGTTCTAGTGCACATATGTACACTTTTGTAGTGGCCCAGTGGATGAACTCGTTGGGGTGTTCCCTACTACCTCTTGCATCTTTGGGAAGCTGAGCCTGCTTCTCTCTGCAAAAGTGAAAAAACTCGCTGCTTCCTGTGACCTTTTGAGGCTTTAGGAGGGTGCCCATGGAGCCCTGCTCTGGCTCCACAGCACTAGCTGCAGGGTCTGATTCCGGGGCAGCTCTGGCAAGTGTTCTGGGGTGGCCTGTCTGATGCCATGGCCCATGAGGGCGGTGCAAGCTGCGTGAGCAGCGTTGTCCTCACCAAGCCAGCCCTTTCCTGCTTAAATCAGCGCGTTAGTTTCTGTCGCCAGCTACTAAAAAGCCTCCTTGTCATGGGTGGGCTGCTTTTTCTTCTTTTTAAAACAAAGATGCTCGTTCAACAAAATGTAACGTTCCATCCTCAGTGCCAGGACCTCATGAGATAGTAAGTATTCCATGCTGTCCATCTTTTATTTTATTAGAGTTGAGGATTTTTTCCCCCACCTTAATTTTAACGAAGGAGATTAATTATTCTGCATTATCATTATTATAGTATTTGAAGTTTATGCTTCTTTAGTTATACCAACATATTTACTGATTTTTTTGCTCTCTTTGTTTCTTGAGATTCAGTTCTTCCTTCTGGCTTCAATTTCTTTTTCACCAAGTTAGTAGTTCTTTTTTCACGTGCCAGGGGTTGAACCTACAACCCAGGTACGTGATTTTGACCAGGAATCAAACCCGAAACCCTTCATTGTGCAGGCTGACGCTCTAACCATTGAGCAACACCAGCAAGTTCTTTTGGTGCAGATTTTCACTGGGTGTACTTTCAGTCTTGGTCTGAACATATCTTTTCCTTGCCTGCTCTCGTGGGATGAGCTGGTTATAGAATTTTAGAATGTAGTTATTTTTCCTTAGCATTGTAAAAAATTAAATCGTCATTGTTGAAAGTATTAAATATGTCCCCTTTTTTCTCCCATTGACCCCTATAGCCCACCCCTGCCCCCCACCCGAGGCCTTCACCACCCTGTTGTCTGTGATACATGTTCTTTGGTTGATCTCATCCCACCTACCCATCCACCCCCATCTTCCCTCTGAGATTCAACAGTCTGTTCCATGCTTCTATGTCTCTGGATCTATTTTGCTCATCAGTTTATCATGTTCATTAGATTCCACATATGAGTGCGATCATGTGATACTTGTCTTTCTCTGACTGGCTTATTTCACTTAGCATGATACTCTCCAGGTCCCTCCATGCTGTCTCAAAGAGTAAGAGATCCTTCTTTTTTACTGCCACTTAGTTTTCCATGATGTAAATGTACCACAGCTTTTTTATCCACTCATCTATTGATGGACACATGGACTGTTTCCGGATCTTAGCTATTGTAAATTGTGCTGCTATGAACATAGGGGTGCATATATTCTTTCTGATTGATGTTTTGAATTTCTTAGGATATATTCCTAGAAGTGGTATTGCTGGGTCAAATGGCAGTTTCATATTTAATTTTTTGAGGAAACGCCATATTGTTTTCCATAATGGCTGCACCAGGCTGCATTCCCACTACAGTGTACTGGGTTCCCTTTTCTCCACATCCTCGCCAGCACTTGTCATTTGTTGATGGTAGCCATTCTGACAGGTGTGAGGTGATATCTCATGGTCGTTTTAATTTGCATCTCTCTGATAATTAGTGACTTTGAGCATTTTTTCATGTGTCTCTTGGCCAGCTGTATGTCCACTTTGGAGAAGTGTCCTTTGCCCATTTTTTAATTGGATTGTTTGTCCTCCTTTTGTTAAACTGTATGAGTTCCTTATATATTTTGGATATTAACCCCTTATCAGATTATCACTGCCAAATATATTCTCCTATACAGTGGGCTCCCTTTTTATTTTGTTGATGGTTTCTTTTGCTATGCAGAAGGTTTTTATTTTGATGTAGTCCCATTTATTTATTTTCTCCTTAGTTTCCTTTGCCCTAGGAGATGTATCCACAAACATATTGCTACTTGAGATGTATGAGATTTTGCTGCCTATGGTTTCTTCTAGGATTTTATGGTTTCACAACTTACATTTAAGTCTTTTATCCATTTTGAGTTTGTTCTTGTTTATGGTGTAAGTTTGTGGTCTAGTTTCATTATTTTACATGTATCTGTCCAATTTTCCTAAACACCATTTATTGAAGAGACTGTCTTGATTCTATTCTATGTTCTTGCCTCCTTTGTCAAATATTAATTGAGCGTAATGACTTGTGTCAGCCACTTGAATTTTATATCTTCTGTGAGTTATCTCCATGTCATTATGTCCATTTCCTATTTTATGTTCACTTCTTGTCAGTGAAAAGAATCCTATATAATAAAAGCCTAATATGCTAAGTGTCAGGTCATCTGGTCATCTGTTCAACCAATCAAAGCATAATATGCTAATGACATGCTAAGGCCGCTCATCTGCTTGCTATGATGTGTACTGACCACCAGGGGGCAGAAAGTTGACTGGTCCACCAGTCGCTATGATGTGCACTGACCACCATGGAGCAGATGCTCCAACCGGTAGGTTAGCTTGCTGCTGGATCTGGCCAATTGGGTCTGAGTGAGATGGGCCGGACATGCCCTGGAGCCCTCCCACAATCCCTTCCTGGCTGGCCAACCTCCCGTGTACCTCCCCGGCCCTGGTCATGCACTGGTGGGGTCCCTCAGCCTGGCCTGCATCCTCTCACAATCTGGGACCCCTCGGGGGATGTTGGAGAGCCAGTTTGGGCCCAATCCTGCAGGCCAGGCCCAGGGACCCCACTGGTGCATGAATTCGTGCACTGGGCTGCTAGTATTTATACACTACATATACAAACATTTGCTCTATTCTCTGCATTGACACTATTTTTCTGAATAATTTTTGTTTATGGTATCTTTTAAAAAGACTCTTTATAGAGGCAAATATATCAATCTTTCCTACATAGCTTCTAGGTTTTCAATCTTGGTTAAGAAAGTTCCCCCTTCTTACTCTAAATGCATCATTTCCTAGATTTTCTTGCAGAATTTTGATGTTATTTTAATATTTAATTCTTCAATCCATTTGACTTTATGTTTTATGTGATATAAGGTAGTGATCTGGATTTATATTCTTTCATCCTCCCATATGGCAGATGCCTAAGGTTTTGATTTCACAAGGATAATTTTTTCTCCCCTACCTAAGATGCATAGATAACCAAATCTCTTGTCTCTTTCTTGGGCCAGTGCATAGAACTTTCTAAACATGGCTCATTGATTCATGCCTGGGCTTGGTTCCAGTCCCTCTGCCCCCTGCGGTGTGGAGGCCATGCCTCCTGCCCACGAGGGGCGAGGGGCCTTCATTCTCCAGCCCCAGCGCATTGGAAAGAGCCCAGCCTCAGCACTGCACCCTAGTGGTGCCTCAGCTCCCTCTTTCTGCTCTAGCTTTTATTTCTCTCTTTCTTCCTGGCCCCTGGTCATTTCCCATTCTTTTTTTTTTTTTTTCCAGCTGGATTATAAAATATTGCAATGAGAAAAACTGCTTTACATCCAACTCTTCTATGTGTTTGCAATTGAAGGGAAGGCCTGTCTGCATTACCTTAGCCTGTTGTGTTGCTGGAAGAGATCCCTAATAATGGGTATTGTGCTTGAACATTGGAAATCAAATACTGCACTTCTGGGCCCCCCATGGAATGGGCCCACTCACCATCACTCCTGAGATTCTCTAAAGTTGCCACCTTCAGGTGCTGTTTCAGCATTGCCAATTCCCATTAAAGCTCACATTCTGTTCCAAATATATTAGCCAGACACCTGCCCAGGGGACTCACAATCTCCTTTTTAAACCGTAACAAAAGTAGTTGGTTCAAATTCTTAAGTACTCTTGTTAAACCTATGAGGCATGCTTTTGAGTGACCTTCATGTGCATGAAAGAAATTAGATTGCATAACTTTGGGAAAGAGTCCCATAAAAGTGTATGGTGCAGTCAAAACTCTCACATCATATTGTGTTTGGTGGGATGATAAAGACGCCTCAAGCGTTTTCTTTAAGTAAAAAAATAGAAGTGCCATATGCTTTTAAAATTTCTTTTGTAGTTTTGTTTTGTTATTTATTTATTTATTTATTTATTTATTTATTTATTTATTTATTTATGTTTTTGCTTGTGTGTGTGAGGAGAGAGTTCCCTGGGAAAAAATTGCTTAGGCAACAGGTAAGAATCAAGGAATATAACTTAGCATTTTCCTAGGAGAGAATAACATTTTCTGTGCCATAAAGAAAATCCTAGGAAAGTTTAGATAATATACAGGGTGTCCCCAAAACATGTCTACACACTCTAACAGTTGATAGCTCAATTGACGTTTCTTTCTTTTCAGCCAGACTAAGCTTTGAACAAAGGAAATTCATCCTAAAATGCTACTGGAAGTTTGAAAACGCAGTTGAAGTACAGACACTGCCTTTATAATTATTCAAACTCTGTATACATTTTTGGGGGGATACAATATCCCCCCAAAGTATACACACTTTAACAGCTGACAGCTCACTTAATTTTGACATGGGCGGTTGGCCGGCCTGCCTGTAGGTTTAACTCATTTGAAATAATGGGTGAAGCCAGACTAAGCTTTGAACAAAGAAAATTTATCCTAAAGTGCCACTAGATTTTTTTTATGGGAATACATAAAAGACAAAGTTCACAGTACAAAATTGGCAACAGTCGAAGAATTGAGGGCATACAAATACTGAATGAAATGATCCTTGATGTTTCGATTCCATTGCTTTGCATTATCAGCAGTGCCTGGACCAGAATGGTCAACAGTTTGAAAATTGGCATTGATACCTGGCCTGTTTGGCTAAGTGTTTGAAAAGTGTTGACCTATGAACCAAGAAGTCCCTGATTCGATCTTCTGGTCTGGGATCCCCAGTGGGGAGGTATGAAGGAGGCAGCAGATCAATGTATCTCTCTCATCTCTCTCTCTCTCTCTCTCTCTCTCTCTCTCTCTCTCTCTCATTGATGTTTCTCTCTATCCCTCTCTCTTCCTTTCTCTCTAAAAATCAATAACAACACATTAAAAAGAAGAATATGGCATTGATAAAAAATGACTCATTTCTGGAGATTCTTTTAAATTTTGAAAATGAACTGTATGTTAATAAACACTGACTTCATAATTATTCAAAGTGTGTACACAATTTTTGGGGACTCCCCATATATACTGGGTAAAATGTCAAGATGTGACTATAAAATTATGCTACTTTGCGGGGGCATATGGAAATAAACTTTATTATTTTTATTACTTTTTAGTCGTAAGAAGTTTATGCTGTTACCTATTTGTGGAGATGTACCTGTTTCTGAATGATAGTTCAAACATCTGGAAATCTTCAAACATTGAAAAATGTGACTTCAAAAAGTCTGCTTCTTTTCTTTGTTCTCTTTATTGATTTTTAAATTTATCTTTAATCCATTGTCATCAAATAGGAATGCTGCTTTTGGTAACAGAAGGCCAGGTGATTTAGACCAACCCTCTTGCTAAAAATAAATCTAAAGCAAAGCTGGATAAAACATAAAATTCAGTTTTTAAAATCATCAAATAATTAACAAGGTAATGAGAAATTACTGGTCAAGGTCTGGGAGAAGACAGAAATAAGAGAATAGAATTTGGGGCTGCTCTTGTCTGGGGAACATTTGCAGTTCTTGAAAGGGGAACTGGATTATTGAGCTGTACTTTTAAAAATCTCTGAGGCTAGAGAGAGAAAGCTGTGGTCCAAACCTGCTAAGGTTGGGGGCCTGGGATGCACCCCAACTTGGGATTGGAACCCTAAACACAAGAGTGGTCTAGAACTAAATGAGTCCTCCTCTGAACTGCAGCCTCTCTTCAAGAAATTTGAAAGGCCTAGAAAATCTAAAACCTTAATATCAGAGTAGGATTAGTCTGGGTTGTTAATAGCGTCCCCATGATTATGACATAAGCAGCAAACTTCTTCTCTGGAGAAAGATATGTCATCCAGGCCTCTATTTCTACAAATAGTTTTTCAAATACAAATGTATAGCGTAATATGAAAACATTAACATGGAAATGCTTTTTTAACCTAATAAAGTGTGTATGTGTGTGTGTGTGTGTGTGTGTGTGTGTGTGTGTGTGTGTGAGTGTATCAGTCCAAAGCCTGCATCTTCTCTGATTGTCAAATCTCAGACACTTTAGGGAGCCATTCCCCTGAAGTCAGGAATAAGACAAGGATGACCTTTACCTCTGCAGTTATTTCACATTACATTGGAATGTTTGCTAATGGAATTAAACAAGAGAAAACAATTAGACCTGTAAGCATTGGAAAGGAAGAGGCAAACTTTGTTGATAATATCTTTGTATATCTGAAAAAAAACAAAAGAATCAATGGAAAAGTATGACAAACCATAAGATAATAAAATAGCAGGACATAAAATTAGCATCCTAAAATTGTTAGCCTTCATATATATAAACTACAAGCAGTTTGAAGATATAATGGAAGAGAAGAGCCTGCATACAATAATACATTTAAATACCTAGACATAAAACTAATAAGAGATACGCAAAATAAAGGAAAAACTAGAGAACACTCTTGAAAGATATAAAAATAGCTTTAAACAGATTGAAAAATACTATATTCTTAAATAGGAAAACTCAATATCATAAAAATGGTACTTCTCTCCAAATTAGTATAAGTTTATTACAATCTTATTAAAAATTTTCTCAAAAATTTCCCCAGAACTAAGCAAGTTAATTGTAAACTTTACATGAAAGAATAAAAAATGGAGAATAGCCAGAAAACACACTGAGTGGCCAGATTATTATGATCTCTGAACGCATAATAATCTGGCCACTCAGTGTATATATAGATATATATTAGAGGCCCGGTGCATGAATTCGTGCATGGGTGCGGTCCAGCCAGCCTGGCCAGGGGGAGGAGACATGGGCGGTTGGCCGGCCTGCCTGCTGGTTGAACTCCTGGTCGAGGGGACAATTTGCATATTAGCCTTTTATTATATAGGATATACACTGAGTGGCCAGATTATTATGCGTTCAGAGATCATAATAATCTGGCCACTCAGTGTATTTGGAAAGAATATTTAATGTATGGTTAATCCTATCAGGATATAGTAAAACATTTTAAAATCCTTCAAATTAAAGCACTGATGCTCAGGAAAAGGCTTATAAACCAATGGAGTAGAATAGATGCCCAGAAATATAACTAAGGAAAATTTAGCATATGAGAACACAAGCATTGAATGAGAGGGAAGCATCGATGTGAGAGAGAAACATCAGTCAGTGTCCTCCCAAATGCACCCTGACTGGGGATGGAATCTGCAACTTAGGTATATGCCCTAACTGGGAATCAAACCCACAACCTTTTGATGTATGGGATGATGCTCTAACCAACTGAGCCACTGGGCCAGGGCATATGGGTGAATCTTATTTTTATAACCCAAGAGTGGACATTTCTAACTGACTAAAAAAAATAAAATAAAAAATCTGAACTTAATAAAAAGAAATTTGACAAGATAACGAAGAACAAAATAAGAAAAATCTCAAGAAAACCACAAATTGGGAAAAATTTTGCAACTTATATCAGAAAGTATTAATGTACTTAACATAACAAAGATTTCCTAAAAATTCAGAAGGAAAAAAAATCCACAACCTAATTTTAAAAGTAAGCAAAGTTATGAATAAAGAGTTCACAGAAAAGGTATGCTAATAGCTTTCAGTCACAATAAAAGAAATACATGTTAGAGCTACTGAGATATTCTCTCATCAGATTGGAAAAAAAAATCTAAGTTTGACAGTGTAAATTTTGGCAAAGCTATGTGCAAACAGGCACTTTTATAAACTGCAGGTGGTGACACAAAATGGTACAATTTCTATGAAGTGAAATTGACCATAACTAGCAAAATTACATGTGCATTCATTCTTTGATCTGGCAATCATACTTCTACTCCAGAACTCTAACTCAAATATTCAACAGTAAACATATAAACGCATATGCAGAAGGCAATCTATTGTGGCCTTGTTTTTTGTAGCAAAGGCTGGAAATGACCCACATGTTTCTCAGTTGAGAACTGGTTAAACTATAGTATACCTACAAAGTGAAGTACTACGCAGTTGTAAAAAGAAACAAAGAGAGAACTCCCATTTCCAGATACAATAAAGTAGTGAGTAGAAAACTGCTGGTTCCACTAAAAACAGCTGAAAAAGATGGATACAATTAAAATGGATGTGTTTGCAATTTTCAGAGAGCTACTGAGACAGCCTGGAGTTGAAGGGTCAAGATACCACAGAGAAGGGAATCTCATTGAAGTGAGCCCAACATTCTGAAAGCTGCCTTTCTCCTTTTGGAACCTGAGATATATGTTGAGAAACCTGGGAGAGGGTGGACACTAAGAGGCAGAGAAGCAGCACAGCTCTCAGCAGTCTCATAGGTCTGAGAATATAAAACTTGGAGTGTGGGCTTTCGAGATCAGCCAGGATTCAAGAAGACAAGGTTCCAGAAAAAAAAAAAAAAAAGGAGTGCAGAGGAGTAAGCCTGACATTTGATGGTTTTGTCTTTGAAGTCTTTGGTAATTCTTAGTCATGTAAAGTGAAAGACTAAGAAGCTAAGAAAAGCAGTTGGAAAGCACAGTGGAATTTTTGGCAGTCTTATGTTGTTGTGGAGATAAAAATTGGAAATCAGGAACTGACTAGGAAACAGCACTTAAATGTCCTAGGGTTTCAGTTGGGACCCTTAAGAGGGGGTTGATTAGAGTAGATAAAGCCTTACTACAACTCAATTTTGAGTCATCTTAGTCCCTGATAGGGTTGTGATAAATTGTCCCTAATGTAGCTGTCTGCCAGGCCATAAAGTAAATCCTTTCTGGAGGAAATTAACTTCATCCAGAGCCTTTATACTCTTTCAGGGACAAAATTATTAGGATCCAAGAAAGAAGGCCAAGCAAAAAAACACAATAGAAATATACTCATGCTGTCCCAGATTATTGCAGTTATCAAACGGAGATTTTAAAATAAAAGTAATTAATGTGATCAAGAAAATAAATGAAAATATAACTTTACTAGAGAACTGAATCTATATATTTTTTTAAAAAGCAAATAGAAATTCTAGATCTGAAAAATATAGTAATCAAAATTAGGACTCAATAAATTGGGTTTAACAGCATTTGGACACAGCTGAAGAGAAGACTGGTGAGCTGGTGATAGGGCAGTAGAAAACATTTTGACTATAATACAGAAAGAAAAAGGATGAAAAATAAAGAAAATAGTGTAAGAGGTATACAAGATATGGTCTATCATAGGAAGCATTCTAATATGTAATTGGAGTTTAAGAAGGGAGGAAAGTGAGAATGTGGCAGAAGCTGTATTTGAAGAGATAATAACCAAGAATTTTCCAAAAAGGATAAAAACATTGAGTTACAGAATGAAAAATCACTAAGAATCCTAAGTAGGATTAAGGCAGCAAAACTATACATAGGCATATCATAATGAAACTGCTAAAAATCAAACACAAAGAAAAAATTACAAAAGCAGAGAAAAAAAGATATATTACTTTCAAATAAGCAACAATAAGACTGAAAGCTAAGTTCTCAGTACAAACTATAGAAACCACATGAAGGAATAACACCTTTAAAAGGCTGCAAGGAAATAACAACCAGCCCAGAATTCTATACCTCGTGAAAATATCCTTCTAAAGTGAAGGCTAAATAAAGATATTTTCAGAAAAATAAAAACAGAGTGTATATCACATATGTCATCAGGAGATATATTAGAAGAAGTAGTAAATGTAGTGGTGTGTTTTTTGTTTGTTTGTTTTGAGAAACATCAATGATGAGAGAGAATCATTAATCGGCTGCTTCCTGCATGCCCCACACCGGGGATCGAGTCTGCAACCCGGGCATGTGCCCTGACTGGGAATCAAACTGTGACATCTTGGTTTATAGGTCAACACTCAACCACTGAGCCATGTCAGCTGGGCTGAGGATATTTTTTCCATTGATTTTTTGGAGTGGAAGGGATTGGGAGTGACAGAGAGAATGTGGATGTGAGAGAGATACATTGATTGGTTGCCTCCTCCAACTGGGGCAGGGGATCAAGCCTGCAACCAGGGTATGTGCCCTTGACCAGAATTGAACCCAAGACTCTTCTAACCACTGAGAAAAACCAGCTAGGGCTAAATGGAATTTTTAAGGTTTGCATCATGATGGTGGTGGTGGTTACATGATTTTACACATGCATTAAGATTCATGGAACCAAAAGTCAATATTATTTTTTTAAAGGGAATGTGTTAGGCACAAGGAAACCAGTCCCAGATGCAAATATAGAAATGCAGGAAGGGATGAGGAACAATAGAAAAGATAAATATATGGGTAAATGTAAGTGAATATTGACTGATTACTATTGGAGATTGCTCGGGCATCAACTATTACTCTGAAAATAATCAAACATTTGTCTTGCTTTTCCTTTCAAATTTCATTTCAGGGTAACAAAATAGTTTATGAAGAAAAAGTATTCATTATGGGAGAATTATAACTAACAAAGACAGAAGGAAAGTTTAAATAAGAAAATAATCATAATTGTAACCCTCATGAAAGAATTTCAATAATGAACTGAAAAAATAACTATAGTTTAGATTAACAAGAAAACCACCTTGGAATTATAGAACTGAAAAATAAAAAAATAAAAACACTAAAATTAAGAGTTTAATATAGCAGTTTAGATACAGCTGAAGAGAGAATTAGCAAACTGAACAATAGGTCAAAAGAATGAAGCACGATGAGACAAGAAGATGAGAAGTATATACCAAAGTGTAAGAGACAAATATGATCAAGTGGAATGATCTGACATCCATTTAATTGATGCCCAAGAATGAGGGGAGAGAGAAAATGGGTGATAGCAATATTTTATTTATTTATTTATTTAATTAATTATTTTTTTGTTAATCCTCACCTGAGGATATTTTTTCCATTGATTTTTAGAGAGAGTAGAAGGGAGGGGGACAAATAGGAAGAAATATCTATGTGAGAGAGACATGTAGATTGGTTGCCTCTTGTATGAGCCCTGACCAGCACCAGGGATCGAGCCTGCAGCCAAGGTATGTGTCCTTGACTGGAATTGAACCCACGAATCTTCAGTCTGTGGACCAATGCTCTATACACTGAGCCAAATTGGTGAGGGCCATAGCAATATTTTAAAAGATAATGGCTGGAAGGTCATATAGCCTTAGGGGCTGAGGCTGCCATTAGAGAAGCATGGTGGACCATATATGAAAAAAAGTGAGTTAGTAGATATTCTGAGAAAACAGAATGAATCAAATTTGGGATCATGCTGCTTCCCGGGAGACAGAGGTAGAGACTTAAAGACAATAGCTAGCTACCCTGTATTCTGGAATTTTTTTTTGGGTCCAAGTCCAGTCTCTTGTGAGGTTCAACTATGTTTTCTATTCTTTGGTTTCCTTAATTTTTACAATAAATTCCCCTTGAATTAAGCTTTTTTTGTTTAAAGTGATTTATTTATTTTTTTTTAAATTTATTTATTGATTAAGGTGTCACATATTTGTCCTCATCCCCCCATTCCCCTCCCACACCCCTCCCCATGGATGCCCCAACCCCCTGTTGAACTTAACCATTGGTTAGGCTCATATGCGTGCACACAAGACCTTTGGTTGATCTCTCCCCCCTCCCCCCACCCTCCCCTATCCTCCCTCTGAGGCCCGATAGTCCGATCGATGCCTCCTTGTTTCTGGTTCTGTTCTTGTTCATCAGTCTATGTTGTTCATCATTTCCCCTAGATGAGCGAAATCATGTGTCACTAGAGATATACTTATAGGAATTGAATGTGCGAGGAGCAATAATAGTTATGCTGACAGGCAAATGAATCAGTCTGTAGTGAGTTTCTTTCTGGACCAACAGTTCTTTTGAGACCCAATATCAATGTCCACCAGTTCCTTATGAGTACATGTCAGTACTGACCCCTCAGCTCTGGATGGTGGACAAATGGTGGTAATACAGGTCCGACTCCCTCTGGTTTGGTCTCGGCCGGACCCAGAGGCACGGCTTCACCCGGATCCAGGGGCCCACGGCCTCACCCGGACCCGGGACCCAGGCTCACCCGGATCCAGGGGCCCACGGCCTCACCCGGACCCGGGACCCAGGCTCACCCGGATCCAGGGGCCCACGGCCTCACCCGGACCCGGGACCCAGGCTCACCCGGGTCCAGGGGCCCACGGCCTCACCCGGGCCCGGGACCCAGCCTCACCCGGGTCCAGGGGCCCACGGCCTCACCCGGGCCCGGGACCCAGCCTCACCCGGGTCCAGGGGCCCACGGCCTCACCCGGGCCCGGGACCCAGCCTCACCCGGGTCCAGGGGCCCACGGCCTCACCCGGGCCCGGGACCCAGGCTCACCCGGGTCCAGGGGCCCACGGCCTCACCCGGGCCCGGGACCCAGGCTCACCCGGGTCCAGGGGCCCACGGCCTCACCCGGGCCCGGGGCCAGGCTCACCAGGGTCCAGGGGCCCACGGCCTCACCCGGGCCCGGGACCCAGGCTCACCCGGATCCAGGGGCCCACGGCCTCACCCGGGCCCGGGACCCAGGCTCACCCGGATCCAGGGGCCCACGGCCTCACCTGGGCCCGGGACCCAGGCTCACCCGGATCCAGGGGCCCACGGCCTCACCCGGACCCGGGGCCAGGCTCACCCGTATCCAGGGGCCCACGGCCTCACCCGGACCCGGGGTGTTTAAAGTGATTTAATAAATATCTTTATTACTGTATTACACTGGTTAGACAAGTCATTCTTTTGTTTTAGACCTTTGTGGAAATGGCATTATTGTTTCATTAATCTGTATGCTGTTTGCTTTTGGTTTTATTATAGAAGCATCTTTCTATTTTAATATATAAAGAGTTTTTGTATGTTAGAAATGGATGTGAAATTATATTGAATATTTTTTTAATATTTTTAGAGATGGTCATATGGATTTGTTTATCTCAGTTTATTTTTGTGATGATTTACACTGACAGATTCACTACTGTTACATGAGCCTTACTTGCCTGGACTGAACTAACTCATTATTCTTTTAATGCACTGAGGTGTATTATTCTTTTAATTTACATGTCCACATATTTAATTTACATTTTATCTAAATTATATATTTAATTTAATATCTTTTATGTTTAGAATCTTTGCATCTGTTTTGGACTACTGTGTGTGTTTGTTTATTTTTCTTTCTTGTTTTGGTATCAAGATTATGTGATCCTTTTCTGTATTCTGTAATTGTTTAGCTCATGAAAGGATTATTTATACCTTTCTCAAGACTTTGATAGAACTTTCTTTAACCTCCATAGGAATCTATTTTCTTATTTTGGGGTAGTTCTTAGAAACTTTTTCAATATTTTCCCCCTAGGAATTATTTTGCATTCAGGTCTATGTCTCTTCCTGATTTTTCCCTGATGATTTAAAATTTCTAAGAACTGTCCTATTCACCCAGATTTTCAAACACATTAACATAATTGTATATAGTAGTCTTTCCTCTATGCTATGACTGTATCTCCTTTCATTTCTAATGTTACAGATTCATGCTTTTTTGCCCTCTGCACACAATTGCCAGGGATTCGTCTCTTTTTATTGGGGTTTTAAAAGCAAAAATCTTGATTTTACTTATTAATTCTACTTTTGTTTGTTTTCTAATTCACTACTTCTTGCTTTTATTGCTATAATCCTTTTTATCTATTCATTTCAGTTCATTTTAATTTTCCCCCTTGTTTTTGAGTGAAAATTAGTTTATTTAATTAGTTCTTTATTTTTCAGTTGCTTTTTTGGGATGTTGTTTTTATTTAAATATGAATGAGAATAGATACTTTCTCATGAGAACTAAAAACATTTCCAAATTTCAACTATGGCATTATGTTAATTATGTTATCCTATTCAAGGAGATAATCTGAGAGAGTTAAAATGAAAATATGAAGTTAGACCTGCAAGAAAAGAAGGTTGTAGTTAGTTTTGTAAATTAAAAAGACATTTTTCTAGGAAAACATTAAGAAATGTGAACTACCATGTTTTTATTCTTATTCCTACTTGAGCCTAGGATTATCCAAATTCCCATTTCCTAAAACATCTTTCCTTTAAAAACCTCAACCCACTTAAACAAAATTTTTATTATTAATATTATTTGACAGCTCTCATTCCTTTTGGACCAACCGTTCTACAAGTTCAATCAACTTCGTTTAGAAACATTTAAAATTTTTATAATGGGGAAAAGTGATTTATTTTAATTAAAGAGAACTTGTTCAGAATTTTCAAAATGAAATTTGAACTTACACAAAGAAAGCCTCAGACAGAAAGGCTAATTTTTCATGAACTACTGAAAACAGGACGCAGAATGGATGTCTGTCTATGACCTTAGTGTGTTTGGTTCCTGCCATAGAACTGAACTTCCATTCTTTATTGTTCTGTGACTCAGTCCTCATGCATGAATGAATACTTACATAAAAGAGAGGCACACAGGGGGGCAGTTCTTCACTAGTTTAAATTGTTTATAGTTTCTTTTGTACCTATAATTCACAATTTAAACATTCCTCCAAGTGCATTTGTTTGTGTGTTACTCAAGCTTAACATTGGGACTTTCGAGAAGTTCCTATGTACTATTACAGTGTGAAATATCTTCTTAGCATAGAAAAAAAGGCGATGAGGGGATGGAGAATATGACCTTATGCCCCAGAACATGTTCAAGGAACTCAGAATGTACTGTGGGAGTCTGGGGAAAGAAGTAATTCTTTCCAAAACTGAATGAAGAGTTTGAACTCCAGTAATTAGGAGGATGCACAGGAGGAAAGAGCCTATGCTTAGAATGGGCAGAGGTGCGAGGTGATTCCCGAATGATGAAGAATGAGTTCAGTGAAGAAACATGGTAATTGTATGCCAAGCAGGAGAAATACGGTGAGCAAGGTTAGGTGTGAAATGGCCCATGTGTGAAGAGGAGCTTCATGCATCGCTAAAGCAGGTGTGGGTAGAATGGGAGGCAGGGGTGAAGCTCTGGCCAAGGAGGGCCTTGTATGCTATACCATTGAAAGCATTAGAGTATCCCTGAAGGGTAGCACATTGGAGCTAGAGGAAGGTCAGCCAAATTCGGGATGGAGAATGGGTGGGCAAGGGCAGGGTGCACAGAGGGCGATCAATTAGGAGGCCCTTGCAGTGTTCTAGCTGACAATGATGGCAACTGGCATTAAGGAAATAGCCATGGGAAAAATAAAGAGGTCAGATTCTGTCATATTAGAGGCAGACTCTTATTACTCTTGGTCACTGGTAGAATATATAGCCTGTAGGAATATCTAACTTCACCAACTGGGTAGATGTTCGTATTCACTGAGATAGATCACATCTACAGAAGTTGTCTGCTAACTTTGAGCCAAGTGGTAATGCATGCAGGAAGATGTGAGGAAAGTGGAGAAGGCCTGAGACAGCCACATGGAAAATGAGTGAGAGAGCTGAGCAGAGGCCTGGTAAGCAGTGTGTGGTTCAGCTGCAGGTGGGGACCATGACTGGCACAGTCTGCATGGTTATATGATGTTTGTCCCGAGCAGTTGAGAGAGGCACATGCTGACTGATGCCTGGGCTTGGTCAGGTGTCCCTTAGACCAGAGCAAGTGCACATAGATGCAGAAATGTCCCATCCGACAATAGCCAGAGGTGGGAGTAACCCAACTGTTCACCACCAGATGAATGGATAAACAAGAAGTGGTATATACCTGCAATGGAATATTATTCAGCCTTAAAAAGGAAGAACATCTTGTCACAGGCTATAACATGGATGAACCACGAGAACATTATACAAAGTGAAATAAGCTGGTCAAAAAAAGGACAAATACTACATGATTCCACTCATATGAGATATCTGAAGTGGTCAAATGCTCGAGACGGTTTGGCTCAGTGGTTGAGTATTGACCTATGAACCAGGAGGTCACAGTTCGATTCCTGGTGGGGGCCCATGTCTGGGTTGTGGGCTTGGGGGTCTGTGCAGGAGGCAGCCAATCAATGATTCTCTTTCATCATTGATGTTTCTATCTCTTTCTCCCTCTCCCTTCCTCTCTGGGAAAAAAAAAAATTGGTCAAATGACTAAAAACAGAAAGTGGAATGGCAATTACCAGGGGCTGGGAGGGGGGAAAAGAGAGAATTGTTTAACTTCAGTATGGGAAGATAAAGGCGTTCTGGGGTCTATTACACAACAACGTGAAGAGATGTTACAGTGCTGATCAGATCACTAAAAATAGGATGGTAAATGTTATGTTATGTGTTTTTTAAACCACAATTAAAAAAAAAAAAGACATACTATAAGCAACGGAGGTGCTTAGCTTGATTTATAATTTAGAAAAAAATGTCCCATCTGATCCTGCTGAGCAGGTCCTCCCACACTTTCTTCTCACCTTGTTCACCTTGGCTGGTCCTGGGGTCGGCTCAGCCCAGTGTCTGCTCGCCTGACACCTGAGAACTGACCTTGGCCATGACGTAAGGATTTACACCGGCCTCCTGCAGTGGATTTGCCTTTTCCTATAGCTTTCCCAGCACTGACTCAGAAAGTGTGGCGGGAGGGGGGTGGACATCAGGTTTTGCTTTTACCAGCTAGTGGTAGGTGAATGACACAGGGCACTGATTCCTCTTGTTACCAATAGAACTCTATCATGCAATATTTAGCAAAGTCACCTATGTGATTTATTTATGCCACCACATTTTATTAAGCATTGAGAATAGCTTAGCAGAGCATTTAGCCCTTTGTAACTACTTTTTAAGATGAGCAAATCAGTGCAAGGGGAAAATAAGGAGAAAACCATAAGAACATATGTTTCCCTAAAATGCATGTCACAAGATCTGTTGCAAGTAGAAATGAGCCTTGCCTTTGACTCTGAAAGTACTGGGATCGTAGCTGTGAGAAAACACTCGTGATTCCAAAGTCTGTAAATTCTTGGCGTATGTTGTATTCCAGGCACTATTTGGCTCTGAGAATACAACACTGGGCAAGACAGGGAGGATTTCTACTCCTGTGGGATCATATTTTAGGTGGAAGTAAACAGAGATAAAGGTAAGAAGTATAAGAGCTAGCAATATGGGTTCTGAGACGATTAAGGGAAGTGAATGTGCTAGAAGGTGAGAGGTGACACTGGATTGAGAGGTTAAAACTGCTGAGCTCTGGGTGACAAACAAAGCCTGAGCTTGACCATCTGAGAGGGGAGGCTCAGGGGACGGTGCAGAGGAATGACTGGTTTATTTGAGAACAGGAAAGAGGCTCCTGTGGTTGGAAAGTGGGAGGGGAGGGTGAGCATGGTCTGAGCTGAGGTCAGGGGTCAGGATTGACTATGAAGGACTTTAAAAGTCAAGGTTCCAGTCAAAGGGCAAAGTGGACTGGAGGACACTGAGTGGGCGGGTACCAGAATGTGATTTATGTTTCTAAAAGGTTATCCTGGCTGCTATGTGGTAATTACAGTGTACATGGGCCAGTGTGGAAGCAGCGAGGCCAGTGTGGGAGTATTTGCTCTGCTGAGGAGAGCGACCACTTTAGCTCATTAGGTGGATAGTGCTGTGTAAGATCCCTTTGGAGAAGAGAAGGAGGCCTAGAACCAAGCCCTGGGACCTCCAACAACCAAAATAGCTGTTTAGGAACGCTTAGCTTTTCTAGGTCTGAGACTGAAGAGAAATTTCTCAGGGGGTCTTTATGAAGGGATACTTGTGTACCCCAGATTACTTCTCAAAAGCCTCCGTACATTCTCCCTTCTCCTCCCCTGCCATCTCCTTCTGCCCTCCTGTGCAGCTTGTGTTGGGTGCAGACCTGGCGCTTCTTTTGTGACTCAACAACCGAGGGCTCTCCAGCGCACGCCATGGCTGACGCAAAACCCAGGGGACAATGAACAGATTCATTTGAAGGAGGCAGGGCAGGTTGTTCCATTGAAGATGAAAAGAAATCCAGGACTCCTGAATGAATAAAAACCTCATGGGAATGACAGAGTTTGTCACTGAGGCAGATCAAATTCCAATTTGATGGAAAGATAATCAATGAAGCAGATGCACCTACATGCACAGTTGGAAATGAAGGATGAGAACACAAATGTGCTGCTTCACGTCCAGCTCACAGACAAAAACCATCCTCAGTTAGAAAAGCACGAGTTGATTACACAACCCTCCATCTTACACATAAAGTTTTCTCCACCCTGTCCTTCCCCCTCTCCTCTTCCTTGGCTGTACATAAAGTAACTGGCATATGCAACCAGGCCTATTGTACTATTATTATTTTTTTACTAAATGGTCATTGATATATTTGATTGACATCAAAAGGAAATGGGAAAATACTGTTTCTGTAAAAAGACTGTTTGTGTACTCATTTGACTTTTATTTTTATACATCATTAAGTTATGTTTTTAAAATATGATTTTATTGATTTTAGAGAGACGAAGGCAGAGGGAGAGAGAGAGAAACATTGATGTGAGAGAGAAACATCGATCAGCTGCCTCCTGCACACCCCCTGACTGGAATAGAATCTGTGACCTCTTGGTCCATGGGATGATGCTCAACCAACTGAGCCACACTGGCCAGGGCTATCATTGTTATTTTGTTCTCATTGCTTGACAAACAATAATGACAACATGCATGTGTTATTTGATTGGATAATTTCAACATATTTTATTTATTACTGTAAAATCAAGGACAATTTTATAATTTTATTTATTTTTTGTACATGGAGGCGATCTGTTTTTAAGTCAGAATAAATTTCTCTAAAGGAAATGAATCCTACCTAGCTTTCCTTTCTTGTCAAGTGTCTTGTTATCTAAATAAATTTCTTGTTTAAAATAACTATAAAAATCCATCACTGCAACAGCAGAACAGCTAAGCTACTTCTTATAGCATGTCCCTCAGGGTGAGGTTGAGGTATCAAGTCAAAGAGTAACAGTAATTCTGTGAGATATGAGAGGCCAACCCAGTGCATTCTAGATGCACAACTCCCTGGTGGACTGGTTTGATCAGGACAAAGTTTAGCACAGATTGTTGAGCTGCATACCTCTGGGGTCACCCACAATGAATATTCATCACTACCTCCATGCTGCAGTCACCTTGACTTGCTAGGTTGAAGGCACTGACACCCACCTGGAATGCTATAGGTGGTCATTTTTTCTGGAACCTCCAGGACCAACCAGGTGGCTTCCTCAGGAGCCCTGCAGCCGTGGGCTGGTTGGAGACAGTGTTGGCTCAGGCCCCGCTGAGATGAGGGCTTTCCTGGCAAAAGTTTTCAGTGCCCCAACTCTGCTTTCTTCCAGGAGAAATTACAGAAGCCCCAAGTAGGAAAATTATACTTTCCCTTCATTGAATCTTTGGTATAAGACTTTCTCCTATGAAGTTTGAAAGAAGTCATTACTGTGAGAAGTATGATTTTTTAATTACTTTGTGTCCTAGTACAAGGCTGGACCATCTAGGATATCATCACCCCTTTATGTCTTGGAAACTCAATGTAATATTCAAAGATGTGTTCAGAAGAGTAATGAGTACTTATTTTTTCTGTGTTTATTTCAATTCTGCATTTGATTTGTAATATATTTCACTGCTTTTACAAAAGCAAAGTTACACAAGGGGCTTAAGCTTCTCCACATTGTTAACTCTACTCGATGAACCCTACTTGTTTGATTGTTCATCCAACAATTAATACAAAGTTCATGCTAAATCTATGAAAACATTGACATATTAAATTAGTCAATGGATCTCAAAGGGGAAATTTTAGACTTGTTTTGTGAGTTTATCTTGTTTTTAATTTCTGAACTATAGAAATTATTTATCAAACAGTTGTATTGAGTCGGTGGTTTTCCTGAGCAGGATGCAAGGGTGATTTCTTTCCCGGGTCCTTGTCCAGATGGATTTGAAGAATGAAGCCACGGACAAAAGGTGGTAGATGAAAAGGGTAGAAATTTATTGGAAGCAAATACAGATTCCCATGTAGGGAGGGGGTTCCAAGGGGGATAGCCCACTAAGCTCCCTTTTTCTAAGGTTTATAAAGGCTGCAGTTCTTTGTGTCTTCATATTTCCTTCTGATTGGTCACTATATCGCTTCCAAGTTCAAACCCCACGTAGTGCCCCCCTCTTTCTCTCCTTCTTCAGTGGTAGGATTCTCTATCTCCTGTGAAAATCTGTTTTCCTCTTTCTCCCATTTGTCAGCATTTCTCTATCCTCTGTGAAAGTTTGTTTCCTTTCTCCCCATACCCTGTGGCTTTTCCCTATCTTCTGTGAGTGGATTTCTTTTTCTCCCCTTATCTTGTGGCACCTCTTTACCTCCCCCCCCCCCCCCCCCCCCCGTGAATGTATGCCTTTTGGCAGCTCTAAGCCCTCACCTAGGCAGTCCTCCCTGATGGACCCTCTTAATCCAAAAACTCCCTAGACCTGACTATTTTATCTCTAAAACTCCTTTCAGTATGATGCTGACTGTGGGCTACAACCTGTTCTAAATGCTCGACAAGTTCTAATTTGTAATTTGAAACCTTATAACAAGCCCATGGCACAGCTATTATTAATATACCCATTTTACTGACAAGGAAATAAAGACTTTCAAAGAGTGAAATAGCTCAAGACCACACAGCTAAGTGGCCAACCCCTTATAGGTAAGATTGAAGTATTCTTCTTTTAAAGACTTATTTGGAAGTAATTCCAAACTTACAGAAAAGTTGTAAGAATGAGAATAGCATTTTGCTGAAATGCACTTGTTAACAATGCACAAAATTCTTTTTCTGAAACACACATGCTTACACTGTGGCCTTTTCCCCTAGAATACTTCAGTGCAGAACCAGAGTACTCATGAAATTCAGCATTGATTTGATATTTTGATTTGTTTTCTCTTGCTTCCTTTAATCTGGAAACATTCCATAGCCTTCTTTTGTCTTGTATAATATTTTTTTTTCTTTCTTTTTTTTTTTCCAATTTTTTTATTAAGGTATTATATGTGTACATATCTTACCATTGTCCCCCCACCTCCCTCCCATATATGCCCTCACCCCCCAGAGTTTTGCATCCATTGGTTATGCTTATATGCATGCATACAAGTCCTTTGATTGACCTCTTATCTCCCCCCCCCTCCCTAACCTTCCCCCTGTAATTTGACAGTCTGTTTGATGCTTTACTGTCTCTGTATCTATCTTTTTGTTCAAGTTTATAATGTTCTTTATTATCCATAAATGAGTGAGATCATGTGGTATTTTTCTTTCATTGACTGACTTATTTCACTTAACATAATGTTCTCCAATTCCTCCCAGGTTGCTGCAAATGATGAGAATTCCTTCTTTTTTATGGAAGCATAGTATTCCATTGTGTAGATGTACCACAGTTTTCTGATCCAGTCATCTGCTGACGGGCACCTAGGCTGTTTCCAAATCTTAGCTATGGTGAATTGCGCTGCTATGAACATAGGGGTGCATATATCCTTTCTAATTGGTGTTTCTAGTTTCTTCGGATATATTCCCAGGAGTGGGATTACTGGGTCAAATGGGAGTTCCATTTTCAGTTTTTTGAGGAAACTCCATACTGTTCTCCACAGTGGCTGCACCAGTCTGCAATCCCACCAGCAGTGCACGAGGGTTCCTTTTTCTCCGCATCCTCGCCAACACTTGTCGTTTGTTGATTTGTTGATGATAGCCATTCTGACAGGTGTGAGATGGTAACCGCATTGTTGTTTTGATTTGCATCTCTCGGATAATTAGTGACGTTGAGCATGTTTTCATGTATCTCTTGGCCTTCTTTCTGTCTTCTTTTGAAAAGATTCTATTTAGGTCTGTTGCCCATTTTTTTATTGGATCATTTATCTTCCTTTTATTAAGTTGTATAAGCTGCCTGTAGATGTTGGAGATTAAACCTTTATCAGTGATGCCATTTGCAAATATGTTCTCCCATGCAGTGGGCCTTCTTGTTGTTTTGTTGATGGTTTCTTTTGCTGTGAAAAAGCTTTTTATTTTGATGTAGTCCCATTTGTTAATTTTCTCTTTAGCTTCCATTGCCCTAGGGGCAGTGTCAGTGAAGAATTTCTTTTGGCATATGTCTGAGATTTTGCTGCCTGTGGATTGCTCTAGTATTTTTATGGTTTCCCGTCTTATGTTTAAGTCCTGTATCCATTTTGAGTTTATTTTTGTGTATGGCGTAAGTTGGTGATCAAGCTTCATTTTTTTGCATGTATTTGTCCAATTTTCCCAACACCATTTATTGAAGAGACTGTCTTTATTCCATTGTATGTTCATACCTCCTTTGTCAAATATTAATTGAGCATAGTGGTTTGGGTCAATATCTGGGTTCTCTATTCTGTTCCATTGATCTATATGTCTGTTCTTGTGCCAGTACCAGGCTGTTTTGAGAACAGTGGCTTTGTAATACAGCTTGAAATCTGGTATTGAGATTCCTCCTACTTTATTCTTCTTTCTCAGGATTGCTGTGGCTATTCGGGGTCTTTTTTTATTCCAGATGAATTTTTGGAGAGTTCTTTCAAGGTCTGTGAAATGTGCCGTTGGTATTTTAATGGGGAGTGCATTGAATCTATAGATTGCTTTGGGTAGTATGGACATTTTAATGATGTTGATTCTACCAATCCATGAACATGGTATGTTCTTCCATCTGTTTACGTCTTCCTCTATCTCTTTTTTCAGTGTCCTGTAGTTTTCCGCGTATAGGTCTTTTACCTCCTTAGTTAAGTTTATTCCTAGGTATCTTAATTTTTTTGGTGCGATGGTAAATGGGATTGCCTTTTTAGTCTCTCTGTCTGTAAGTTCACTATCAGTGTATAGAAAGGCCATAGATTTCTTGGCGTTAATTTTGTATCCTGCTACATTGCCGAATTCATTTATTAAGTCTATTAGTTTTTTGACGGAGTCTTTCGGATTTTTTATGTACAATATCATGTCGTCTGCAAATAAAGACAGCTTCACTAGTTCTTTTCCAATTTGGATGCCTTTTATTTCTTCTTCTTGTCTAATTGCAATGGCTAATACTTCCAGTACTATGTCAAACAGGAGTGGTGAGAGTGGGCATCCCTGTCTTGTTCCTGTTCTTAGGGGAAATGTTTTTAGTTTTTGTCCATTGAGTATGATGTTTGCTGTGGGTTTATCATATATAGCTTTTATTATGTTGAGGTATGAGCCTTCTATTCCCACCTTGTTGAGAGTTTTTATCAAGAAAGGGTGTTGGATTTTGTCAAATGCTTTTTCTGCATCAATTGATATGACTATGTGATTTTTATCTTTCAATTTGTTTATGTGATGTATCACGTTTATTGATTTGCGGATATTGTACCATCCTTGCATTCCTGGGATAAATCCTACTTGGTCATGGTGTATGATCTTTCTGATGTACTGCTGGAGCCGATTTGCTAGAATTTTGTTGAGGATTTTGGCATCTATGTTCATGAGGGATATTGGTCTGTAATTTTCTTTCATTGTGTTGTCTTTATCTGGTTTTGGTATTAGGGTGATGCTGGCTTCATAGAAGGAGCTTGGAAGTGTTCCTTCCTCTTGAATTTTTTGGAATAGTCTGAGGAGGATAGGTTTTAGTTCTTCCTTGAATGTTTGGTAAAACTCTCCTGTGAAGCCATCAGGCCCCGGGCTTTTGTTTGCCGGAAGCTTTTTGATGACTTCTTCAATTTCGTCCATAGTTATTGGCCTATTGAGCTGTTTAGATTCTTCTTGATTGATTTTTGGAAGGTTATATTTTTCTAGGAATATGTCCATTTCCTCCAGGTTGTCCAGTTTGTTGGAATAGAGTTGTTCGTAGTATTTTGTAACAATCCTTTGTATCTCAGCGGGGTCTGTTGTTATTTCACCTCTTTCATTTCTGATTTTGTTTATTTGGGTCCTCTCTCTTTGCTTCTTGGTGAGCCTGGCTAGAGGTCCATCAATCTTGTTTATCCTTTCAAAGAACCAGCTCTTGGTTTTGTTGATCTTATGTATTGTTTCTTTGGTCTCTATGTCATTTATCTCCGCTCTGATCTTTGTTATTTCCTTCCTTCTGGTTACACTGGGCTTTTCTTGCTGCTCTTTTTCTAGCTCTTTGAGTTGTAGGGTTAAGTAATTTATTACCATTGTTTCTTGTTTTTTGCAATAGGCTTGTAGAGCTATGAACTTCCCTCTCAGGACTGCTTTCGCTGTGTCCCATAAATTTTGGATTGTTGTGTTTTCATGGTCATTTGTTGCCATGATGTTTTTTATTTCTTCCTTGATGTCTTTGGTAACCCAGTCATGGTTTAATAGCATGCTGTTTAGTCTCCATGTGTTTGATTTCTTTGGGTTGTTTTTATTGTAGTTGATTTCCAGTTTTATGCCACTGTGGTCTGAGAAGATACTTGATATGATTTCTATCTTCTTGAATTTGGAGAGACTTTGCCTATGTCCTAACATATGGTCTATCTTTGAAAATGACCCATGTGCACTTGAGAAGAATGTATACTCTGTGGCTTTGGGGTGAAATGTTCTGAAGATGTCGATTAATTCCATCTGGTCTAGTGAGTCATTTAGGATTGCTGTTTCTTTGCTGATTTTTTGTTTAGAGGATTTGTCCAGTGGTGATAGTGGGGTATTAAAGTCTCCTACTATGATTGTACTGCTATTAATCTCTCCCTTGATATCCTCCAGGAGTTTTTTTATGTATTTGGGTGCTCCTATATTGGGAGCGTATATGTTTACCAGAATTATTTCTTCTTGTTGGATTTCTCCCTTTAGTATTATGTAGTGGCCTTCTTTATCTCTTGTTATGTCATTTACTTTGAGGTCTATTTTGTCAGATATAAGTATTGCTACCCCAGCTTTTTTTTCATTTCCATTTGCCTGAAAGATATTTTTCCATCCCTTCACTTTCAATCTGTGTGAGTCTCTTGTTCTGAGGTGGGTCTCTTGTAGACAGCATATATATGGGTCGTGTTTTTTTATCCATTCAGCTACTCGATGTCTTTTGATTGGAGCATTTAGTCCGTTTACATTTAAAGTTATTACTGAAAGGTATTTGTTTGCAGTCATATCTATTTTTGTGTCTGTATTCCTTCTTACCTGTTTATTTCTTCTTATTACAGTATTCCCTTTAGCAATTCTTGCATTGCTGGTTTGGTGGTGATAAACTTCCTGAGGCTTTTTTTGTCTGCAAAGCTCCTGATTTCCCCTTCAATTTTGATTGATAGTCTTGCTGGATATAGTATTCTTGGATTCAGTCCTTTGCTTTGCAACACTTTGTATACCTCCTTCCATTCGCTTCTAGCTTGTTGTGTTTCTGTTGAGTAATCATTTGACAATCTGATGGGTGTTCCTTTGTAGGTAACTCTCTGTCTCTCTCTTGCTGCCTTTAGGATTCTCTCTTTATCATTTATGTTTGCCATTGAGATTATGACATGTCTTGGTGTGGGTCTTTTGGGGTTGATCCTGCTTGGGACTCTCTGTACTTGCGTAACTTTTATCTTTCCCATATCCGGGAAGTTTTCTGTCATTATTTCTTCAAATAGATTTTCTAATCCCTGCTGCTCTTCTTGTCCTTCTGGCAGCCCTATTATACGCATGTTGCTTCGTTTCATGTTGTCCCGAAGTTCCCTTAGGCTTTCCTCCAGCTTTTTAATTTTTTTCTCCAATTGCTGTTCAGATTGAGCTTGTTTCTGTACCTGATCTTCTAACTCACTAATTCGGTCCTCTGCTTCTTGTAGTCTACTGTTGAAACTTTCCATGGTGTTTTTGATTGTAGCTATATCACTTTTCATTTCTTCCTGATTCTTGCATAAGTTGTTAATTTTCTCATCCATCCGATGTATAAATTCCATGACCATTACTCTGAACTCCTTTTCGGTCATGTTGCAAGCTTCAGTTTCATTAATTTCCTTTCTTGGCGACTCCACATTTTCTTTCCTCTGTGTGTTATTTCGTTTCCCCATACTGGCTATTACCAGAAAGCTCAAGCTTCCGTTTGCGTGGACCTGGGCCGTGTGCTGTGAGGACTTCGCTCCACCTGAGTTTCACTGAAGTGCTCTGACACTAGGACGTGTGGCTGCCTTTGGTTGGCGGGAACCAGACTTGCCCAGGGTCAGTGTCCCCAGTGTTCCGTGTGGTCTCGTGTGCACACTTAGAATCAGGGGCCCTGTCTGCACCACACTGTTGGTATGTGCCGAAAATGAGATCCTTAGCATGTGCCAGGAGTCAGAGTTTCCCTGTGTCTGCACCAACACTCGAGTGTCAAAGTCTCTGTTGTCTTGTGCGGTTTCTCGTTGAGAATCAGGGTCCCTGTGTGTGCATGCACCAACAATTGGGGTCACTGGCTCTTAGTGTGAATGCGCTGTGAGTCAGGGATCCCAGGCAGCTGTGTCCGGCGTGCCAAATTCCCTGAAGTGGAGCTGCGTCCTGTGTGTGCTCTCTCTACTGAGCCAAACCGGCTAGAGGGCACATTCTTAAAATCCTAAAGGTGAGCTGCCTCAGTGCACTCTCCCAGGGTCCTGGAAGGGGGGCGGAGTCCGTCCTGCGCGCCAATTTCCCCAAAGGGAAGCCCCTCTATGCACGCTCTATGATTCCCCGAAGGGGGAGCTGTGACCCGCCAGCCAAAATCCCCCAAATTCCCCGAAGGGGAGCCCTCTGTGCGCACTGACAGATTTCCCCAACGGGGAGCTGCCTCTGGCCCGAGCGTGCGTGCGCGTCCCTGCGCGTCCCTGCGCAAAGCTCGGCAGCTTGGGCGAGGGGCGTTTCTATCAGTTACTATGGTGCTGTCTGTGCGCGCGCCTGTGAGCAGCTTGGGCAAGAGGCGGGTCTATCAGTTGCTATGGCGCTGTCCTTGCGCGTGTGAGCGCTTTGCAGCTTGGGGGAGGGGCGGGTCTATCAGTTACTATGGCGCTAAACGCGCGCGCCTGCGGGGACGGGGGTAGGCTCTTTGACTCACGGAAATCTGCCGGGAAGTCTGGATTCTTGTTGTTTGTTGGTCTGAAGCTGTGATAGCAGTTCTCTGTGTCCGGTGGCTGCAGGGTCCTGGTTTGTGTCAGAAGCCCGGTTCCGTATCTCAGGCAGCTCTGTTTCTCAAGATGGCTTGGTCTCCGCGTCCGCACCAGCCGCCGAGAAGTGTCTGCTTTGTGCGCGGGGCTCCGCCGTCTGGGACTGCCCGGTTAGGGAGCCCCTTGGAAGACGTGCAGAATCTAACTGACCCTAGCTCATACACACACACACACACACCACACACGTCTACACTCTCCTTTATGGGTTCCACACTCACACTCTCTCTCTCCCTACCTTCCTGCCGGTCGCCATCTTTTTTTTTGTCTTGTATAATATTGACACTTACAGAAGATGTCCCTGCCCCCCTTTAAAAATAGAAGAAGCAGCCCTAACCAGTTTGGCTCAGTGGATAGAGCCTCAGACTGCAGACTGAAGGATCCCAGGTTTGATTCCCTTGGTTGTGGGCTTGATCCCCATTAGTGGCATGCAGGAGGCAGCTGATTGCTCCTTTTCTATATATATATACTAGAGGCCCGGTGCACGAAATTCGTGCACTGGGGGAGGGGGTGTCCTTCAGCCCAACCTGCACCCTCTCCAATCTGGGATCCCTCGGGGAATGTCTGACTGCCTGTTTAGGCCCGATCCTACAGGGATCGGGCCTAAACAGGCAGTCAGACATCCCTTTCACAATCTGGAAGTGCTGGCTCCCAACTGCTTGCCTGCCTGCCTAATTGCCCCTAACCGCTTCTGCCTGCAAACCTGATCACCCCCTAACCACTCCCCTGCAAGCCTGATCGATGCCTAACTGTTCCCCTGCCAGCCCAATCATCCCCAACTGCCCTCCCCTGACAACCCGGTCACCCCCAAATGCCCTCCCCTGCATATTCCCTCTTTATTATATAGGGTTTTTTCTTTAATATATTGGACAGCCCTAATTGGTTTGGCTCAGTGGATGGAGCATCGGCCTGCAGACTCAAGGGTCCCAGGTTCGATTCTGGTCAAGGACATGTACCTTGGTTAGGGGCACATACCCAATGGGGAGTGTGCAGGAGGCAGCTGATCAATGTCTCTCTCTCATATATGTTTCTAGCTCTCTAGCCCTTTCCCTTCCTCTCTGTAAAAAATCAATAAAATATATGTAACAAAAAAAGTAACATTTAAGACTTCTCCATATCTGCCTGGCTGGTGTGACTCAGTGGTTGAGACCACAGGCTGCCGCCACTGGGAGGGGGATCGTGCCATGGGGGTGTGTGCCCCTCGCAGGTTTAGACTCAGCACAGGCTATGGCTGCTAGGAGGGGGATCGGGCCGTGGGGGTGCATGCCCCTCACATGCTGAGACTCCAGCCCATGCTAAGGCTGTTGGGGTGAACGCCCATCACAGGCTTAGGCTTAGGCTCAGCCCAGGCTACGGCCACTGAAAGGGGGATAGCGCCTTGGGGGTGCACGTCCCTCAAACTCTGAGACCCCAGATAAGTCTATGGCTGCTGGGAGGGGGATCACGCTGTGGGGGTGCGTGCCCCTCGCACTGAGACCCCAGCCCAGGCTATGGCTGCTGGGAGGGGGATCGCGTTGTGGGGGTGTACGCCCCTCGCAGGCTTAGTCTCATCCCAGGCTTTGGCTGCTGGGAGAGGGATCGGGCTGTGGGGGTGCGCGCCCCTCCCACGCTGAGACCCCAGGCTTTGGCTGCTGGGAGGGGGATCGGGCTGTGGGGGTGCGCGCCCCTCGCACGCTGAGACCCCAGGCTTTGGCTGCTGGGAGGGGGATCGGGCTGTGGGGGTGCGCGCCCCTCGCATGCTGAGACCCCAGGCTTTGGCTGCTGGGAGGGGCATCGCGCTGTGAGGGTGCGCGCCCCTCCCACTGAGACCCCAGCCCAGGCTATGGCTGCGGGGAGGGGGATCGCGCTGTGGGGGTGCGCGCCCCTCCCACTGAGACCCCAGCCCAGGCTATGGCTGCTGGGAGGGGGATCGGGCTGTGGGGGTGCGCGCCCCTCGCTCGCTGAGACCCCAGCCAAGGCTATGGCTGCTGGGAGGGGCATCACACTGTGGGGGTGCGCACCCCTGGCACTGAGACCCCAGCCCAGGCTATGGCTGCTGGGAGGGGGATCGGGCTGTGGGGGTGCGCGCCCCTCGCATGCTGAGACCCCAGGCTTTGGCTGCTGGGAGGGGCATCGCGCTGTGAGGGTGCGCGCCCCTCCCACTGAGACCCCAGCCCAGGCTATGGCTGCGGGGAGGGGGATCGCGCTGTGGGGGTGCGCGCCCCTCCCACTGAGACCCCAGCCCAGGCTATGGCTGCGGGGAGGGGGATCGCGCTGTGGGGGTGCGCGCCCCTCCCACTGAGACCCCAGCCCAGGCTATGGCTGCTGGGAGGGGGATCGGGCTGTGGGGGTGCGCGCCCCTCGCTCGCTGAGACCCCAGCCAAGGCTATGGCTGCTGGGAGGGGCATCACGCTGTGGGGGTGCGCACCCCTGGCACTGAGACCCCAGCCCAGGCTATGGCTGCGGGGAGGGGGATCGCGCTGTGGGGGTGCGCGCCCCTGGCACTGAGACCCCAGCCCAGGCTATGGCTGCGGGGAGGGGGATCGCGTTGTGGGGGTGCGCGCCCCTCACAGGCTGAGACCCCAGCCCAGGCTATGGCTGCTGGGAGGGGGATCGGGCTGTGGGGGTGCGCGCCCCTCGCACGCTGAGACCCCAGCCAAGGCTATGGCTGCTGGGAGGGGCATCACGCTGTGGGGGTGCGCACCCCTGGCACTGAGACCCCAGCCCAGGCTATGGCTGCTGGGAGGGGGATCGGGCTGTGGGGGTGCGCGCCCCTCGCACGCTGAGACCCCAGCCCAGGCTATGGCTGCTGGGAGGGGGATCGGGCTTTGGAGGTGCGCGCCCCTCGCACGCTGAGACCCCAGGCTTTGGCTGCTGGGAGGGGGATCGGGCTGTGGGGGTGCGCGCCCCTCGCATGCTGAGACCCCAGGCTTTGGCTGCTGGGAGGGGCATCGCGCTGTGAGGGTGCGCGCCCCTCGCACTGAGACCCCAGCCCAGGCTATGGCTGCTGGGAGGGGAATCGCGCTGTGGGTGTGCGCGGCCCTCGCACGCTGAGACCCCAGCCCAGGCTATGGCTGCTGAGAGGGGGATCGGGCTGTGGGGGTGCGCGCCCCTCCCACGCTGAGACCCCAGCCCAGGCTTTGGCTGCTGGGAGGGGGATAGGGCTGTGGGGGTGCGCGCCCCTCACAGGCTGAGACCCCAGCCCAGGCTATGGCAGCGGGGAGGGGGATCTTGCTGTGGGGGTGTACGCCCCTCGCAGGCTTAGACTCAGCCCAGGCTATGGCTGCTGGGAGGGGATCGCGCTGTGGGGGTGCGCGCCCCTCGCACTGAGACCCCATCCCAGGCTATGGCCGCTGGGAGGGGGATCGTGCAATTGGGATTTAAGCCCTTTCAGGCTTAGACTCAGCCCAGGCTAAGGCCGCTGGGAGGGGTTCGCGCCATGGGGGTGCGCGCCTCTCTCGCAGGCTTAGACTCAGCCTAGGCTATGGCCGCTGGGAGGGGGATCGTGCCGTTGGGGTGCGTGCCCTCGCAGGCTGAGACCCCAGCCCAGGCTGACACCGCTGAGCGATCTTGGTGTGGGGGCACAGGCGCCTCCGAGCTGGACAACCTGCATTGCGAAGGCTGGGCGGACTCCGGCAGGGATGAGAGGACTGGGCGCCGCCATCTTGTGGCCATGGGCGCCGCCATTTTTGTCTCGGAGTGATGGTTAATTTGCATATTACTGTTTTATAAGATATGACTAGAGGCCTGGTGCACAAAATTTGTGCACGGGGGGTGGGGGGTGGTGGGGGGTGGGGGGTGTCCCTCAGCCCAGCCTGCACCCTCTCCAATCTGGGACCCCTTGGAGGATGTCCAACTGCTGGTTTAGGCCCGATCCCTGTGGGATCGGGCCTAAACCAGCAGTCAGACATCTATCTCACAATCCTGTACTGCTGGCCTGATTGATGCCTAACTGCTCCCCTGCAGGCCTGATCGCCCCCAACTGCCCTCCCCTGCTGGCCTGGTCACCCCCAACTGCCCTCCCCTACTGGCCTGATCTCGCCCCCAACTGCCCTCCCCTGCCAGCCTGGTTGCCCCCAACTGTCCTCCCCTGCTGGCCTGATGGCCCCCAACTGCCCTCCCCTGCTGGCCTGGTTGCCCCCAATTGCCCTCCCCTGCCAGCCTTCTCCTGCCAGCCATCTTGTGGCCACCATCTTGTGACAACATGAGGGTGGCCATCTTGTGGTGGCCATCTTGTGATGATGTCATGCATGATGCCACCTAGGCTTTTATTATATAGGACTAGTACCCCGTTTGCACGAAGATTCGTGCAATAGACCTTCATTCACCTGGCTGCCTGCACCAGTTTTCTGCTGGCACCAGGGACCCAGGCCTTGGCTGTGGCCACCGCCTTCTGCCTTTTTCAGGGTCGGGGCTTGGCCCCGGGCGGTGGCCTTGGGCTCAGCGGCACCCAACATCCTTGCTAAGGATCGCAGGAGCCGACCCCCAGTGGTTTCCTGCGATCCGTGCAGGCTCCCCACTGGTGCCCAAGGCCCGGAAAGCCTCGGCCCCTGGGACCCCCGGGAGCAGCGGGAGGGGCCGGGCCACGCCCCCCAGGTGGCCGATCGCCTCCGGGACCCCCGGGAGGGGCAGGAGGGGCCCAGACACGCCCCCCCCGGGTGGCCGATCGCCCCCTGGGACCCCCGGGAGGGGCGGGAGGGGCAGGGCCACGCCCTCCCAGGTGGACGATCAAACCTGGGACCCCCGGGAGGGGCGGGAGGGGCGGGAGGGGCCCGGACACGCCCCCCTAGGTGGCCGATCGCCCCAGGCACCCCCGGGAGCGCGGCATGGGCCCGGCCACGCCCCCCGGGGTGCCGATCGCCCCAGGCACCCCCGGGAGCGCAGCATGGGCCCGGCCATGCCCCCCCGGGGTGCCGACGGGCCCGGCCACGTCCCCAGGGGTGCCGATCGCCCCAGGCACCCCGGGAGCAGCGGCATGGGTCTGGCCACACCCCCCCGGGGTGCCGATGGGCCCGGCCACGCCCCCCCGGGGTGCCGATCGCCCCAGGCACCCCGGGGAGCGGCGGCATGGATCCGGCCACGCCCCCCCTGGGTGCCGATGGGCCCGGCCACGCCCCCCGGGGTGCCGATGGGCCCGGCCACGCCCCCCCAGGGTGCCGATCGCCCCAGGCACCCCGTGGAGCGGCGGCATGGGTCCGGCCACGCCCCCCCGGGGTGCCGATCGCCCCAGGCACCCCCGGGAGCGGCGGCATGGGCCCGGCCACGCCCCCCGGGGTGCCGATGGGCTCGGCCACGTCCCCTGGGGTGCCGATTGCCCCAGGCACCCTGGGAGCGTTGGCATGGGTCCGGCCACGCCCCCCCGGCATGCCGATCGCCCCAGGCACCCCCGGGAGCGGCGGCATGGGCCAGGCCACACCCCCCGGGGTGCCGATCGCCCCAGGCACCCCCGGGAGCGGCCACGCCCCCCGGGGTGCCGATGGGCCCGGCCACGCCCCCCCGGGGTGCCGATCGCCCCAGGCACCCCCGGGAGCTTCGGCATGGGCCCGGCCACGCCCCCCGGGGTGCCGATCGCCCCAGGCAACCCCGGGAGCGGTGGCATGGGCCCGGCCACTGGGCACCGCCATCTTGAACTTCTCAACGGCGGATATGCCACTCGGAGTCCCGCCCCCAGCCTCCTGCCGGCCCAATCGTGGGCATAGCGGAGGTGCGGTCAATTTGCATGTTTCTCTATTATAAGGTAAGATACTTATGAAGCAGTCTTCACTTTGCATTTGTCTGATGTTTCCTCATGATCAGGTGAGGAAATTCAGCATTATATAGGTGATGCTGGATGCTGTCACCATGTCAGGGTCTCGCTTCTGGAGGCACGTGATGCCCCCTGTGCCTCACTGGTGGTGTTGATTTTGCCACCATATAATTACTCTTTTTCCCTGACAACTAATGGGCAGTCTATGGGAAGACTGAAGGATGTTTGCCTGCCATTTGGAAGCACCAGTCACAGGGAGAAGTGTATGTCTGTGAGGGTGCAAGGAAGTCTCCCCCCCACCCCCCGCCCCCGCCTGCAGCTGGAGAGTCTGCACATCTTTGAGTTATGGAGCTTACTGATGTGAAAGGCCGTTTGTTAGGGCTCAGACATTGCTCTCAGGAAGAGCATTTGGGGCTTGGATGTTTCTAGGCACTGATAAGTCAAGCTTGCATCTATGAAATAATAAAGTGGCTGAGGTGCCTCCTGAAAGAAAAAGGAATGAGATACTAACCCTTAACACTATCATTGAGGGTCAAATATGTCAAAGCTTGTCTGAGCCCTGATTTCAGCAAAGGGTGTTAGTTCTCTGAAGGGAGACTGACAGTAGCAGAAATGGAAATGTGGACTCTTCCACACCCAAGCCTGGGAAAAGTTGCAAGAAAAGTTTGATTTAGGCTGTGAGAAGTAGCCAATAGAAGATCTTGTCCCACCCCAGCACCCTGGCAGTGGGCCTGCACTACAGGAGAGAATAGCAATGAGCCCAATAAGATTGGCCCAGCCCATTCTATAGGGAATGTCTTGCCTGGGCAGAAGGAGAAGCAGAGCCCATGCTTCTTTACACACCCACAAAAATCTGAGCTCTTACCTGCTCTAAATAGTTCACACGAACACGCAAGTCTAAAAAGGGGAGAACAGAGAATAATGTAGGTAGAAAAGATTAGATAAAGAGAAAAGTGAGAAGCCAGATATTCAAGCCATTAGGTACTACTAGTAAATAGTTACTGACATTGGGTATCAAATTTGTCTCTGATTTTTTTTTTTTTTTTGTAGTAAAAGGCAAAAGGGAAAACATGATCAGTTAGCTACAAAAATCTCATGTCTATGGCAAAAATCTTATCCATTATCTGGGAGAAACAAAGCATTTCTTGATGTTTAAATAGGTCTGCCTATAATTTGCTTATTGGTAATAAAGCTTTTCTTCCATTAAGCCTTTTGTCAATTTTCTTGGTAATTGTTGTTTTACTTGTAGGCACCATGGTTGAAAGGTTTGTAAATGTAATGTGCTAACAATTTGAGTGTCAAGATAGGGAAGTTACAAAAGGGTTGAGTCATGTGCAGAGAGCACATGGGTTGATGTAACATCACAGTTAACCAAAACCATGGATTCTTTTTTTAAATTTTTTATTTTTTTAATATATATTTTTATTGATTTCAGAGAGGAAGGCAGAAGGAGAGAGATAAAAACATCAATGATGAGAGAAAAATCCCCTACTGGAAATCAAGCCCGAAACCTGGGCATGTGCACTTGACTGGAATCAAACCCGGGACCCTTTAATCCGCTGATGCTCTATTCAGTGAGCCAAAACTGGCTAGGGCCAAAACCATGGATTCTTAATCCAGGGACAGAGGATTTGGTTTAGTTACACCAATGTTGCAAGGCAGTGTGCTGGAGCGGTGTCTACAGGGAGCTCTGAAACATGAAATCCAACCTCAGGAACTTGCAGGCAGAGAAATCACAGTCATCCAATAACAACAAAAAAGGACACTATAAAGTAAATGATGGAAAATTACTTGTATAAAGTGAAAAATACAACAGTGGCTTATGGGGCAGTCTAAATCCTGCCCTTTGGAGGGATTTCAGTTTTCATTTGTTATCTTTAAAAGGGCTCTTACAATGTGGGATGGGTGGGGGCGTTTGGGTGTGGTTTCATTTATTTGTTGACTGGTCAGTTAGCCCAGTAAACAAACATAAATTGTGCTCCTGGGTAAGCCAGGCTATGAGATGGAGAAGATGAACTCAATATGCTCCAGATCTGAAATACACAAAAGAATAGGGAGATATGCAGACAAAGAAATAATGGTACTGCTACATGTTCGTAGAGCACTTGAGAATTATTTAAAAAACTAGAGGCCCGATGCACAAAATTCATGCAAGGGGCTGGGCCCTCGCAGCCCCGGCTTCGTCTGGAAGGTCGTTCGGCTGTCCGGTCTAATTAGCATATTACCCTCTTATTATTATAAATATATTCGTAACATTAAGCAAGGTCTACATTTAAGTCTCCATTTCAGTCAGGTTGGTGGAGGAATCCATTCTAAAAACCAAATTGTCCTCCTGGGCCTTTTGTTTCCCTCCCAGACCACAAGGGGGTACTTTGGGGGCTATCCTGCAGGCTCCCAAGTGAACTCTGCTTCCATGAGCAAAGTACTTTCTTTTTTTCTTAAATCTTTATTGTTGAAAGAATTACATATATGTCCCTAACCCTCCCTCCCCGCCCATTGACCTCTTATAGCCCACCCTGCCCTCACCTTCACCACCCTATTGTCTGTGTCCATGGGTTACGCGTATATGCATATAAGTTCTTTGGTTGATCTCTTCCCGCCCACCCACCCTCCCCTGCCTTCCCTCTGAGATTCCACAGTCTGTTCCATGCTTCTATGTCTCGGGATCTATTTTGTTCACTAGTTTATTGTGTTACTTAGATTCCACATATGAGTGAGATCATGTGAGACTTGTCTTTCTCTGACTGACTTACTTCACTTAGTATAATACTCTCCAGGTCCCTCCATGCTGTCTTTAAGGGTAAGAGATCCTTCTTTTTTACTGCTGCACAGTATTCCATGGCATAAATGTAAATGTATCACAGCTTTTTTATCCACTCATCTACTGATGGGCACTTGGGCTGTTTCCAGATCTTAGCTATTATAAATTGTGCTCTATGAACACAGGAGTGCATGCATTCTTTCTGATTGGTGTTTCAGGTCTCTTAGGATATATTCCTAGAAATGGGATCACTGGGTCAGTTTCATATTTAATTTTTTGAGGAAACTCCATACTGTTTTCCACTATGGCTGCACCAGTCTGCAGTGTACGAGGGTTCCCTTTTCTCCACATCCTCGCCAGCACTTGTCATTTGTTGATGGTAGCCATTCTGACAGGTGTGAGGTAAGGAAAAGCTTTGAAACCACCCTGGGTGGTGTCCAGATAAAGACACTGTTAACTGGAGTGAACGGGGTGCTGGCCATTTGCACTGGCAGGGAAACAAAGGGCGCTTGGAGGCCTCTTCCAACAAGGACAGCCACCTGGGAAGTGTAAACACACACAAGTCCCCTCTCCTTTGTGAGCCATGGGGCATGATTACTTTTTCTAGAAAGTTTCCCTTTGCAGGACAGGACCCTACAAGCCCTCTTCCCAAAGTTCCTTGCAGACCTTTTGTTTTCTGCCGTGTTGATTTTCCTTTTGCAAACAGGATTGAGGGGCCATTATTCAACTAAAACCTCCTTTTGTCAAATCTTAAGCCCTTTCTAGTGTTGATTGGAAGTCTAGACAGATAGGTGGAAATAACTGCCCAAGGGCAAGGACAATATTAATTAACTGTCCATTTGCAATTGTATATCCTCATGAAAATGCACCCACAACAGTCTTTTGTCTTGCTATTTCAACACTGCAAGTCTCTGGAGTGGTTGCTCCTCTTACCAATGTTTAAATGTCCATTCACCACCATTGTTCATAGAGACTTCAACTTTACTAGGAATTTAAGTCACAAAGGGCCCTGGCAATTCTGAAAAGCCCTATGCTCCCAGGGTCATAAAGGAGACTCATAAACCACTTTTGGATGGTAAGTGCTGGGGGAGGGAGAGATGGTGTCTGGTGTCTAATGGTATCCTAACTGCCAGGCAGACCAGAGAAAATTAGGGGTATGTTTTCATTTAACATTATTCCTTGCTGACTCTAGTCTCCCTGGAAAATTGTCCACGAGGAGACAAAATAAGATGCCCTTTCTGTTAACTCAGTGTTCTTCATTATAGTTGTTGGGAGATGACTTAAATCATGTTGTGAGGTATGTGCTGTCGCACCCCCAGCCCCCCACAAGAACTACAGAAGCATTTGTTTTACAGACTGGTAATAGTAAATGCTGAGATAAAAGTCAGCACGCTACCTTTTTTTTTTTTTTTTGTGGCCCTTTTTGAGGTTTCTTCCCTGTATATTGGCCTCTATTCATTAAAATCCTTTCAAGGCTGTTTTTCTATTTTCTTCTTTACTTTCTTCTTTCAACCACAGAATAAGCAGGTGCTCACACGTTCAGGACCTGGGAGGATGGCGGGGGTGGGGGTGTGGTGGGGCTCACGTAGCCTTCTCCTGATACAGTTTGGATTTCTTGGCCAGTGTTGCTTGCTCCTGCTTATTCTTGGCCCAGCCTGAAGTTCAGTGCCAGGGAGGACTGAAATATGCACTTCACAGCTGGTTCCATGGAGATGCTGAGACCTTTGGTGCTTCTGAGCTCAGAATAGAGCCACATGCATCCAGGTGCCCAAGCCTGACACCCTCAACCTAGCTTCTTCATCAGTCCTGTTGATTTCCCCTCCCACATTCCTAGGATCTAAACACTTCTCTCTCTTCTTCACCTTTCTAGTCCAGGCCCTTTCTCCTAGAACTGATCAAAGAGTTTCCTAACTGAGCTTTCAGGACTCATAGGGCCCTAATTAGCACCTTCCACAGGGCAGAGTGCTATTTTCAGAACAATGTATATCTTGCCTCTTTTATCATTATTGCCACTTTTTTTAAGAAACCTTTCCACCTCCTCCATGATAGGCCAGTCTGTCTCTATCTATATTTTTTCTTCCCATCTATATGTATTTTATTTTTCTTTCTTGGTTCCCATCTGAATCATACTTTTATTTAAAGTTTATTTTATTTTTTCCATCACTGTTTATCCGCTCTATGCTCTTTCACCTTCTCCTCCCCTTGCCCCCGCTGCCATTACTACACTGTTGTCCATGTCCATGAGTTCTCTAGTTCTCTTTTTTTTTTTCTCAAACCCTTCAGCCCCTCCCCAACACCCAAAAGTACTTTTATTTTATAAGCCCTCATAAAGCCCAGCTGGTGTGCTCAGTGGTTGAGCATCAATCTGTGAACCAGGAGGTCACGGTTGGATTCCCAGTCAGGGCACATGCCTGGGTTGCAGGCTCGATCCCTAGTAGGAGGCATGCAGGAAGCAGGGGATCAATGATACTCTCTCATTATTGATGTTTCCATCTCTCTCTTCCTCTCTGAAATAAATAAAACTAAATTTCAAAAATTAGATGTTTAAAACAAACAAACAACAACAACAAAAACTCCTCATATAAGATTGACCTTCCCAAAGCATTAAAGAAAAAAGAAGAAATATTAGTCCAAAGGAGTTGATTATTTAGGGAAATTCATCCAAATTAATCATGGGTTTGCTTTCTTTATTTTTACTTTAGAACATTCAGATGATGAGACATGGATTGTGCAGGTGCCTTGTAAAGATTCAGGAGGAGGATGGGAGCTAAAGGTCAAAACAGGTGCTGCCCCTTAGCCTGTTGGTTCTAAAGAGCTATTAAAGGTAGAGGTGTTGACTTTGATAAATAGGGTGTGACCAACTACGATTCTGTGACATGAGCCTCTTTAGCAGGCCTCATCCTTCTGTGGTGGGAGGGAGACGAAGACAAACTATCTGAACATCCTAGACCAGATCTTAGGGTAAAAAAAGTTTTGGGAAACAGTGGACAAGACAGAGTTCTTCAATGAAAGGCTCCTTAGAGCTTTTAATATGCTCATGAGTATTATGTCGCTCCAAGTGAGCCATACACCATAGTGGTACTTTCCAAAATGACAACACAACATATCAACTAACAATTTGTTTCTCAATATTTCTTGAGAAACTAGATTACCAAAGAATAGAAAATATTGCTTTAAAATCTACATCTCTTGACGTCATTAAGTGTTTCACTGACTCTTCTGATTACTCTTGTTACGTGTCTTCCCGCTGCCTCTTCTCTCTGTGTTCTTCTCTGCTCTTCCCACCTCTGCCCTTCCCTCTTGCTGTCCCTTTTCTCCCTTCCTTTCTCCTTCTCTTCCTTTTACCCTTTTATTGTCTTTACTCATCTTGCCCCCTTAGGCCTGCTCTTTCTCAGACATCTCTCATAGCAATATGTTTACGGATACATCTCCTAGGACCTAGGGCAAAGAAAACTAAGGAGAAAATAAACAAATGGTACTACATCAAAATATAAAGCTTTTGCACAGCAAAAGAAACCATCAACAAAATGAAAAGGGAGCCCACTGTATGGGAGAACATATTTGGCAATGACACATCTGATAAAGGGCTAATATTCAAAATATATAAGGAACTCATACAACTTAATAGAAAGAAGACAAAAAATCGATTAAAAATGGGCAATGGACCTAAATAAACACTTTCTAAAGAGAACATACAGATGGCTAAGAGACACATGAAAAACTCTCAAAGTCACTGATCATCAGAGAGATGCAAATTAAAATGACAATGATGTATCACCTCACACCTGTCAGAATGGCTACCATCAACAAATCAACAAATGACAAGTGCTGGTGAGGATGTAAAGAAAAGGGAATACACTGCTGGTGTGAATGCAGCCTGGTGCAGTCATTATGGAAAACAATATGGAGTTTTCTCAAAAAATTAAATATGGAACTACCATTTGACCCAGTGATCTCACTTCTAGGAATATATCCCAAGAAACCTGAAGCACCAATCAGAAAGAATGCATGTACCTCTATGCTCATAGCAGCACAATTTACAATAGCTAAGATCTGAAAATAGCCCAAGTGCCCATCAGTAGTTGAGTGGATAAAAAAGCTGTGGTACATTTATACCATGGAATACTATGCAGCAGTAAAAAAGAAGAATATCTTACTCTTTGAGACAGCATGGAGGGACCTGAGAGTATCATAATAAGTGATGTAAGTCAGTCAGAGAGACAAGTATCACATTATCTCACTCATATGTGGAATCAAAGTAACAAAATAAACTGATGAATATAGTGGATCCAGAGACGTAGAAGCATGGAACAGAGTGCAGAATTTCAGAAAGAAGGTGGAGGAGGATGGGAGGGTGGGAGGTAATCAACCAAAGACTTTGTATGCATATATGCATGGCCCATGGACACAGACAATGGGGTGGTGAGGTCCTGGGGTGGAGGGAGGGGGTGGGCTGGAGGGCATCTATGGGGGAAAAAAAAGAGACATATGTAATACTTTCAACAATAAAGAATTGTTTTTTAAAAATTCACTTAATGGAACAGTTAAAAAAACACACAACAAAAATAATAGGCTTTTCATCATTCCCAACAGCTTCCCTGAGCTCTTTTGTTTACTTCTAGAAGTATTAGAGTGTTAAGTTTTAAATTTATTTTTATTTATTGATTTGAGAGAGAGAGAGATAGAGAGAGAAATGGAGAGAGAGAAAAAACACACATTGCTTTGTTGTTCCACTCATTTATGCATTCATTGGCTGATTCTTGTATGTGCCCTGACAGGGGATTGAACCCACAACCTTGGTGATCAAGATAATGCTCTAACCAACTGAGCTACTTGGCCAGTGCCTTAGGTTTTACATTTAGGTCTATGATCTATTTGAGTTAATTTTTGTGTGGGGTGTAAGTATTCATTTTTTTCATGGAAAGATCTAGTTGTTCAAGCATCATTTTTTTTCAAAACCAATTAATGTTTATAGATGTGGGCAAGTGATACAAGGTATATTTAAATACTTTACCTATAAATCTCAGTAGGATACCTGAGTGAAAGAGCAGTCTAAACATTAAAAATAATTTACGTGGTTATAAATCTCTTTTTTAATCAAATACAGTTTATTTAAAATTTTTTCTTTATGTCTATTCCAGAATGAATGGAACAATTTCCTTTGATTCTAAAACCACATGAATGGCAGCATTCATATTATAGCAGAAATCATCCTTTCCATCACTTAAAAGTACAGGCTTTCTGGTGAAGAGAAGCCTTGTTCCAGATATTTGGGTTTGGTAATGTTAACAGATCCCAGATTTTTCTTCAAATGCAAATACACTCCGAAGTGACACAAGATAAAAATATACACAACTTGATTTTCCTAAAAAATCCACATCTATGGTATCAATAAAATGACTCTGTATTAGGAGTGCCAAGATAAGCCTGTATTTAATTTTTTGATAAGGAGAGAAATATGAAAAAGAAAACCCAGTGGCTATGAAAACACAGATCTAAAAAATTTAATGATTTAAAATAGCTTCTACATACACAATAACAAAGAGAGTAATACAGATTGAACATTTTGGTTTTACAAACATGAAATGTCACCACTTAGAACAAATCTGTCATCTCCTAAGAAATACACATTTACAATGAAATCTTTTCATTGGACACACTTTTATACTTTTCAAGTGTTGTCGATTTTCAGCAACCCCCTTCCTCCCTACACATTTACTTATCATATAACAATACAACTTTTAATCCTACTTTGGCAGAGCAGAACTTTGAGAAGTAGAATAGCGGTTGTTTTGAAAAGCACCTTCTATGATGTTTCACTGATCCTGAGATCACACATTCTGCTCTTTAAATCTTCTCCTGTTCTAACGACTTGGTTGTTTAAAACAAGCAAGGTTAATTCTATTAAAGCATATATTGTAAATAAAAATGTCTTCAAATAGGCTGGAATAAAACCATTAAATAAGAACTGGATTGAAAGACCATAGATAGTGTGCTTCTTTCTTATTTTATATTTTTATTGATTTTTAGAGAGAGGGGAAGAGAGAGAAACATCAATGAGAACTATTGATCGGCTGCCTTCTGCACCTCCCCCCTCCCCCCCTCTCCGCCACTGGGGATCCAGCAGGCAATACAGGCATGTGCCCTGATCAGAAATTGAACCGGTGACCTCTCAGTGCATGGGATGATACTCAACCAAACTGAGCCACACTAGCCAGGGTGATAGCACGCTTCTTGACTTGGTAATATGTGAATGCATTTTTCTCACCGGGCAGGAAGTATTTTATTTGCCTTATGATGAATCAGGTGGCTTGTGGTGTGTCTGTGCTGTGCCAACACCAGCAGGCGCAAGGGGACAGACTATGGAATGCATGCTGTGCTGAGTGGTGGGCCGTGTATGCAGGATTGTTGTCCAGACAGAGTTGTAAAGATTAAATGGGCTCAGGATAGCTACTCTAAGCATCAAGTCTGCCTATGCATGGTTTACGGAGGGTGCAAGATCAAGCAATAAATTCTCTTAGAGTCGGATGTGGCCGAGTGGCTCTAAAATTCTGGTGACCAAGGAACTGGCCGGCTTCTTTCAGGTAATGGAGGGGTAGTAGCACCTAAGTGAATGCTGAGAGTCAGAAAGGCCTCTACTTACACCTGCAGACGGAATCATCCTTCTTTTTGTGGATGATTAGAGCCTGATCTGTCTTTATAAACTCCTGCTGCAAATAATATGGTTTTTGCAAGTCTGAAAACATCATCTGGAAAATCTCATGGCAAAAATCACTCAAAAACACAGACCATTCAATAGTCCCAGGAAACACACTCTCTGCTTTTATCGTGGTGTCCTCAGTGTTGAAACAACCCAATCCTAACTGGGACTTGGCTTCTTACCACACGGGTCTCTTCCCTCTCCAGCTCCCAGAATATAGGAACTTAGATCACTTTCTGAAACTTTTTCAACCAGAAGAGAGACCGTTTGTACTGTGTCCAAGATAGTCAATTTTGGAAGGGGCTTCAAAAGAAGGAAAAGTTATATCATGCCTTGTTATTTGGGAGGTGAGCATTTGCAAATAAACTATCCTTCCCAGACGTGGAAGTGATAGGCTCAAAATAAATTGCTAGTATATGTAGGTACATTACAACCAGCTGGTATGTTTTCTAAAAAAAATAAAAAAATGCAGCATTAGGAGGTGCTTACTAAGGTGCTTCTTAATTCATGTTTTTGAATGGAATGTATCAGACAAACATCTACAAACAAACATGAATACACAGGCACACACACGCACGTGGACAAGTTTCTGTACAAGTTTATGTTCTGGATGCTTCCATGTGTACACAAGAACCACACACACACACACAAAGTTCCCTCTCTAGCTCCCTGAAGTCCTGAATGTTGTCTAACCCATAAAATGTTAAAATATTTCATTTCCATATAAAATATATACAAAAATAGATATCATTTACAAAAACCAGATAATATTTCCAGTTTTCCTTGGTAACCCACTCAGTCCCCCTGTCCTCCTTTCTCCTCAGAACGTTGCCATCTCCAGCAGAGAGCGCTTGAACTGCAGCGTGTTCCTGGACAAGTCTGTCACTTGGTGCACCATTTCCTGCAAGGCCGTGGTGCTGGGGTAGTGGAGGGCGGCCTTCTTAGTCGCTAAAACTATAGTCTTCAGCTGTTCGCAGAGCTGGTTGCTGGAGTTCATCACTTTGTTGCGAATGTCCTGGGCAGCAACCTGCCTTGTCAGCGTGTCTCCAATGAACACCAGTTTGTGCGCGCTCAGAATGACAAACTTGCTGTGTGCCACGAAGATCCGCGGGGGCTGGGCGGAGCTGACGCAGCTGAAGAGCGCGTCAATGGCATTGAGAAGGGAAATGTAATGGGTCTCACACTGGTCGTAGTAGAAGCAAAGCAACTGCCTATCCTGAGCGCCCACGCTGCTGTTTATGGTGGGGAGGCTCTGAGAGGGCTTCCACTTTGACATGTCGTTTTCCACGGGCTTTGTAATTTCTTGTTCCAACAACTGGAACTGACTTAGCTGCAAGGAAGACAAAAGCAGATTTCATTGAGGGTAAGGCAGTGTGCTGTAATGGGAATGAATCAGGGCTTGGTGTTAAAAGACAGAGGTTTTAATCCCAGGTGCTTATTAGATGTGAAGCCTCGGTCCAGTCGCCTTGCTTTCCTAAAGTGTAAAATGTAGAAGTTGAGAAAGGTGATCCCTAAGAAATCCACCAGCTCTGACTTTCTGTGATTGGATGATTGGCCTCCTCTGCCCTTAGACTGAAGGCCGTACAGGGTTTAAACCCAGCTCTGTTACCTATACCTTTATGAAAGTTAAATGAGTTAATATTTACAAAGTGCTTAGAATGATGTTTGGTACAGTACAGCCTCTATGTAAATGTTTATGAATGTTGAGTGGTGCAGGGAAAGCAAATGTAGGGATCTCTTTATCAAGGAAATTGCTGACAGGAAAGCCTTGACTCTGTCCTTCAAGATGCTTAGACAAATGACAATCCCTGACCCATTTCTTGGTACAAATGACAACCCATGGCCCATTTCTCAGTACATATGACAACCCATGACCCATTTCTCAGTACATATGACAACCCATGACCCATTTCTCGGTACATATGACAACCCATGACCCATTGCTAAGATAAATGACACTCCATGACCCATTCCTACTCTTTCTGTCCAGATTTATATATGCCACTAGAGGCCTGATGCATGGATTCGTGCACATTGAAAGGAAATTAATTAGAAGGTCGTCAGTGGGGTGGGACTGGGCGAGATGGACCAGACACACCCTGGAGCCAACCTCTTGTGGTCCCTCCCTGGCCGGCCGCACCTGGGGCGGTGCTGGAGCTCGAAGGGCATCTGCGGAGTGAGTAGGGTCTCTCTGGCAGGTGGGGTCCCTCGGCCTGGTCTGCGGGGATTGGGCAGAAACTGGCAGTCTGACATCCCCGAGGGGTCCCAGAGTGCGAGAGGGCACTCTGCAAAGTTGCTGTCACTTGGCAGCTCCTGCATTGAGCATCTGCCCCCTGGTGGTCAGTGTGCATCATACCTACAGGCCAGGGGGCTGGTCGGCCAGTCGCTTAGCCTTTTATATATATAGATTATCCAGTGCTACAGGAAAGACTAATGCACATAACTATATATGTACTATGGAAAAGAACATCTCTAAGAAAATCTGAATGCTAATTGTGCATTGTAACAGTCCCACAGAGCTGTTGAAAGAAAACGACAGCCACAGAGTCAGACTCAACAAGTGTTAGCTTTCTTCCTTCTCTTATTACAACCCCCAGATGGTGTATTACTTAAGTTGCAATAATAACTTCCAGCTATCCCACCGACTCTCAAGAGAGACTGTCTTTTGCAGGTAAGGACTATCTGTAACCTGAGCTTAGGACTCAGTCAATCTTTCACCCTGAGGTAGAGCAGGGATAACCTCGCCCAGCTCCTTCCCCAAGAAATGCACAATGAGCTTTACTTTTCTACAGAATCTGTTTTCTTCTTAGAAATTACTATGGTTTCAATAAGTTACCTAAAGCCCTGCAGTCTTACTTGGCCTAATGCCAAAGCGAACATAAACAGAGATAGGGTGCTGCTTCAGGATACTGAATTTATGCTTTTGAAAATATGTCTGTAAATACATCATCTCGTTAGATAGAGGGATGAGGGATTTCTCATTTTATAGAGAAGTAACTGAAGTTCAGAGGGGTTAAATGACTTGTCTAAGGGCACACGGCTAGTTAGTCAGAAAGGAAGGAATAGAACTTTGGTTTCCTGAATGCAACTGCCATTTCATGTCTCTACATGCCATTCTATTTAATCTAAAAAAGGGCTTATAAACCCTCAATTGGTTCCTCTTTATATTTATGCCCTTGCACTAGCAATACCCATAATTATCTGCCCCACTCAAGCTCTACTTTCGAATGACTCTGTCTTGCCCAAAGTCCTTAGTAAATGGACTTGGGTATATTTTGAAAATGTTGGATCCTGCCCTCCTACCCTTTGATTTGACCAAGAGCAGCCAACCCAGAGGCTTGTGTTGTAGGGGAGAGATAGGTAGGTAGGGAAATAGATAGACAGACAGACAGACAGACTGATAGACAGAGATAGACTAATCAGATTCTTTTTTAGGAATTTGATGAACCACAGCAGGAGTCGACTATTAGGTAAGATGAAAAGCCATCTATAGAAAGGGTTGTGAGTGGCCATTTATGGGTTCTGTAAAGTTACAGGGGAGCCAAATGAGTAGATAAGAAGGGGAAACTATAAGAAAATAGGGAAGAAGGAAGCAAATTTAAAGAGAAGCAAAGGAAGTACAAGAAGGAGAAAGAATTTACACTCCCAGTTCTCATTGGACTTGGGTATATATCTTCATTTTCTGTTCCAGAATTTCCCTGACTAGAGAACCTTTTTGCTTGGGCTAGCTTGAGTGGGTCTTGTTCATTGAGATCAACAGCCTTAACCCAAACAGGCCTAATAAGTTAGATGTACAGGCTTAGCCTGGAAAAATTGTTGTTCGGATGTAATCCAGGTATACCAGCTGGATTACTAAGAGCATAAACCTTCTCTTTGTTCTTATACCCTATTATATGCCTTGGGGCTTATTTATACCAAAGTGTGCTGGAAGGATCAAAATCCTGATCTTTTGAAGTTATACCTTTCTTATTAAGCAGGAAATCTTTTCAATACCAAGTGGTTTTTGTCCTGATTGAACTTACCTGATGATGTTCCAGCTGCATCTTGTTCTGTTTGATGATATTTTCTTTTTCCAGCAGCTCTTTCTGTTGCCTTTCAAACTCCTCTTTACCCTATTATTTTTCAACATAAAGAAAACATTACATCACCACTGTGATTCACTTATGCTAACAGTTTCATTGACAAATGCGTAGGTACTGTTTCATTCTCCACTGCCTTGGTAATTCCCCACAAGCCCAATTAGACTCCATGAATCCTAGACAGGGATGATGTGCTTCTCGGCCAGACCTCCACAGTAACTGTGTTAAGTTAGGGCTACACGTAGGGTGCCGCCTTCTCTGTTCCACTTTACCATTTTCAGAGAGCTATTCATGATCCCCTTCAAATCTCCTTATCCAGTACTATTTCTTAGGGTTCTTTTCTAATAGATTATACTTGAACCCATTAACCTCCTAACCCAGGTTTAAATGTGGTCATGTTGCACTTCTAATTTCTTTGAATCATCTACAACTCTACACCATAATAATATTTCTCAATATGCAGAATCGGACAACCAGCCCTTTCCTTAGCACTAGGTGTGGCTCAAGTGTTTCCTTCCCCAGTATCCTGCACTCAAGGGAATTGTAGCTAAACACGACAGTTCTCAGGATAATCTTTGGCTCTTAGTCAAATGAAAAGAATGGCAGAGTAAGATAGTAAGCTAAATTCTAAATAATGGATCTTGGTAGAACGTTTTAATTCCCCAAAGTGAAAGGGCAAGTTATCAAGACCCCAGGTCAACTTGGTGGAATTTCCACCTGTAGGAGGCAGACTGTGACTGCCTAATACAGGTTAAGTTCTAGATCAACTGGCAAATCAAGGTAAGTCTGAGATGAGATTAAGTTTTCTGTAAGTAATCACACACACACACACACACACACACACACACACACACACAGTAGATATGATGGAACCTTAGAAATTCTCTAGTGCAGAGGCTTTCAATTATTTTTTTTTCTTAACAGTTAAACTCCCTGCCCCACCTCTTAAAAAATAAAATATCACGTTGAACTATATCATAAAAGGCAAATAGAAGTGGTGCTGGTATGATTCTCCAAGGGCCCACTCTCCTACCTAGGGAGTCTCTTCCATCAGTAGGATCAAATACAATCTTGTGCTTCAAATGAGGACAATAAGGGAGGTTACATAAGTTGGTCATACAATTCGTGTCAGAGGAAGGTCTCAAGCCAAGGACTCTAGACTATCAGGCCCGTGTTCTTCCCTATGCACATTGCCTCCAATGAGTGAACCGTTTGGATTAACATTAACCACGTTCTCTCCTCTGGGAGTCCAGCTGCCAGCTTCACAGCCTTACTTCTGGGCTCCCTGAATGTGACTACAGGTGGTTTAGGAGTCTGGTTGCTTTACCTGTAGGTGGACATAGTCATAATCATCCATCCAACTCCTTTCAGAGCCATCACTGCTGCTACAGTCAGCTACAGGCTGATCCTTGCTCAGGTGTGGGGGCAGTGCCTTGTTGAGGGTCTGGGCCTTGTGGTCTCCGGGATGCAGCAGCTGCATCTGGGATCCAGCATGGGGGTACTCAGTGGAGTTCGTGATGCTCTCAGGCCCATTCTTCACATGGGAGCTGCCGGGGCCTGGTCTAAAGAGGGCTTCTGCATTGGTGTTGATGGTTGTGGTGAGCTGCTTGGCATCGTCAGGCACCGATTTTGCCACCATCACAAAGCGGTCCAGATCATCACACTTGTTTTGGGGCTTGTTGACCACCAGGATATTCAGGGACCAGCTGCATTCATTTAAGTCATGGCTGGTTTGGCTCAGAATCTGGTGGGAGTCTTCCACTCTTTGCAGCTCCCGCTTCATTTTGTTATAGAGGATGAGTTCCGGGAGGCAGGAAGCATTTGCTACAGCGCCCTTGGCAAAATGCAGGTAGTCCCTCAAGAACAACTCCACCTTGTCCACTGCAGTGCGTATCTCATTGATGTGTCGTTCCATGTATCCATAGCCCCTCCAGTCCGTGGTCGTGACCAGTGCCATTAGGCTGGAGACGCCCATCTCCAGGGTCTGCTGGAGCCGATGGAGTCTCTCAATGGCTGTGTCTGGGTCCAGTAAGAGCCTTTTGTCCTGAGATGGGGAGGCTGACAGTGAAGATTCCTTTGAGGTGGTGGAAGACGTGGACATGTTACTCCTGGTGCTGCCTGTACTGGAGAAAGACAATCGGTTGATTCCATCGACCACATCCTGAGAGCTTTTGGCGTCCGCTGGGTTGTGCAGAGGGACATCGTAAACACCATCTCTTTCTTCAGGGTTTGCTTTCTCACTGGTTTCTGCTGGTGGTTCCAGAAACTGTACCCCTCGAGGGACATCATACGCATCACTCTGCGTGCCCCCTGACGGTCCCAGCTGTGAGGGTGGGTGTTTCAGGGAAATGCTTGGGTGCCTTTGTGCTACCAGTTCAGCAGCTCCCGTAGCATCACAGTTATATTTCATGTGAAGATCATTCCCCACCAGTTTGGTACTGGTTGGGGGGATGTCATATACGCCCTCAGGTCTGACATCTGGCCTTCCAGCTTGTCTCATTGGAGGGGGGAAATCATACTCTTTTTCCCTGAGCCCTGCTTCATCTCGGCAAGCAGAGGGTGGAATGGCATATACCTGAAAAGTAAGTAGAGACCGAAGCTAGTATTTGTTGAATTGGCTCATGTGAACATGGGGAAACAACTGCACATTAAAATGAAGGCCTGGCTCTGGCCAGTGTTTCTCAGTGGTTAGAGTGTTAGCCCATGCACCAAAGGGTCCAGGTTTGATTCCTGGTCAAGGGCAAGTACCTGGATTGCAGGTTTGATCCTGGGCCCTGGTTGGGGCATGTGTGGGAGACAACCAATCAGTGTGTCTCTCTCACATCAATGTTTCTCTCTTTCTCTCTCTCTCTCTCCCTCCCTCCCTCCCTCCCCGCAAACCCTCCCTTCCAGTCTCTCTAAAAATGAATGGAAAAAATATCCTTGGGTGAAGATTAACAACAACAGAAGAAGGCCTGGATTCTCAGTCCTGTTCACTGCCTCCTCTTCTTCCACCCCCACCCACTAATGAAATGTATTTCCAAGGCCCCACTCTGCCCCCACTTCCTTTGTCCTTCCCCTGGCCCCAGTGCTGCCTGTTATGTGTGCTCTGCTGGCTGAGCTGCTCTCTCTGGGTCCCAGCCTTGAAGGAGTCAGGCCGAGAGGCAGAGGACGCATGAACACACTGCACTAGGTGTCAGAAGGCCTCAGGCCTCTCCCTGGGTCTACCAGCTGTGTGATACTTCATGAGTCACTTGGGTGTTCTGAGACACACGTCCCTCATCTGTAAAATAAGGATAACTGTACTTCCCGTGTAGGCCTCCTCCTGAGGGTGGCAGAGTGAATCAATTTCATTAACACATATACATGGAGAGAGTGCGCTGTGACACCTTATATACATATGAGATATATTAGTTGCTTGCCAAACTGAATGAATGATTTTACTTTCTTATTGACTCTCCTTATTGACTACCCCGTTTTTAGTGTGGGGGGGGGACTCTAAATGTGGAATCCATAGGGTTATCTTTAATTATTGCCTTTGCTTCTTCACTTTCTCCTTCCCTCCCATCCCTTCACTCTCTCACAGAGACTAGTTTTTCTTTTGGTTTGTCCTTCCTGCTTCATTCCAGTAAATAAACACACACACTTTGTTGCTGCTCTGTAGGAGCTCACTTACCCCTTTAGTAGGAGGGATGTCATAGACCCCTTGAGGTTTCATCTCTCCCACTGGAACGGAAAACACCTGACCTTTCACCGATGACGGAGGGATATCATATACCTGAAAATAAATACCTGAGTTTACGGATGTCTTATGCTTGTCATTTTTTTATGCGTTAAGCTTTGAACTATGGATTTATTTACCAGCTTATGTACATCCTTCCTCTTTTACAGCATTCTATGTAACATGGAGTTGGTGAAAACATTTTTTAATTTCTTATTTTTTTACTTAGATTGAATGTAAAAATGATCATAAGTGGAGTATCTACACTGTCTGTACTTTAAACTGTAGTTGATATTATATACTTCCTGAAATAAAATGATAAGCAACAAAAGCTTTGTCAGATAAAAGCCTAGGATTTCCTGATAAAGCAAATCCAGAAAATATAATTTAATAATGTTGGCTACAAGGGCTCTTGAATAGACAAATCAAGCTTCATATGAAATGTACATAATTTGTAATTTTCCTTTCCCATGTAGTGCTGAAGGAACTGCCACCTGTAGTGCTCCTGTGCCATGGGGACCACGGGCCTGGTACGTACCCCTTGAGTAGAATGGGAAGGAGGGATATCGTAGATGTCCTTTTGGTATCTAGATGGGTACTCGTACACATAGCCATGGCCTGTCCTCACTGGGGTTATCACCTGTGGGCAAGAAGACACAGAAGTGTAAAATTCCAAGCCCAAGTCCTAAGTGAATCTCATAGGTTCCTCATCGGACACTCTTCCCTCATTGCTCCCAAAGAAAGGAAGGAAGGAAGGAAGGAAGGAAGGAAGGAAGGAAGGAAGGGAGGGAGGGAGGGAAGGAAGGAAAGAAGGAAGGAAAGAAAGGAAGGAAGGAAGGAAGGAAAGAAAGGAGGGAGGGAGGGAAGGCCCCAAAGAAACAGAAAAGAGAGAAAAGGAAGGTGACAAGGGGCCATGAGGCCAGTAAACTTTAATTCCTCTTGAATCCCCATGAAGAACAAGCCCCTGAAATATCTCTATCCCCCTTCCCCATGGTAACAAAATCATCTCAAAGCTGGTCAGATAAAGACTCAATTCCCAAAATGTGCTTAAAGGGAGAATCACTTTTAAGTTACGAATACCCTAGAATCTAGGGCCTAGATTATTGCTTTGGAGCCTCAAAAGCAGGGCATAGTGGGAAAAAAAAAATTAAGGCTCTGAAACTATTTGTAAAATGAATAATGCAAACTGAGTTCAGCCACTTAAAATTCCTCTCATGCCTTCCCCAGGACGCCTCTTCATCTGCCATTGTTATGATTATAACTAAAATTCCACAGGCCACTAGAGTACTTTCAGGAAGCCCATGCTCACACCGTGCTGCCCTTGGAAGCCTCCAGTAGCTTTCAATCTAATGTGGGGAACAAATTAAACACTGAGTCAGGGAGTCCTAGGAACAGAGCACGGGTCTCTAATCATTTCCCCATTTCCACCAGGGAAGCAAACACCGCAGACAGTATCCACGCCCAAGGGCCGGCAGAAGTCAAATCCACGCATCACAAACCCGGCACCTGGAGCCAATGTCAATCACACCAATTGCACCCAACAGGCTTGTGTTTTCCTATCTACATACTTCACTGTGTCCTAAGCACGGGTAGAGAAACTATTTGAACTTAAACTCACTTTGAAATGTATTTAATCCTCCAAAGGCTTCTAAATTGCCAGGGTCTTATTTCTGCCTAACCCTTGCCCCTGAATGACTAACGGCGCCCACCTCGGTATTGCCCGTGGAATTTTTGAGAACAGGTCTTGCAAATTAGGAGGAGTTGATTGTTCCCTAAGAGATCGTCATCTTTTATCCTTTCTCTAATATGAAAACTCTGGCGTCAGGCTGCCTACAAACGAGGTGAAAAATGCTCATGTCTGTCTTGTGCTGGAAAGGGTGGAACTCAGCCAAATGCACCAATGCTCTTCTCCCCAGCGGCTCCAAAACGCCCCAGTTCGGTTTGGTTTTAAATCCCTGATGCTTGAGGCTGATTGCTTCTTGCAGGGAAGGTAAAAGAGATTAGAATGCAGTCACCACTCCATCAAATCTCTCCACTGCCTTCAGTTTAAAAGAAGAATCTGTTGCTTTAAGGTTTGCTGGCACAGAGCATACAGAACCATTCTATCAAGTAGCCACTGTGTTGCGCAGAGCAAAACCTTCCTTTTAAAGCAGGATGCCCTTTGCTCAAGAAAAACACACTGTTCCTGATGCCCTCTTATATATGTATTTCACTATTGTCGAGGAGAGAAATCAAGTATCTTCTCTTTGTCTTTCTCATCAGCTCCTCTATTTATAGCTCTCTATTTTGGCTTTATAGTAGCACACGCTCACAACGCAGCCTTTGTTCATTCTGAAAGTTTCTAATAGTAGATTCTATCCAAGGCTGCCAAGTTAGCAATACTGCTAATAGAAAACCAAGGCTGGTTATGCTGAACAGCTTCATCTTTAGTTTAAGAAGGGAGGGGGGGTGGGCGGTGTTGGGATCTGAAAATAACCCTTGGTGAAATGTAAACACAGGGCATGACCTCAGGAAGGCGGGGCATGGACAAGGCTTTTCCTTGCCTTTGTGGAGCTTCCCTGGCAAAGCATTAATGCTTCCCAGTATTTAACGTCTCACTTCCTGACAAATGTCACGGAACCCCAACTTGCTCTCTCTTTCTCATTTAGAGGATGCCTGTGGTCGTCTGTTTTTTTGAAAAACTTTGTATTCCAAACCAGTCATTTTCCTTGTTTATGCATTAAAAGAAACAGATGGTGCAAACCACAGGGGGATAAAGCCAACCAAATACAACCTCCCCGTTTCCAGCATTCCCGACGTTACCATCTAATTCACATTGGTCCACAAATGGCTTTTCCGTGGGACCAGCGTTTGCATCTGGTCAGACGCATCCAGGGAGCACAGCCCTGCACTCCGACGCCTGAAAGAACGTGCAGCTGGAAATGGACGTTTGGACGCTCTCCTCCCCTGCCCGCCGCTTGGGTCGCTTTCCTGCCAATTAATTGTGTGTTCTCTCCTCAGGGGAAAGTGCTGACTGTTCTGTACCTTACCAAGTATCCAGTTTTGTGGTGCATCAGGCCTTTTCCTCCTGCTCGACGGAGTACACCAAAACCTTTCTACTGTCCCCGAGTTACTGAACCCCAGCCTACGGGGAGCACCAAGGTCTAGCAAAAGGGACGTAGGTTCTGGAAGAATTCTCCTGAGCCGTTGCCAGCAAGGTACTGGTGGAACTGCCACACAGAGGGCACTTTAAGCTACTTTTTTTCAATGACATCCAGTTATGTTTTCATTCCCTTACCCCCTCCCCGGCCCCGTTCGTTTTCCTTTTCTGCCTGCCTTTCCTTCTATGTATTTATTTATAGTTACAAGAGCTTAGACTTAGAAATGGCCCAACTGACCTCCTGGTTCCTTAGTGGTGCCACCAAGGGGCTAGGTTGTGGGATCCCTGGGCTCTCTGACTGACGCTGCTGCAACGGCTTTCCCGATCACCCTGGAAGAGGATTGGCATTTCCCAAGGGTGGTTTCCTGTCCCGATGAGGAATCTGACCTTCCTCGGATGTCAGTACCATTCCTGTCAGCTAACGAAGGAGCCTGAGGGTGGACACTGCGGAGAGCTATGAGGCAGAGAAGGGCTGACCATAGACATTCAGAACAGGGAGTGTCCGTTTAATAAATCTCCAACCTCCCCGGCAGGGCAGGATTAACAGTTCAGAGACTGGGTTGTGTCAGCTTTCTCACTGATTGGCTTGCCTGAAAACAAGCAACCAGGCAGGCCCCACACGTCGATGTGTTTGATTTATACCATTTTGGGCCTCAGATCCTGGGCAGCATGAGCTGTTTTTAGAGATGCTTTAAATACTTCCACATCTCCTGATTTTGAGAGCTGTGCATGCTGAAAATTTAAAGAGGAGTCTATCTTTGGGGTAGCAGCCAGGTCTAGGGAACCCTGAAAACTAACCCATTTGGGAATCAGTGAGCTGGAATAGAGGCCCTTGGGGTCTGTCATTCATGTCTCCACATTTGGTTCAGCTGAGCTTGCACCTGGCCTGCTGCTTAGACACCTGTGGGGCTGAGCAGACAGGGTGCAGGGAGAAGCAAGCTGAGGTTCTGTGTAGGGGAGACAGACGTGACACCTACGGCAAAGAGGCAGCTATTCTTCAGTTCCAGTCAACTGCCATTCTGAAAAAATACCGCTTGTGTTCCCAGATCTTTCAAGTTCCAGAAGAAACCAGAAATCTGGATTTTTAGGTGAAATCTGATTTTAGAAATTGGCTCAAATATTTTAAACAGCACCTTGGCCAAACTAAGCATACCTCTGTCCCCCTGGCTGCCAGTCTTGGCCTTCATTGGTGTGTTTCTGCCTTTCTCCTTCAGTGCCTTGAGAGCCACTGAGGGCAGGGTGGACAGCTCTTCACTGCTTTTAACACACATCCTGCCTTCACACCTCTGTGCCTTTACTCATGCTGTGTTTTTGTCCAAGATGCTCTTCTTCCTATTCTCGGATTCAAATTTCATGCAATTTTCAGGCCAGGTAGGGTGTGTCTCTCCCATGAAGCCTTTCCCAGACAGATACACTAAGTACCTCCCTCTGGCCCTCCCGGAGCGTGTCATCCATCCATATCTGATGGTACTTATCACTTGTGGTTTGACTGTTTCAGTGCCTCATCTCAGCATTGTGGAGACAGAGATCATTCTTCTTCATTTTTTTAAAAAAGGCTTTTTTAAAATTGATTTTTAGAGAGAGTGGAAGGGAGAGGGAGAGAGAAACATCTAGGTGAGAGTGGAACATAGACTGGCTACCTCTTACATGGGCCCTACCAAGGATCAAGCCCGCAACTCGGGCATGTGTACTGACTGAGAACAGAACCAGCAACACCGGGGTGCAGGGGACTGTGCCCAAGCAACCACTGAGCAACACCAGCCAGGCCATTCTTATTTAATTTATTCATTTTTTTTTTAGAGAGAGAGAGAGAGAGAGAGAGAGAGGAAAATGGGAGAGAGAGAAACATTGATTTGTTGTTCCACTTAGTTATGTATTCATTGGCTGATTCTTATATGTGCCCTGACTAGGGATTGAGCCACAACCTTGATATAGCAGGACGACGCTCTAACCAGCCAGGGCCTCTTCTTCATTGTATATAAACAGCAGGGCCCTGCACTGTGTCTTGAGTATAGCAGATCTTAAATAATGTATTGACTGAATGTATTAACAAACTAAGGAAAAACTCAAGGCTTTTCTTAGCAAGATGATATGAATCTAGAGATTATACTAAACAAGGTCTGCCTGTAGAGGATAAGACTGGTTTCCAGATAAGTTAAGCTTTAGGTTGAGTGGGATCCAAGGGACAAAGGGGTAGAACTGTGTCTTATCAGCCATGCCTGGTAGCTTCGGGCAAGTGAGGGAGTAGAGTGACTGTTAGATAAAGCTGAGAAATCAGAACGCATGGGAAAATGATCACCTGCACTGCATTTGGTGCAAACCACTATTAGAGGCCCCAACTTGGGCCACTAGATGGTTTCTTTTTCCCAAATCTAGAGCCTGCATGTGACACAAACACCTGTGTTCCTTTCAGCCACAAGCCAGAAACATATGGGGGAGCTGTGCGAAAAAGAAATAAAAACAAACTCTGCTTTTTACCTTAACATCAGAAGGAAAATGCAATAGAAAGGAACAGGAGTCAAGTTTTCTCTTGTTGTGAGAATATGCGACAGGCCTGTGTCATGAGAAGCTGTGTAGCAGGGGCCATGGCCACACTGGGCCTTCAGCTCATCAAAAGGATGAGGTCTGAAGAGGGGAGTGATTGAGAACATCAGCTGGACTCAGACAGAGCTGGATCTACACCCTGTTTCTACCACTTACTAGCTATGAGAACATGACCAAGGTATTTGTTCTTTCTAAGCTGTTTCCTCATTAGTAAAATGATAATAAAATACTTATAGAATATTATGAGCATTAAATGAGATCAAGTCCATAAAGTACTCAGCATAGAGTAAACCCTTATGCCTTAGCTCTTTTTAATATAATTGTTATCTAGGTTGACCTATGGACTTAAAATTGTGAACTAGGTAACTTAGGTCAAACAGCCTACTGGAGATAGCTTAAGAAAATGAGAAAAAGATATTAAAAATCTTCCTAATAGCATCAAAGAGTTAAAAGATAGTAAAGAATTACCGGGTCCAAATTTGGAAGTAGAGAAGGAATTCATAGAGGTAAGCCCAAATTTTGAGGTTGCATTTTCCTTGAGGACATTTGCTGATCTGAAACTGTTGTCTCCGATGCTACATTGTGTTTATAGCTGGGTGATGGGGGATATGAATGTTAGGTAGTGGCTTACCACGGTAGAGACCCTGATAACCATGCCCCACTTTGGGTTGGGACCTTAAGGGCTGCATGCCAAGGTAAAGATTAACTGAACTCGCCCTTGCATAGGCTGAGACTAGGTTTTAATCATGAGGGTTGGCAAGAATATCTCAATGTCTGAAATTAGAATTTTGTATGCCCATGAGGCTGAAAAAAGGAAATAAAATCCATTCTCAAAGTAGAGATTATCTTTATAAGATTTCTTTAAATGATTTCTGTAAGTATCTAAAAAATACAATGTCCAACACACAGTCAAAGATAGCCAGGAATGCAGGAGAAAAGACTGAGAAACAAGACAAACACAGCCTATTCTTGCTTTCTTCCTAATATGATGAGGAGTTGTTTGTGTCTTAGTGATAGATTTGAAGGCCATTTGCTTCAAAATGTTTCATGATTAAACCATGGGAGAAAAAAATTTAATTGTTCCTAAACTTAAGTTAGATAGAAAGAAATTAATCTTCACAAATGCATGAAGTGTTCCTAGTGAGGTCTTCAAGACAATGGGAATTTTAAATCAAAGCAGTAAATGACAAGAGACTTTGGCCCTTGATAACCATCAGTAGCTTTACTTGGGTTACTGTTTTACTTGGTCATATCAGTGTTGCCATTGTCACATTTATCACCATAACAGCCTAAGACACTCCAGTGGGAAACCCCAGGAGAAAACATGCTTTATAAGGCTTAGAGATAAAGACGTTTATCCAAGAGAAAGATGGCAAGGTCCAAAACCCAGGGCACTTTATTGAATTTCTCTTCAGATAAGGCCTATTCAGTGCAAGATCACAAGCTGGCTTTGTCAAGAGAATCTCACCAAGAAGTAGGGCACATACCTACCTGAATATCTAAAAGCAAGGTACTTCCATGAGATCACTTGTGCTCACATGGGATCACTTGTACCAAGGCCTCAGCAAGTCTGCTTAGGGGCTTCTTTCCTTGGGCGTCACCTTGCCTCCTTAAAGAAGAGCTGGTGGGGGCCTGGGATTGGGGCGTCTCAGTAGCAGAGGCCCTGAGTTTAGGAGCTCTTCAGCTTCTGCTGACAATTCAGTGGAGCGCTGAGGGAAGTGGGAAGGGAGCAGGTGTGCTATTCATGAAGTCAGATCCTCCTTGCCCCCCCAAATGCTGCAAAAGTTCATTCTTAGGGTTTCTGGTGCCGCCATGTCTGCTGTGCGTTTTCCTGATGCCAGCTGTACCACCAACCTACTTATCACAACTTCTCATCTCTCTCCTCCAATACTTGTTCCCGTTTTGACTTCTTCCCTCCTACCATGCTACCAGCAAATCCAAGGAAGAATAAAGACAGAATATATATATATATATATATATATATATATATATATAGAGAGAGAGAGAGAGAGAGAGAGAGAGAGAGAGAGAGAGAGGTATCAAGCCTTGATAATTGACCAAGGAAGTGTTCCCATGAATCTAGCAGAGCATGGATATGTGTGACCAGCTCCTGGTGTTTGGCCCCCAGGCCTACTCAAGAGCTAGGCAACCCAGGTGGTGCTCAGGAAATATAATGAATAATTGATGACAAGTTAAAAAGTGCCACTGTGCCATACTGATTACAGTACATATTTATAACCTCACCATTAACAGTACTTAAAATTGTCAGAATTCAAAAGTGGGCTTCACTGGTTAGCAGACATCTATTTGCATTTTTCTTGGCATATGTGGAAAGTAAAATTAGATTGCTTCCTGTCTATCTCTAATCCCCCCACATTCCCTGTTTTACTTAGAATTTTATACTTCATTTATTTATTTTTATCTCTGAGTTTCATGCGTTAATAAGAGTATTTAGACTTCTAAAACTGCCTGTTGGAAAGGACTCATTTCTCTTAAATGCCCTTAAAAAGCATTAACAGAACCACCACAATATAATAACCTCTTTGTCTTCAAGCCCAAGAATGATGTGACCCTTTCCCTTTAAAGAAAATCAAAGGAAAAGAAACATCCCTATTATCACTGCCCGCCCATTAGAACTTGGATCCAATATTCAGAAACTGCAAAGTTATAGAAGTTTGTCTGTTTAAAATCCAAGATTACTAGTTGCTTTTTCTATGACCAGAGAAAAAGCCACATGTTTCCTACACTGGATTTATTAATTCTTTGTAAATTCTCTCTGCCCAGCCTGGGTGTAGCAGTGAGCTCATTTATTTACTTGCATAGCAACAATATAATGAAAACTGGGTCTGGCCACCTTCACGGGCCATGGCCATGGTTAACCCTTCCTATTGCTTATCTTGTACTCATCAAGATTTTTCTCTCTGTTTTGGAGAAGCAATTTACTTTCCTTTAAAGACATTTTGACGTTAGATTTTATGCTAGAACTATGCCTTTTGCTAGACACATCTAAATTACGGTCAGTCTCTTTTTCAAATGAGGAAAAAGTAACAACTGAAAGCTCAAAAGTGGAACGGGGCTCTTGGGTCACTTTCATTTGACACAGCATTTGGGCGGCGAACCACTCAATGGAAACAGTGCCCTGATTGTTAAGGCCCTAGCACGCCTCCCCTGCTGCTTTCAGGAAGCTCTTTGTGTAGTGAGTGCTAAAGCAATATTTAGTTATGGAGTGACCAAGCGCCAAAGAGCAGTTAGAAGCTCTTTAATGTGAAAGAACATGATGGGAAATGACGTCTGGGTTCCTAAGTAGTTAGGTCTTGCTCTGGACAAAGCCTAATACAGCCCAGTTGGATATAGCAAAGCTGTTTTTTAAATATCCCATGAACCAGAATGTTCTTTGAATGAAAACTAGAAAAGGCACAAGCGTTTTGGTTCTTTTGACGTCCAAATAAATTCAACAGGACACTAAACACTAAATCTAGATTTTTGAAGTGGATTTTAGAGAGATGCCCACAGATGCCCTAAAGGGGACATAATTATGGAAAGAAATCAAGGAATGAAAATGTCTGGACCCAAATGCCCATGGGTATCGTTCCTTCCTTAAATAGAAGACCCCCCACGGCTTAACTGGGAGGAAAGACAGGCTGGCTGATGGAGCAAACTGACCACGTGGCAGAGTTTAGTGCCAGTTCTGAAGGGGGCTGACCCAGGGTTGTTGCTTCAAGAAACATCAGACCCACCAAGCGCTTCCGCCAAGCCAAGAGGATTAAAGAGGAAAATGGGCAGAAAATAATGAGTTCCAGTATGAAGTGCTTTCTTAGCTCTTCGTAACAAAGAAGAGAGAAAAGTTCTTAATACCCAGACCAGGCATGGAAGCTGGTCTGCCAACTCTTTCTCCCTGGCTTAGCACACCCCAGCGCTCCCTCTCTATGTTCCTGCCTGCTCCCTGCTCCCTGCTGACATGGTTCTATCTTCTAAAGGAGACTGTGGTTTCTAGGAAGGTGGATCGAATCCTAAAGGAAGAGTAAGGAGGATTTGCCAACACTTTGGGGTCAACTGAAATTTACATCAACACCTGAGTGTCTTTTGTTTAAAAATCTTGAGTCCAGGTCATTTCATTCAACTTTTCAAGCAACTCTGTGAAAGAATCAGATAAGGATATTTGGATCATAAAATTTAAGCAAAGACCATTAAAGACAATCCAGCCTTATTCCCCATTTCACAGTTGAGGGAGCTAAGGTTCAGAGAGGTTATTCAGCTAATTAATGACAGAGGAGTAAATGAGAACCTTGGTTAGCTGGGCCCACAGAATGTCCTGTTGCCTACACTCATAAGACATGTTAAAAATTTACTACTCTTCTAATTTCACAAACACTCTCAAAGAAAGTTACTTCCTTATATGAGAAAAAACTTAAGATCTGGGTATCTTATTTTTTGGGGTGCCCCTTTTACTGGCAAGCCCATTCTGGGAGATTTAACTATGCCTGTTAAATGAAGTTTCCATTTGAAGCAATCTGAAGTTATTTGAAAAGGCTGTATTTTCAGCGGCAGAGAAAGCCAACATAGCAATAGTCTCAGCCATGTACCACAGACTTCACATCAGCTTCATGGCTGCTCAGGACTTCTGGATCAGCCTGCCACGAAACTGACCACTGCAGCGGGGAGGTGGGCATTTCTTCATCTCTTACTCAGATTCCTTTAGCATTGAGGTGACTCTAAGCATCTGAGGTGGGAACCTTCTGGAGTGACTTGAATTCTTCCTGGCCAACAGGATGCTAGTTAGCACCCAGAATTCTGGTGAGCTGGATTTGCTAATGAAGTGTCTAAATATGCCATCTTATTTTAGGACTTGGCAACATCAACCATTAGCTGGGATGTAAAAATCATTAGTTTCAGAGTCAGACAGACGCAGGCTCAAATATCAATCCTGCCGCTTACTAGAATTATGTCCTTTAGCAAGTTAACTTACTCCTCAGACATCAGCTCCCTCCCTGTAAAGTGAAGGTTGTAAGGAACACCTTATGAGGCTATTGAGAGGATTAGATGAGATTATGGATATAATGTCCCTAACATGGAGCCAAAGCTCAAAGGCACCATTGAGTCATGCCCACTTTAGACCCAAAACTATCTTGAAAAAATGAGTAACTTAATAACATTCTAAATGCTGCAGAGTTGATTGGTGTTAAGTTTGAAGACAAGTAATTATTCTGATAAATAACTGGTTTAAGCACCAGGCTGTATGAAACAAATATTATAAAAATTATCCAAATAAATCAGATGTGATTATGGCATTGCTAAAGGAGCCTTTGCTTCAAAAACTGATTGACTCTGGGGTCCCTTGAAAGAGAGGACTCGTTTGTACTCTTCAAATATTACTGGGGTTATAACTTTTAAGAAAGACACATCCCTCTAGAAGTGGCACAGCTATTTAGAACCCAGTGTGTTTCTGATGGTATCCCTCTCTGCATTTTGCACAATGTACTCAAACAAGTCCGCTTTCAAAGATGAGTGCAACCAGTACTAAGTTTGCATTTCACCATCCAATCAAATAAATAAATGTATTCTTTTCTTCTCCCTCACAAATAGAGTTTAACCACTTAGCCTGACATCATACTACACACAATATCTGACCTATTCACTCTGATAAGCACAGTCACTTAGCATGAAATCATTGAAAAAGGAAGGAAGATTACCTCTGTCTGCTTTGGTGTGGTTTTATAAGAAGTTACTAATGCACTCTTAGAAATATGCATTATCTCTGAGCTTTATAACAAATTGCAACTGAGTTTGAAGGCCTTGGCATTGATCAAACAAAAAGGACCTTTGTTCATTTTTAGGAGATATTACAGTTTGCTCATTCTACTGGCGTGGGTGACTCTACTGGGAAGAGATACTTCTCATTTTCAAAGTGAGCTCATCAAGTCCTGCCCTTGAATTGCTCAAGGACTTCAAATTTTGTGTATGATTTAAAATTTATCTTGATTCTTGAGGGTAGAGATATTAGATGAAAGTTCACTTCTCTGCATAGCCCCAAAAGCCACGTGTTGAAGAAATAAATTCATTTAAACTAGGACGATTTTTATACAGAAATGTACGATTCTGGAACACTGGAACATGGTCATACTTGACTGAATTTATAAGTGAAGAAACTAGAGGTACCTTCTGTTCTGTCAAACCCTGCTATTTTTCAGGGTGTGTATGTGGTGTGTGTGTGTGTGTGTGTGTGTGTGTGTGTGTGTGTAGGAAGGAACAAAAGAAAGTGAGGTGAAGTCAGAGTTTATTTTCTCTGGGAGCTTTCATTTCCTCTAAATCTATTTTTACTTGTTGGTGGACAAATCATACAGCTAATATATAGCAGTTAGTTGGCTAGTAACTGAGTGTTGCTCTGGGCAACCAGATTTCACAATGCTTCCAATCCCAATAAGGGAAGGTCTCTGTTTTTAACCAATCAATGGCTATGGGTGTGTACGTGTGTGTACGTGTATGTCTGTGTGTGTGTAATTTATGATGACTCAGTGTCTAAGAAGGTACAAACATTGTAGTTAATCTATTTCTGGTTCTTATATTACCTTTCAGGAATGGGCTGCGAAGACCTGGCTAAAATCTTTGAATCATTTCCTGCCAACATATGGCTGTGTACCATTTTGGAAGGTCAGAAATGTAATGGGGTCTAGATAAATTTTAATATCACTTGAGTTTTCTGAGTGCCACCCCTGAAGCAGTACTTGCCCCAGTCTAGCCCATTATACACATGATAATGGCAGACTACTACAGTTTTAATGAGCCCATGAGCTTGAGATTAAGAGAAATGTATAACATATTTTGGGGCCATAGAGGAGGTAGACACTGCTGGGGTACAGAGAGAAAGCTTCACAGAGGAGATGAACATTAAAATGGGTTTTAAAGTATGAAGGAGTTTACAGATAGAATAGAGGAAAGGCATTCTAGGGAAATAATAGCATACCCAAAGGAAGCTCTGCCCCTCAGTAGAAAAAGTGTCCTTTTCCTTTTTAGGTTACTATAGAAGAGTTAACTAATATTATTGTCTAAACTGGGCAAAATGCATAAAAGTGAGGTTCTCAGACAAGCTGAACTGTACATCAATCCTGCTTTGGATGCTCATTTGTTGTGTATAGATAGTTACTATTACAGAAAACAGATGGTGACATTCTCCAAGACCCTTCTGGGGGAAAACTACCATGTATAATCTGACATACGTCATAACAGAATGTAATGAGCTGAACCATGGGATTTGAACAGTGTGTGATGGTGAATGGGTGATAACATCAGAACCACTTTTCAGTTTATCTAAAGGTCAATTCAAATTAAATGCTTCATTTCTTGCTTTGGCCTTGCTCATTGGGTGTTATCTGTGTGCTGATATTTTGCTGGGAGCTTGGCCTATAGCAGTAAAGAGGCAGCCATGGCCCCTGCCTGCCTCAATGAGTTTATAATTTAGCCCATACTCATCTTCAGAAGGACTCAAAGCAAAGCTAATTCTACCAGTTAGAATAAAAGCAACATGTCCAAACATAATCAGAGAAGCACGTGTAATTCCCTGTGAAGATCAAGCATGAAAGGGATGAACTCGGGGGCAGTTTTACTGATCTTTGAAGGAGAGAAATGAGGCTATGTTAGACCTTCGTAGACCTTGGGCTTCGTATGTTTGGGGGCTCCACTCCAAACCGCACTCGCATATTAAGTAGAATTTTTGCTTTTAAAAACTCAGCTTTTCAAATTATTGGACTATGAATAACTCATTTAATTTAGAATTGCCTCTGAGTTCTTGGAAATCACAAGGCATATTTAGAAATCTTTGCAAAGTGAGAAAAATCAAACCTACAATTTGTTTTTAAATATAATCAATTAGTTATGAGCCCTAAATGTAACGAGATTGACACGATATTGTTTCCTACACATCTGTCTGCAAAATGGAAATTAAGAAACATTTACATTTGTCTAAGTATTTATTAATTTCTATTTTGCAGTTTTCACCTTTCATATTTTGGAGCCAAATTTTTCATTCAGCTCTCAAACATTCTTGTAGGCCCTGGGCGTTCTGCCCACAATGCCCAATGGATAAAATGGTCTTGCACACAGAACCCAGAGTGAAATGACCAATGAAATTAAGTAAAGGTGTCAGTGTATATGGTTTCCAGAAAACTTTGGGAGCTCTTTTCCACTCTGTGCAAATTCTTATAGAAGCTAAAAGAGAGGCACACACCGAAAGGGAGCAGTCGGTGTTCGCAATAAAGTATTTGCATAGCCCAGCCAATGTTGCTCAGTGGTTGAGCATCAAAACCAAGAAGTAATGGTTTGATTCCAGGTTAGAGCACATGTCCAGGTTGCAAGTTCATTCCCCAGTAGGGGGCATGCAGGAGGCAGCTGATCAATGATTCTCATTGATGTTTCTCTCTCTCTCTCACTCTCCCTTCCTCTCTGAAACCAATAAAAAAATATTTTTAAAAGTATTTGCATATTTGGTGTAGAGTGAGAAACACAAACAGGGCTGATGCAGTTCAAAATAAACTGTGAAAGGAAAGGACAAGGCGAGGGGAACTAATATTTTTAAGCCCTTGCTATGCTAAGCACTGTGCCAGGTCCTTTCTATGCATTGCTTCATTTAAGTCTCACAGCAACCCTATGATTATTCCCATTGTACAGATGAAGAGAGCAAGACCTGAAGAAGTTCAGAGACCTGCCAAGGGATAATAGCTATGAAGAAACAGAACCAGGAGTGGCCTACCCCCAAAGCCCATGCTTTTTCACAATACTTCTGCGTCTTCTTGTTTCACGAAAGGGTGGGGATCGTATTATATGATTATCTTTCCCTAACCGCTGATTTAAATGAGTAATGAATGTCTTTTCATGTGGATGGGATGTAAGAAGGGGGGAGAGGCTGAAGTTTCCCAGAGAGCAAAGTTAAAGTGACAGAAGGCAGAATTCACTGTCTTTTTTTTCCTCCCTCAGTGATTCATTAGTAGAAAAAACTGTGGTGAATAACATTTCTGAAGCCCACAGTCTGTTTGCAACATCAAGGGAATCTTTAACTATGGAAAGTCCCAATTCACAATCGGATTGGAACATGCCCAATACCCTCCATGGTCCACCCCTTCACAGTACTTCTCGGAGTGCAGTCCTGGACTACTTCCCCCGAACTAGCCAAGGAGCTTACTAAAATGCATATTCTCAGGTCTGGGTTTGGAGAGTAAGGGAGCGAATCTGCTGTGTAGTAACAGCAAATAAAATGGGAAGAAGTCTGAGGTTTTATAGACTTTGCAGACTTGGAACGAAAAAGGTTGAGTCTAAAAAAGACAACATGTCACCTTCCTGCCAAAGTAAACTGTGATGAAAGTTTAGACCCCACCACCTCTCAGCCAAGCATTTCCTGTTCTGGTCTCCCCTGTCTGCCTCGCACAGGCTCAGATGAAGGGAGAGCTATTTTTAAGGTGCAAACAACCAGCGCTAAGAATGAGAGAAGTTATTTATTTATAGTTACACCTTTCAACTGTTCTTGTTCTCCTCTGGAGACAGAGCCTGGTTTGGCTTTCCCTTTGAATCTGACGTCCAAGGGGTAATGACTTTGAAAGGTCATGGCCAGTCTATCCTCTGCAGACAGGAATCATTGTCTCGGGCAACGCTAGTCAGAAAGCTGTTTACCACTTCTTGAGGAATTCCTCCTAATGTACACCCACCACCCACCGGGCTTAGGCAACACGTGTTCTTGAGAAGTGTTTTGTAAGACAGACTTCGTGTGTAGAAGGTGATTAGGATTCATTTGTGGCTTTGTTATTTAAGAAATCCAACAGTAAATCCGCCCCCCTATTGTTTTCAACAGAGGATTCCATTATCATGCAAATAGATATTCTCTAATTTATATGGATTTGTAAATTCAGACTTTGAATTAGATTTTCTTGAGGCAGGACACCTGAGCCTGTAGTGTTCTAAGAGTCAACAAGATCTTTTTGGCATAGAGAGCTGCATCTTTCCTCTTGTAATTCACAGGTCTTTTCTTATTCCATTAAATTTGCCCATTCTTAATACCAACCTCACTGGACCCCCTGTAGACCTTTGGAATTCGCCAGTAAACAAAAGAGAAAAGCCGTCCCTCTAACCAGTAAGCAGCAGCAGCATCTTGGTGTTGGCTGTTACCCCGTAAGCTCACTGACATTATTTTCTTCCCAGCACTGACAGTGCAGTGTCTGCTTATGTCACACACTACAATGTAAGCATTGTGAAGGTTTGGCTCACTTTTTAATTCGTCACTGCATCATAAGAACAAAAACTATACTAGATGCTTAAAAGTCATTCCGTTAACAATTTTCTATTTATCTCAAATTGTTATGACATTGGAATTATATAAGGTGCTGAAGAGTTCATTCCTTCCCTTTCTTTTCTTTTTAACATGATGCCTTTCTACATATCCTAGCTCCACTCTTTTCACCCATTGGCTCAGGCATTATTATAGGAATTACTTGGAAGATAAGAGGATGACTCCTTTCTAAATACAAGTAACTGTGTTTTAAATGAATCAAACTATAAGCCAGTAACTCTGCAGAACAAGTTGGTTGGCATAACCCACTCCCAGCTTCCTTGCTTCCCCTACTTCTAGTGGGCTCTTTGTGTGCCAGGCCAATGGGGTCGTGACTCAGCTTTTGGTGAAAGGAGGGTCCTTGCTGCCTCACTGTGCTTATACAAATTTTGGTGCCTTGTACACCCTTAGGGAAGAAACAGAAAGACTGGAAACTATTTGAGAGCAGAACCTAGGTCTAAAAGCAGATCTATCAGAAAGATGGAAACAACTTAATGATCCAGTATGCCCTGGAATGGCACAGGAATCCAAGATGCCTTTGGATCAACAATAGTTGGCACATAGTAGGAATTCAAGAAAGTTTTGCTGACCAATGAATGAAAAAATGATGCAAAAATAATGCTGAGCTAGGGTATTTAGATATACTTACCTCTTGGAAGGGTCAAGTTCTTATTTTGGGAACATTTCTATTGCTCTAAGTGCAATGGAAAAAATAAATTGGAATAAAAATCCAGTCAGTTGCTCACTCACCTTTTTACAAAAGTGGGGACCATTAGCCCCTCCAATGCTTCTTTGCACTGATGGTGGTACTTGATACACATCTTGTTCCTGGGTACCATGGCCAGTGGGTACTTGATAAATTCCCTGATTTTGGTAGGAAGGTGGTACTTGGTAGATGATGTCCCGAGGAGCACCCTGTGGGTTTGGCACTTGATAGAGCTTCTGTTGGCCAAAGGTCTGGTGCATCAGTCCAGCAGTAGGCTGGTCCTGACTGGAGGAGGTCTCCTGTATGGGCCCAATGAGAAGCTTCACCCGGTTGCCTGGGACAATCCCTTGCCGACCGTGTAAGGAGCAGAGCCACCATCCTTCCAGTCCTCCTGTGTTCTGCTCTATGACAGTCAGGATGTCTCCCTTGCGGAAGGCCAGTTCCTCAGCACACTCTGGGACATTGTCATATAAGGCTTTTGCCATAAGATTCTGGGGAGGAAAGAACAGAGGGGAATCTTGTTAGAATATTAGCTTAGTCCCTTTAACACCTAAAGTCCATGCTCCTATGGAGAGGCACACCTCCTGGAAAGAAGAGAAGAATAAATCTAAACGATCGCCTGTAAGGAGAAAAACAGATGGTGCAGACAAAAGACAGATACATACATTCTGCGTCTGCCACCAATGACATCAGACTGCCTCCTTGGAAAGGCTCAGAACACCACAAGAGTTCTTTCCTCTCGCAGCCGATGCCGTGCCAAGGAATCATGAGCAGCACTGTTAGTTAAAGAGTCAGAGAATGGTTGCCTATACAAAACATTTTTCTTTCTCTCCTAAAGCCAGCTTAGGATATAAAATAGTCTAAGATATTCAGATGTACGACAACCGACATTTCTCAATTTTTTCAGAAAGAGTTAAAGAACATCCCTAAAAACAAACAGTATGAATGGCATTTATATTCGGAGTTAAAATGGAAACAAAAGTACACTTATACATGCCTTGGCAGGGCTTACAAATTCTTATTCTCAGTTGATCACAAGGTCCTTGGATACGGGAGCATCTCCAAGCAAGCATTTTTCCACGATCCATCAAGCACGGAGCAGTGTGACAGTATTTGCATCTCCAGATTAGATGGCGGGGAGCTACAAAGAATGTCTCACACGAAGGTAGATACCATTTCTTTCTCTTTTGCTCTTTTATTCCTACCCTTGCTGAAGGCCCCTCCTCACCCTGCCACTAGTTCCTTGAGTCTTGCCATTCACATCAGAAAGGCTGTGCCTTTCCCTTTCAGGGGCCCAAAACACTTTCTCTCTTTGTATGAAGGCCTGTCTGGTACATTCAGTACTGAGCAGACAGCCAAAGTAGGCATTCAGCAGAGAGTGGGCAGGCAGTACGTGCTGACATTCTTGGAAGCCTTTCAAAGGCTCCAAAGATTTCATTTCTTGGCGTTAGTAATGCTTCGCAGCATGATGGCAGCCATCACCACATGCCTGCTCCTTCCCAGCACACAGAGGAGTCGGGGAGCGTTGTAAATTCGCTACAAGCACTCAGAAAACTAAAAGTGATCCCTCTAGAGCTCCACTAAAACGTCTGGATGCACTAGAAATGCGATGATGACCATTTGTGGGAGGAAGGGCTGCCGATGGGATGGAACATGTTTGGGACTTTACACAATAGTGGAATTGGAGGTTGTTGTTTGGACTTCTGTGCCCTGTTTTCTTCTCTAGAAATGTGGACTTGATCTTTGAGCTTCATGCTTTGCATTCCTTTATAACTGACACACATTAATCATCTCCCCCCGTGCTGTGCCCCATAGCCGCAGGCCTCGCTCTGTGTGCTGGTTCTCCGCTATGGAGCGGCCGTGCTCTGTAAGGGATCTCTCCTCTGGTCGGTGGTTGGGATGGGGTCCTACTTTTACTCTGTTCACCAAACTCCTCTTAGTCAGTACAACTACTTAACCTAAGGAAAGGATATAAGACCATAGTGGTCAGTACCAGGAAGCCTAGTGATGCTCTTTAAGGATAAGGTTAAAGTCTGTTCCTGAAAGTTTTGAGCTCCAGGAAGTCAATGCACCCAGGTGAGCAGTGAGGGAAGCCAAAGGGAAACTAAGGGGTTTGTGTTCCAGGTGAACGCTTTACTTAGTATTTATATTCTAGGAAGCTTTGGGTTCCTTTCAACAATTAAAAGTTCATATAATAAAGATAGGATCGTGCATCATTCTATTCTGCTTTGAGGAGCCATTTAAGAATGTGTCCTAATCTTAATATCTTTTCTGTTTCTCTTCTTCCATCTTTTGGATGTTCTGTAGTTTAAAAGAAAAGTCATAGATTACAGAAGACAGGATTCTGGTTGTTTGTACCAAAATGATTTGAGGAAAATTACTTCCCCAGAGTGTACTGAAATTATAGAACAGGAAGAGAGCTGACCCTGAGGCTCTGTTCCTTTTTCCAGGACCCATTCAACAACTGGGAATGGCTGGTAAGGAGACCCCAAGATGAAATCAGAAGTGATAAAGAGGAGGGACCAGTTCTATGGGAACTGAGGGTGGATAGCTGTGCAATTATATTGGCTTCAAAGCAAAGAAAGAAAAGAAACAGAAAACAGTATAAAGGCAGAAGACTACGGACTTAATCAGCATGAATAAGTAAGTAAGTTGAGGCTTCGAGAGTTGGCCCTGCCATGGGATTCCCTTGCTCACAGTTACATTTAGGAGAACCACCTCTTAAAACAATGATGCTTTGAATTAATAATGAGTTCTAGGCATTGCAACCTCTTGTTGAGTATCTGCCTACAAGCAGCAATAATGAAACCTCTTGTTGCATTCAGGAGATCTGCTAAGGCAAAATACTAATACAAATACTAATGATATTACTGGGCAAATTTTGAATAAGTATTATTAGATTGTAGCAGAGTACAACCCCTCAAAAAGGGAGGGAACATGGATAAGGGCTTGGCTTTTGAAAATACTTGGTGTGCTAGGGCAGGAGTTCAGCAAGGTGATAACAGCAAAATTAACTTCAGCTGGAACACAAATCATCTCATTCAAAAGAGCATATACTAGTAAATAGGTGAATTAAGAGTTAATTCTGCTACCTAGGCGAAGGTGGGGGAACCCTCTCCTTCAGTGCAAAAGTATGAGTCCTTAAGACCACAGAGTCAGAAGGTGGTTATCTGGGTATCTTAGAAAAACCCAGGAAAGGCAGATCTACTCTTTCTCACCCCCACTCGCCCCCATATTTATCTCCATGGCAGGCAAGGTCAACACAGAAACAAACCAAGGAGAGATAAGAGAGCTATATAATTCTCTGTCTAGTTGGATGGTTAGCCTCCAGAGACCGGCAGTTAGCAGTGCAGCTTGAGCTTGGCAAAGCACCAAACAGTTGGGCACAGAACTTGAAAGCCAAAGGAGCTTTAAACAATTATAGTCAAACTCTGTCACTTTATAAATGAGAAAAATAAGGCTCAAGAAGTTAATGATTTGCCAAAGTCACCTGGCAAGAAGGTCATGGAGCTGGGACAAGAATTCAGGCTTTCTGTCTCCAGCTCCAGAATTAGGAGAGTATTTAATCAAGTCAAATATATATGCTACAGAAGTTGTGGCTCTAATCAGGATTCTAATTGGCCTTTAGGGTCATAAATCCTATTTGAGGGAACCCTAATTGTAGTAGCCTCTCACACGGATCCCCGTCCCAATATTTCTTGAAACTATTCTGGCTTCTATGTTACCACTTTCTACTTCTCTTTCTTCTCTAGTTCTCATGACCACTCATCTTCCTTTTCATTCACAGACTAAAAAACAAACAAACAAAAAAACAAAAAACCTGGCTCATTTCTTAAGTGATTATGTTCCAAAGAGATGTCTCCTTGGCACTTGTCTTGCTCCCTATAGGCAATCTCATCCATTGTGGTGGTATCTAAACACAGATAGCACTCAGACCCAGAGTTTCAGCCCAGATATTTGTTCTGCATGCCAATCCCACATTTCCAATTGTCTAATGGGTTCTTTATTTCAAAATTAACAAGTGCAAAAATCCCTTTCTCCTGCTTTACCTGTCTCAGTTAACATTATGCACGAAGCTGCCAGGATAGTGGTCTCAGAGGTTTTCTGAGTGTCTTCACAACCTGACACCCAATCAGCTTGAACCCTCTTTCCCCCTCTCACTGCCACTCCTAGTTCAGGACCTCAGCAACTTTTGGGGAGAGTAAGGCAATTGCTTCCCAATGATTTTCTTGCATTTGAGGTGGTCTTCCCACCTCAAATCTATCTTCCACATAACCATGTGGAAGTTATCTTGACAAAACCTATCTAATCGTGTCTCTTCCCAGTTTTCTGGAATGGTAGTTCTTACTGTATAACTTGTATTAACCCATTCAAGATTTGGAGCTCCTTAAAGTCCAGGGAGACTGTCTTATTGCTTTGGCATTTTCAGAACTTTATAGCCCAGTGCCTGAAACAAAATATACACTCATTAGATGTCTAAATTGAAATTGATTCTGGACTCGGATTTCTTGGTTCTCTACAGAGAGGGTAAAATTCTTTTCTAGAGAAATCAGCATGATATTTGGTCAAAAGTTTCAGATGGACATGGGAAGGTAAACTAATAGGACAGAGAGGTAAGTGGTGTGTCCAAGTCACCAAGCCTCACAGCCAGAGAATGTGGGAGACAGCAAGCAGGAAATTGCCTGCCCCTCCCTATTAAAACAGGATAGTGAAGTAGATGGGGAGCCTGAATCTAGTGTGCACAACCACTGAACAAACAGGAGGCCAAGAGGAACTGACCATCCCAGCCAGATTAAATACAATGTTTTCTATAAGAGCCTTTCTCCCTTAAATGTAGCAACCCACATCTGGCAGCAGGTGACTGAGCACATTCATACTTTGCCAGAACATTTGGTTTCTGCTGTTCCTGGTTCCCAAGCTATGCCTGAGGAGTGGGAAGAAAATACTATACAACTAGCCAGAACAGCGGGTACAGAGAGCTGTAGGTCACATGGTAACTCCCACATCATCCCTGACTCTTCCCTGCCTTTTTCCCCCCACTGCTATCGAAATGTCAAGAAAGCTTATTACTCCTACTGCCAGGGAAATTATCTGCTATTCCAAATACAGAGAGGTGTGACTAATAATTTCCATGACCATTCATGCTGTTCTTTGAAGAGAAATTAGACACAATGACTGGTGTGTCACCCCACTAGCACTGATAGCATCATCAATGGCCCAACTTCCTCTTATTATTTTTACTTTATTCTATATTTATCATACAGGAGCTCCTGCCACAGCCTCAGGGCTTCCACATTCTCAACAACATGACTTTCCTGTACCCAACCCCCTAAACTTTAGCCTTGGGATCTGGCATGGCATGCAACACACACACACACACACACACACACACACACACACACACACACACTTTGTGCAGGCCAGATCGTGAGAAACAGACACAGTACAGAAGGAAATGGCCATCGTCAAGGAAATCAGTTCTAAAGGAAGTGGCTGAAGGATGAGCATCAAGGTTAGTTTGAGGACACAGGGAAAGAGAAAGGTTTGTGTGCTTTTGTGCCTGCTGACAAAAGTCAGCTTCAGGCTGAGGGTCGTCAAACTACTTCCGCCCACCATCACCTTTAGGGTATCGGGGGAGTGGGATTTCCCAAAAGAAGGAAACAGCCATGGTCAGAATATATGGATATCTACAAGTGTCTGGATTTCGCTTCTTGGAATATTTGGTTTACACCTGGGTTCTTTCATTGGATGATCTGCGATGTCGAATTACCAATTTTCTTGAGATTGTTAATTAGTAGACACAAAGCTTTCAAGTTGAGGAGTTAGAAGATGTGATACACAGCACATCCAAGTGGTTTCTCAGCAATATTTATCAACTGCAATTTGACACACTTTCGTCATGTGATCTGAACTAGTCACAGAAAGGCAGCAGCAGAATCCTCTTTGGCCCCATGAGTCCCTTGTGCTGCTGATCACGTGAGGAGCATCCAATACTGCCACCAAAGACAGTTCTGGCACCTAGACCACATTTCAGTCAATGATTTTTATTTTCTGGAAAGTGCTTCTAAAGTTGCCATGATGGATACAAAGTTTATCTGAGTACCTTGGACCCTCTCTGATTCTTCATGTCATTTACTCTGCCACAAGTCCTTAAGTTTTCTTAGATTTTCCAGCCTTGTGAATTGTACCCATAGCATTCTCTTTATGCATTTTTGAGTGGGAGATACTTTAAGAATGTGACATCAGACAGTTGCCTCTCCAAAATACTTGCACATGAAGCAGCCCCCACATGCACGGACGGAGTGCGCCCTGTGTGTGGTGGCTCCTAAGGCTCCCACGTTTGGGAAGCTAACATCTCTTCCATATTGACCTATTTCTATTCAATGAGGGATCATTCAGAACCCAGCATTACTTTGGTGGTTCATATGCCCAAGTGACACTGGTTCTTAAGAGTTGGTGAGAAGATCTGATGTTCTTTGTAAATTTAGATATTTAGATCTCAGAAATATCTGTCTGGCCAGATTTGGTAACGTGATATAGACAGCAGAGATGTGAGATTTAAAAAGTGTTTCTTCAAATGCTGGGTTCCTTTCCTTTCCTTTCCCGCCTTGGAACTAATGTCATCTATTCTCCCTTGATTTAAGGTTGATAGAGGACAGAAACATTTATATGCTGAGATTTGTTTATCAGGAAACCAACAAAAGCCCAGAGCAAATTCTCTCTTTCATATAAAAACAATGACAAATGGACTGGTAGGTTGGTATGCATGTGTGAGTGTATATGTGTGACATCACAGTCCCCTTCTATTATTTCTTGGTCAGTCATGGAGGATGAATTTGATTAATGAAAGTATTTGAGAAAAATAAATTAGCATTTTCATTACCAGTCTAATGATCATAAATAATGTGTATATCTTTAAGAGCTCAATTTCCCACTCTTCTGTGGTCTTTGCGATTGATATAAGCAACTCCTGAGTGTCTTAAAGAAGGTGGACAGATACTGAGGTTTCTATTATTAGAACCAGAAGTTACCCACAACTTGACCAGCACCAACTAGAGTAGAATTTCAGACTAAGAAGGGATCTTAGAGATCATTTTAACCCAATCTTCTTGTTTTACAACCCAGAGGGTCTTCTATTAGATTAGCTGCCAGAAATAGCATCTGGGTCCTCTCTTAACCTAGGATTTTTTCCACTGGACCAGGATGTGCTTCTTAAGAACCTTTTCCATCTTAGAATTTAGTTCTGTTGCTAGTAAGCCTTGGAATTTATAAGCATTTGTCCCAGATTGCCTGGTTTTGATAGATTTAAGCATAGCTTATTGGCAAAGGATCAAAAACATGGGGCAGGCACAAACTCTTTTCAGGGTTCTGTCCCTAGATAAATCTGACAGGCGCCATATAATGATGAAGGCCTGACACCCACTCACCCAAAAGATAGGTTTTATTAACAATAAAACAACCATCTGGATTTCAGCCAACATGACAGTGCTGGCACCAGATCACATCTATCTGCCTGTCTAGACAAATCCCTCCAACCTCCAGGTACTTAGGGAAGCAAAATGAGAATTGTATAAAGGGATAGGAGACTCCATTCCATTATAGTAGAGTATATTTTCAAAACTCACATCATTTCTCAAAAGTCAAAACATACAAGTTATAACACCTAATAAAGTATTTGCACCAAGGTATGCAGCCCCCAAGGTCTTAATTTATATCTAAATACTAGCGGCTCAGTGCACGAAATTGTATGCGAGTAGGATCCCTAGGCCTAGCCTGCAATCAGAGCTGTCTGATGCCCCTCTACGCCCCACAACCCACCCCGCAATGCTCTGCGATGCTCGCTGCCCTGCCACCCCACGACGCTCCAGGATGCTCGCCCACTGCCACCCTCTACCCCTCTGTTTGTCATGCTGCAATCGGGGATGGGGGTGGGCAGGAGAGGTACCGAGAGGTGGTCAATGCACCTCATGGTGACTGGTCAAGTGGTCGTTCTGGTCATTACGCTTATGGTCCTGGCCTTTTATTATATAAGATAATATGATACAGTAGCAATATCTAAATACAATACCAGTACAAATACATACACATCCTGGCAACTGTTGCCTGTCTCCCAGCCAGAACCCAACTGATGCAACTTGGATGCCCACGCTCACTGGAACTCTTTTAGAGATCCCTTGACCTAGGTTTGGGGCCTGATTGCTAGTATCCCACTTGTGAGGTCCTCAGAGCTTTAAAACATGGATCGGCACATGTGGCTAAGAGGGTGTTGCAATCATATGCTGTCACCATTGCAACTGCAGAGGTGTTTCAAGAAAGAATTTTAGATACTGCAGCTTCTCAACTACAAGAGAGAGAAAGATGATAGGAGCAAATGGAATAGGAAAAATCTCCAAACGCATTGTTCAATGGCTAGGTATACAGATAAGCTCCCACATGTAGATAAACACCAGTTTATGGGAATAAAATAGCTTTCTTTAAGGTCCAGTTCTAAATGCATTATGTGGACAAATATATATATATATATATATATATATATATATATATATATATATATATATATATATATATATATCAGACTGCCTCTATGGCAAACTTAATTCTCTGAACTCTGTCTTCCTGTGGCCTGATGGTTTTACATGTGACCTGAGGGAAACCTCTTGCTTCTTAATATTTTGTGGTATTTGCTCAACAAATTGGTGCTAAGCATATAAGGGGAAGTTTCCTTTTGGTTAGGTCCTGTTACATAAAGCTCAGCCTTGGCCATGATAAAATTATGGCAAACAGTTCTACGATTGTATTTTTGTGCTTCTATCACATCAAACCAGTAAGGCAACTATTTTTAAGCAGAGGAAAGTCGGGGAGATTAGGCCAGTGATTCTTAACTAGAAGGGATTTTGTCTTCCCAGGTGACATTTGGTAATGTTAGGAGACATTTTTGGTGTGTGTGTGTGTGTGTGTGTGTGTGTGTGTGTGTGTGTTAGCTAGTGGGCAGAGGCCAGGGACACTGGCAAACACCCTGCAAGACACAGGACAGTCCCCCACAACAAAGACTGACCCAGCCCCAAATGTCCCTGGTGCTGATGATGAGAAACCCTGGACAGAGGAATGGACACTAAACTGAATTAACAGAGCCAAGTCGCGGTCCTCATATTGGAAGACTAATGACAACAAAATCACACTGCCTTTTGTGCCTCTGTTTCCCCATCTTCAAAATGGGGATAATGAACATGTTCTTTATTATAATATTAGGAGGAGACATGAAATTATATATGCAAAACGCTCTGATTTCTTCATAAGAAAGGGTCTCTATAAAATCACAGCACAGTTATTACTGCACTATTATGAGCTCATGAAATTGTCTTAAGAACTGTACTCCTCCTCCTCAAAAAAAATTCCTCCAGGAAAAGAAAATAAACCAGCAATGATCTCATCATGATTACACCTGCCACACCAAAAAACAGACACAGTTCAGAGAAACTAAATTCTTTCCCTCCAGCAATGAAGTAAGCTGCGTCTGTAATTAAGATCTTAATAAGGGAGCAGGAGGCTTGGGCAGACGCTGCAGGCTATGAGGCTCAGAGCTACCTCGCCAGGTTTGAAACCAGAACAACTGAAATACAATCCCCTGCTGCTTAATGCTCTCAGGTGCTCTCTGCACAAGCCCACACTGCAAAGTAGGCTTTCCATCATTTCCAACGATGCCTATTTCTGCAAGAAACAAGAAAAGGACCACCTTGTTACTTACAAGTAAACGTAAAAAATGTGCTTGCATCCACTTTTTAAAAAAGCTTCTTAGATAAAAGAAGCTGTCAAGAGGCTAACATAAGGGAAAAGAGATAACGCTCTTGACAGTGACTAATGGCCGGAGCAGCTCATGTTGATGGTCTAGAGTGACCATGTGTTCCTCAACTTCCCAAGACAGTACCAGTGTCAAATATCCTTCCCATTGTCAGACCATATGTCCCATTTTTAGGGTTTTTGAGACATGGATACATACCCACAGAAATTACATATATTTTAAACTAAAAATAAAAGATAGGTGTGCAAGTACATATCTTGCTAACAGGTCTGCCTTGGTTGAATTTAGGATTTGAGAGAAAAAAAGATAGGTACTGATAAGAGCCTTTGATTCAGTCAACCGACACGTTCTCTAAATGACAAGATGATCTTTACAAGGAAATGAGATATATTCCAAAGGCATGTGGGCCTCTCCGAGACTGTGTACAATCGCAGCTTCACCGTGAATGGGGTTATTAAGAGAAAGAATGCTGTTGGGCTAATTGTATTCCTATTGTTGTCTCTCCTGACCCCCATTCAAGGGTGTGTTCATCACACTTAGCTCTGAGTGAAAAGGTTGGAGAATCAAAAAATAACATGGAAGTTCTATCCCAGGGGAGCACTCAAGGGAAAGAGGACCTCAAAATGATTCTATGCCAATAATGTTGTGGTAGTACTGAAATCCTGCTGGTCCACCAATTCATTTCCTGCCAAACTCTAAGTCACACCACAAAAGATTAGTAACACACACACACACACACACACACACACACACACACCAAAAAACTCATTGACAGATTACTAACGTACTGTTAGATACTAAAGACTCTGAATGCCAAGAAGCCTGGAGTGTCTGGAAGTCCACTTTACCGCCTTCCCAGCGTGCTTCTTATGAATATTGGGGGTTGGGAGCTGGTGGCCTGGGGTATCCAAGCTCATTCTTTCAGTGTAGTGCAGAGTCTGGGGACAGAAAAGCCTACAGGATTCAGCCACATCTCTTGGGGGATGGGATGGGGTGAAACACTAAGTTTCAAACTGACTACCACAAATCAATGAGATTAAGGCTAATTCACAAAAGAGATAGCATAGGGTTTCCACATAACTAAAAGAAATTGGGGAAAAATGAATGACACATCATCTGGCCTAAATACATATTGCTTTAATAAATAGAAAGATCTGGTTCAAATCTTAACCTTATATGCCTTTTGGTTGCTGCAACTTTCTATTAAGTTTCACAAATAATCCTCCCCCCACACACATGAAGAGTAAAGAAAGGAATTAAATTCTAAAGGAGCTATCAAACGTTTTTGTGCAATGCTTGCACTTCTACATATTCATGGTTGCTCAATCTTTATTTCTGGTAAGCATAAACATCAACATTCCACATAAGGAACCTTTTTGGTAACATAACGATGACCTTGACATATTAGAACTATCAGGAGGAGTTCTCATTTGCAGCATATACACCAAGATTTACAAAGAAATAAGACACCCCCAAATCAGTGGCCCCAGCGTTTGAATTAAGAATCAGGAATCACCTACTTCAACACTATTTAGCACCATTAATGGTTGGGGAGGTAGAAGGAGGGGAGGGACTAGCTCTTTTTAAAGAATAAAGTGGCCTTTAGCAGCCTATGGTGGGGCCCAGGCATATACTGAAAACATTCCTCTGGCAATTTTAATATCTGCATAATCAGCTGCCCTACCCCCTACCTTAACCAGGAAAAACCACTGTCATACACCATCACTACTCACACTTTCTAGAGTGCCTGTTCTGTCTTCCTTAAAGTCCAGGCCTCAATCTACCTGGATCAATTGCCCTCTAAAACTATGTTCTAGTGGAGGGTGGAAAAGGTCACCAACAAGGCCATTTATCTAGAAATGAAGATTCCTGGGGAAGATAGACTTGCAGGGAGGCAGGCTGTCATGTTCCCCAGGCGTGCAGAGTCCTCATTAACCAGTACGAATTACTGCAGGGAGATGACTGGAATGTTCAAAGTAAATAAGATGGAGGGGGTGTTGTTGACAAAGTATAAACAGTTTTTTGGGGGGGAGGGGGTCCCCTTTCAAAGCTCATTGTTTTTGCAATCATCCATTGCCTAGGAAACCAGCAGCTCTTCTCTGGCATTTTAAGTTGGAAATGTAGTATTTCTTCCCAGTGGCCCTGTTTGTTTATCTTGGCAAGGAGGCTTGATAATTAAGTCTATATGTTACTGCAGAGCAATGCTATGGTCCCAGCGACTGGCATTTGAAACCAATTTGTTCAGGTTTCTTTCTAACCCTAAAAGGGATCTAAAAATAGATAACCAAGACCTCTTACTTTCCATAAACTCACACTAGTTGACTGTGATAGGATAAGGGATATCGTTTACCATGAATTTCTGTAGCCAGCAACTCACCACCTTTGCATTTCACCTTTGATTTTTTTTAAAGTGATGATTTTTTCTTTTCCTCACTAATATTTTTGTTTTGGGAAAACAATTCTTGTGATGTTTCCTCTTAAATTTTTATCTATAGAATGCTTGTATATCTATATTTTTATCTATAGAATGCTTGTATATATATATCTTATAATGCACCATAATAGCTACTATTTTAAAATGCCTACTATGTGCTAAAAGCTGAAAAAGATTTTCATATCTTATTTCCTTACAACTATCTGATAAGACATGTATTTGATAAATCCCATTTTTATAAATGAGGAAACAGAGGCTGAAGTAGCTTGCCTGTCTATTGTTAGAAAGTAACCAAAGTGGTATTTGCAATTAAGCCCATGTTCTTTCCACTATGCCATACAGCATTAAGACATTTTTTAGTGGCTATTTGTATAAGTATTTTATGTAATTCAATATTTGTTGAGTATGTACTATGATCAAGGTCCTGTAATTACAGGAAGATCAAATGTTATTAATAGCAGTGAAGATACCAAGTCATTAATATATTAGTATGAGGGTGCGGTGCATAAGTGTGCTGATAATTTTCTATGTGTGGCATTTGTGTTTCTACACTACACATCCAAGCCAATGGAATACTCAACAATACTCAACCATCTTAACCTAGTGACTGGGATTTGACATAATCCTATCACCAAGTCTTGAGTCCACACTATTCTTTCAACATCTATTGAACATCTACTGTATGAGGAGAGCTGGAGTCGACTGGCATTGTCTACATACTACATGCCAGGAGTCATAGTAAGTATTTTATATTCATATATTCTCTTGTTTAGGCCTTAGAACAATAGAATGAGGCAGCTAATATCTCTATTTTCAGATAAGAAAACTGAGGCTCAGAGAGCTTAAGTTGCCCAAGGGTACAGAGCATTAAATCACAAGAAGTAATGTCTTCCTCCAAAGCCCACACTCTATCTTGTCTTTATTACAAGAATATACAAGACCAAGGCCCTGCTGCCTCAAGGCAACAGGTCCTAGATCATACTTTTTATTCAGCGACTTGTTTATCAACCTGCCTCTACATACAAACAAAGGTCATCCTTTATTTCTTTATTTGTGTTCAATGGGGCTTACTTAAAGCTGGATAGTCCCCTACACCTGAAACTATAATAAAATAACACTGATGGTTAAAAAAGAAAAAGCTGACGCTGGCCAGTGTGGCTCAGTTGGTTGAGCGCTGTCCTGTCCTCTGAAAGGTCACTGGTTTGATTCCCAGTTAGGATACCAAAAAAAAAGAAAAAGCTGGACAGACAGCTCCAGTGGGTAACCTATGTGAGTTACAGGTATCATTTAGATAGTAATTTGATGGAAAGGGTTTAATAAGTTAGGTAGTGCTAACAAGGTAGGGCAGAGGTGAAAAAGCCCATTGTGGGGATTATAGGACAGTCAAGGAGACAAAGGTTTGGGCTTTTGATTGCTTCACAGAGAGGAGGATGGATGAGGAGACTTGACCTGTGGGAAGTGACAGACCAACCAAGTCACACAGACGGAAAGGAGACAGGGGCACATGAATCAGGGAGCAGCAGGAGACCAAGATTTCCCAAAGCAGAGTCAAAAGAGGATGTACTTTGAGAATGTCACGTCTGCATGTACTGGGAAGGCAAGCCCTACAGAAGTCAGCTATTAGGAAAGCATAAGGAATGACTGAATGAAAAAATGAGAGCCAATGAGGGCAAAAACGGGAGGGCATTTGCAAAGGGGACTGAAAAGTAAAGAGGAAGTTGTTTTTAGAAGTCTTGGTGGGAGGGGTGCAGACAGGAAGCCACTGATGAATTCTGAGAAGACAACCCATGTATATCCCAGCAAGGAAAGGATGCTAAAGGCATCTTGGTATGTTCCACACTGTGCCACTTGCTACATTTGGTGTTATCAGAACATCTTCAGCTCTACAAAGACTTCCATCTCTGTGCAAGTAAGTCATTTAGCTCCAAAAATGGTTTGCTCAATAAATAAATAAGACAAATAATTAAGTGAGGATTTTTCAAAGCACTTTTTAGTGCTTTTAAATTTATAGATTTCACATACGATTTAAAAGTGTGTGTATGGGAAGGAAGTTCTAATTTGAATTGGGTACAATGAATCATCTAGAAGAGAATAAAGAAATGAAAACCAAAAGGTCAAAGCAAGGAAAGAACTGGGAATCATAAATGACCATATTGACTAAATCGAAGACCCTCAATTATGTTTTTCTCTAACTTCAGTCCAAACATTTAAGAATGAATTTGTTGAATGGTAGATTAGATAAATTATTTGGAATTTTAATGGAGGTACATAGTGTTCACAAATTTGGCAAAGCCACAAAAGCTGCTCAGCCATTGGAGATCGGACAGGCAGTGCCTGCTGAGAGCACTGACCAGGCCTGGGCCTGCACAAAACGGGCTGGTCTCCAGCCTCTGCTCAAACACAGCTGAGCACCGGCCCTTCAATCACCTCCTGGCAGCCAGCAGCCACATTCACCTCCACCTCCAGACCCTCAGGGGCAAAGCCTTCCCTGAGCAAGCCACAGCCCCTTCCCCCCACTTCAGAACATGCTCTATATGCAGAGGGGCTTGTGGAAAACTCTTAGTAACACCTCCCCCCATAATTTATCATCACAGAACCTCAGACTGAATCCTTTAAGATAAATGGAATATTGAGTACATATGAGAGTGACTGCGGTCTTCCTAAGAACAAATAAAAAGCATATAATGAAATAAAAATAGACCAGGTAGGTGCTAACCAAAAATGTTTACCAAAGTAACAGCTTACATTCCACAATTTCAAGATTATTGCAAACACACAGCTGGCTGACTGGAGCTGTGTGTAAGTGCAAAATGACTGCAGGTTTGGTTGTTGTCCAGTTAAGACCGATCCCTGAAGTAGCCAAACCAGATCATCTAGTTTCACAAAATTTTATAGTGGCTGGATTACAAGTCTCCCAGTGACCATTTTTAAGTCTGTGCTAAACTTACAGTGTAGAGCACAACACAGTGTTTAAAAGATAATTTCTGGATCCAGGAATTTACACTCTAATAATTATCTGGCTTTTTACTACCTAAGTGGATCAAATGAAACAAGTAACTATGGAACATGCATTTCAATTTGCTTTGAGGAGATACTGCCTAAAAACCCCCAAAACAAAACAAAACAAAAACAAACCCACCACCACCAACAAAGACTCCAACCTGCTGGAATAGTTTCAATGAAATAGTCTCACATTTCCTGGGAGAAGAAAACAGCAGTCACAGAGGATACTTTAGAGAAGTCACAGATGGTTCTTTTTCTCTAATAGTGATTTCAAGTCACAAGTTCTGGGACCAGATAGACTTGGTTCAAATCTCAGCTCCACCACTTTTTTTAGCTGTGTGGCTTTGGATAAATTACTTAGCCTCTCTATACCATAATTTCACATTTGAAAATGAGTATAATCATACCCACCTCATAGAGTTATTGGGAGAATTAAAGATGACAATGCTGTATTGTCACAGTGTCTTAAGAAATGCTATTTATCACTCCTCCACCTTTGTGTCATCTCCTACTTAAAATTACAAAATTCTCTCCTACAAGTTGTCTCTTATTAACTAGAGAGAAAACAGGCTGATAAGAAAGGGAAAGTAGATTGCTTCAGCTATTGGCTCATTTTGTAGTCACTGCAAGGTGTCAATCTGTCATTTGGTCAGTTGGAGAAGTCAGTATTTTCATCTGGTGAAAGTGTCCACAACCTAATAAAAATCATGTATTTACATCACTTGGCAGGGTATTCAACACTAGTAAGACCCCGCCGAGAGGCAGGATTTCTCCATGAATGCCAATCATAACTTACATCATCTGTTGCTATGATGTTTTCTTTCCGTTCCGTCAGAGTAAAACAAAATATGAGGAGGTCACGGAATAAAAGTGACTTTAGACTTTGTCACTTTCTAGATTGCAGCGCTCATTGTTAATTGCAGTCATTTATACTTTCCAGTAATAAATGTATGAACATATTTTCTCTTTTTTCCCTGCAAGCCAATTTTTATGAACTAAAGCTCAGCAACAGAGAGAGGAGGGGCAGATCACTGCTGGCTAAGCACTGTCTAGTCCTATCATTGCTCTGAATAAGGAAACTGTGGCTGTACGGGGTGAACGGCATTAAGAGAACTTTCCTGTCAGATGGGAGGGTTTGCTTCTGGTTGCATCTTGAAGTCAAATATTAAGATTATCCATTCCTCTCATCTTTCCTATTGAAGCAGATAATGGAAAGCTGATAGTAGAGTGGTAACCGATACCTGTGTCTCCAAATTTCAAGACCTGTAACTCAGATTTTATAAGCAAAGGCTTTCACCACTTAGATTTAGAGCTTTGGATAAGATTTATAACTTTTGAACAAAAGATTTATCACTGAGGTTAGCTAGTGGCTGTTAGCCAGATCCAAGTATTTACAACATCACATTAAAAAAGGATGGGCCCGAAGCTACATAATTCAGAGAGAAAGCAAAGTAGCTCCCAGCTAGCACGGTCCTGAAGGTCAGACAGGTAATACAAATTGTCAATCCCCAAAGCATAGCCACCTGGCCAGAGCTCATTTTAATAATAGCACTTTTTTTTTAAGCACTAGGGGTTGTATCTATTCTAGAATGGAAATATTTATACTCCAAGGAAAATTCACACCCTATTCATTGCAATCTGCTTTGGTTCAGTGTCCCTGGGAGCTGCTTGCCTCCTAAATGGGGGGGCGACTTAAAATGGGATATGCTGAGCAAGTTGTAATCCTTTTGCCAAGAATAAACACACAAACAATGGTGTAAATGCATGGGGGAAATGCTGCCAAAGCGTTACGGCACTCTGCAAACTTCAGGGACCACAAACTGGCCTCAGCCTTCAGACCCTCAGTCCATTCAAATGCCAATAAAAGTGCTTTCCAGAAATGGCAAACGCCCATTTGTTCTTATAACCAACATCATTTGAGAATGTCAAAATTCTTCATCAGCAGCTGTTATAGTAGTACCTGGGGCTTTTAATCTCTCCCACCCAAAGTACACAGGGCAAACTGCTTCCCAGACCAAACGCTTTAAAACGCAAGCTGAAAACTGCTCCAGGAGGCTGAGACTCAGCAGTGCTGATTCCTCTCTCATTGCATCTCCCGGGCTCCCCCAGACAGTGGAGGCCAGGCCTGGGGGAGCTGGGAGGCTGGAGCTAATACGTGCTGTGCTCCGCTTCAAGTCAGACACCCTCTGCTCTCCTGCGGCTGCTACAGACCGGCTCTAAGGCCAAGTCTCCAGCATTTTCAGAGGAGATGGACTCGGGTGTAGGGTGAACGCCGGGAGTGGATCTGAGACTGGCTCCTGCCTGCTGGCTTGTATGCCAACCTCAGTGACTGAGACCCATCTCAACACTCTCTCGGGCACACAGAGGTCTCTGCAGGAGTTGTCACAGTAGGAAACACACACACACACACCCTATGTAAAAGGCACTGCACTCTCTTACCTTATACTTCATCTCGGCAGCGGTGAATTGAGCCGTTTTCCTACACACTAGTTAGACTGCATGAAGCACAGGCGAGTCCGCCCTCCATCGAGTGCAGTGCGAAACGAAAGCGAGCCGTCCCGGGCCGGGGCCGGGGTGTCAGTCGCAGCGCAGAGCTGAGCTCCAAAGCTTCTGAGCTCACTGTTTTGACTGAGGCGGGCCCATCACGGATGGTATTTGCATACCGTCCCACCATTGGCTAGTGGGCCAAGGTAATGAGATGCCCCGCCCACTTCTTCACTTAGGAAAATTCCTGACAAAGAACTTGTAATGTGATCATTTCTTCTTACATTAAAGGAAAGGGTGGAAATAAAACGAAGTGGGGAACCGTTCCCAACTTGACTCCAACGCCCCCAAAAATAAACGGGAAAAGGAGATAAATTCTTGAGATTAACCTAAGTTTTAAAGAAATCGAATTCACAAAGCAGCCTGAAAGTCGTGCTTCCTGTGACCTAGCAACTCCTTCATAAACCCATTTCATTTGAAAGCTATTCACCTCACAATCTCTACATGAAACGAACTCTGGGGAACAAAAGGTTTTCTGTCTCCGGGCCCCTTTTTACTAACTACCCCTGCTGATATCTCTCTAGCTCTCCTTCTCTCCTCCCTCCCTTCCTTTTTTGTGTGGCTGTTTGCTTTTTTTGTTCTTTTCAGTGTTCAAAGTACTTGCGACGTCAGTCTGCAAGGAGCCAGAATACAATTCTCCCTCAGTGAAAGGAACTCCCTGCCCAGGCACCAGGATTTCCCTGGCCAGCTTCTCATGAGGGCCTCACAGAATTAAGTGTCAGCCCCATTCAGCGACCGTCTCTGACTTTGCTGAGGATAAAGGCTAGATGTGACCCCTCAGATGGGGCTGGCCAGTGCACGCCCTATAGATCATCACTGTCTATTGAGTACTATGTTCTTTGATGGTTGGCATTTCTAGCTCCAGCTCTAACACTGCAGTTTTTCCTTCTGACCTCTCCCCTGAAGACGGCCCATTAACCCACCAACGCTTATTATCTGGGGAACGACAAAAAAAAAAAAAAAAAAAAAATGCTGTGTGATGAGCCTGGTTAAGAAGACCAGTCTCTCTCCAGTGAAGCACAGAACATTTGGTTCAGCTTCATGATTTCTGTAGAGAAAGCCATTACCCAGGAAAAGACAGAAATGGTCACCTTTGGCAACTTTTCTGAAGGACAGAGAGGTGAGGGACAATTCCTCTCCGGGGGGCCTCAGGATTCAGACGTGCTGAGTGCAGACAACAGCTGTCCCTGAGTGGGACGGACACCAACCAGAGTACATGCCTGGGATGGAAAACGCAGTCCTTATTTTTTTCCTGGCCAAGTTGGACCAGAATCTGTTTGATTTGTCCCCCTCACCCCTCTGAAATTCTCGATGGAGTAACACTACTTTTATGATCTAAGCAAAAAGCACAGGAGAATAGCTGCCCCACAAAAGTGGTTTCCAGATCCAGGGCTCACAGTTCAGTTCAAAATTTAATGTGGTACCTACTCCCTGGACATGACCCCCAGGCAGTCATAATAAGGTTGACACACTGGTTCTGGCATCCACTAGGCCTCGATTTCCCTTATTTAGCCTTGAGTGAAAATGAGCCCGAGTGACTTTTCAAGTCTTTCTGAACACAAATTAAGCGTGCAGCATACGGCACTGCGAGGATCTTCCGAACAGTCCCACAGACTCATGGGAGAGTCGTTATTTTGCAGGAAACTGTGTTCCGAGTCTGCCTGGATTAGACAAAGGCCTTCCCATCTGTAAGATGAGTCTCGGCCTCCAGAAGATCTAGATAACATTCCTTTGGCTTCCTAAACAGTAAAGTTGAACCCTCCTTCTGTTTTGTTTGATGAGTACCATTGAGTAGTGTCTCACCCCATTTTACTGCTTTCAAATAGTTTCCCAAAGCATCTGTTAGGGCCTTTTGTCATCTGATTCTCTAGTTGGAAAGCTTAATTCATACCAAGTGGTCCTCCCACTTTCCTGTTTCTGTCCTGTTCAGTAAGACACTTAAAAATCTACCTGCAAGTCATTTCAAGGTGGTTTGGGTCACTGGAATTTTAATTATATAAAGAAAAGCACAAAGGTATTGGAGGCAGATAAAGTTGTGTTAGAACATTAACAAATTTCTTAACTTCTGATTTTGGTGTCCTGAAGTATATATTGAGAAACTAATAATATCTACCTGCTAGGGTCATCATGAGGATTAGATGAGATAATGTGGATAGAAGTTGATAGTACTTGGCACATAGCAAGACCTAAATAAATGGCTGTTTATGATCATTACCATTATTAATAATAATTTTAATATTACACATTATTTTATTAATACATTACACCACATTGTTAAATATAGCATATAAGTAATATAAATATTTAATTAGTTTATTAATTAGGATATGGTTACCACTAGACTTATAGACACGTGTGGTAGGCATTCAGAAAAAGGGGGTGTATGCCATCCTTTCACAAGGCAGCTTTCTCATTTAACAAATACCAACTGAGCGCCTGCCATGTGCCAGGTACTGTTCTCGGTGGGGAGAATACTCAGCAGCCCAGACAGGTTCTTACCCGCATGGAGCTTACAGTCTAGTGGGAGTGGAAGACAATAATTAAATGAATCTACAATAATATTTTGGGGAAATAAATGAAGGAAAACTAAGGAGGAAAAATTGCTAGAGAAAAACAGCCCAGGATTGGGGGGAAGAGGTGTTTTACTTTAGAGAGAATGATCAGGTAAGTCTCTCTAAGGAGGTAATATTACATCAGAAATCTGAATAACATGAGGGATCCACTCAAAGACCAGGGAAAAGAACATTCTACAGAGAGCATGACCCTTGGTTAGGGCTTGAGGAAGAAAGAGCTTGGTATGCCTGAGAACAGCAAGCAGTCCAGGTGCCCCGAGGGGGGCACTCAGGGGAGGCACGGAGAGGGCAAGCTCAGAGAGATAGGTGGTGGCAGTTCGAATTTTCTCCTGAGTGTGACGGGAGCCTTGTGAGTCACTGGAGCCTTGTGAGCGGGAATGCTGTGATCTTTCTCTCTGTTTTATCCTTTGTTTAAACACTTAAGGACTGCAGGCTATTAGTTAAAATACTGTGTTCCGGTCTTCATGCAGTTCGTATCATGCAGGTAATTTTTACTTCATTAACGTCATCTAGAACTTTTTCTTCAAAATCCTTTGAGGAAACACAAATTCTCTCAATGGATAGAGAAACAACATTTCCTCCATCGATTACCTGAGATTTTGGGGGCAAAAATACTGTTTAAACCGTGCTATATCAGTGCTGTTGATTGGTTTATAGAATCACCCCAGTACTCCCGTGGGCTAAAATTTGCTCAGCCCCTACCTGTGCTCACCAGCACTCTCTCCGCCCGTCAGCCTTGCCGCCTGCCTGCTTGTCTGCCAAGGACTCTGTCTCCCAAAACGCTCATGTGTAGGCAGGAGCAAGGGCAATGGCATCGAATGCTGTCCAAATGATTTTCCAGCTGCCGCTAGCATGGATACAGCAAAAAGTCAAGAGGATGCTAGAGGGAAGAGATTCTATGGTCCACCACTTGGGAGGGGCCTGTGTGGCTGCTCTCTGAGAGTGAAGGGCAGTCAGAGCTTGTGAGGGCAGGAAGCGACCTCAGAAGCCATCTAGTTCAGCCCTCATACGGAGGATAAAGTCGTTGCTCTGAGGGTGGGCACCTTACACCAGCCCCCCACTTGCATCAGGACCACAATCGGTGCTTTCCGGCAGTCCTCTGTATCTCCTTTGCTTTAGTACAGTCATTCCTTGTAATTTTCCTGCCTGAAATCTCTCCCTGCTCCCACACTGCTACCTGTTTAATTTCTAGAGTTACAGAGCCGATCACATTACTACTATGTTTAAAAACCTCTAGGGGACACTTCAGTGCCTTAAAACACAAAATCTGCACACTGCACTGTGGGTTGTAATCTGAGCCCACCCTCCCTTTCTGGACTCATCTCCCACTATCTCCCTACCCACATCCCACACTCTAGCCGCATGGGGAAGGAATGGGGGACGACTCACTGAATCCAATACATGCGTGTGGCGGCCTGACTGCATAGACGGTGCCTCTGCTGAGGATGTCCTCCCTTCACTCCTCTGCTGTCAAGCTGAGCCCGACACTGACTCTTTTGTTTCCTGTTAACGCCCCCCACCCTGTCCACCTCCGCCTTTCAGAACCAATTCCTCCTTCCCTTTACTTTGCCAGCATTGTACTTGGAACCTGGCCTATTATCACATTGTATCATAATGATTTTTTAAAATAGGTTTTTACTGATTTTAGAGAGAGGAAGGGGGAGAGAGAGAGAGAGAGAGAGAGAGAGAGAGAGAGAGAGAGGTGAGAGAGAAACTTTGATCAGTTGCCTCCCACATGTACCCCAACAGGGGACTGAACCCAAAACCTAGGTATGTGCCCTGACAAGGAATCGAACCAGTCACTCTTTGGTGCACAGGATGACACTCAATCAACTGAGCCACACCAGCCAGGCCATAATGATTTGTTGATGTTTGCTTCTCCAGTTTTAAGGTGAACCCCAAAGGGACCAGGTGCTGTCTTGTTTAACACTGTGCAGGCTTGTACCTTATAGGTGCTTAAATTATTGCTGAATGAATAAATAAGAGGATAAACGTAACTTCAAAGAAAGTGTGTTATCTGGAGGTTCTGCTTGGAGCCCAGGAAAGGAAGTCATGTTTAAGGCGGCAGTGCAGTTTTCATGTGTTAGAAGTGGAGCGAAGATGCACCTTTTCAGAACCAACTGGAGGCACGTGCCAGTTCTGCCTCTTGGACAGGGGTCGATTAGAAACTATGGTTTGCAGATGCCTGTTTTTATATGACCTATGAGCAAAGAATAGATTTTTCATTTTTAAATGGTTGGGGAAAAATCAACAGAACACTATTTCATGAGATGCGAAAATTATGTGAAATTCCAATTTCAGTGTTTATAAAGTCTCATTGCAACACAGGCACCTATTCATTTACCTTTGTCTTTTGAGCTGCAATGGCAGACTTGTGTGAGTTGCATCAGAGGTGGTAGACTGCAAAGCCAAAACAAAAAAGAAGTATTATCTGGCCCTCTACAGAAAAAGTTTGTCAACTCACTCTCTTATAATAGTGAAAGATACATCCATCCTTAAGTTCAGACTGCCGTAACTATAGAGAAACAATCTAGAAATACCCATTCTAGGGCTATGTTTTACCATTCCTAGTTTGATACTGGTTTTTATTTATTTTATTTTTTATAAATGTATTTTTATTGATTTCAGAGAGGAAGGGAGAGATAGAGATAAAAACATTAATGATGAGAGAGAATCATTGTTCAGCTACCTCCTGCATACCCCCTACTGGGATTGAGCCCACAACCCGGGCATGTGCCTTGACCTGGCATTGAACCATGATCTCCTGGTTCATAGGTCGTTGCTCAACCACTAGGCCACACTGGCTGGGCTTGATACTGGTTTGTAAAAAGTCTACATAGACCAAAGTTCTTTCAAAAAATAAAATGAGGCAGCAACTACTTAATTCTACAAGGCTCCACAAACCTCCTCAAACAAAGATAAGCCCTTGAGAGTTTTCTCCTTCAACCCAACTGGGCCCTGGCTCATTCAGTCTTGATTGAAACTCTCCCCGGTGCCAGGTCCTGTGCTAGATATTCACAAACATCAGTTTTTAAATATTCGTTTAATACAACAACCCTCTGAGGTAAGATTTACATGTCACAGAACTGAGACTTGGAGAGGCTCTACAACCGGCACAAAGTCACAGGCAGGTGAGCACAGGCTTTCTGGCTTCCGAGAGCGTGGTGTGCTGTACTGCCCAAGGCTTCCCCTGGGTGCCTGTGCTGTCCAAGTCAGTTCAGTAAGGTAGCGTCTTCACCCTAGTGGGACTAAGTCTAACTGAGGAACAGGTATTGTTCTTGAGTGGTGACTAGAGCTAACAGGGTGCATACAATCACACCCCCCCTTACTCACTGGCACTTTGAAGCCTATCTGTGTGGAGTCCTTCTTGCCTAGACTGCCCTCCTTTCATCAGTCTGCTTAGCTATATCACATCTTGGCCCCACTTTGAACTCCATCTTCTTCATCAATTATTTCCTAGAAAAATCTCTCCATTGTTGATGTTCTCCCAACCACCTTCTATGTCTCTCATCACCTATGACCACAGTGCTTCTGAAATCTGACCTCCCTTAAAAAACAACCTTGAATGCTCAGACTTCTCCCCATTCAGTTGGATTTAGTAGGTCTGGTGTGAGGTTTTGGAATCTACACGTTAAAAGGAATCCTATAATTCTGCGTACAATTTTACGTGTGTAGCATATCATTTAGTGCTTAGTTATTGCCTTGTACTATTTCACCGGGAGAATTCCTTCTCCACAATGAGATTTAAGCAACTTGTAGAAATGGATTCTGGCTTTTCTTCAGTTGTACCCCCCTCTGCACCTATGTAGGTAACCGAATTTCGTCTTATGTCTTCTCAAAGCTCTATTTCTTGTCCATGTGCCCAGCCTTCACTAATGTCAACGTGAGAAACATAAGTGACTTTCAGAGGCAGGGGGAACAACACCTTTCACTCCAGGCAATAGTTCCCTTTTATCTGTTGAGCTGGTCACGATCTTGGTCTGAATGAAAGTCTATTATTAGAAAGAAGCTCCGAGAACAGTCTCTGGTGCTTGCTTCTTTGTGCTGTGGAATGGAGTTTTCATTGCTTTTTCCTTCCACTAACATTTTGGCACAAGAGACCTCAGGAAGGCCACCCAACCCCACTCCCCCCTGTTTTTAGCAACAGAGAAACAGGGTTCTAGGAAGAAACTCTGTTTTCTGAAAGAGTTGTTAAAGGAATTGTTTAAAAATATGTGTTGCTGCAGGGGGTGTTTACTAAAAAGGCTTGTTGACTCATGATTTCCAAATTAATTCTGATTTGGTTCCTCCCTGATTTATTTCTTATTCTCACTCAATGGCGAGCCACCTGGGGTTGGGTGTGGCTCTAACCAACAGAGATTAGAAATGATTCCTCTGACTTTCTCTTTCCTGCATGATGTAGTGGGTTCCCACACTGTGAAGCCTTTACAAGGTCTCACTGACCCTTTTCACTCAGGCAATAGTGTGTCATTGTTACTGCCCTTTAAAAAACCTACCACCCTCCTTCCCCCACCCCGCTTCCCACTGCTTTATGCCTTCCATCCCAACTCTTTCAGGTGGCTTTTAGTCAAAGCAAGGGTGAGGTGCTAATATTGAGTGTGTTAGGCCCCTCTCAGTCCTTGATTAACCATGAAATAATACATGTAATACTGTGTCACTCATGTAGATCCCTTTAAATGGGGTGATTGTGGGCAATACCTTAACTTGATTTTAGAAAAACGGTGAACTTTTTGATGTTGTACATATACTAGTACCTATAAAATAGTGTTATTATAACTTTGGAATACTTAATCACTACCTTTCCCCCTAAAGAACTGAACAGTGTAACAGATCAAATTATATGTTAAATAAACTCACTCAACTCTCGTGAAATATGACAAGCGATTGTGAGGCTCCGTTTTAGCATTTAGTATTTAGTATTTGAGAGAGTTAATTTAGAGGTGAAATTATGTGAAAAATTAGAAGCTCATGATAAAGGGTTTAGGCTTATTTATCTTCATAAATGTGCAAAGGTTGAGATTTCTACTATTTATATGTATGCAGCTGGGCCAAGGAATGAAGTTCAGTGGAACAAAAGGAGTTTAATAATAAAATTGTGCAGACTGCCTGGCAAAGGCTCTCTCCTGTTTTCTCTAGCCATGAAATACTAGTAGTGCTCCCAAATCTGCTCTGCTATTGCGTGCTTTAGTTTGTCCAAGTAAACAATTCGTTATATGAAACCGACATAGAAATCTCTGCTGCTGGTAGAAACTTTAGACTGGATTTTTACAAAGGTCAACGTGATCGGCTAAGACCAAATAAACAGGATTCTGTGACTGGATGGAGGATGGCCTTCTACTCTTTCTAAAGACACTGCCCAACACAATAAAAGTGCTATATAATATGTATTAAGTAAGAAGGGGCAAAGACAGCACGTTTCCTTCTTGCTAACTTTTGTTCTTCCTTTATATGGTCTTAAATTTGAAATGTCTTCCTGACTCCTCCTCACATACCTATTATGATCAAACATATGCTGTGACATGACAGCATGACCTAATGGGCTAGAACTTTGCAGCCCCCTTCCCACCCTCCGCTTTTTGCTACAGTCTAAGTGGAATAAGCAGAGAACTGTGTGTCCAAAGGTCCTGGATGGGGCTGTCTGCTCTGTTTCCCATCTACTCCTGAGCTTTAGCATTCTGCAGACACACTGGCCACTGAAAATCACCTTCCACATCCTGCATCCGGTATCCCTCCTGGGTGGAGGTGGGATGGGAAAGAATAGGGGAGCACGGGGGTGGGTGTTTTGGACAGCAAAATACCCCTTTCCTGGAGGCACTGGGTAAACCATTTCTTTGTGTTTTGGCCATGTTATTCCCCCTGGGGCCCTAAAAGAGGCTAGCTGACCCAGTTCTCCAAGAAAGGCTGCCTCCTGTCCCTCACAGCTCTCATCAGCTGAGGCCAGCGAATGTCCAGCAGGCTCTGTCCCAGGGCATCTGGACGGTCTGGCCAGCCCAGGCGGCCGCCAGCTGGCGCTGATGAGCGAGTCAAAGGAATCTGAGTAATGCAGGGCCTGGGGTGGGGGGTGGGGGCGGCAGGATGAAAGGAATGTGTTGTGGGGACACAGCACAACCCACACTGTTAAATCCAAGCTTGCACAGAGTTTGATTCATTTTAGAAAGCAAACAAAGTGCTCCAGCTATCAGCAACCTTTTATTTTGTCTGCTGGAGGAATGCTTCTCCAGCGTGGGCCGGGGAGTGGGCGGTGGTGCATACATCAGCATCCACCCTGGGCTTTCTGTGTGGAGTGCGGAGAGCGCATTCCGTTCTGCCCACTGAAACGGAGAAATAAAGAGTGGTTCCCTCCTTTATAAGAGAAGCCGAAGGGGAGCCCTGCTAATGAGTGTGCACCAAACTCTCAGGCCCACTCACTCACACCACTGAGGCTTACAGATGTTAAGTGTAAGTTCCCTTAATTTGCTTAAGTCCGGGCACCCTGTGATTTCAGACTAGAGGATGTAGACAAGGGGGTGTTGCAAGGGTTTTCTTGAACTTCATCGCCTGTGGTTCTCATGACTCATGCTCTAACTAGCCTTTGGAGCTTTGGGTCTTCGGGTGGGTGGAGAGTTGGGAGAAGAAACAAGGCTTATGCCCTTCCTGCCCTAAGAAGACAGGGGCCACGTGTTCCCCAACTTTCGGTTTTGCCACCTCAGAATCGCTCTGTATCTCCAAAAGCCATCTCCTCTGAAGCTCTGGTCAGCCAGAAAAACTCTTTCCTCCTTACCCAATAGCAATGTGTTTTTTATTCTTCCCTCTCAAGCCCATGCTGAGATTCAGCTACCCAACTCTCCCTTCTCTCGTTTGCACCCTTAATCTTTCACATCCTGCTCTCTACAAGTACATTCACATCTTCCTCATCCTAAATACAGATACACAGTTCCTTGTTCAAAAACCTGGAGGCCAGATGAGTTGTGGAATTCAGAATATTTCAGAATTTAGAAACAGATTTAGCATCCACACTACATACTACAAAACTCCCTGTGGGACCCAGGCCAGCACCTCATATACAAACTCATTCATATTTTGGCTGTTGGATGCACCAGTAGGGTACATATCAAGTGGGGTAAGTAAAGACTATGCATCACCTCAGGCCAATCCAGGTCAGGCTTTGCTGCCAAATGATTATGAAAGAACTCCAGACTTTCCTACTTTATTATGTGGGTGAGTGAGCGTGGACCATCAATACACTCTCTAGTCCTTCAGGGCCTTCCCTTTGACACCTCTCCTTCTCCCAACATCAGACCAAGTGTTCTCTCTTTCAAATGCCAGGATCAAAAGGTGGACAGTCTGGTCTCACACTCAAAGCTCTTTGCCTCTGGTCCTGCCATCCGTTCCATCGATCACCATCCAGGCCAGTGATCTCAAGTTCTCCACCATAAAGTACAATGTTTTCCATTCCCAATCCGTCGGATAACGGTTTCCCCCACTATCCGAAAGCAGAGTGGTCCTATGAAACTGAAACAGCATACAGTGAAGAAGTGATTGCTAACAGGTGCACAAAATAAATGGAGATAAAGCCCAGTGTTCACAGACAGTTTGGAGCTCTAAGTGCAGTTCCCAGGCAGGAGCTGGGCACCACCACGCTCCTGGCTCAGGGTGCTCACTGCCTCTTTAACAGCTCACGCAGAACACACCCTGAATGCTACTTGAGCCTTTTCCCTGAATTCATAAAAGTGAAAACTTCTGCATATTTCCTTAAGTTAGTGAAAACAGGTACTAATATAGGTCTTTTGTAAAAGTGAAGTGGTGGAATGAAAACTGCCAAAATCTAACTAAAAAAAATGAAATAAAAAATAAATAAAAAACAAGCTTTGTTTGTTGTTACTATTACAGAGTTCAACTGATGTAAACTGAGTCCTGTCTAATTGCTGTCAGAGCTGTGAAGGGCTCCCTCCCAGTGTCGCTCTCATAGTGGCCTGTGCAGGGTGTGACCTGTGCGGGTGTGACTTGTGTGGGGTGTGGCCTGTGTGGGGTGAGGCCTGGTGAGCAGAGCAGGTCCCATTTGAAGGAGCACAGCTTCAGATCCCGCCATCCAGGAAGCAGTGGGGGCCTCCTGTGTCCCCCGCATCTCCTGGCTCCGGGCATTCCCCACCAGCCCTGCCTAGAAACGGTCTCTTCCTTCGGCTGCCTCCTTGGGTTCTCTCTTCTACTCTCACCAATATTCCTCTGTCTTCTTCTCAGGTAGGCTCTCCCCAAGGTTCCACCCACAGCCCTTTCCGTTCCGGATTCTCTCCTTTATCTGATGGTCTTCCATGACTTCTACTCTCATTTCTATGCTGATGACAATCACATCTCCTGACTTGTGGTTTGAATTTCCAAACTCTCAGTTTCTCCTGCACTGAAATATTCTAGAGGCTTCTCAGAAACTCCTCATATGTACATATTGTGACAGTTAGTTATAGGTCAATTGAGCTAGGCCAAAGTACCCAGATATTGGGTTAAATACTAGTGTAGACGTTACTGTGAAGATATATATTTTTAGCTGAGAACAGCTAAAAAGTCAGAGACTTTGAACAAAGCAGATTACCCTCCATCATGTGGATGGGCCTCATTTAATCAGGTGAAAGCGTAAAGAGGAAACAGACTGATGTCCTCTAGGAAGAGAAAACTCTGCTCCAGAGAGCCTTTGTGTTCAAGTTACATCAACTCCTCCCTGGGTCTCCAGCCTGACAGCTGCTCTGCACATTTTGGACTTGTCAGCTTCCACAATCATGTGAACCAATTCCTTAAAATCAATCTCTCTCTCTCTCTCTCTCTCTCTCTCTCTCTCTCTCTCTCTCTCACACACACACACACACACACACACACACACACACACACTCACACACACACACACACACACATATCCTATTGGTCTATTGTTTCTGTTTCTCTGAAGAACCCTGGCCATTACACATGTAAACTTCCCAATGAAAGAGTATCTACCGTTAACTATTATGTTTCTATTTATGATGCCAATTTCACATATGAACTTTCCAATGAAACACTGTCTACTTTTAACTTTTTCTTTTTATGATGCCACCATTGTCCTAGGTACCTAGAATCAAAAGTTCAGGTTATTTTTTTTCTTTCTTCTTCTTTTTCCCCCTACTTCCCACATGCCATGTCAATTTTAGACCCTCAATATTTATGACACAAATATCCTCCTTTCTATTCACCCACTAATGGAGATCCGCAAACACCACTCAGGGTTGGTCTGTCACATCAGATAGGACATGAATGTATAATCTTGTCCACAGTGAGTGGTCCAAGAAATCGGCGTGGGACTCAGAAGGAGTCAGTGTGAGATTTTGTAAATAAAGGTTGGGATGGAGAGGGCTTCTTTTTCTTTGGATCATAAACTATAAATCTATGCTTGGCAGTAAACATCTTTTTCTCATTGTGGGGAGTGTCTATAGTAAGAGAGAATGAGTCCACATGCAAAAAGAAGCAAAGCTATCTGGCATGGCAAAAACCCTGATCCTGTTGTCTGTGCCTTTGGATCCAACTATTTTGGAAGTTTGCTCTTAGACAACCTACCTCCTAAGGCAACAAACATGCTTGTTTTCAGGAACCTAGAAGAAGCGGAGCTTCTTTCACTTGCAAAAAGAGTGTCCTTACTAACCCTCCGCAGAAAGTATTCTCCTTGGGGCAGTTTGCACCCCTGTGGCACCACATTTAGGATCTTCTCAGTTGACATGTTGCATTGAATTTCCAGATTATGCTTAAGGTAGGTACCAGCTACATTGTAAAATTGTGTGTGAGAGGGGAGGGGGAAATGACAAAAGGTGTTTTCTATGGGTCCTATGATAGCAGAAATAGAACGCAAACTTATGCCTTAGGAAAATTCCAGAGTGATGGTCATTGGGGGCATGGTAACTCAGTGAGAAGCAGATACACACTCTTATTTCAAATTCATTGATTTACATACACATTTTTTAACAATGAAAGAAAGAGCAAGAGAGTTTTACTATTAAGGGTGGGGTAGCAGTGTTTTGTCTACCTGTAGATCCATATAAATATTTATATTACATTTCCTTGCCAATTAACTTGTACTTGTTAATTGCTGCTTAGATTTCATTCATCTGTCCACCAATACTTACTAATTGCCCAATAGAATGTGAGGCACCATGGGAATTACAAAGATGAATAATACCCAGATGCTGCCCTCACTTGTTAAATACCTATTCGGTAGCAGCCAAGGGGACTTCATGAAGATAAACTTGTGTTGAAAAAAAAAAATCACACCGTAAAGTTGTGTAAGTTTCTATTTTAAAATCATCTGGTTCTAATTTACTAAATTTAATGCTTTAGAGTCAATGCCAAAGTGCTACATTTGATTTATGGAAATACTTTAGCACATTTTTTCCATCGCACTCTCGTACAATATATTTACCGCCCTTTTGTTATGGTTAGAGAGATTATGGACCTTAAAAAAAGCTCTCTTTATGAGCTTGCTGATATTTTATTATAAAATGCCATAAAGTGGACTAAGAAGTCTAGTAAACAATCATATTCACTTAGGAGCATTCCACATGGATTAGCTGTGTGTGTGTGTGTGTGTGTGTGTGTGTGTATGTGTGTGTGTGTGTGTGTGTGTATGTGAACATTTAACAGAGAGGCCCGTCTGGAAAATGGATGTTAAAAAACTTTCACTTTACCCCAAACCACTTTTTTTCAGAGCAGACAAGTTCTTCGGGGGCGGGGATGTGTGTGAGAAATAGGGACTGGGGATATTTAAATAGCAGCCATACCATGTTATACTGCTAACAGAATAATAATGTTAATACCAAGAGATAAAAGAATGTCATAGACCCAGACTTCCATCATCCCAGAAGGAGCTTACAAAATATTCCAGTACAATGGGATACAAGACTGTGGACATAAGTCCCACCTGTCGGTGGCTCAGGGCCTGGGCATCCATGGGCAGGGCAGTGGCACGATCTGCCTCAGGTTGGGGAGATGCCAGGGTGCTCCCACTTCATCCCCTCTCTCGACATGCTCATCCACTGGTGTCCTGATTGCACTGAAGAGGCCCAGGTAGATCTGTCCCAGGTCCTAGGAATTAACCACATCTACGTGGCCTTTGGGCTCTGGGCTCGACCATCTTCCTTGGCATGGCAGTTTGGTATTTTACAGAAACATCAAGACCTCTTGCCAACCTTTTCACTGAAGCCTCCCAGACGGGCTGCGGTTTAGCCAACAAAGCCCGCCCTGGATTTCAAAATGGTGTTTAAAGTTTGCGTGCATATTCATTTTGTTCCTGCTTCACGGGCCTTCCCTGGGCTTACAAAAATGAGAGGTTTTTCACTTCACACCCACATAAAATAAGATGGCCGCCTAGGAATTCCCCTCTGCTTCAAAGCACTATACACACACACACACACACACACACACACTGAGTGGCCAGATTATTATGATCTCTGAACGCATAATAATCTGGCCACTCAGTGTATATCCTATATAATAAAAAGCTAATATGCAAATTGTCCCCTCCACCAGGAGTTCGACCAACAGGCAGGCTGGCCAACCGCCCATGTCCCCTCCCCCGGCCAGGCTGGCCGGACCCCACCCATGCACGAATTCATGCACCAGGCCTCTAAAATATATATATATATATATATATATATATATATATATATATATATACACACACACATATACATACACATACATATATATACACACACACACACACACACACACACACACACATATATATATGTACATATATATGTACACACACACACACACACACATACATATACATACACACACTGAGTTGCCAGATTATTATGAGTTCAGAGATCATAATAATCTGGCCATTCAGTGTGTGTGTGTGTGTGTGTGTGTGTGTGTGTGTATATACATCTGAACTAGTTTCCCTCAAACAGAGTTCAGATGACTCTTGTAAATAAAAAATTATAAAGGCCACCCAGTCAAAATGTTTTCTTTCCAACAGGCTGTCTTTCCAGCAAGTTCTATGATATAGGATATAGGGGTTCAAAAGCAACAGAATGAATGGTGAGTGACTGTCTGGCCAGGTTCAAGGGCCTCAAGGAATGAGGTCTTGCATCCTCGCACATTGAGACAAGGCCCATCTAATATTACTCGTCTCTGTCTGGCCATGATCTGTTTTCCCAACTCCTCTGCCCTGGAGACCAGTCTTCCCATCGCATCTTGAAATCACTGTAATAAAAAATGAAATTAAAAATACAACAACAACAACAAAGTACAGAGATGGCCGTGATCTCTTCCTCCTGATTCTTCTTTGGAATGTCTCCGATTTCGCTTCCTCAAGTTCAAGTATTCCTTCCTGATCCTCAGCTCAAGTCTTTCCCTTGAAATGTACTCCAGCCTCTACTGATGAGCCATTTTCCTGAACCGTGCTATGCTCACAGTCCTTTCCACCTTGGCTAGCATTGGCATCGTGAAGCCATTGTGGACCACTTGTGAATCCTTAATTATGCCTTGTCTGATAGTGAGTGTCTTATGCTTGAGTAACAGTTGATCTTGGAAGTCGGCAATCCCCTATTTGACCCAGGCAATAGCTACTTGTTTTCATCAGCATACAATTCACCATTTTAAAGTGTACTACTCAGTAGTTTTTAATAAATCCACAGTGTTGTACCACCATTGTTATCATCTAATTCCAGAACATTTCATCACCCCTCCAAAAAAAGCCATGCCCATCAGCAGTCACTACCCATTTCTCTTCCCCCACCCCTAGGCCCAAACCCCTGGCAACCACAATCACCAATCTAATTTCTGTCTGGCAAGAAAAAGTTATAACTGACTTCATGCATTTTATTTCCAGCATAGTTTCAAAGGCTGACACAAACATGAGACTGACCATTAAAATTTTTGTATGTATTTAAAAGGATTTTTTTTTGGTTGTATGAACACATATATACCTTTAATACTTGCTAGGGAATGTGGAGTGATAACTTAAAAAATGGTAATTAAATATAGAAAGGGAAAGCAAAAGTTGAGGGGAGTGTTGGCGAGTGAAGCCTTTAGAAAGAGGAGAAAGAAGGTCTTGTCATAGAGACAGAAGGATTATTCTCTTTGTATTTACCACGTAGAGGTCTTATCATGTGCCAGATACAGCTAAACACATTATCTAATCTGTGTAACAACCAATCAGTAGTAGCTAGGAATCCTTTTCTAGGCAAGGTACCTGGTGACTAGAGAGGTGAATGCCTTGTCCAGGATCACACAGTGAGGGTTCAACCGAGGCTTGTCTGGCTTCAAATCTCATGATCTTACTACCCTTGTTATTTCCTTTGAACACTGTGGCTCTACAGATCCTTCAACTGGTCCCCAAAAGTACCCTGGTATGGAAATCACTATTCTGTGGTAAATAGCAGAAAACAGGGACTGGTATTACAAACGTTTCCCCAGCCTGCACAGAAAAGAACCTCGTTTATTGTGTTATGTCTCTCAGTTTCCCGGTGTCTATGGCTTTCACGGAAGCTAACAGAACCTATGGCCTATCACATCCCCAAGGCGAGTCTTATCCAGAAGCAGTTTTGTCCAGGCACGTGAGGCCAACTCTCTGGTTGGCAGTAAGCCTCCTGAATACCAGAGCTACTCTGCCTTTCTCCAGTGCTGGTAACTTACTTGATGGGAGACAGAGAACCCATCTTGCTCCTGGGTGGCCCTGCTACCTGCACATGGCTCTCCTTGATGGGCTGTTCTCTACGGACTTAGCCAAGTGTCTTTCTCATCTCTTGCCATCTACCTGCTATCTCCTCTACTGCGTCATTAAATAGTGATGCTCCCCGTGGCTCTCCCTTTGTTCTCTCTCTCTGAGCAATACAACCCACTAGCAATGCTTCCATTGTCACCCACCCACATGCCAATGACTCCCCAGTTTTCATTTCTGTGATAGTTAATTTTGTATGTTAACTTGGCTGGGCAACTGTGCCCAGATATTTGGACAAGCATTATTCTGTGTGTTTCTGTGAGGGTGTTTGGATGAGATTTACATTTAAATGGATGGACTTGAGTAAAGCAGATTTCCTTCCTTTTGTGTGGGGGCCAATCAAATGAAGGCCTGAGGAGGCCAGAGGCTAAACTTCCCTGAGCTAGAGGAAATTCTGAAAATGTCCTTTGGACTTCATCAGCAACATCAAGTCTTCCTGTTTCATTGAACTTGAATTGCAACTCTTTCCTGGCCATGATTTGTAAGGCCAAAATCTCCATCAGATTTTGGCCTTACCAACACTGTACAAATAAACGAGCCAATTTTATTTAAAAAATTTCTCTTTTTCTACATATATGTGCATCCACTTAGGTTTCCAATGCATTCTTTTCACGGAAAAACTTTAAGAAAAGGCAAATCTGATTAGGTTCCTTCTAGGCTTAAAGGGCTTCATCCAAATTTTCTCAAGAAAAAGTAACAAAATGAAATAAAACAAAACAGAAATCCCCAATGTGGCCTGGCCTGTACTAGCACTTCTCCTGTGTGCACCAACCTCCTGCGGCTCTTACTAAAATGCAGCCCGGTTCCATAGCCTGGGTGGAGCCCGAGAGTCTGCATGCCCAGCAAGCTCCTGGGGAATGATGGAGCTGCTGGTCCATGGACCACGCTTTGAAGACCCAGGGTGATTGGGCCTCTGCCGGCCTCTTTGTTTTTTTCCCTTGAGACTTGCCTTGAATGCAATGTTGCAGCCACTGGCCTTTTAGTTCCTCCAGTGCAACACGCTGCCTTTCACCTCAGGGCTGACAGCACTCCGCCTCCTGATTCGCTCAGTGTTCAGGATCCATCTGAAACTTCACTCTGTTATTGTGGTGGAGCTCCTGGTTGTATGTCGCCTTTGCACACCACCCTTCCATGAAGTTCATCACACTTGTTATTTCTTGTCCAAAATCCAGCTTTCATATGAGGCTGCAAGTGCATGAGAGCAGGAAGCATGTCTACCTCATTTACTGCCTCGTTACTGTGTATGGCTTAGACAAAATGCTGAGCACCTAGAATTGCATTCACTCATTTTTTTAAAAAAATGTTTTTATTGATTTCAGAGAGAGGAAGAGAGAGGGAGAGAGGGCTAGAAATATCAATGATGAGAGAGAATCATTGATCGGCTGCGTCCTGCACACCTCCTACTGGAGATTGAACCTGCGACCCAGGCATGTGCCCTGACTAGGAATCAAACAGTGACCTCCTGGTTCATGGGTGGACACACACGACTGAGTCACGCTGGCCAGGCTGTATTCACTCATTTTTAATTTAGTCCCAATAAGTCAGTCAGTTTGCTCAACAAACATTTATTGAGTACTGCAGGGTTAGGTTTGACTATGAGTGACAGAAAAATCATAGAAGAATAGGCTTAACCAAGGCAGAAGTTTATTTTCTTCTCACTTATTAGAAGTCTGGAGGAAAGCAGTGTAGAGCTGATTGAGGGCTTCATGAAGACTGCAGAGACCCAGGTTCCTCCTATCTCATGCTTTGTCCACTTCAACCAAAGGTTCAAGGCTGCGCAAGCTATAGCCATCACATTTGCATTCCAGTCAGCAGGAAGGAAGAAGGGGGAGAAAAAAATGTGCCTCTTCTCAGGAAGGTGCTCATGGACCCCCTACTCACATCCTGTTAGCCAGATCATGTTAACATAAACACAACTAGCTACAAGGTAAACTGGGAAACGACTAAGGAAGAGGAGAATGGGTGCTAGAGGAAGACTATTAGTGTCAGCCACAAGTACGTACTGTGTAAATGGGTATACTAGTAGTAGGTGCTCGATAAACTATTTGCTGAATGTGTACACATCAGGCTTTGTCTGGCTGTCAGGATAGCCTTCTGCTCATGGCAGACAGTCACACTGGGCCAGTAGGTCATATATTGCATTTTCTTCCCCTGCTGAGAGGTTATGCTCTGTCTGCTGGTGTAGGCTTTTCCCCAGCTCCGGACCCTGGGTCTGCCCTCCTGGTACAGTGTTGTGAGTGTAGGAGTCATGGTTGAAGAAGCTCCCAGAGGCTCCAGCTAGGACCAGGTCCCTCCCAACCCACAGAAGTGCCTGTGCCATGACTTCTGGGTACTGAAATGGGTCATGAGCCCACCTTGTTCTCAACACATCGTACAAAGAGATGTACAGATGGATGGGTGTGGCCAAAGCGTAGCCAAACATCAACCCAAGTTGCGTATCAGAGAGAGGGAGGGAGGGAAAAGCTGGGACTAGGAGAGGAAAGAGACCCTGCTGGTCTTTCCCCTAACTGGCCATTGTCCTTGGAGGTCAAAGATGGTGTGAAGTCGTAAAATTTTGTGAAATGTTGGCTCTGGATGAGAGTTAGAGTCCCACGACAAATTTAGGAGCCAAAACCTAAATTTAATTTGCCACACCATAAAAATGAGACAATTGTACCTAGCCTTGCTGGAATCACCACATTACTCTCCATCAGTTTTCCTCTCAGGTGGCTTCTAACATCTCTTCTTTTCCTCGGCATCATCAATGCTAAGGGGAAACATCCCTGGGTACCTTACCACACTGAGGAGGAGAGAGGTGGCTAAGTGCCCAGAATCACATTCTGAATCTGCTGAGGATTGAATCTACTGAAGTGCTCCGGGCCCCCACTCCAGCATGCCGACATTCATTCGGTAGGGCTCCCTCCTCTCAGATCAGAGAGAGACCTGTTAGCTGAGTCCAGAGGCAGTTTTTGAGTTTGACGATTGTTCCTTGGGGTAAGTGTGTTGGGAATGCACTGTGACTTCAGCTCTGAGATTCCAGAAGTGGGCACAGTCCCTACCCCACTCCTCTGAGCACTGAAGGGCCCTTAAACTTCACCATGCTCTGAGGTTTCCAAGTTCTCATTTGCAAATCAATTTAACAAGGCCCCAGGTTAACCCCCCTGGTCAACAACATTAAAATGGTACTTCTCACTAGATTGGGGAATAAAACCACACACCCGCACATTTCTCACTATCTTTAACTTTCATCTCTAACTGCACTTTCATTTCTCTAGGCGCTGTGCCTGGATCTTCCACCTGTGGGAAGCTCTCGGAATTTTTCTGCTATAAGGAGACTTAAAGCCGACCATGGGTTTTGTGATAAGTGACTGTTTACTTTGGGTTTTAAAGAAATACAACCTATAGTGGAAAGAATAAATGCAATCCTATAAAAAAATAAAGCCCTATGAAAACTGGTTGTTGATTATTTCATTCTCTCAATCTTAACTCTCTCAACATGAAACATTTAATTCAAACTTACCTAATATAGACAACCCGATGCTAACATTTCAGAAAAGATAAAGGTTTTCGAGACCAATAAAGGTGTTTTGTTGTTTTGGTTGTGGTTGTTTTGTTTAAATCACCTTTCTTGGTCTCTTGCTCTCTGTTAATGGGATATCAGTGATGGGGACACTTCATAGGCAGGAATTAAGCAGGTAGGATAGTTAGCTGAGGAGCTCAAATCCACACCACAGAGGAAACGAATCACCATTTTTGTGGAGAAGCCATGTCCAGAAGCACCTTCAGCTCTCAGGGTTCTCTCTTCCTCTAAAGTGGGCGGGACCCATATTGGGGCCCAGTTTTGGAGGTGAAAATGCTGAGGCCTGCTCATTTTCTGTAAAAGGGATTTGTCCAGCCAGCAGAGCCAGTTCAGCCCCACTCCAGGTTTCTGCATTTGGGTCCAGTTCCCTCCCACTCACTAGCGACCCATGAAAGTTTCAAGCCTCAGAGGCAGGCGCTCAACCACTGTGCCACAGGGGAAAACAAAGCAAAACTGGGAAGATGCATGGCTTAACTGAAGACTATGGTCCCTTATCAGGTGTTTCTACAAAGAAATGACCCTTGTACTCTAGTTGCCCCAGAATGTTTGACTAATTTCTCTGTGGATCAATTCCAGGAGTGTATTTGCTGTGGGTCCCGTGCTGCTTCATGCCTCTGCACAAGTCTCTGTGTGTGTTTGTGTGTGCATGCGTACGTGCATGCATTTCTTTGTGCGTATATACACATGTGTGTGTGTGTGTGGGGGGGGGGGAGGATGAAGTGCAAAATTCTTCTCTTACCTCCTGCTTTTTAAAAAATCTTCACCCAAGGATATGGTTTTATTGATTTTAGAGGGAGAGGGAGAGGGATGGAGGGAGGGAGGAAGAGAGAGAGAGAGAGAGAGAGAGAGAGAGAGAGAGAGAGAGAGAGATCTTGTTGCCACCTATATGCACCCTAACCAGGGAACCAGCAACCTGGGTATGTGCCCTAGCTGGGAATCAAACCTGCAACCTTTGGTGCAGGATAGGATGCTCTAACCACTGAGAATACCGGCCAGGTATTACCTCCTGCTTTAATTTCACATAAATGCCTGTCCTATACTATGTGCCTTCTTTGCTCTGCCCCGTGGTTTGAGGCTGTGTTATTTGATTCCTGTCCATCACAGATTGTATTTTGCTCTCCCCACTCGAATCAGAGGCTGATCTTCTATCCCCACATGAAGCACCGCTTCTGCTGGACTTTCATGTCAGCTCTGTCCTGGGGGACTCCTAGCAGCGGTCGTGGAGGCCTCTCTAGAGACAAATGGTATTCTCATTTTCTACCAGCCTGAGCATGTCAGGAACTTTCCAGCCCACTGGAAGCTGAGAGTATGGATGAATACAAAAATCAAAACAGGGCTTTGGAGGCTCTAAGAGGGTGCCAATCAAGTGAAGGAGCGGTAGGTGCCTCTTGAAATATCCAAACCAGCTCTCATGTCCTTCCCCGTGGTAATTCATTTATCTCTGCTTACTTGGATTGACTCGGCAAAATGTCTCAGCACAAAATCGGCGCTGATATTCTCTGTGAGTCTGAGTGAGCCCTTCCCTTCCTTTAAAGAGAGTAAAACAAATGAACACGTGCACACAGTCACACCCTACCCCACCCAACACACACACACAATCACAGACACACACTAAACACGATTCACTGCAAATTGGCGTTAAAGACCCTAGAAGTTATGGCTGACCTTTTCCCAGGCCTCCTGGAAGCACCCCGCTTTCATGGTCGAAGAAGCATTATAGAGATCAGAAAGGAGCTGCTAGGAAATCGACATCTTTGTTCCATGTACTTACACGGTTCCATTATGTAGAGCCTTCTGCACATGCAAACAAAGCATTGCTTTCTTAACATGCAAAGTTGGAAATGACAACTACAGAGAAACTAATTCCTAGCCGAGTGTAGTTCTCTTTTCCCAGAAAAAGCTCTAGCTCTCAAACATATGGCTTGTTTGTGTGTAAATTGGTTTTGTACCCCAGGGTCAGCATATCCTTAAGCAAATAAAATGAGAGATAGAGGTGATAGTACAGCCCCTTTTGCGTGCCCCCCCCCCCCCCAATTTTAACACAGAAATCATTCTTTTGGAAAACTGGGCTTGAGCTTGATGTTTTTAATGCTTACTGATGGTCGCCTAGAAACAAAACATTATCTTCTGGGGGGAAAGTAGGGACATAAGAATGTTTAAGTTTGTCTTAATAAGCAAAGAATCTTGCAAAACAGCTGAGTCCTGACGAAACCAGGACATGTTCTTTCAAGAACCTCTAGATAAGGATCAGATTATGGGCAAAAGAAAATACATTAGACTTTAGTCCTAAGATTAGGGTTCCCATTCGTTTCTCATGTCCTATTTTAGTTTTGCACACTCACACATGGGTACAGTCATTCAATTGACAAAAACTTGTCAAATCAAATTGAGCTTTAATTTTTGTTAATAATAATAAAAAATTTTCACCTTGTAGGATTTTAAGGGAGGAAAAGATATAATGACATCAAACAAAGCCTCCCAGTTACAGAAATCTGGCCTCCCCCATTGGGTTGTAGGGAGTAAGTGTATGCAGCCGTTGGCATTTCTGAAGAGAAAATTTGATCAGGGTATACACCTCATTCCTCACTTTGATTTCCTGCTTCTCGGAAAGTCACAGATCTCCAGGAAAACTGCTGGAGAATATATGTGATTTCCTTCCCTGCACAACTTCATGCCCTGGGACAAACTCACATTTGATTGTGAGTTCAATTCTGAACTTTCATGTTAACTTACTTAAAATGTTCCAAATTGGTTTCCACTTTTCTATTTTTTTTTAATGTAAAATTTTAGGTATGGAAAACCATGGCATCATTTGGGAATTTAACGCTAAATCTTCTATGGGATCATTATAAAAACTATCACCAAAGTCTACTCCTCTTTCCTGAACATAAGAGGCAAAAACACCAGTATGCATATGTGAATGCAAAATCATACTAAGAATTCTACACAAAGAATAAAATAGATCCAGCACTCACCCTTTCAGACAATGATGATTCGGGCAGGGATGTGATAACCATATAGACAAATGAATAAGCATTGAGAAAGAATGGTTTATCTGATGATTTTGTACTGGTGTTCATTTTTTTGTGTGTGTGGTTTGTCATTTGGAGCTATCAGTTAATATCATGGCATCTCCAAACATATGTTAAAAGTATGTGGTTAAGCTTGTTAGATAAAATACAAAATGATCAGTTACATTTGAATTTCAGATAAACTATGAATACTTTTTTAATAAGTATATTCCGTGACATATTTGGGACATATCTATACAATAAAATATTTGTTGTTTATCTGAAATTCAAATTTAACCGGGAATCTTGTATTTTTATTTTCTAAATCTGACAACCTTATATTCAGAGAAATGGTATTACTGCCATGAGAGCCATCTGGAATAAGATGAGCAATCCCACCAGGCCCAAAGATGGCAGTAACTTCCTGTTAAATGGGAGACACTTACTACACACCTAGTTTCTCTCTTCCCATAGAGAGAGCACCTCTTAATATCTCCATCCTACATCCTCTCTTAGAAACTCAAGTAGGTGGAATGTCACTGGTGTTAGTGCTGTCTTACAGTTGTTACTTGAGATTATTCCCATCATCCGAGCTTTAGTAAGTGGCATTTCAGTTTAACAAATATTTATTAAGCATATACAACTTTATAGAACAGTAGCTACTCTTTTCTCAATGAGTTTATAGTACAAAAAAGAAGACTAACTCTACAAATGGTGCTAATTCTAGGCAACATGTGAAAAGATACAAATAAAGTGCTACAGGATCACAGAGCAAGATGAGTGAGGTCTGTGAGGAATAAGAGATGAGAGAAGTTGTGGAAGAGAGAGTGGGTGAGCTGGGCTTGGCAGGGAAGGAAGGTTCTTGATAGGCAAAGATACAAACCAATAATTTCTCATGCTGAGAGGAGAAAACACCAAAGACAAATAGGAATGTGTGCCAGAGAGGGTCTCTCTTCCACCCCAGGAGAGAATGATTCACTTATTTGTTCAGTAGATATTTATTGAACACCAATGCATACATTAATGTAAAATTACTATTGCGGAAAGAGCTATGAAGAAGAGATACATGGTGCCATGACGGGTAGTATATGAGGAATGACCTGGTAAGAGAGGTTGGACAAGGCCTTTGAGTATAGTTCTGAAGGGAGAATTTACTTAACCAGATAACAGGGTGGAGATGGCTTCGGAGGAATAGGATGTAAGCCAGATGAAACATGAGCAAATGACAGAAGGGAGCAGGAGGCATTCAAGGAACTGAAAGGAAGCCAGTGTTGGAAGCACAGAGGTGGGGATATTATGCTTGAGAGGCAGGTAGCAGTTGGATCCATGTAAGGCCATTGGGATCTGTTAAGGAATTTTTTTTTAATCTCCAGAGCACTATGGAGCCATTCTATGTCTTTAAGTAGGAGTGTCACATAATTAGCTTTGAGTGCGAAAGAATCACTCTGGCTGCACTGGTATAAAGAGGTTGAAGAAAAAACAGATAGGGTGAGGAGACCATTTAGGAGACTACTTCAGCAATTTGGGCAGGATTTGTGCAAAACCTTATTCTCCATCTCTCCTGATGATTTTTTGCCACATATTCAGAGGGATCTGGTAATAACACCACTAAGTCTCCAATCAGTACACCCACAGAGCATCTGGGTCTTGATGGCCCAGCAAAGTGAGAAGACTTTCACAAGTCATTATGTGAGGTTAATGCTAACTACCTGTAGGGCACTGAGTATCATAACTGAACAGTGATAGTTCAACAGAGTCCCGGGGGATATTTCAGGCCTCAGGGAGACAGGGGAGTGCAGGCTCACAAGCCCACTGCCTTGGCTCTTTAGAACCACCTTTCCTCTGCCAAGCACCTGACAAGGTAGAGCCCCAATTGCTTAAGCTAGAGTCTTCCTGTGGAGCCTTTAGGGCATTAGCATTTTTCTTCTTTTATTGGTTCCTTTCCTGCCAGGTGTACCTGTGGCAGGGGGCAGGGGTCTACAACTCTTGACAAATTTTAGAAGCTCTTTAGCCCACTCCAAAACCACAGAGGCATGCACCTCTGCTCTTGTTGGTTACCAAGAAGTGTGGGTGGCATCTGTTTCATAGTATTCTTTGATATTTAATTCTTATATTATATACTCATTACAAACTCTGTGGATTCAAAAGAGCCCTTGCAGGAGCTTTAACGAGTATGAATTGATTTAGGTGACATTATATGTTGTGCAAACTCAGAGCAGTCCCCATGTAAATGGCCTATTTGCTGACTTTCATGCACCTTCCAGCTTAACTGCAGATCAAACCTCCCTTTGGTAGCATTGGTCAGCCTCTGAGTTCGTTAGACATGTGATCAGGAATGCCAAAAAACAAGGTAAAATTTATAAGAACAATGGGTCACATTGACTCTCAGGCCCTTGGAAAAATGCAAAGTATGGCCAGTGGACTTCTGGTTCCAGACCAATCCTTTTTTGGGGGGGCCATCAACCACACAGATATTAGTAATAGTTAATAGACCCTCAAACGGGACAGCCAGTCTTTTTCAGCTTTGGCACTATTGAAGTTCTTCTTTGTTGTGGGTGTTGTTCTGTGCACCTTAGGATGTTTAGCAGCATCCCTGGCCTCTACATACTAGATGCCAGGAGCATCCTCTTCTCCCCAGTTGTGGCAACCAAACACGTCTGTAGCCATTGGCAAATGTCCCCTAAGGGGAGAAATTGCCCAGGTTTAAAAACCCTGGTGTACCCTACCCTCCTCATTTATCTAACAGGAACACTGGGACCCGGAGAAGAAAGAAGGCCTCCTGAGGACCCACCCCCCATGGACACAGCCCTGGAGGTAGCCTTCGGGTCACCGGAGTCCTGGTCTGAGTCTGTTTCTAAAACAGACCATTTTTCTGAACTTTGCTTCTTTCTGTCAATGTCCCCACTCAAGACACTGCTCCTTACCCCTTCCCTTTTGTTCTAATTTTATTCTTTCCTGGGTCCTTTGCCCTGAAGTTCTGCCTTGAATTACTAAGAGATTTGCGAAGTCAAATTCCAGTCCAACAGAGGAGCTGCTCTCAGGCAAAACTCTAAACAGGATGAGAACTGAAGCTTTTCATTTCTGCCTCCGTAACAGCCCAGCGGAGCGCAGGGGAACAACGTAAACGCTGTGTGTGTGTGTGTGTGTGTGTGTGTGTGTGTGTGTGTGTGTGTTTGTGTGTGTGTGAGTTTTGAGTAGCATATAGGTTCTCTCTCTCTCTCTCTCTCTCTCTTTAATCCTCACCCAAGGATATTTTTTTCCCGTTGAAGGAGGAGAAAGAGAGGAACAATGATGTGAAAGAGAAACATCGATTGATTGCCTCCCACATGTATCCCTGACCAGGCTGGGATCCAACCTGTAACCCAGGTATGTGCCCTTGACTGAGAATCAAACCTGAGACCCTTTGGTGCGAGGCAGACACTCTAACCAATGAGAAACACCGGCCAGAGCCAAGGTTATCCTTGTGATTAGTCCCTTGCTCCTGGACAAGTGTCCTTATGTTTATCTGTTACTTTATTTTTACATTTAAAAAATCCTCACCAGAGGATATGTTTCTTATTGGTTTTAGAGAGCAAGTAAGGGAGGGAGTAGGGGAGGGAGGGAGGGAGGGAGAGAGAGAGAGAGAAATATTGATATGAGAAAGATTGATCAGTTACCTCCCATAGATGCCCCTACTGGGGATCAAACCCACAACCTAGGTATGTGTACTAACCAAAAATCAGTCCAGCAACCTTTTGGTGTAGGGGAGGATGCTCCAACTAACATAGCCACCTGGCCAGGGCCCATCTGTTGCTTTAAAACTGACTCTCACAGACTTTATTTACACCAAGATACAAATAACCGATAACAACCTCAAATGATAATTTTCTACAGAGTGGGCACATCCTGAAAGAGGCAAAGGCCAGACGGAAGAGGCTCTGTGGCAGCTATGTAACTCTGGAACTTTTTCTAAATGAATCATCTAAAACCAAAGTCCAAAACGAATGCAGACAAACTCAAGTTTTATCACAGCACGCTGTAGCGTACACAACCATTTCCTGGTGTAGCTACATTATCACAGGATTCAGAGCACTAACTCATGGAAGGCCCCAGCATGGCCTGTGCCTACCCGGAGGCTCAGAGGCTTAAGGAGGCCAGCATGCCTGTGAGCCTTTTCCTGGCAGGAGGGCCTGTGAGAGCCGCCCACGCCTCAGATGGGCTCTGCCTAGAAGGTGTGAACGCTCTTCTCTGAACTTAGCTTACAGCAAGCCTCGCTTTAATGATCTAAATGTTCGCTCTCAAGAATTTGAAGGGAAGTGGTTTTGTGGGTTTTAATGCATTTTTTACATTTAAGTTTCAGGTCACTTGGTTATTGGTCTGAAGAAGCATTTTTGCCATTTGACATGCTTTAAAAGCCAGCTCATCATCTCCATTCTTCCTCTGGAATATGGACCACAGGTTGCAGGTCCCCCCCTCCCCCGCACGTCCCCCCCCCCCTCCATGCACGTGGTGACACTCCGTTGATGCCTGTGCTGCACATCCCTCCTAAAGTGACTGTGAAGCTGAGAGAGGTCATTAAACTCTCTGATGGGGTAATGTCTATTGGGTCGGAGGACACACAGTCATAAATTTTTCAGGGCTGCTTGTGCCGCAAAGCAAGGTAAAAGCTGGCGAACGTCTGGGGGAAAGTTTATTTATTACTTCATAGGCTCCTGGCATTGCAGATGTTATTTCTGTCGTAAGAGGAGCTAGAAAAAGCTGCAACATGAAACTAGAAAACGCACACCTCATTTCTCTCTGCTGGCACTTGGTGCTGCCGGTGTTTTTCTTGGGGTCGGGTGGAGTCTCTCTGTGCAGGATTGAGGGGGACCTGGAAACAAGACCCAGCTCTGGGCAGTTCACGTGAAGGAGCCGACACAGGGAACCATGCTTGGCCTTTGTGCCACACCGGTGGGGCGTCCCTTCCTCTCCTCACCCAGCGACCCCGGCAAGCTGAGAAGGCTTCCAAAGTAACACCCTCGGGCAACTCCCCCGCCTCTGCGGATGGCCTGACAGGGAGGCTGTTTCTGCCAGTGCCCTATTCCTGGAAGGCTCTCTACCTGGAAGCTGGTTCTTCAGAGACATTTCCCCCAGTTAAACTTAAGTTTAAGGACTTTTCACCTCCAAAGGCCAACTTGGAAGATGGCAGAAACGGCGAATCCCAAGTTTTAAAAAAGGCAAACCATTTTCCAGATTCCTGTGCATTAAGTGTCTGATTATATCCTTGAAAACAGCAGGGCCCTATGGCAGCTCTACTAGTATGTAATGGGGTGGACTTTGAAGATGAGTTTTAGTCCTTTTCCCCCAAACTAGCATTGTGAAGGAGTGCCACCACGCACAACTTTATGAGCATCCTCTCTAATAAAATGGTAATATGCAAATTAACCATCACTCTGCTACATAAGCCATGCCCACCAGCCAAGCCACGCCCACCAGCCAATCAGGGCGAGTATGCAAATTAACCCCAATTCAAGATGGCTACAGCCACAGAGAGCAAGGTTTCCCAGGTAACAGAGTAAGCCAAGCTTTCCATAGCCGTTGCAGGCCTAAGCCTCCACTCAAGCTACAAAGTTTCAATTATAGAAGGTAAACAAATTCAAACAAATGGCGGCAGAATGGAGCTTGAGAGAGCAGGCCAGGGTTGCTGGCGGCAACAGGGGAAGCAAAGCTTTCCGCACACCCTGGCCGGGCTCACCCGCTTAAGGCTACAAAGTTTCAATTGTAGAAGGTGAATTAACTGCCACAGAAATGGCTGCCAGAGCCCCAGGCTTGGCTCCGCTCCAGGCTACAAAGTTTCAATTGTAGAAGGAAAATAAATTCCAGATACCAGGGCCTCCACTTGGGTTGCCAGGGGGCGTGGCCAGCCTGCAAACCACCACAGGCCCCTTGCTCAGGCCACCCCACACCCCAAGGGAACCCCCACCCTTATCTGTGACACCCTTCAGGGCAAACCAGCTGGCCCCCACCCATGCACCAGGCCTCTATCCTATCTAATAAAAGAATAATATACAGATTGATCATCACTGCAACACACAATATAGCTGCCCCCATGTGGTCAAAGATCCTGCCCCCATGTGGACACAAGATGGCCACCACAAGATGGCCAGCAGGAGAGGGCAGTTGGGAGGCACCCGGCCTGCAAGGGAGAGCAGTTGAGAGGGACCAGGCTTGCAAGGGAGGGCAGTTGGAGGTGATCAACCCTGCAGGAGAGGGCAGTTAGGGGTGACCAGGCTGGCAGAGGAGGGAAGTTGGGGGCAAACAGGCTGGCAGGGGAGCAGTTAAGCATCAACCAGGCTGGCAGCGGAGTGGTTAGGGGGTGATCAGGCTGGCAGGCAGAAGCGGTTAGGGGCAATCAGGAAGGCAGGCAGGCAAGCAGTTGGGAGCCAGCACTCCTGGATTGTGA